>NC_136660.1:11135754-12335754 GCF_903797595.1 Erithacus rubecula
TGTTCCAGGAAGATGACACAATCTTCATGCTATACTGCAGTCATCAATGAGCTGATGGTATTGTGCACCAAAGCATGTGCTTAATTCAAATTCTGTGGTTGAAGTTAAGCATGGGTTTGTGTCCTTCATCTATGCAGTTTAAATATCACAGGGAAATAAGAATTTTGCTTGATCTTGATTTGGACTGGACTTCTACAGGTTCTGTGCACAGCCCATCACATACTGTGAACTTTTGCCTCCTTAAAAACTGGGTTTGAGGATATTTGAAGACAGAATTTAATTTTTCTTTTTAAAGAATTGAAAATTCCACACGTCTCTAGCAAGAGCACAGGGGCACATGCATTCACATGAAAGGCTTGAGTGTCACTGGCAGTTGTATGCCATCTTCTATGCATTTCACAGTCTCCAAGTTAAATGCACATAAGAAAGACAGGAATTAAATCTTTGATAGTTACCTTTAGTCTTAGTCATCACTAACCTTTGATTGACACTGTAGAACATGGAATGCCTTAAAGAGGAGCAAATCACTCATGCACATTGCCCCAGCTCAATCCTGTTTCTAGGGCACCCAGACTCCTGAATTTCTGATTCACTTCCCCATTCTGGTGCCCTCAGAGGTAAACGACACAAAGGTTGAGAGACAGAGCACAGTAATGAAGAGACAGCTGAGACTGCCAAGTTTCCTATTCCTGCAAACACTGGCATTGCTCCTGGAACAGAGAGGAATAACAGTCTGCTAAAGTACTGCTGCATCCCTCAGCTCAAGCATCTGCAGAAATGAGGGGAGTTATTCTTCTTTCCCCTCTCCTTTTTCTCCCAGCTTCTTGGACACGTACACTTGTAATGCCTTGTGGATTCCATACCACAGCACTGACTTAAATCTCACAGCACAAAATCACACTAATTTTATTTAGCTCATAACACTAAGCTTCTGTAACAGCTTTTCAAAGGATTATACTGAGAACTCTTAGAAAAAAATGAAACATTTCTTGATCCCAAGGAGTAAGGTAAAACATTCACATAATATTTTATTACATGTGACTTGCCTTCAGTGTTGAAACTAAAGCTTTGGAGAAGGCAACAGAACATAAAATCAAAGTCCCAAGAGTCAAGCTGAATATATCTAACACTGATTTCCATTGAAAGTTTTGTTATATGCAATTGAGAATACTAAGACAGAGTCTTTCCTATATTTGCATAACTAATATGTTACACTGGGAAAATATTTATTTTTAAGCTTGAAAAATACAGTTTTAAAAACACAGGTAGGACTTCATCCAGAAACATACAGGATTCATCTTTTATTAATAACAATGTGTGCTGAAACAGCTTCTCAACTCTCTCCAGAATTATTACTTGAAGAATTGGAAGCATGGAAGTAAATTAATATAACGAAACTCTGAATTAAATTGTTCTAAAGTAGTATGTTATCTGAAGAGAGATATAAGGGTAATCTAGCTTGTTACCAAATGGCATCTAGTTCACGTTCTGAGCATCCTTATTGTAGTGAGATATGTTTTCTGTCTTCTGAGAGTACATACACCTCCCTTTCTTATCCATTAGAACTAAAACTAGTATTTAAGAGTTGGAACGACTTGGTATGTGAAAAGCTTCGTCCTCATTGGCACTAATTTAAGTAGATCGAGAATGGCTACCCATCTAAAAATGTACATTAAGCCACATATGATATGCTCCATGAAGAAAACACAGGATGAAGTTCTGTATCAGTGACCATAACAATCCCTGCTATCTTCAAAATCTACTCCTCAAAATTAAAAATAAGCAACAAAAAGACCCCCAACAAAAACACCACCCCAGAAAAACAAGATAAACACAAATATAAATATTACCCAAACTGCACAGACTTCCCCCACCTGACTCATTTTCCCATTCTGTAATTTCATGGAAGAGTTTAGTTCATTTAGGAGGCGTAGTGAACATCAGCTTTGTTATAATAAATTGAGTTTTCACCTCTGAGAACTTTTAAAGTGCATTATCTACAGCATTCAGGCATGAAAACATGCCCTGACTGTATTAGATGTGCTTTCCAAGCTTAGATACAAGAGTTTAGTCCCCTTGTTTCTCAGGTCAGAAAGTGCTAACACTACTTCAAAAGACAGCACATACTCTCAGCTGGGTAAGTTTTTCACTGTGGGGGAATTGCAGTCCCAAAGGAAGCTCCTTTCTTCTGTTAAAAGGAGAAATTTTGGCTGCTGAGGGAGGCAGAGCTGTGGGAGAAGGTTTTTAATGAACTCAAGTAGAAATTGTGTGAATTAACAGCTGTGTCACTGGATCAGGAGATATGTGCTCTATTCCTGGCTTTATGACCTCAGGCAGATCAGTTTTACTTAATAATTACTGCACTACAAGTAATTGGCAGCCAAAAAACTATGTAATGCAATACTCATACAGTACTGTTAGTCATTTCATGTTGCTTTCAGTTTAGTAGCAAACAAGACAGGAGGTGTCTCAGCCCTCCTGAAGAGATCAAGTGCAAAGACCAAACCCAGGACCTGGTTTGCTGAGTGCCATACACATGTACAGTGTGGAACAAGTAGACAAAACATGGGAAAGATGTCCAAGAAATATGATTGCCCTAGACCTACTGGCCAAGCAAGGAGTAACATCCAGAAAGCAGCCACCTTCCCCTCTGACTTGGTCTTTTCAAAAAAAGTCATCAGTATTACAGAAAAAATTTGGAAGAGTTACATACAAAAATAAAACCAAAAAACAACCTAGAAACCATCAAGTGTTTTAACACACAAACCTGATAAAGTTACAGGATTGTCTAAGACTTTTCTGGTCACCATGTCAAGCGTATTTAAGGAAACCAGTGAAATGGAACAAACTGTACCATGGGTCGTATCTTGGCTTCTGAAAGCAGCATGGATGGCTTAAAGTTTGGAAGGATGGGAGGATTATTAATCCTCTAACTACTCTTTTATTACAAGACTATAAATCACTTTGCTGAGTATTATAAAACAAAGACCATATCCCAAAGCCTAATACAATTTAGAAAGGCATTATGCATCCTCTTCCCTTCTGGTTTTGCAGAGTCTCTTCCCATTTGATATTAACCCAGACAACCTGTCTCTTCACATTAGCTTCAAGCTGCCTCTAAACTTTCAGTGCACCCTGGGTATGAGATTTCTGTTCTCAATCTGCACCTCAACCAGTGAAATTTCTAGTTATACTGTCAATATTTTCCCTAGGTCAGGTCAATATTTGATCTCTTGGCTTTCTTCATAAATAAAATTAATACCGCAGCAAGAAAAAAGCCCTCTGAATTTTATCAGTTTTGAAACATAAGCTCAGAAAGGAAATCTCAGGTGTCTTTTGAAAATGGAAGGAAAATATCCCAGCTATGAACTTTAGACAATGACTGTCATTTTTTATTATCTATCTATACTTACAAACATAAAAAAATTGTATCTATTATCTTTCAGAAAGACCTCCCTAAATACTAGGATACATTAATCTAATTTTTTGCAAAATAAAAATTACATATTTTTGTGCTTTCTTTCCCCTTTCTGCATAAAATTGTGTGGCTTTAGAGCTCAATAATCTAAAAGTTTGTTACAGCATAAATTCTTCATCAGAAGAGCTACCAGAAGGCAGCATCTGCTGGTGTAGCTGATCTCCAGCTGCATTAACAGTGCTCATGTACAGTGTCCAGTTTGCCAGAGTGAAACTAAAAATGCAAAACAGAAAACCCACACAGCACTCTTCAACTCTCTTTGCTGTGAAGAAAAAAGGTGCAATGTCCTGCTGTGGGGTGACAGAGCTGTACAGCTCATCCTCAGAACAGGAATGGCCTCAGACATGATGGGCTGTGACTCGGCAAGCACAACTCAAGGCTGGGTGTCTCAGCACTGTGACAGCACAGACTCAGAACAGGCTGGCTCTGTGCATCCCAGGATCAAAGGAAAAACCCTCATGGGCTGCAGACTCTTCTCTGGAAACACAGCATCAGCTTCAACACTCACAAAATATTAGCTTAAATTCAGCAGCACGAGAATACCTTCGTAAAGGCTGTTCATCTCAAGCCCAGTAAAATTAGACCACTTCACTAAACTAAAAGCTGGAATTTCTTATACCCTTCAGGAACAATTACACTTATAATGTACTCCAACTATGAATTTGTAGAAATCTCATATTTGGTTGCCAGTAAAAGCACATCTTTTTTCCATTCCTTTTGCAGTATTTGTCACCAACACACAACCATACACCGTACAAAATTTTTGAAGAAGTGTGAGAACAAAGAACATGTTTAGAAGAGATACATTTTTTTTTCTGCAATCAAGTATCATTATAATGGAGTTCCTAATGACTTAAATATTTCAATTACTATTTTGTGGAAACTAATATAAAGTGCTTTGTACTTTACCTGTATTACCTGCCTATATTTACATGAACTTCATTGCAAGAAGCAAAAAGACAAGCCAGAAAGACTAAACTCCTATCCCAATATGAAAATAAACACATTAAGAAAATGCAAGAACTGACAGATCACACGTGCTTTCTACCACCTTGATTTTCAGACAATGGAAATTCTCCAATCCCATATTACTCCAGTAATATTTGTAAGAATTATGTAAACCTGTACCACTTCTGCATGGCAAAATGAACCATAACCAGTAAAACACAGTGACCAAAGGCAGTGAGAGCAAACATCACCAGGTGAAAGCCAGGCACAGCCAGGAGAGCCCACACCAAAGGGTTTGCCAGTGGCATAAACCAGGCTCGGCTGCCCCTCCTGCCTCTGGCCATTCTTCACACTCACCATATGTCACTTCACATCATGAGATTCCTTCCCAGAGCACAGAATAAAAAAATTACCTCTGTTAGACCCTTTTGCACTTTAATCCCACAGACCAGGGACACACTTTGGGCAGGTAGATATTCTGAGCTTGTTATTGCTGCTCTTTGTTTTGCTTACTTGTGAAGCATGAAACCAATACATCATAAAAACACCTGTATCAAGTGCCAGCTAAATATCAGTCAAAATATAAATTACTGGTATAGAACCTCTGCAAAGAGCATTTCTAGGTCTATTTCCTAGTGCCCAGCAGGTAACAAGACACTTTCTACAGAAAGAAACCAGCCCAACTTGTCTTGTTCCTGGAAGTCTGGATCACAGAACAAGGAAACAGCAGCCACAGAAAGACCCATAAGAGTCTGTCTGTTGCAGTTAAGGGCTGCAGTCTTGCTGAGGACTGAGCAGCTGAAGTTATCCTCTCTAGGGAGCACCCCATGTACAGCAGGGGCCAAGGAGGCTCTGGGCATCCTGGGCTGCCAGCAGCTCCTGCTGCAGGATGGGCAGCAACTGGACCATGCCTCCCAGGACACCAGAGAATAGTTCCTGTAACAGCAATATCTGGGGGAAGAAATAGTCTGCTTAAGTGTGTACAAACCCAATTTGCTTCCTGATGTCCTGTCCTTTCCTCCCTCCAATGAGGCACTGCTTTATAATGTTACTTGGCCAAGAGCAGTTTTTCAACACAAGGGCAATTAGTTTAAATTTTTCTGTGTAGGAGCTCAAGCCAGTATTTGTAAGTGACCTCTAAAGGGTCCTTGTTGCTGTCAACAGCACCTGACAGCAAGTTAGAGGTTCAGTGCAGTAATAAGCAAATCAATGCTGCTAGCTTACTTACTGTATATACATCTAGTAACCAGATAGTAACTGCTTCCAGTTGCAGGGTAGCAGGGGAAAATTTGAATCTTCAGCTGCCAATTCAAGAGGAAAAAAAAAAATGAAATATATCAAAAGAATTTCCCTCCTTCTTAATACAGAAGGGAGAAAAGGCACACTTGCCTTGTCATAGCACTAATTCTCTCTGTCCTCAGATCAAAATAAGCAGTCTGAGATTTCAATAGGACTGTAGCAATTACTAAACTGCTCTAAAAAACACAAACCCTTTGCCTCTAAGGGCCCTGTTCTTGCACTTCCAACAGATGCCTTCCTACAAGAGGAGGTCTGACATCTTCATTTCTTTCCATTAACCAAACACTGCTAAGGGTAAACACCTTTTAACAGAAATTATCTATTATCAGCCCAACTGAATATAATTTTAAGAAGTCTAATATTGTGCCTCATAACAAGCCATGGATTTTAGCTTTATCACATCTATTTGTGTTAACTTGTGATGGAGATAATTTAGGAAGAGAGAGAGGATTTAAAACAGTTTGCACAAAAATCTAGTGAAGTGACAATCCCTAATATCCCAGCTGTAACCCAGGTCTTAAAATTTTTCTAGGCAACTTGTAAAATCAGTTAAGGCTTTCAGTCTATTACACAGAAAAAGACTCCCCAGGCAAGTGCAGATGCTTTATCAGAGCTTTGCTCAAAAGCCAGAGAATAGAACAGGAGGTCACTGAAGACAGGAATGCATGGAAGCAAACAGCTTGAGGTAAAAAAATAAAAAAAAATAGTTTATAACAGTCATCAGTCTAAAACCAAATATTTTAGCAAACCTTTACTCCCCATCTAAATACAAATAATTCCTTAAACAGAGATAGAACGTAGCATGACTGGGCTCAGCAATGGGAGCCAAAACCAATCACTGAAGTCAGAGCCATTTCTCAAAGTATTTGACAAAAACACCTCTCTGCTGCTCACCTGGGCAGCTGGCTCACTCTGGAGTCCCTGACTTGGCTCTGCTGTCACACTTGTTACCCCATTCAGGGGCTGAGCCATTGCTCTGCAAATGCCATTTCCCAAGAGGCAGCAAATGAGTGTATGCTGGCCTGTTTCCACCTCAGAGTTATTGTACTCCAGGGAGAATAAATCTTAATACTTAAGGAAAAACAATCTATGTAAACTTATTAAAAAGGCACAGTTTATTCACTTATTTTGAAAAGTTAAAGTATCATGGTTTTTTCTTTGTTAAGATTTGCTCCTGTTTTTTGAGCCCATTATTTGACTAACATGAAGCCAGAGAAGACAGTTAAAGTTAGTTTAAAAACTGTCTCCTTCTTCCTGTTTTAAAAGCAAAGTATTCCCTGGATATTGAAAAAAAATTTACCTGTATTATTTTATACCAAGACAAAAGAGTTACATTTGCCTGCGATTTATTAGTAACAATATTTGCTCCAAATATTCATGGACTTGGACACACAGTTGAAATTGCAATATGGGTACTGATGGAAGAACAAAAGCCATGGCTTTTCCTTTATACTTGACATACCACATCAGTCAAGAAGCAGCAGCCACCCCATGCAGCTGCCCGGGCATCACCAGAGTTTCAGTGAGGGAAAAGGGACTTCAACCCTCAGTATAAAGACAGAAAAGAGAGCAGAAAGCCTCAGACATTGGAGGTCTGTGTGCCTGCCCTCACATCTCCAGGACTGCTGAGTCACCTCCTCACATTTCACATCTCTCAGAACAGTCACTGCTCCTGGCCCCATTATTCTAGATTTTCCTCCTAACAAGCATCCCTTTGCCATCCATTTACCTAAGGCAAATACAGCAAATTCTGCACCAGACATTGCTTCAGAGCTGCATCATATATTGTAAATGTCAAGGATGAGTATTTATTTTTTGTTTGTTACAAATGTCTTACACTGTATTAAACCAAACCAAGAGGCTTGGAGAGGTGGAAATGTGTATCCTTCTGTTTATAAAACTTATTTTATTCAGAGCACAGCATTTTCTACAGCTGCAGCACCATATTCTGCAGGAAGAAATGCAATAAGAGTATTCTTAACCTCCAAGGAAGCTGAGGTTAAAGAGCCCTCTACTGAAAGTTGTGTTTTCTCACAAGTTTGCTGCATTTCATAATGTCTTTTTCTCCTCCTCATATCTCCAAACAGCTACATTGATCACTCCCTCATAGCCAATACTGTCAAACAGTCAAATTCTGGAGATATTAAACATGCTTATTAATAACGCTTTCTCATTCTGCTGATAGCAACAGTGCTCACTAAGCCTGAACTTTTAATTGCCCAATACAACCAGAGAACATTCTTCAAGGCTTACATTTAGATATCTAAGTTTACAAATTTTCATGTACCCAAGTGTTCTGCAGGCAATGAAGAATATGCAGTACTTCCTCCCAAAAGTATACAGCATAACTTTATTTAGGAAAAAAAAAAATAAAAAGTTAAAGAGTAAATAAGAATGCTGATGGTTCCAAATTCTACAGAACATCAATTAAACATCTTTTCAGTACAAAACTCAATGTAAAAAGAGAAGAAAAAAAAAAGAGAAATTGAAAATAAATTACTGCAAACTTTCCCCTGATGGCAACTAGAGGATAAAACACACAGTTCTCTGACACAGAGAAGGTTAAGAGGACAAGAGAATAAATTGGGTGGACATGAAAAATTGAAGGAAAGACAAATTCGGAACTGATGTCAGGCACCACATTTTAATTGCGGAACTGAATTCCAGACATTAACACAGAGCTGGGGTCATCCAGAGAACCACCAAAGGGCACCTGGGGGACATTGGGCACTGGGGTACAGCAACTTTCTCCAGAAAATCCTACTGGTCTTTACTTACTGGTGCTGTGTTATATGAAATAGCCAACATGAGCTGGGGTGCTCCTTCAAGACAAAGAATAAAAACCACAAAGAAAGAAAATAGTCACACTGAGGTTGTCAATCAAAAGCAAAAGAAAACTACAGCCATTCAAAATAAACTGCCCCTTTGGAGCTGAGGTCACCTTGTCAATATCAATCTTCTCATTTTGATGCACATTAAGAGCAATTGGAGTGTCCCCTTTCATCCTATGACTGTGAATTGACCTTACTGACACTACTGAGTACAATATGGTAATTATTGGTAACTGCACTAACAAAGTTAGAACACACAGGGCATCATTGCTCTGGCTTGTATTGCCACCTGGCCTTTATTTTAAGAGATTTATTCTCATTTTATATGCCTTGAGAAAAACTGCATAAAAATCCCTTATTTACATGGGATTGCCATGACAGTTTCTACTAAAAAAAAGTCTTTTCACCTGAAAAAAAGCCAAAACAAAGCTGTTGCTTAAAAAGTCTGAATTAAGCCTATAAAAAGTCATGCTACATGAACACAAGTAGTCCTACACTCATCACAGTACCATCCTGTGTTTCCTATCTTCTGTCAAATACAGCACAGCTGGGTCAGGACTGAGACCTCCTGCCAGGTGTCACCACAGAGGTGACACAGCACACATCCCTGTCGCTATTCGCGATACGGCCGCGGAGAATAACGACAATGACTCCTCCAGCTAGCAGCAAAGAGAAGCAACTTTATTGTGAAGGTGAACCACTTTTATAGTGTGGATCGCTGAAGAAGAGAGGAACGGCCGTCCATTGGATAGTAGAAGAAAACAGAACGTTCTCACGGATCGTGAGAACTGTTTTTCCTTACTTTCGGAAAAACAGCAGGTGCTTAATCTTGTTGTGAATTCCTTCCTGTTTTTCCCGAGGTTTATCACCTTGGGAAGATCCAGGGAGGAACAGGCAAACTGCAGCAGACCCGAGAGAAATTCTCCTTAGCATGAGAAAGGAGAAAAAGGCCTCAGGCCCTTGCAATTTTCAGCCTGTGGCTTCAATGAAGCCCATAAGTCCCCCTTTTAGTTTTAAAAGAAAAAAGGAGGTGTTTGCTGTCCTCCTTAGGATCCTTGTCGGAGGGGAGCAAACACATCCCTGGAGATCCGTGGACGCTTGAAGCATCCAGGGAAACCTTCGCACCTGATGCTTCCCAGCAACTTACTTCTAATACAATAGGAAAGAAACCCGCCACCATTCACCAGACCCGTGATTTCCAATATAAAATTTATCTAACAATGTCCAAAGACTGAAAACAGTTCCAAAGAAACAAAAGAGTTCATCCTCTGCTGGTAGAGGGACCATCTGGCTGGCGGTCAGCCTGTTGGTCAGCATCCAAAGGCTGTGCCTCGGCTGCATTCTGTCTCTGATGTCGCAGGTCAGGGCGGACACATCTCGCAGGCAGCCAGCGTACCCTGGTATCTGTTGAGACGCAAGCATACCCACGGCCCCAAACGATGAGTTCATGCGGGCCTTCCCACTTGTTCGCGGTCAAGTTCCGTATGAACACCTTCGCTCAGGGCAAGCGTATCTCATCTGCAGCCTGTAAAGAAGTAAAGTGATTCACAATAACAGGATTATTGGAATCTTGTGGCACAGTGAGGTGATTGATGGTATATAAAGCTTTTTCTAGTCGGCTGTGTGGTGTTTCACCAGCCATTCCCCTTTTTTGTTTTTTTGGGTTTTTTTTGTTTTTTTTTTTTTACTAATTCTCGAAGGGCTATTAATTTCTGTTTTGGCAAGGGCCACTGATTTTGCCATACGGGGGTATTAGACAACCACCGTAGGGGTATCATAGGATAGTTCTTGCCCTTCACTTCAGTGACCCTAATTAAAAATTTGCTTCCATGCGCACCCCCCAGGCTGCCAACACATCTCGTCCCCAGAGGTTGATAGGGGCTGCAGTGATGTATGGTCGGACCATGGCTGTCTGCCCTTCCATATTTCTGATCAACACAGGCCTCTGACTCACAAAGGTCTGTGTTGTGCCCCCCAAGCCTGCAATGGCCTGACCCAGAGGGGCCACAGGCCATGTGGGAGGCCAGGCAGAGAGTGAGATCACTGTTACATCCGCCCCAGTGTCCAGCAAACCTCTGAGTTGAGTCTGAGACGGGTTGGCACCTGAGAGAGTCAGAGTACACATCATTTGTGGTCGCTGATCCGAGACATTCATTGTCCAGAAAACCTGTGGTGGTCCTGTGGATCCAAAGCAACCGTCTTTGCGATTTCGCTGATCAACCCTGAGAACAGACGAATAGAAAGGCACCAATTGGGCAATTCGAGTACCCTTTGGGATAGTGACAGGAGGAGAAGGCGTAGAAACCATGGCATAGATTTGACCTGTGAAATCAGCATCAATGACCCCGGGGTGGACAAAAATTCCCTGGAGGGTGGCACTGGACCGCCCTATGAGCAGGGCACTCAGGCCTTTGCCCAAAGGTCCAGTGGCATCCAGAGGGATCTTGTGTACACCAGTCGAGTCTAAGATGACTGTGGCTGCGGTGTATACATCCACTCCGGCTGACCCCCGGGTGCTGGCTGAGTGCTGGCTGAGGAAGCCTGGGGTACTGTTTCTATCTGAGCGCTGTACCCCCAAGCGCTCCCCTGCCCGTTTCCCTGGCCAGGAGGAGGGTTTTTTGATCTGCATTGGTTTGCATAGTGTCCTGGCTTTTTGCACTTGGCACACAAAAAGGTAGGCTTCTTGCCTTTAGGTTTTCCCTGTTTATAATATCCACCTCCTGACATCTTTTGATGCTGCCACATGGCAGCTGCCAGGGCAGAGATCTGATGATCTATAGTCCCCACTTTTGAACATGCCTGTATCATGTCAGTTAGTGAGGGATCTCCTGGTAGAGACTGTATAATTTTTGCACAGTCAGCATTGGCATTATCTTTGGCTAGCTGTTTACACAACATCTGCCTGAGAGCATCATCTTCGACCTGTTTCTCTAGGGCTGCAGCCACCTTTTCTACAAATTGTAGGAATGGTTCGTTAGGACCCTGAGTAATCTTCACATATTTTGTTTTAGGAGCTGCAGCTTCTATTGTTTTTATAATTGCTGCGAACCCTATTTTTTGGCATTGCTCAAGAACGGGAGGGGGCCAAGATGCTTGGAGGTCAGGGTTAGAGAAACGAAACGTACCCATCAAAACCTCTCGGCCTATTGCATACCTAGGGTCATCCTGGGGCAGCCCCATATTGTCTGCAGCAGCCCTATCAGCCATTTGCGCCCAGGTGTCCTCAAACACTCTGAACTGCACTGGCTGAAATAGCACCTGTGCTATATGCCTTATATCATAAGGTGCTAACAGGTCTGTATTTAATACTCTAAGAATCTGCATGACCTGGGTGGAACCGAGTCCAAAGCGTGCTACCTTATCTTGTATATCTTGGACAACACGCCAAGCAATTGGGTCATGCCGGTCGAGTTGACCTTGCGCCCCTTTGAAGACGGGAAAAGCCTGAGCCCCTTCCGTCCCCCGGGTGTCCCCATCACTGCTTTGCGACAGGTCATCCCCGGGGGCCGGGTAGGGCCCCGCGGGGTCACCCTGGACGCTTCCCTCCATCTGGAAAACTCCTTTTCTTGGCATTCCCACCTTCTCTAAGAGGTCCCAATCCCCGTTTTGCAATGCCCGCAACCTGACAGCCTCCCAAATTACGCGGGGGTTTCTGCCGCGATTGCTGGCCGAAGGGACACCACGCCTCCGGCGGGGATGTGAAGGGACACCACGCCTCCGGCGGGGGTGTTGTGGTTCGTCGGCGTCTGTGGCGCTGGAGTGGGATGACGAAGGCGGCGACTCCTGCCCCACGGAGGATGTCGCGGCGGTCTCCGATCCCGTTGAGACAGGGCCGGCCGCGGAGGCAGGAGCGGCGACCTTGTTTGGGGCCCGCGCGGCAGGACACGCCCCTAGAGACGAGGAGGATCCCGGCGGCGTCCCGGGAGGGTTGGTGGGGGGACCCGAAGCTTCCGGGATCGTGGGCCGTGACGTCAAACGTCGCGCAGGGGGTAGCGATAGCCCCGCCCCTGCGGCCGGCTGCCCCTGCCGTCTTTGGTCTGGGGGGGGCCCGCCGGCAGCCCGGGACCCATTCTCGCTGCCGGGCCATTCGCGATGCGCCGCGGTTCATCGGGGATGGTGACATAGGGCACAAACGCCTCCCAGATGGCCGTCGCGATCGCGAACGTGACTTGCTCCACTACCTCCAGTGTAATAGCTGGCTTTTGCACTGTCTCTGCCGTTACCACCCTCCGGGGAAAGGACGCCGCGCTATCTTGGGGTGCGAGCGGGAGGGGCTGTCCTGACTTCGGGGGGTTCTCGGAGCAGTCATCGGACTCGCCCTCGCTCCGTTCAAATCTCGCCTCATCCTCCACAAAACTCTGATGAATAGTCCCCCAGGTAGTAAGCAGCGGGCACACTGAAACATCTCCTTTATGGAGAGCTGCACACAACAGATTCCCCAGCTCTTTCCAAACGTCCATTGAAAAAACTTCTCCTTCCTCCTCTGAAAAACCGCGCTCCTTTGCCCAAGCTAGCAAGGCAATCAAATCTTTATCTGGGATTTGGATGTCTAAGTCCTCTAGAACATCCCTCCATAATGAGATAATAATCTCCTCTTGTTTGGATAGATTGTTCCCCATTTTAGAACTTTTCACCTAGCCGCTAGTTTGGAGGAGGGAGGGGGGGAGAAACAAAGTACCTTCTCTCCGCGGAAAGAGGAACGGTCGCTAGGGCGCTCGCAGTCCGGGGTAGCCGGGGCTCCGATTCGGCGGCAGCGCTCGCAGTCCGGGGTTGCTCTGCTCCGCGGGGCTGCGGGGCTCCGCGGTCCCAGTTCGCGCTGTCCTGGCGAAAGACGGTCTCGGCTCCCGTGAAGGACGATCTCGGTGGAACCTCCAATTGTCGCTATTCGCGATACGGCCGCGGAGAATAACGACAATGACTCCTCCAGCTAGCAGCAAAGAGAAGCAACTTTATTGTGAAGGCGAACCACTTTTATAGTGTGGATCGCTGAAGAAGAGAGGAACGGCCGTCCATTGGATAGTAGAAGAAAACAGAACGTTCTCACGGATCGTGAGAACTGTTTTTCCTTACTTTCGGAAAAACAGCAGGTGCTTAATCTTGTTGTGAATTCCTTCCTGTTTTTCCCGAGGTTTATCACCTTGGGAAGATCCAGGGAGGAACAGGCAAACTGCAGCAGACCCGAGAGAAATTCTCCTTAGCATGAGAAAGGAGAAAAAGGCCTCAGGCCCTTGCAATTTTCAGCCTGTGGCTTCAATGAAGCCCACACATCCCAACACCTGACACACACCAGCCCACCAGAAGCAAACCCACCAAACTGCACCTCCCTCTCTCCAGGACTGTACTCCGCTTTCAAAATGAATCAAAAGGTAAAACTGTCTCCGGGATTGGAGCTGGGAAGAGCCCAGAACCTGCATGCACACTCCTGTTTGCAGGACTCCTGAGCAGCTGCAGCCTCGTGAGCCCAAGAGGGGCAGTGGGCAGCCCAGGCACACAGAGCAGCTGCTGCCAGGGATGAGGCACAGAGCTTCTCAGGCTGCAGCTTCCCTCAGTCTGCCATTGCCTTCACTCATTTACTGACCAAGGTACATTATGTGATCACCACAGAGATGACTTCTTGTTAAAAGGAAAGAGAAATAATCAATAGTAGCTTGGGCTGGAGAGGGACCTTGGAATTGATTTGGAGATGACATGCTGGGCTTAGGCCCAAAGCAGAGATCCTGGCAAAGCAGAGTCTAATGCTTTTAGAGTTCATTTAAAGATGACCCCAAATTAAATTTCCAATTGTAGGGGTCTAATTCACTCCAGATTGTTTAGAAACACTACTAAGAAAAAAGAAAACTCCCAACACAAATACCCTTTTGAGGTTTTGGAGTTCAAGTTCATACATTTTTAAGCAGACCTTGTATTTTATCCCATGCTTGTTCACTTTTGTTGCTATAGGTTGTCACATTCTGCTAACCCGGAAGATCAATCAGAGGCAAGTTCCCCCGACAGCTTGCAAACATGACTGTTTTCTTCACACTGTTTTAATTCAGTGCTACCTCTGCCATAGACAGACACATTTTTAAAGCTATTTATTTTCCCTTGAAATAGATACAAAATGTGGCAGGCAAGGAGAAAGCACAATATTCCACCTATTTAAACTAAGCACTCAAAAATATTTCACCTCGTTTTGCCATATCACAAGCAAGACTTGAGAAGTTACCTGGCTTTAGAGATTACCACATATTCATCCCTCCAGACTGCAGCAGTCCCATCACATCAGATTCATCTGCAGTGCAGTCTTACCTGCCAACTGTGCCAGCAGCATTTGCTTCACAGCTGAGAGAAAAGCGAGAATAAACCCCATGCTGATGACCCAGCAAAAGGTCACTGAATCTCACTCTGCTGTGAAATGGCACTGAAGACATCCAGAAAAAGATCCAGAGCACCAGAAATGCAGCAGTGACAGAAAACCTGTCATCTGCTACTCAGAGTGTTTCAGTAGCTCCAGCAGCACCTTTGCAGAGTTCTCAATGCCAAAGCCCCAGAGCTTTTCCTAAAGAAAGCATCACTGCAAAGACAAGGGAGATGGGGGTGAATGTGGTGGAAAGAAGAGGGGAAATAGAGGTGAAAAACACTTCTTCCAAGTGAGTCATACTCACTTAGACTGTTTCTTCAGCTGTGTCTTGACAAACAATTAATGCTAGATTTTCACACTACCACCCATTTGGCAGAAGATATTTAAGTCAATACAAAACACAGATCGGATTTCAAATTAGCAAGATCACCAATGAATTATATGATGAGAATGATAGCAAGCCTGTGCTGGCACCAGGCTTCAGCTTGCCACCTGGTATTCCAGATTGCACTGATCCCAGCCTGTGCTGGTCCCCACCACCTGGTGCATTGCAAAATGCCTCTTCTGCAGTACTGCAAGGCTTTCTGAGCAGCCCTCTTGGAGGGAGGGCCCTTCTGTTCCCAAGGTCACCCACACTTCCAAGAAACAGCCTTGCAGAAAGGCTGCTCAGCTCCATCAGACCTTTACTGGCATCTCAGCACTGAAGGAGCCACACACCACTTCAGCCTGCTGACTGACCACTGCACTCCTCCTCATGACCAGCACTGCTTTCTCGTGTCCATTTGCTCAATGAAGGCAGCTGCACTCCTTGACACAATCCCCAGTGAGCATCCCCACTCCAAAAGAGTCTGCATGCTTCTGCCCAAATCAGCTTCTCCTTGCTGCCAGAACTTTACAGACCAGCTCTTTCTCTCTCCTGCTGAGCCAGTTTGATAACAGCTCATGGTCACAGCATGGTCACAGCTTCACATGAAGTGAAGCATGCCCAGGTGTGCCCAGAGCACCCTCAGAGCCCTGCTATTTCTGGAAAGGAAGCATCTTGTGCTGCATCATCTGGCCAGGAGGGAGAACTTCCCAAGTGTAAGCAGACAAATTCCCTATTCCAGAAACTATGCAGGGAAGCATCTGTTACTTTATTTAGCAACAGATAATTTTGTAAATCCAAACAATAACAAAAACAACTGTAGAGCAGGAGAGGTTGCATGCCTAATCTACATTAATGAGCAGGGAGAAATCATCCCAGGGTCCACAGCAGATTCCCCACTGAAACCTCATCCTGGCAGGAGTAAGTCACCACTACTGTAAGTCACCACACAGGCAGCTCTGCATTGCTATTTATCTTAGTTAAAGCCAACAGCAAAGAACTGCAGGGGTGAGGGCTGAAGAAGAATTGGCAGAGACTGCAAGCTTTGGCCAGGGCCTCTCTAGGAGTGCTCACAAGGACACAGCACTGTACCTGGGCTCCAGACCTTGCCACCCCCAGGGACACAGCAACTGGAGCCCATGCCAGAGCACAATGTTCAGAGAGCAGCACAGTCTAAAAAACATCAGCCCAGCCAGTCCCTTGCACTGCATATAGCAAGTAACAGGACTGATAGAAAATCCATAAAAACAACAGTGTACTTGGCTTAGAAAGACATTTTCTTACATTAGTTAGTGGCTTCTAATGAGATTTCCAGCAATGCCAAGGAATCAGTAGTGTAGCAGATCCTTCCTACCTGGTTCCACCACCTTCTTCCAAGCCAGCAGCTTTCACAACTATGTTCAACCTTTACCTGGACCAACTTCAGCCACCTGGCACTGAAGATGTGATGATAAACACCTGCAAAGCAAGGTGTAGCAGATCAGTTACCACTCACCTTAATCAGAAAAGCCTGTGTCTTATCTGCCAGACCACAGAACTCTAGCAAATCTTCTGGGATCTAGCCAGCAGTGGGGAGGGGAGCCAAGGGATTGTCAGGGACATACAGAGCCTGCCTGGGTAAGGGGCAGTGCTGGGGCTACAGCTGAGCTTGGGGGTAAAACAAGCACAGGAGAGCCAGGGAGTGACTCCACAGAATAGCCTGAGTTGGAAGGGACCCTCAAGGATCACCAAGTCCAACTCTCTCAAGTGAATGGCTCACACAGAAACTTTGGCACTGTTAGCACAGTGCCCTGACCACTGAGCCAATAAAAGATTGATGGAAGGTCTGCTTGCATACTGGGGGGAAAGAAAAGATGCATGATCTGGAATAAAACCTGCCAAAACAAAGTTAAATCATCATTATTTTTAAAAATATTCCACATTTTCACTTCCAGCATAGATATATGGAACTACTGCTTTGTGACTCACAGCTGCAGTGTTCTAAATACAGCACCAGGAACAACAAAGGACATTTGCCATGCCATTACTCTGCTTCCCACCTTGGCAAAAGCAGATAATTTATGATCTCTCTGCTATCAAAGTAGCTTAGAGGCTTCTTACACTCACATGAGTAAAAACCACTGAGACTATTGGAGTGGGTGTAAAATAAAAATGCAAAATATATCTACTATATAACTCTTCATTTTAGCTATAGCTGGAAGGAAAATAGGAGGTTCAGCAGATTAATTGCTTTACTCATTATGGCAAATTATCCATTCCAAAAGGCAACTAGTGGCATGAAAATAATATATGTATGTTAGAGGACATTAGCAGAAGGGTAAGACTTTCCTACCATTAACAGTGCTGGTTTATGTTTTTAACTTTACAACAATTTAGCCATACATTATAAAAGCCTCTCAACAGCTCTCTCAGTAGAAATTAAACTCTGAGCTCACAAATATTGACATCTCTGTCTTTTCATAATAACAAACCTTGAATGAGATAAATTAATATTTTCTTGCAGTGATTAGAGGAAAAACACTGATTCAAATCATGCAAGAATAGCCTCAAAGGCAAAAGTTCACTTATCCTTTCCTCCCTAATACATGCTAATTAGTTCCAGTGGGGACATTAGCATTTAGCAGCAGGCAGGTCTGCCTCACCTGCTCCAGTGCAGCAGGGAGGGCTTTGGAGGGACAGATGAGAGCCCAGTGGCACAGCTGCCCTCAGGGGCATGCCCAGGGCCCCATTCCTCAGGGAATGTCCCACAGGTTGGAATGCAGGAAGTCACTGGGAAAGTCAAAGAGAAATCCCTTCCAGGCTGGGAGAGAAGAGGCAGGTGTGGCTTCTGCTTCACACCATTAGGCACAGCAGAATGAAGGGCACATTTCCCTACTGAGCCCTTTTACCCCAACAACAACAGGGTGAATTATGTCCAGTATATATTACAGCCCATTTCTTGGGAAGGTGAAAGTGGCACCTTGGAGTGTTCCAGAGTGAAAGGCTGGATGGCTCTTTCCCGCTCGCAAGCCCCGGGGACTAACAGGCATCACTCCAGCTGGGAGACAAAAATCTGCCCTTCCAGCTGAGACCACAACCCAAGAGTATTGATCAAACCTCCACCTCCCTTCCACATAATAGAATTTCCCAGAGAGCTAATTGTTTTTCCTTCTTTCATCTCCATAAATGAGGTCAATGGCAAGGGCAAAGAAAAGAGAATTAGCTCTAAGTGTTCTTGGCTTCAAAGCAGGAGGAGACAGAGCTTCCAGATTTTGGAGAGTGCTCTACAGGATTTATCAAGTACCATGGGACCTTCCAAATATCTGAATTTAGAATTGCTTCAGCTTAGGACAAGGCTTGTTTTTCTACACCTGCTGTTACAGTTTGGCAATGCCCCTTGTAAGTCACTGATGGCCTTCATGCTGTCCCTCCAACAGTGACCAGCTCCCATCCACAAAATGCTCCTAAAGCATTGTGTGAACATGCACAAAGCTCCCCAAGGGATGTGGCATCAGGCACACACCCCAGTGCATCTCTGTGCCTTGTCCTCTTTCCCTTCTGCCTGCAGTGGCAGGGCTGAGCAGCACCTGCTGCCCTCCCTGCAGCCCCTGCTGGGAGAGAAATGAGGCAAAGCAGAGTCCTGACAAGGAGGTTTAGCTAACACCCCATCATGCCTACAGACAGGAATACTCAACCACAGTGACAGTGACAGAATTAAAACCCGATTCCTGGGAGAAAAGCAGGTATTTTGGTTTTCTCTTCCAAAACAGCAGTGATTCTCTGAGGTCTGGCCATCAGCCCTCCTCTTTTTCTCCCCCCAAATCATGGGCATTCCCTTGTGCAGTATAAAAACCCTACAGGACTCATTAGTATCTCAGGCAGAATTAATAACAAGATTCAGGAATTATGGTCAGAGACAGGCAGCTGCAAACTTTTGCTTCTATGGGTAGGAAAGCAATTAATTTGCTGCTGAACTCTTCACAAAGTGTTTTCCCATATTTTGGGGACAGCTAGAGTTGAAAAGTTCCACTGATAGTATAAACAACAAGTTCTTCACCAGAAAGATTAAAAAAAAAAAAAAAAAGAAAATAATTCAACCCACCTCCAGAAGCCTGTCCTGTATTTTCCATGTCTGAGTCCCAGCACCATCAGTCTGACGCTGGCTGTGTGTGGTGAAGCTTCTGCAGCATCTGCTCCAAGCCCTCAGGTCAGCACTGAGCCAGCCTGTCCAAGCAGGAGACAGGAGGGCACAGCCAGAGCAGGGATGGGGCTGTGCAGGGGGCAGGACAGCCCTGCCTCAGCAGACCTGGTCCCTACAGCCACCCCCAGGAGGGCTCTCATCTGCTGGTGGAATTCCCAGGTGTTTGCTGCTCCCTCCTCAACACTGCTGCTGAAGCTGTAGAAAACAGTTTTGCATTCTGGGAAAACACCTTTAAAGCAAGCTCTGAGTTTTGTGGGGTTTGCAGAGGCCACCTCTCAAGAGGCAGAAGGGACCCTGCAGATGTTACTGTCTCAGAGCAGATGAGGTCCCCTGTCCTGAGGGACCAGCCACCATTAACCAAAAGCTACAACACAAGTAAAGTCAATAGTAACACCATGTCCAACATTTGTAAATGGAATTCTGCAAAGCAACATTTTTATTGGAACATTCCTGACACATTTACATATGCTTTCACCACACTTGTGCCAGAAAGGACACCTTATAGAATAGAAAACCTGCCAGAAACATATGCAGTTCAACTCTGGGAATAATTTTTGAAAGTCTGTTCCTTCCTGGATGTGAGCAAAGGTTATTATGTGTCTAGAATAGATCCAGTCCAGACAGATGGAGCATCGTGGGGGGAGGAGGACTGAACTCATGATCTGTTTGTTTCCTGAAGAGCCTTTTGTAATGAACTTTGCAAGAAGACTTTTTGTTAATCCAAGTGAATTAAATTGCTTTATATAGCACTGGGATAAATAACTTATTGACAATCAGATTTTTAAAAATTGCTTAAGCAATGAATCTTGGAAACAGAAGAACAACCAAGAAAAAATGGATAAAATAATTTAAAACTGAACACCTGTCAGTATGCTGTAAATTAAACCTATTCCAAAAAAGAGTTTCTCATTTAAATCACAAGAGCAATCCCAGAAAAAGTCAGGAGTTTATTATTTTCAGGAATAAAGATCTCTATCTTTCTTTTCAAGCTCAGATCAGTCAGATCACAGATCAAGATCCTCAATAATCCATCTTGTTCCCCCTGTTGTTACAGGTAATGAACAATGTGCCCTAGAAACTATCACATGAATCAAAAACCTCTGAATCTTTAACAGGATGCACTCTTGTAAAGTTTGCATCCTCTCCTGATAATTTTTGAAAGGGCATAAAACATTGCAAACACATGCTGAAAATCTGAGCATAAAAGAGAATTCCTATAGCGTGGTGGTGTTTTTCTTTAGCATCAGATACATATTACTCAGAAAAAACAACAAACATAGAAAAGCAGAACCAAAACAAGGAACTTATGATCTTAAGCCAAAACTGAGAAAGAGACCTGGGACATTCTTAGGAGGTCTCATGAGACTGAAGTGACTTTCAGCTACAGCTGATGTTATTTTAACCCATCTTTGCTTCCATCATTTAACCCTGTTGTGGTCCAAAACTCTTGCTCTTCCTGAGGCACTGAAATGCCAGGTTTTGTGCAATACATTCCCTTCCTAGCCTGCTTCATCTCCAGCAAGTGATTTTACTCCTTTCCCCATTCCTACAGAAGGAGTAAAGGGTCCTCATCACTCCTAATCTCTTTCCCACAAATAGTGGTGGGACTTTTGTCTCCAGGTCCTACTGGCTGTTCCTCTCATGGGAAAACAAGACAAATATTTGTTCAGGAAATTAAAAATAAAACCTACTACAATATACAATTTGTGTTTGAGTGAACTTTTTTGTAAGCCAGTCTTTACCTGGTTTTTCTTACATTCAGGCTACAGTCTTCTACTACTTAAAAAAAACCTTGAGAACTCCTTCACAGATATTATCCATAGATAACTTAAAATGAGGCTTAAATGGCAACCTGTTTATACCACAAAAGGTGAAATTAGTAAATGGATGATACTGTAAAAATTCAACTGGCTTTTAATATTGAATTTCCATGGATCACAGATTTGTTTCATAGCTCCTTTGAAACCTGCCCTTAAGAGTAAATGAAAAATAATTACAATAGCATTTTTCAAGCATGTTTCAAACACGTTTCAATTGTGACTGCTAGTGCAAGAGGGGCTACAGCAGAAAAAGTAGGAAAAGCAAAAACTGGCTCAAGACTTTTCCCCCTTCTCTGCCTCCCCATGAGTTTTGCCAAAGCAGATGACACACCAAACTGTTTTACATGGCAAACTGGAGCAGAGAATTGATCCAAGTCTAAAGTACCTCCCCTGTTTTCTTTCTTTAGACAACTCTGATAAAGGAAATTGGCAACATTCATTTAGGATCACTATCCAAATGCCCACATCCTTAGGCCATAGTCTGAAACCTTGATTTTTCACTCAGGAAACCTGGCATTTAGCAACAGAAATTCAAAGCCAAAGAGCCAGTTGCTCCAGACTGCATTGTCACAGATGACCCATCTTGGGTTCACTGCAATGTTATCCTGGTGCCAAATAACTTTTCAGCACAACAGTCTTCCAGCACAGGGATTTAAGAACCTCCAAAATAGGAAAATATAACCCAGAAGGAAAACTTTTTTTAAAAAAATAAAACAAAACAAAAGAGGATAAAAAATTCAACTATACCCAGCAACATCTTGGGGAAAAGAAATGAATGAAGGAAAAAGTTGTGGATAGCTCTTCCTCTGATTTTATACAGTCAGCATAGAAATGCTTTATCATTATCTACAATATAAGCCACCCAACATTCTTAGTAATGTGCAGAAGCACATCTCTCTTTTGTACTAAAGAGAGTTAATTTTCATCTATTTCCTCCATTCAGGCAACTACTTAATACATTGATCTTTGTTGCATTTCCATTTTCTCCACCAATACATTTCTTATAATTGGAATGAGCTGCTCTATTAAGCTTCTTAATAGATTCCATGTTCTCAAAACCCAATAACTTCAGGACAATACATTAAAATAGACAACAAATTAAGCTTGGTGTTTGTGAATGTGAGACCCCATCATCAGTGACCTTTAAAGTTACTGCAAGGACACTGTTTAGAATTGGTTGCAGAGAAACCAGTGTCTGATATGTGTAATTGCATTACTTTGTGCCAATGCTAAACACCCTGAGACTCTTTTGATGGCCAGGAATAAATTAGAGTTCTGATATGAAGCAGCAATGCACACATGTGCAGATGTCAATGAATTCACTTAGAGCTGAGGGGCCACAGTTTAGTGGAATGAACAGGACCTCTGCATCACCCAGCACAGACACAGCCTGGTTTGAGTGATGGAGTCTGGTCTTAGGTCTGTACATGCAAGCAGTGTTGAGCATTACACACAGAGCAGAAGTATTTTGACAGTCTAACATATTTATTTTAATTATATCAATTGGATCCAATAGCTATGCCACAATACCACAATAACTTAGTTTGAAATACCATGTGAATAGAGATTTTATTTGCAAACCATTACAAGGATGAAATGCCATTTAAAAATAGCAAGCACTATAAAATAATTCTCTCCAGGCTGGTTAGCCCTGGTATGATTTCTACCTCCACCGTTAGCTAGACTGTTACCTTCACATGCATTTTATATCACTTCTTATGTCAGTCAGAGGGGTTTTCTGCCACAGCTGAAGAACAAGGTGACCTGACAGTGTGGAGGGTGAGCACCTGAGACACTGGGCAGGGAGGGGCAGCCTGACAGACACACTGCAAACTGCTGGAGAGGGTACCTGAGTGTGCCAGACACCCACAACCCAGCCCTGGGACAGGCAGAGATCACCTCTGCTCCAGCAGGTGTGGCACCAGCTCCAGCCTGAAATCAGACTGGAACCACACTAAGAGCTAGGAGGAATGAGGCCTGGAAAGGTGAATCTGGGTAGATAGCCCAAAATGGAAGATTATCTTCATCTAGCATTACGCTCCCTGGGAAAGGTTTTATTTAAAGTGAGCTCCCAGCTGCCCTCCACCTGGCATTAGCCTTCCACAAACAGTTTCATGGGTAACATCAGCAACACAGTGCCCTCCTGGCTGCCAATCAACCCCTCACACCTCTGTTTATTTTTAATTCCAATGCCTGCTTCCTTGCAATTTCAGTTTCTCTTCCAAGTTAGACATTTAGCAGCCTCACAGGGTGAACTGCTGTTGAAATTCCCCTGCTCACAGACAATTAGTCACTATACACTTCCACGTGAAATACTTTGGCATACAGTTCATTTTGTATTACCCTGCCTGGATGACCTGTATGGCACCTTCTACCAGCACATTACTTTTTTTAGCACGGAAATCAATGCACAAACGACTTTGCTTTTGTTACAGTTTTCCGTATTTGCCTCAGGCTTAATCACGAACACAACTGCTAATTATTTGCACCTCCCACTGGGCTGGCTGGGCTTATCCAAGATAAGAACTCGTTCCACCACCTGCCAGCCCAGGAGTGCTGCCAGCGATTCCCTCTGATAACCCAGGCTTCAGCAGCTCAGGAGGAGCAGGAAATATTGTTTGTTTTCCTAGGCCAGTTTTACTTGCAGGCTGTGCTGAGGGATGTGGGGCTGGGCAGGGGCACAGCTGAAACATTCCATGCTAAAACCAGGCCAAAAGCACTGTGAGAGATTGATGTTAGTACTAAAACCAAGATTATTTTGTGTTTGGGGACAAAACCCAAGTACGTTTTTCAGATGGAGTGTGGCAGTTCTCCTCAAAGCAACACTAACATCTCTCCCAGCCATGCAGGGTTTTTTAGCTGTTTTCAGGCTGACAAATTCCAGCCTCCTCATGGTGCAGGGCTCCCTGGCACTGGAGCCTTCCCTGCAGAGCTGTAAACCTGGGGAGCAGGAGCAGCTGGGACACAAAGCCTGACCCAGCTCCCTGTGCCACCACCTTTGTCTCAGCAGGGCTCACAGCACACACTGCTCCCATCCACTACCACTGCTTATTAAACTTGTCTTCATTTAAAACAAAACTGTAAATTTACATTTTCTCTCCCACTGAAGAAGGCTACCTAAAGAAAACAAAAAGTGTAATCCAAAACAAGCAACTTGTACCATCCTCCCAGGTGTAACATCTTGGCTCTCAGAGTGCTTCTCTCCACAATGAAAAGCCTGAGGTCCACCATTTTTATCCCTGGCAGAGCTGTTATGGATAAACCAGATCCAAGTTATCTTTAATTACATGCAAATAGCAAATGTGAAAACCTAAAGTCAAATGTTTCAGTGGTGACTTCCCAGGCACACAAAAAACCAATTGCTTGTCACATGTGAACACATGGAAGATGCAAACAGCAGCACCAAAGATGGAAGTTTGCTCACAACAGCATAAAAACAGAGTTAACAGGAAACACTTCCTTGATAGCTTAGGTTAGACCTAGCCTAGCACAGCTGGACAGAAGCAGAAAGAACCCTGCAGAAACAAAATCATGGCAAACCATCCTGTACTACTCCATGGGGCAAAATGCCAACAATTTCCTTGTAAATCTCTGAAGGCAGCAGTTGTCTATTCAGCAGAGACTCTTCAATTATTCAAACATAAATCACGTTTTCATATTCACGTGACCTCATCTGAATCTCACAAGGGAAAAAAAAAATTACTGACAAATTAATTTGAGTCAGGCGTCAGCCTAGTATCATATAGACAAAGATGGATGCATTAGAATTTCAATATCAGTAAACAGAACATTATGAGATTAATTAAGAAAATCCCAAAATACTAAATGTTTAAAAAAAAAAATGCACAGACCCATTCAACCAAAGGCTTTTGTGTGAGGCAGCCTGATCCCACATGGGATCTCACATCTGAGATAGCAAATATTACTACAGTGTAATAATAATGAATTTCAGCTTGATGACAAAGAGTAAACTTATTCAGGAAGGAGCCCAAGAAATTACTGATATTATCTACTCCACTGCCTGTTTGAGGATGAAGTATTAAAAATAGGTATATCATAGTAACCACTTGATGCCATGTATGGCATAAAAAGTAAATTCTGCTGCTCCTCCAACAAAATGATTGCTCAAAGCCTTCTGTCATGCAGAAAAAAACTTCAACTGTCAGTTAATTTAACAGAATTGAAACCATCTATCATCTCTTCTCTCCCTTCATCTTAAGCCTAACAATGAAACCAAGCTGGCTGGGTGCAGGAAGATTTTCCCAAAGGAAGCAAATTCCCCTGTCAGTGCTTACCCCATGGAAAATCACAGAGTAGCTGCACACCTTTGGGAAAGGTCTAATACTGTTTGCCCAGAAAGCTGCAGGCAGTGAGGGATCCACTGACAGCCTCAAGGTGCCAAAACTGGCCAAGTAACACAAGACCTGGATGCAACACTATTTTGAAGATCTGATCAATAACCTAGTGAGAAGTGGAAAAAACTGAGATGCTTTCATGCAGGGGCAAATGGTCTAAGCATAGGAGTGAGCTACTCTGGTCAAAGATAAAGAATTTCCAAAACTTCTACCCAGAAACAGTTGATCTTCACACCTTTTAATAAAATATTTGCCAAGAGCAAAATTTAGGTAATAGCTCAAAGTAAGGAACATATTTGGAGACATTCAGGGGAGTTTTCTTCCACTGAAGCCTACTAAGACAAAACACAAAGAAACAATATTCTGTAATTGACATTAAAATACTTTATTGGCTAGATAGAATATGCATTATGCATAGAAATATACTGAAATACAAAGTCCTCCAGAATACTCCTGTATAAAACCCACAATTCATACTTCTACATCTTATTTATATACATTACCAAATGTATTCAAGAGTCTAAGGTCATATTTGCATTTCTTTCTTCTCTTGAAAGCACATCTGGTGTAGTCCAAGGCCTTTTTGTTTCTTCAAGAGAAAATTGCATAGCTACCCTATTTCTTCATTTGGCCTGAAATCTGATGAAATTTTACATACTCTTCTCTCCTTTACTAGATCCTTTCAAGCTTGACTTCTGCCTCTTTTTCTCCCTCTGTCCCAGTATGCGATAGACTTTTTTCTTAGCCTCCTTTTGCCTCTTGAATTTCTGTTCATCCTCCTTCTGCTTAACTTTGAGATACTCTTTAAGCTGCTCCCGATGCTTTACTTTGGCTTTCTTTATCTTGTAATTATTCACTGTACTCAAAGCACTGAGAAGAGCTGATATCTAGAACAGAAAATAGACAGTCAATATACATGTAGCTCAGTTTTGGTGAGCAAGAAACAGTGTAACCTCAGCAGAGACACACATAATGAATCAGAGATTCAAGGCAAGTCCTAATTATCTCTGCACCTGTTACCTAATTTCTAAAATGGTTTAATTATTTATCCTGTTAGGAAGTTAATCAAAGCTTTAATTTTTGTGAACTCTGATTTTGGTTAGATAGCTTTTAAAAGGCTATGCCTAATTGCTACTATAGAATGCTCAAACTGCAGTTTGGATCTTCTTGCTTTTGCAAGCACTTTAATTCTCAATTTTGGAAGCAGAGTATTTGCTTCAAATCCTGTCTGTGTTAATAATGCATGTAAATGACAAGTCAAATAAAAAACTGCAGCTGCCAATTTAAGTCACCCATAATATGAGAGCACTAAATCCAAGTGAAATATCTTGCAAGTGCTGTGAGAAGGACAAAAGTTGTATTTAGGCTTCAGGTGACCTACTAGTCTAAAAAATAGACACCATCCACTCAGTGACAGTTCCATATACATACTATGTGCCAAACAGGAACAAAACAAATTGCAAGTGATCATTTTTCACTAGGAACATATATATCTTAAGCATTAGCAGTAGATTCAAGTGTCAAAACAATAGTTAGAAAAGCTTTAAACAACACTTTTACCCTTCAAGAGTCCTTGTTTCAGAGTAAGTGATAATTACCTTCTTTTCATGAGGCTCCCTGATAACAGCTGGTCTCCACTGGTCTTTTGGAGTCTTGCCTTTCTTCTCAAGATTCTTAGGCTTGTTCTTAAAAGGCAGTGCCTTCTGCAGTGCTTTAGGAATGTGGAGCTTATTGAAATGCCTCTTCTCCCTCACAATAGGCTAGAAGAATGGATACAGAACATATATGTAGGACTCATGATCTTGAAAAGCTTTTATTTAATTTTTCATCTTTCAGCCGGGAAAAAACCCCACAAACCACCACAAACCACCACAAACCCCACAAAACACCCCACAAAAATAAATACACACTCCTCAAAAAAAAACAAAACAAAAAAAACCAACCCCACCAAACAAAATAAACCACAAAAAACATAAACCAAAAGTGAATAAACAACATTCTCTGATATCCTTGGACTGAACTGTAGATGGTATGCTCATCCCAATTACTACACAGAAGTCCCAGTAAGCTTCTGGAGAAGACTTCTACCTTGCAGATTACTTTATAAACTTTAACTGACCCACAACAATCTGCTCTCAGCTTTTTTATTTCCATCTCATGCCAGGACTGTGCCTTGAGGATAAAAATTTGAAGTACACATGCAAATGTATGAACATGAATTATACTGCTCTCAGTTTGCACAGGTCTGAGACACACTACAAATTTGACTGGTTTAAAAAACAAAACGAAACAGAAATATACCTTATAGAGAGAATCCTTGTTTTGTTTCAGTTTGATGCCTCTCTCATACCTCAGCTGGCCTGTTGTCTTCATCCCACTCCAACTATCTTTCTCACCTGCTGGTTTCAGCAAGGATGTTACGGGGTTATAAAACATTGGGATAGAAACAGGATACCAGGTCCTCACGAAAACAATATCTGAAAGAAAAGGGAATGTTATTTGGCTCTAAAACAAGAGTTCACCACATCCACACTCTAAGCAAAGATTGCCTGAACAGAACAAATACTACACCACATGCCAGCATTGTGTTTGGTATATAGACCAAATGCCTTCAACTTGTAGTAAAAGCAATGCAAAACCCCACAAAGGCATGAACAGCACACATTCCTGAAGAGCAGGCAGCTGAATACCATCCTGCTCATCATTCATATTCAAGAACAAGAAAGAAGAATTCATATATGTAGGTGTGCCTGTATAATTACTGACAAAACAAATTTTCTTTCCCTTTGTCTATTTTTATAAAAGAACTAACTTGCTTTTATTTTGCACTATCCATGATAATGCAACACACATTTTGGTGTGTTTAGGAAAACCAGTCGTAGAAACCCAAGTAACTCACATTCTCAACATCACAGGAAAACTCAGCAAACACAGGAGGTAACCATCCCCTGCATAATTTCCCCAAAAGGCTACAGAAAAAAGTTGACTGGAGTTATAATGCCAGTCCTTGGATTTCTCAGAAAAGTGTCCTTCTAGCACTAGTACCACTAAATTCAATTCATCATGTTCAAAGAGAAAGGCTGTGTAAAACATTAAAAGCATGCTGTGTAAAAGATTAAAACACTTGAAAATACATGTCTTCAATTTAAGCCTTTTAGATGACTTTTGGGTATAAGTGAAAGAAGTCCAACATAAAATGCACTTCTTTTTAATTTCACTCTGCGTCTCACAAAGCATTTCTTACTCCATGAATTCACTCAATTATCAAACCCCAGAATCCTGAGGCATGGCTTTGCAATCTGTGAAGAAGGATGAAAGTTGTGTGATAACTTACATGCAACGTGCAACTTACCACTCATCAGCAGCTTGTCTTCAAAAGTTGCTCTGAAAGCGCCCACGGGAGCTCGGAGCGCCTTTTTGATCTGCCCCCGGATCCCGCTCACACTGCGGATCGCCGCACCCTCAAATTTAGCCACCTCCAGCTGGGAGTTAAACATTCCCTGAAAATGGCAATTGCCCACCATCATTCAAGAGGCCAAGTCTCTCTCTGTGACCACAAAAACAGAATTCCCACAAGCATATCTTATAAAGAGACAGGAGGAGCATAGCATTGTCTTTAGACTAGGAGTGCTGATCATACCAAAAACCCACTGAGCTGACTTTAGGTGAGCTGCTGAAAGCAATCTACTTTGTCATATATCACAGGCAAGCATTTAATACATATGTTTAAAATTTCAAAACAGAACATATCTACAGAAGCTTTACAGTTCTCCTTTAAAGTAATTTGCTGGAAATAGGGTATTTTAAAAACAAGCAAGCTGCCTTAAGTTGCTAGTTCTGAGATTCTAATACAATATTCTTGAAGGTTCCTGCTTCTTTCATATATCACAAGAAAAAAAAAAATCTGTCTATGCCTAGTGCAAATATTTGAGTGCTTCATTGCTGGGATCACTGCTTAGCTGCTTGTTGCCTCAAATACAGAATAACCTAAGCTCTCCTTGAGCCTGAAAGTCCAGCTAAGCACAACAGGAAGGACAGTGAACATTCATTCCTGCAACAGTTCCCACCCCAAGCACTTCTGTAACTGTAACTGAGAAGTCTTAAGCACTGCTAGAAGTCTCCTTTGACTCCAGAGCTGAAATTTAGTGGATCAGACTGATATTTACCAGGAACAGGTTTACATCCTCCAAAAGTGTCTGCCACTGCTAATTGTGGGTTTTAGGAAGGAAGCAGGGGGTAGGAAGGAAAAAAAAAAATCACACTGAATGTGAACCAGGAGACTGTTCCAGAATTTTTGTCTGGTTAACAATAATTCATATTACTTGGCTAGTCATCAGTATCTTTAGAGATCACGTGGAAGGGAGCTCAAAAAACCACAAGCAGCTCCTGACATCCAGAACAGCATTCAACAATAACTGAGAACTTTTGCCTCAGGAAAGACAATCCCAGCTTGCATTCCTTCCTAACATCAGTACATCTGGTTTTACAGTATACATACCTATGAACTTACCTTAATAAAGCAAGTGTTCTTAAAAATTTTGAATGGAAAACCAGTTAGCTTTAATTTCTTTACAATAGTTATGGATTTATCTAAATCCAGCACAACTCCTGTTGCAGCAATCCGGAAGTCAGGCTGAAACATCAGAGATGAAAGACATTGTTGAATGTGTATTTCTTAAACAATGAAGACACCATTTAGAATCACAGACTCACAAAACAGTTTGGATAGGAAGGTCATCTAGATTATTTAATCTAGTCCCATCCCCCTGAAGTGAGTAGGGATATGTTCCAATACATCAGGCTGCTAAGAGCCCCATCCAGTCTGACTCTGAATATTTCCAGGAATGGGGCTTCTACACTCTCTCATCAACCTATTCATGTTTTACCATGCTTTTTGTAAAAAACTTCTTCCTCATATCTAGTCTAAACCAACCCTTTGAATTTAAAATCATTCCTCCTTTTCCCATCACAGCAGGCCCTGCTAAGTTTATCTCCATATTTCTTCTAAGCCCCCTTTGTGATAGTCAGTGCTGGTCAAACAGTGCTGGTCCCAGTGCAGACCCTGAGGGACACCACTTGTCACCACTGCACATCAGGACACTGAGCTGTTGATCACTATCCTCAGATGTTGCCATTCAACCAACTCCTCATCCACTGAACAGTCCACCCATTGACTGAATCTCCTTCCAGAGAGAAGGGTGTTGTAGGGCACCTGCACTCCACATTTCACTTTTAAGACTCAGAATTTCTAACCTTTACAGAAGTACCACAGCATGAAAAATGCAGATTGACTAGTACAGACTAGTTGAGGTGCTGCTGACATAACATTCCTACATTTACTAATGAGATTTCCAGAACTGCCATTCTAATTACCTTGGAAGCTATCTAAAAGTCCTTGTGATCTACCTCACTATATTCTCTTTATGAAACAGAATCTTACTCAGACAGAAAGTCTCAAAGGAGAAGTGCTTTGTGCACTGCTCTTAGACATTTCATTATATGAAGGACACATGATGAAAGTAGCCTTTTAAAACATGTAAAAAGACAACTGTGAAATAGCATATTTTAGGCATATTTTAGGAAGGAGGTAATAATCACCACTCTGATTGCTGTCAAGCTCATTACAATGCCTTGCAAAGCTTTTGTTACCAACTATCTGCAAACATGAACCTACCTTTGATTAACATATATCTAATAAAGATCATATCTGATAAATACTGCTTTAACACTATTTAAATTGGAATTATGGAATAGTTTGGTTTTGAAAGGACCTCAAACATCATCTCATTCCAACCAACACCTCTGCTATGGGCACCTTCCACTAGACCAGGCTGCTCACGGCCTCATGCAACCTGGCCTTGAATCCTTCCTGGGATGGGGCATCCAAAACTTCTCTGGGCAACCTGTGCCAGAGCCTCATCACCCTCACAGTAAACAATTTTTTCCTGAAATCTGTTTAAAAAAAAAAATAATCCATTCCATACAGTTTCCCACCTCAACATAATATACATATATTATATTATACATATATATGTATTATACATATATGTTATCAACATTCTGTGGTAACTAACTTACCGTTGTGCCACTGACAGACTGAACTGCCAAAAATCCTGTCCCCTGAGGAGTGATGGGCCCTAAAAGAAAATTAAATTTTAAAACTTCTGAAAAGTTTTACTACACAATATCTATCCCCTATTTAAATTCCAAAAGCTTCAAAATACATTACAAATTTACTCAATGAAGTAAACCAAAGTTTAAATCTCCTGAACTACTGCCCACATTTAAAGCCCCATAAAGGAATGGTTAAGGCTGGACCCATAATGAGTGCAAAGTCTGTGTGCAGGTTCCTCTTGGATACGCCACACTTGGCAGAATGCTCAGAATTTGATGAAAATCCAAGCAATTCACAAATGATTTAAGCAATCTATGAATATCAGACAGCTGCCTGTTTTCCCACACTGCTTGGTGTGACTTTGCTGCCTGGGGAAATGGGGGTGGCTCACCCCAGAAGGCGGCCCCGCAGTGCAGGTGCTGCGGCGTGTACTTGAGCAGCCGCTGGCGCCCGTTGTGATCCTCCATGTAGAACAGCGGCATGGTCTGGAAGCGCCTCCAGCCCAGGCTCAGGATTAGGGGATCCCGGCTCTTGAGAATCTTCTTGTACCACCGGTGCTTCTTCAGGCGCAGCTGGGTGAACAGAACCGACCGTGCTGTTACAGGATGGCAACAGTGATTCTGTAAGCTTTATCTCTGTTTATCTCCAAATGTTCTCACTAACACTAGGTTGACTGGGAAAATCAATCAGTGTTTCACTTACCCTGAAAAATGTATGTAACTTTTCTGTAGTCACTTGTATCTAGATCGTGAAGGTCAGAGTACAATCAATGTTTGCAATTTAGCAATCACAGTATCAGACCTTAGTCCTGAGACACCTCTGCAGCTGAACATTAAACAACAGTAACCTTTTCTGGTCATCCTATTAAGCCTGTAAAGATCCAGAATCTGCTACTATAGAATTACATCTTGTGTCTAAAGCAAATCCCCTATTCAGCAGACAAGGATGGAAGTTTCTCTCAGTGTTTACTGCATTTTCAGTACACAGAAAGCAGGAACTCCAGACTCCCTGAAGCACACCTGTACTGAGATACAACATCTAAAATGCACTCAGCCCTTTGGCTACGTACCTGTACATAGCCGACATTCCCCTCGCTGTTGCCCAGACCTCCCAGGATGATGGGATAATGAGGATCAAAATTCAGGACAAATTCACAGGGCACATTCTCAATCTCTATTCGAACATACATCCCAGGCCTGAATCCCTCATACTGCACTCTGGTCTCATCATCTTGATCTTCAAATTCCGCTCGATTAAGCTATGTGACAAAGAGAAAGCCACCATGTGTTTCACAAAATTCAAGTATTAACAACTTGTTCATGAAGGGCTGGTTCTATTTAAAACATGCTAACAGTTATATCAATCTTTTTGGGGAAGATCTAATAGGTTCTGTGACTTTCTATTCAGAGGAAGGATCTCTACCACCACAAAGCACTTCCAATTTGAAATCCCAAGTGGGCCTGTTAGGCTGCTTGAAAGACAGTATCCAAGAGAAGCAAATGACTGAGTGATTTCTGATACACCTTTCACAATGGTGACTTTGGATTTTACAGACACAACTGTAAGAAGTACATTTTTTTTATTCAGGAGCCCAAGTACCTTTCAAAGTTAACATCCTGATCTTTAAGGTGTCACTTTATGAGGATGCTGTGCCCCTCTTTCTTACACTAGCAGCTTAAAAATATTTTTGTGCATCCTCACACTGTATATCATCAAAAGCTCTTCTGCACCATATGGTAAGAAAGTAAATATTGTGCAAATATTTAAGAAGATATCCTTGTGACTAAGAGAAGCCTCACCCTCCTGTTCCAGCTGCTGATGTTTAGCTACCCATAAGACACTGATTCTTTTACTTGAATGTCCTTCTTTATCCTTTAAGTGCTCTCAATACATCAGCATACCAGAGCTCATATTATCCTTTGTGACAGAGGCTAATACAGGCAGGTAAGGATTAATTTAACTACTATTTAGTGCAAAATTTTGTCAGAAGACAAGACAGTGAAGTTACTAACAATGTAAGGTGGTGTTCTGCCAATTCAGACAAAGAAGGAAGCTACTTCCTCTACTTTAAGCTTGCAAATTCTTATGTAAAAAAACAAAGGCCTGGAACCAAATCAACACCTCACATTCTGGATACAGCTATGCTGAAGACTTCTACCACATGTACAGAGCAACAGTCATTAATTATTTTTTTCCCAAAATAAATTCACAGTTGGATGAAAAGGACTGTCACAGAGAATTTATTTATCCATTAATAACACTGCAAAAAAATCACAGTAAAAATAATACCATGAAAATATATTGCAGAAATTAATAAGAGGAATATTTTCACCTTCCTACACATAAAAGGATACCTTTTTCATTTGAAAAGTTTTTAAGTAGTTGAAGTTTAGATGATACATCCTGGCTTATTCAGTGATTTAAAAATTGGTTAAAAACTGCACTCAGTTTAAATTCAGCTTTCATTTGTTTGGCTTGTTTGTTTGTTTCCCTTTCCAGATAACAGAATCAAAAAGTTCAAGCATAAAAAATCACATAAAAAATCACAAATTTCTGTGTATTTTGTGTACTTTCTGAAATATCTCCTGAGTATCACCTGTGTCTCCAGGAAAAAAATCTTTGGGAGACAAACTCTCTGGAACATTTTTGAAGACATATAGCAAGAAAAATTGCCAAATTAGCAGACTGTACCTGTGCTTGTTTATGCATTTCTTCTTTAAGATCGTCAAAGTATGTGGTGTCCCCTTCATCATATTCTGCATCAAACATTTCTTTAAGTTTTCTTTTCTTGTCCATGCGCTCCTTTTTCTTTTCCTCCTCCTCAGGTTCTGGTTTGGACATTTTTTCATCTTCCTCCTCCTCTTCTTCACTTCCAGACTAATCAACAATAAGTTATCAAACATGTAAAATGGTTCACTGAAAACAACCCATTCTGATCAACAGTTTGATAGATATTATTAAACAATACTTTTAGAGACATTATTAAACAATACTTCCTTACAGTGCCAATTACTAGACACTTGAAAAACATTTCAATTTTACACAGAGATTAGTAAGCTATTCATACAAGGAGACATAACTTCAGCATGAATCTCAGGATTGAATCATATTCCTTTTCACTGACAAAACTTTCTTGACTAAAAATCATTTAAATGTGAGGGAACAGACCCTAGAACTGACCTACCTGTGATTCTACAGCTAATATAAGTATATATAATACAGGAGGTTAAAAATGTAATTGCTGATAGCATTAAGCAATATCATGCTGGAAGGCAACACTCTAGAGACCAGGGAGGAGAAAGTTTGTTTACAGACCATTTGAATATTGCCAAAATTATACCATTACAATGGCTTTGCAATTTTATAATGAAATGCAAAGCCATCTAGTTGTTCAGTCCAAAAAGAAATTGATTTTTCAGTTTGTACTGTCACAGACAACTACAGTTCTGTTACTGGAAGACATCCAAGCCACAACATAAAATTGCTTCCACCAACCTCCTTTATGCAGATAAGAGGAATGAACTAGGAAACTCTGTCAAGTATCCACAATTTGTTTGGTTTAAACAGAGTGCCATAATCGTCTGCATCAGATGAGATGACATAGTACAAACAGTCATGATTACATTTGGTTTTAAAATACTTCTGTCATGCCTCCAGATCCTCCAGCTCTTGATTAAGCCTGACACCTACTGTTAAATAAGTGAGGTGACTTCTACATAATTAACTAGAAACAAAAATTTAGGCTCAGGCTAAAAACATGCCACTCTAAACAAAGTCAGTAATATACAGACCTCTTCTTTCCTGTTCCCACTGATTTCCTTCCTATTAATTCTATGAACACTGAATTTATTACATAAAGGGCCTATCACTTGATAAGAAACTCACACTTAGGTTGCTAAAGAACATAAAAATGCAGATCAGACCTGCTCTCCTGCAGCAGCAGCCCTTCCTTTGTGCACAACCCCAGTTTCCAGATCTTCAAAATCTCCATACAGCTCTTCTGCAAAAATAAGCACCAAAGACTTGTGAGCATTAATTAACCATTTTTTATTCCCATCAAGTTTTATACATTTGTTCTGCCCTCTCTACAGCTTCAGCTGAAAATTCTAGGCTAAACTCAATATGGCTCCTCCTTTATGATATAAAAAATGTATAGAAAGTTTAGATCATCCCAAAGGACTCCCAATACATTAGTTTGCACTCTAATGACACAAGACACCAACAGAGCAATTGAGCCCCTATGTTTCATTTTTTAAAAAATCAAATTAAATATAGCTGACAGTTTTTAGGTTAAAAAAAAGCCTGTTAAACTACAATAATGACACATGTAAGATACAGCCACGTTATTAAATATTTTCAAGTATTTCTTAATTAAAAAAAAACCCACACAAACAAAACAAAAACACCTCCAAAACACCTGAAGATAGATCTCCCTTTTCAGCCAAACATGAATGGCAAGTTTGTCTTCCCAAATCTGTTTATTTCTACCATGACTATCTAATCTACCATGACTAAGAATAAACCACATATGATGAATAAAAGAACTCAGATACACAATTCAAAGCTGGCATGTCCAAGTGTTGAGACTAAGAAATCCATGTGGTAATTTAAATTACATACTCTATTTTTCAGAAAGTGAATTTCCAAAATGTGGTATATGCCTACTGTTTCTACAGAGACTCACAGCAATGTGCAATTATGTTAGTATCTATATAATAATTTATATATAGTTTGAAAAAAAATGCAGGTATAGCACTAAGGCAAAATATACATAACTAAAAAGTCATACTTTTCTTAAAAATCCTGTATATATGAATCATTTTCAGAAGTGTTACACGTACCATCTTCCTCCAACAGCTTTGCTGCATCTTTATCATCCTCCCACTTTCCAGTAACAAAGCAGTCCCGAATACTGCTCATGACCTGCAAAATAAGTGTCATTGCAGAGCTGCTGCTGGTCATCACCAGAAATGTTCCCAAGACATTCCCCACTCTCCCCTCAGAGACACCACCACACAGACTATTCCCACCTCCACATCAAGACACCACTACCAAAACTACACAATGCCTTCCCAAAAGCAGGATTGTGCACCCAATTTAATTCTTGGCCAAAAATCTCTACCCTACATTGTATTTTTGCTTGGGTCTCTCCCACTTTTTACTTTTTGGCAAATAAAGAATAAACTATTATCCACCAAATATTAAAGTGAGCCAAGCATTACATTAATTTACTGTAACTTGCCACTCTTGTAAATCTTGGGATCTTTTACTTATAGTGACAGCAAGTGGCAGAATCTAAGACACTGTGGCCATAGCTCCCACAGGTCTGTTTCAATGACAGCTCAGCCATACTCTGACACACAGCCAGGACAGAACCAGGCAGGACATGCAGAAGCAATTATGCAATGGCATCACCTCTTCTAAATCCCAGTCTTGTGGCTTTTCTACCAGGAATTTGGAGCAGTCGAGAGCATTAGCCTTCTGTCTGGACGCTTTGTCTGGACGGCTGACACGAAACAAACCTCCAAGCTCATCATCTGCATCCTCACTCTCCTGGTCCTCATCCTCGACAGCTAAACCAAACACAGAGCCTGTGATGATCTCCCCCACAGCACATGCATGAAATTCATTAATCACCCCTCTCCTTATGTTTCCAACAGCTGCAGCGGTTCAAGGCAATAAAAGCACCAAACTGGAACAGTTTTAAATGTAAAACCCTGAAGAAAAAGGTACACTGATCCAGTTGTTCTCCTAACTGGAATTATATTTTTTTAAAATTGTCCAATAAGTAAACAGAGGATGCTTGTTCAATATCACAAATTGGAACAATATCAAAATTATCTGTGAACAGGAAGGACATTAAGCTTGCTTGTAAATCAAGAATACCAGACTGGAGAATCTGTCAGAAAGTCTTCCCACACCTGCAAACTCTCATAATGTTCTGCAAAGGTTCTGCACAATGAGATTTGTGCATTCAGACAACCACTGGAAAAGTTGTGAATGAAACATACATAATTACATACATAAGTTACATAAATAGCAATTTTCTCTTCCTTTTAAGCCAGCTATTTTTTCCTTGACAAACATCTGATACTGTTATGTCTAAGAGACTCCTCCACAGTCACTGTGAGACAGAAATTCCTGAAACCAGCCAACAGACAACATCCCTTTATGAAACACAATTACCACAATGGGTTTGCATAATAGCTATCAGATGATTACACAAATCACCAAATCTTAAATGCTTAGAAGAAATAACTGAACCAGAAAACATGAGTAACAACTGAGTAGTCTGGAAAATGCTTTTTATGGGAAAAGTAAAAACTGTCTTCTTATTACAATTATTAGTGAAAATGAGTATCAGCAATTAAAAAGTCAATTAACTCTCCTCAAGCCTCCCACCAAAATACAGTGCTCAAATACTCAGACTTGCAAACTAGTAACAGCTCAAAGCCCCCATACACTGAGACAAGTTTCCAAACAGATCTGTACCTGTTCCATACACAAGTTTACGAAGATTGGGGGTTGATCGCTGCTGTCTTAGAAAGGCCTCAGCTGCCTTCTGTGTGAGGTCCTCTTTCCACTTAAGTGCACCTGAAAAGGGAAAAAATTCATATTCTATCTCCAAAAAAGAACAAGAGTCAGAAATTACAAAAATAATTTAAACAAGGACAGGACAAGAGGCTTAAGTGTAGACACAACCCACAGTTTCTTTTTCTCACACTCCATATACACACAGAAGCATAAACTGTGGATAACCAATTATATCTCTGATAATTTTTTTTTGGGACAGAATTTAAAAAACTTATTAACAACAGTGACAGACTTGATCATGTTCACGATGACACATATCTTTTTCAGACTCACTGAATGGCTGAGGTTGGGAGGGACTTCTGGGGGTCTCTGTGTTCAGCCCCACTGCTCAAGCAGCAGCACCTAAGGCAGGCAGCTCAGGGTGGCTTCTGAACATCTCCAAAGATGGAGATACCTGTTCCAGTGCTCAGTGAGTAGCTAACACATCTTACTAACATTCCCCCAAAAAATGTTTTAGTCTTTCTAGATGTAATACAGCATCATAATTTGTTTTACACAATAGCTATAAAGATTAAAAAGAAGTATATGCAAAATCAATGAAGTTTTGTTTATAAAATGAATTACCTCTGTTTTAAAAGAAGGAAACCTGACACTGCATACTACAATGCAAATGAAAGGCTTAATAGCAAGCATTTCAAGCTTTCCTAACTTTGCTACTTCAGAAATATATAAAAATACATACACACATATATAACAGGCAATATTATGGAGTAATTTCTAATTATATTGTTTAACAATTTATACAATTAAAGTGCACAGTAAAAATTAAACAGTTATAGTCTACCTGTTGTGTCAGCAGAAAGATCTACTTTTTCTTCATACTCCTCTTCTTCTCTCAGCAGATTCTCCACATCATCATCCTCAGTATCTACAGTTTTAACTTTAGTCTGTCTAACACTATCAGCTTTCTTTGCTTGACTGTGCTGCAACTCATTCCTATCTGACTCTTCAGCTTCTAATTCCTCATGTGATCCTCCTTCATCATCACCCTCTTCAAGGGAAGAGTTCTCAGCCTCAGATTCTGATGCCTCTTCCGCAGTGCAGTTTCCTGAATCTGTAGTGAGCACTGCTTTTCTTTTGGGACTGTGCTCTGAGATTTGTGATTTCAATTCTGTATTTTCCCTATTCATACCATACTGATTAGTTTCAGCTCTTTTATTTGCAGCCTCAAATTCACTATCTGAGCTTTCATCTTCATAAGTCCTTTGTAAGTTCCCCTCCTCCTCTTCCTCCATCTCACTGTCTTCAGGCACAGTTTCTCCTTCTTCTTCAGAGCTCATCTCTAGATCATCATCACTGTCTGCAAATGCTGGTAGCTCATTCACAGCTTCTTCCTGAGCCACCTCTGTTTTCAGGCGCTTGGCTCTCCTAACAGCCACCCCTTCCCGTAAGAGCACTCTCTCACTTTCTTCCTCAGCATCACTTTCATCATCACCATCACTTCCATCTTCAGACACTGCTTCTTCTTCATCTTCTTCTTCTTGGTCATCTTCCTCATCACTTGCTGCATCATCATTTTCCTTCTCGTTGTCTTCAAACACGGCCTTCCGACGAACCCTTCCAGTCTTCACATCCACCTGCCTCTCTTCTTTTGGCATCACAAACCTGTTTTCCCAAAGGCCACATTTGGGGTTAAGATGGTAAAGAAGAAGAAAATTTTAATAAAAGAATGAAGCTTCATGTTAATACTTTTAAATAGTTCTATGAATTTTCTTTCAAATAAAGTGAAGTTATGTAGACCATTAGAAAGGCACTGGTATTCTTTAATGTCTCCTTATTCAAGAATATTGAATGTTACAGCCAAAAAGAATTCCAATAAATTTCTTCATTTTCCATTGAATGAATTAAGACAGAAATGTTACTTGTATCAGCAATAAATTCCTGGAAGGCAGGAATACACTGCTGGCAAAACTTCCTAGTACCAATTATTTCTATCCCAAAATACAGCGTGGCATATGAGTAATCTCAGAAGAGGAAGAATCAGACAACATGTCATTTTACTAGCTGTGCTCTATTGAGAATTTTTCCTAAATTAGAGCCTGAAATGAGACATTCATTCATGCTCAAACACTGCCCAGCATTCAAAACTTACTCTTGTCCTACATCTTCTGAACCCAAGGGTGTAGAGTCCATGAAGAGAGAGACCTTGCTTGATGCCATCTTAACATCAATGGCTGAGTGTGTGGAGATGAGGCTCTGAACAAGTTCATGATTTGGCCTCACTTCCTCCTGGAAAGACAATGTTTTTTACTTTTCAATTAAGTTAAATAAACAAATGTCTAATATCAGTTTAAACCAGCAGAAATAACCATATGCAAGAAAAAATTGCAGGGCATTTTAAAGAAACATTTTCTCAGAATAGAATTCCCTTCTACACATTTCAAGAATACTGACTCAAGAAAAATTAAAGATGGACTCCTTTACAATATGCAACCACTACAGTAAATACCAGCAAACACATTATCATAGACCCAAAGGTATTTAACATTCAGCACAACAAAGGGAAAAAGAACTGAAATCAATTAGTTTGTAGGCAAATTTTTTTTTTCTCCCTTTGACCAGTCAAATCCTTAAAGTCTTCTCCCAACAATCACCATGTCCTACAAAATAAGAGTGATAACAGTCCAGCCAGGAGATTTCATACATCTTATATCTATATTTATGAAGTTGTTACACAAACTTTAGGTACTTCATATTAACTGATCTTCCAATGTTTTGTACAATAACAGATAATAGAAATATCCCTTCTCTGAAATCCCTGAAGGAGAACAGAACTAATTATCCACTGTGGATAGATAAGGATTGACTATTTTAAAGAAGCTTAATTTTAAACACTTATTTTGGCTTTAAGGATAAAAACTACATTTTCCAAGAGAATTCAAATCACCAACAGCATTCTTTTACCTCTTCTTTTTCATGAGCATGGCTCCCACCAAGGTCAATGTAAACAGCATCTTTATCATACACAATACCCCCAACTCCTGACAGAGGGGCATAGACCAGCTTCTCTTTCTCATTTAAGGAACGCTTCTTCTGCTGCTCTGGGAGGGCACAGGGGTCTGGCAGGAAACTCACATCACTTACAGTGAAGTCTCCTACACCTGAGGAGGACAGACAAAAGGAAGCACAACATTCTGATTCTGAAATTTGTGCATGGAGAGATTCAAAACTCACCCCCTCCCCCCAAAAAAAAGGAAAAATAAACAAACAAAAAAACCCAAACATTGTGGCATTCAATGATTCATCAACAGGAAGCTCTGTGCCAAGCATTCAATTCCTCTGCCTTACCACTGAAGTTAGACAAGTATACATGAGTTCACCAGAATCCTGAAAAGTTTTGTTTGTTTCTTTGCCTGTTTTCAAATGACAAAAACAGCAACTCACTCTTCTGAGTGGGTTTGTAAATTTATTATTACAGTATTTTTTAATTTAAACTTTTTAATCATTCACTTAAAATATTAAATTAGTCAATTCTGACCATAAGAAATATATTACATAATTTACTGATTCACATCATTCAAATTTACTTTTCATTATTAGGGCTGGTATGTTTTACATTTTAAGAACCTTTTAAAGTGATACACCTTTGAAAAACTTTAAATACTGTAACATGTTTATCATGCAACAAAACTGCACTATTAAAAACAAAACTAACTACAAGATTTATTTTCACAAAAACATGTGCTTATAAAAAAATTTCACAAATATTACAGGTATTTAGAAAGATGAAAAATCTGCTGTACAACATACTTTAAAGATACAAATAATTTCTGCTATGTTGTTTTTCACAGATCAGCACAGAAAGAGTTCTAAGACTCTGATAAATTACCTGGCATATGAATTTGACTTTTGTTTTTCAGGTGTGCTCCCCTCAGGTATCCATACAGTGATATCTTCCTGTCACATTTGGGATTGATTCGAACATCCTCTGGGTTTGTGAGCTCTTCCATTCTACTCAACATTTAAAATCATAGTTAAAATACCCAGACTCCCAAGGGCAACTTCTGAGAAAAAGTAACTTAAGAAAAGAGAACATCACTGCTGCCACTGTATGATCTGCAGACTCTAATAATTAAAACTAAATTATCATAAGTAAGAAAAAATTCATAGAATAAAAAAATCTTCTAAAAGCATTTTAGAATTGTATTTTAAAAGTTCTATAATTATGTTCAACAAATTTCCAGAAGGTTTACCAACACTTCACTGAACAGGTACTGCTTTCTTAGCACATTTTAACTACTCTTTATCAGCTTTGCACATACAGCCCTCCTCTAATCAATCTCACTATCAGAGGGCAAACAGCTGAATGTCACATTCCCTGCAGTCACACAACACCTTCTTTTCCCTAAGAATGTTGGTGAAAAACACAAAATCTACCACAGAAAAGAGTGGCTGCTTGCAGGCAGAGGAGGGGGAAGCTCCTTTCTACCCTGCACATGGGAGGCAGCACACAGAGCCAAGGCAGAGAATGGGGACACAGCCCAGCTGCAGATCAGGTTAAAACTGAAACAACAATCACAAAACTGCAACAGTTACAGCAACCTAAAACAATGTTACTGGAAGACTACAGAGCGTGGGGGGTGCATTTTCCTTCTCTTTGCTCTCCATATTTTGCAGGACTTTGCACAATGCTGATCTACTTCTCTGACAATTTTTCCTCAAGAATTTGAGCTACAGAAGAGGCTCATTCAAGGCACCTTGGATTATGGTGGGAGTTTGGTCATAAATGTAAGCATTCTGGCAATCAAATATGAAAGGTGAGGTAATTCCTCAAGCAGAGACAGCTGCCATCAAGATTACCTTCATATTCCAGAGACTGTGAATCAAATGCTACACAGGGAGATGGAGCAGAAGGGATATTCCAGGGAACTCAGGACTAATTCACCAGCTGTTGTTTAATCACTAGAATGCTGTTTCTTTTCCACAGAAACTCAGCATAATCATCAACAAGCACAATTATTTTAACTATCCTGTGTTTCAAAAATATTTACAATATACCAGAGGGGGTGTACATGATGTGACACAAGTGAAAACTGAACAGCACAAACCTGCAGAGGCGCCTTCCCTTCCCAAAGCCACTCACAAACACCCATTCACACACAGAGCTGAGGGCTAAGAGCACAGCTTTTTCAAACAACAAGGTGCTACCCATGCTGAGATTGAAGAACAGAGAGAAAAACATACCTGTCTGCAAGAACATAGGGGTGAGATGTTTGCCAAGTGAGAGGCCGGAATTTCATAACTGAGATAAAACGCCCCAAATTGTGAATTTCCTGCTTTTGATACTCTCCATGAACCATTCCAGACAAATAAAACAACTTAGCACCCTAAACACATTAAAAAGACATAAAAACAGAAAAAAATCAATTTAATATCCATAAAACTAAAGAAAGAGATTAGTTATGCAATTCTAATTTGTAAATCCTAGATGAAAATTTCACATGTTTTCACAGTTTACTTCAACATGAAAATTGTCCCCTAAATCTTAATGGAAAACTATTCACATACTCAAGACCTCATACAGACCTACAGGCAGATCCTCCTTGCAAGGGACCTGCATAACAGACCTAGTAGCAAATTTAGCAGCTTCTCACACTGAGATGGAGAATAATCACACATTTTAGCAAATAAAGATAAAACAATCTGATACAGTATCAACATTGTTCACTTACCTATTTAAAAGATGCAAGAACATAATAAACACTTAAGTATTGATCCACTTTTAATTTAGCTTCCATACAGCAAAATATACAAAAATATTAACATTAAATGTCATACCGGATACACTTCAGTCCAGAATCTGTGCTTTAACTTCTTTTTAGTCTTCTTTAATTGTTTGTTGTTCTTGAATGTGTCCAAGTGGGTTAGAACTCCCATAATTTTGGGAAAGCCATGTACCTGGCAAATGTTCAGGAATTCAAATGTCTCCATCTCAAATCCAAAGCTGGCATCAATGAGCATTAGAACCTGCAAACACAACAGTCACATTTCACTACAGCAACACCACAGTGCCCACATGAGCTAATTTCAAAGACCACAACTTTAAACTCTTAAGCTTCTCAGGAACCAAAATTTTGCAAAAGAGTTCTGTACTTTAATTCATATACCCTGAAAACCAACTTTGGCTTTTTATTTGAAGTATGGAACTTGGCTGCCAAAGAAGTTCTAGATGCTCTAGGAATGCAACAGCATTCAGTATTACAATAAGATCTGAACAAGTGTTCACCTGGTGAATTTAAAATATGCAAAACTGATTATCTTCCAAGACTTTTAGGAACATCTTAGGAAACTAATATAACGCATATCTGTGTTTTGGATACTCTAATGCTGCTATGGCCAAGTGTTTTGGAAAAATGAAACTAAATTTTTCCATTGTTGCAACTTAAATGCACTGACACAGGGAAACAGCAGCAAACAGTTACATGAAAATGGAAGCAAAGTTGGTTTAGGGTCTTAACCACAAGAAACTTAAAGCACACAGGAACAGATGACAGATCTTCAAGCACTGATGTGATATCAGCCCATTAACAATAAATCCAAACAGATTCTCAGTACCACCATGTGCACACAGAATCTGAAATGTCCACCAAATATACTTGCAGAAGTATTTGCATTGTTTGGTACATCTCCCTTACTCAGTAGAAAACATAAAAATAGAATAATATCTAGATCAGTGTACACATGTATTTAAATATTTAAATAGTTAATACTTAGACAAGGATCCCAATACCTAATCAGCTGTGAATAATATACTCCAAATCTACATGTAAAGTAAAATTCTAAACAAATGGATCATGCACTGGATCCCCAGGATGAGTTCATGTCATTTTTTGATCCAAAAGTAAATTACAACAGTGACCACATTCCACTGAAATCAGCTGTATTACTGCATGACATTCTTCACAGATGGAGACTTCAGTGTGCATTAAAAAACCCAACTAGTAAATTAACATATATTTCCACTTTGAACATTGGTTGAAAACTTCTTGACTAAAAATAATTTTCAGATCTTATAATATGGCTTAACCAAATTCCTTAATGAAAAATCACTGTGTCACCTTGGCTTGTTACATCTTCCACTAAAAGTTTATCAGTTGCATAAGAATGAAGTTCAGCACCATTAGCCTACTCTCACATCCTCCCCACAACCACACACACACTTTACTTTCCCCCAGCCTCAGGATGAGGAAAGTCCTGGGGTTGTTCCAGAACACAAGGTGTGTCAAAGAGGGAAGGTCTTGTTCTCTTCAAAGAGACAGTTTTGCCCTTGATACCAAAAAATGTGTAGAGAAATCAGACACTGGTGCAGTCCAACCAAAAGTAGTATTTTCAATATAAATTACAGTAGAAATCACATTCCATTGTTAACTTACCAGATCAGCAACTTTAGCCAGGTCAATCATTGTGTTAATGTCACATCCACATTCAATGATGGTCAGCCGGCGCTTTTTACCTGGAAACATAATCAAGCATCAAAAACTGAAACAGAGGGAGCAAACATATTCATTCAGTTTTCTTTTCAGGTCACATTCCTGAAGTTCCTCCAGGGCATCCGGAACTCAGAATCTGTAAATCACCCAACATGCATCACTGTAAAGTGTCTGATTTTGCCTGCTTATAATTCTGCTAAAATATAATTTTTTATTTAAAATTATCAGATCTTCTTCTGCTGTATATATGACATATCACACAACCAAATGATTTCTTCAAAATTACCAAAAAATTAGGAGAACATTAACACATCCCAGCTCTCAAAATAAGACAAGCAAGGAGCACAAAGGAAGCATTTCTTTTTCTCCCATGTTTGCTCTCACCTGAAACAATTGTAACAGGACCCCGGATTTCTACCAGCTTTTGCCTTGTGAAGTTCTTAATGAGACACTTTATCACAGTGCTCTTCCCAACCTTGGGAGGGCCAACCACAACCACCACCACGGGAGGTGGCTCCAGGGGAGTCCGGTCAACCACGGGAATGTGATGCTTTTTAGTCTTCAGATCCTGAGTTCTGAGAAGAAATTTGTCATAAATAAATACAGGAACGTCATGGACAGTGACACTACTATTTGAAAGTCTTCAGTATTTGCAAAAGCTTAAACACAAAGGTTGAGCACAAGCACAGATACCAGGAATTCCCACTGATTCTAAGGAGCTATTCAGTTTTTCTATTGATTAACACAGTGTAATCAATGTAACAGAGAGGCACAACCTGACTGGGTGAATGACGAACGCTACACCGACACAGCAGTGAAAATTAGAGTGTGCGTATTTGTATACAAAGTAACAGAGAAACCCCAGGCCGTCCAGCCGCCTGTGCACACGCTGGAGCCAGTTCCACTTCTCACCGGTGGAACGTCCTGGCCATCCGCACAGCGGACTGCACTGTAAAGGCCTTGGGGTTTCTCTTCCGCGCATTCTCCTCATCTCCTATTCCCAGGTCATTGAGATATCGTTTCCTTTTCTTCTCTGCCTTTGGCCCGCTATGCTTCGCACGATGCTTCTTCTTCTCTTTTTCCTCCATCTTACTCGTTCACCAGCTGTTTGCACGCAGTGAATTCCCGGTCCCTCCGTGCGACAGCGGGCGCAGCTGGCACAGGAAGAGAGCACAGTTACACAGGGCACAGCAGCTGGAGAACACCGTGCAAGCACTTCCAGACCAACGCACGGAGCCCGCTCAGCCCTGCATGCCGGCCCAGGGCCGCGGGCACCGGGCAGTGCCCCGGCGGCGCGGAGCTGCAGGCCACACCGCAGACCTTAGCTCGAGAACGGGTCCTGCCGCGAGGCCTCCCCACGAGCAGCCACCACACACCTGTGCTGTGCCGTGCTGTGCCGTGGGCCCGGCCCTGCCCGCTCCGCCGCGTCCCCCGGCCCGCTCCGGCCCGGCCCGGCCCGGTCCCGCCGCCCGGCCCACGTGTGCCCGCACCGGCGCTCAGCGCGGAGCCTCCCTCTCGGAAACGGCGGCTGCGCGCCGGGTTCCGGTGCGGCGGAGCGCTATTGCCGGCGCACACGTTGTCACACAGCGGCAGGGTGGCGGCGGCGCCGCGCATCCCGCGCCGGGAATGGGAACCGGGACCGGGAACGGGAACGGGAACGGGAACGGGAACGGGAACGGGAACCGAGAACGGGAACGGGAACCGGCCCCTGTGCGCGTGTTTAGGAGTCAATTGTTCTCCTGCACACTCTGTGAAAGCCCGCGGTAGCTGCCCCGCGAGGCCGGCCTCACACCACCCGGAGCGGAGGCTGCCTGCGGGCTCGGGACAGCCCCCGTACCAACTGGGAGACTAGCCCAGCAATCACTGTGAGAAAAATAAAAGATTAATCCTTGCCGAGGACTATGTGGAGACAAACAATTCAGAGCCTACGAAGAGCTTTTCAGTGCGCTGAACTCGGGCGCAGTCACAGAAACGAGTGGGATCCCGCTCTGAGCCCCCGACACGGCCGGGCCAGCCGGGCCCTGGCACCGAGTGCCACGTTCCCTTCAGCCTCGGGCACGGGGACTCCACAGCAATGCAGCCCAGACCAGTGTCTAACCACCCCTTCTGTGAAGAAATTCCTCCTAATTTCCAATCTAAACCTCCCCCCGTGCAGTTTAACGCTATGCCCTCTCCTCCTGTCGCTAGTACAGCTTAGGTGGGGGCATTTGCAGGTCGCAAGCCGCGCACCCACAGGGACAGGACGAGGCACGCAGAGGGCAAGGTGGCCCAGGTGAGAAGTGAGGCATTGCTTATCTCGGTCTGTGCCCACGCCTGAAGGTCATTCCCCGAGGTGCAGACCCTGCTCAATGGAGCCAAGAGCCCTCTTGTCTGAAAGGGCTGATTTGCCTTGTGGCATGAGCCGGCCAGGGGCAGGGCGCTAAGGAGGTGTCCGGGCTGTGAGCTGCTCCCTCCGCCTCCCAGGCAGCTGCTGCCAGCTGCACTCGCAGGGGCCGCGGCTGTCACACCGGGCCTGCTGCTGGAGGAGGTGGCTGTGAAAAAAGGAATGTGGTTTGCATAATGAGGAGCTCGGGACACCCTGCCGTGGAGTAGGCCTGGGCTGGCTGTAAGTGACATTGGTGAATTTGGATGCTCACTATCTCTTTGACAAGCTATGTAGAAAAAAATATTTTTCAATATTTAGCATGCGAAATCCTCCCTTATTCTATATACGGGAGCATATTACAGGCAGTAGAAGAGTAGTTCAGCTACTGAACACGTTTGGTTTCTGCCCCAGCTCTTAGCATCACCTATGACACATATGACAGCAGAGATGCTGTTGGCAGGCAAGTCCAGGGGAGGCTACAATACCATCACTGTGGAAGTAGCTCTTGTGTGTCAAATAAACATTCTCATTAAGGTGTTATGAGGAAGAGTATATACATAAATAAATAAGTCTTAATGCATTTTTCCAAAAAATTACTGTACGAGTCATATATACAATCATAAATACAATCATCTCTTTGTCCTTCACTCTCAAATACAACTTGTGTTCAAAGTGCCTTGCAGCTATTGTGTGAAGCCATCTAGTTCTTCTTTAATACATTAGCTTGTTCCAATTCTTTAGGTCAAGGCAGAAAAGTTACACCACAGCTAAAGATTACTGACAAAAATCAGGGCTATGATTCTGGGCTTCTTGTGTACACACCTCCACAGACAGTTTGTTCAGGGATATCAATTTTATTGATAAAATAATGGTCTGCGATTAAGTTTTATTCTCATTGTTTCTCTTGTTCTATAAACAAAATAATTGAGTTAATAACAAATGCATACATTAAAATATCCCAGAGCCCCATTTTAAACACACACAAAAAAAAAACAATCTGCATGTAGAGTTTTCAGCGTCCTAGGCCCAATACTTTTAGCACACATCCATGGCAGTTCTCCAGTGGTACACTGGAACCTTTCCATGATTACTGTGGTGTTCTGCACAACCACAGATCTTGAGAATTCTAAAAATAGGCTCAACATGCACATGCAAAGATGAAACACATCCTTCTCTCCTCTGAGTGCAATTCTACAACTTCATGAAGGTAAAAAAACTTTAATTTGGCAGATAGACAATCACAATTTAAAAAAGACGATTTGCAAAAAAAATACACAAAAGAAAATCACGAAAATATTGCCTTTTAAAAGGCTGTAGTCATTTTTAAATGAAAACACTATATATTAAGTACCCAGGAAAAGACCATTAGTGTTCTTTATCAGGAACACATCTAAAATGCAAACACACCCAGTGAGATGTCCCCTGCCACCACCAAGACTGCTTTTCTCATGCTTGTACCCCTCGTGTTAATGCTTTCTCAACTAAAAGTTATAAATAAGTCTGTTATCTAAAACTCCATAAGTTAAAATAAGTGAACTATGACCAGAATAGAAACAAAACTCAGTGCAATAAGGCCACAAAAGCAACACCATAGTGCCAAGCCTCCCATCAGAATTAAACCAGCACAGTCCAAGCACAGAGAACTTTTCAGTACTGACATACTTGTGAAGATCAGTCTGTGCATGCAGGTTAATGCTAGCTGCCCACAACCAAACGTGCAGGAGTACTGCAAGCAGCTGCTGGAAGATCACCTGGAGTGGGCAGGCAGCTCAGATTCAGCAGGTAACCCTTGCTAACATGCCTTATCTTTCTTTCCCTTCCAAACAGTGCACAAAATCCAGAGCAAGCACTCTGCACTTAGACCTGCAAAACCTCTAGCCACTTCAGACAATACTGCCAATTCAGAAAAAAAAATCACATTTATTTTCTATCAGACAAGTGGACCCACTGCCAGTTTTATGTCTGAACCAAAGGACAGACTGAATTCTGACCACCAAAAGCAGAAAGGTAACTTTTTGTCTGACCTTGCTCTGCATTTTGCTCATTCTCAAACAGCAAATCAAACCCTGTTCCCAAAATTTCATTTCTCATACCCAGCCAATGAGGGTCATAGTCATTTACTGTCTCCAGCAGCTGGTGCCCGTACAAATGGGGAGAGGTTAGCGTCCCTTGATACCCCCCTTCATGCTTTGGAAATACCAACGGAGGACTAGCATTGCTCTCTACAAGCAGAGGTGAACTGTGCCTCATCTGCTCGGGCTCAAGCTTAGGTTCCCCCCCACCATAACTGAAAGTGGAGCCAATCCCAAAGGGAGAAGTGCTTGACTTAGCATACAAACAGTTCTCAACACCCAGGCCCTGGTTAGCACTGAAATAGTTTAAGACAGGCTTCCTGTACATATTCTCTTTAGCTTCTGGGTACTGGTGATCTGTGCAAGGCTGGAAAATATCAGCATCTGAGTAGAAGCTTTCAGGGAAGGATTTTTTCAGGTGCGGGTACTCCTGTGCCTGTTGCCCAGGGAGCGAGAACGGAGGGGCGCTCCCCACGCTTCCCGCAGCAAGCGGGACCCCTCTTCCCGAACAGTCCAAACCGAAGTCAGCCGTGGTCTGACCCAGCGCTCCGAAAGCGTTATCCAGGCTCCTGAAATGCATGTCGAGCCTTGAGTACAGCTGCCCCGAGTAGGACGGCGGCTGAGCACAGAAGCTCTGGCTCCCTCCCGGCAGGCCCGGAGGGCAGAGGCGGCCCCGCTCTGTCCCCGGGCCCTGCTGCGCCCGGGGCCGCTCCTGCCCAGCGCACCGGGACGGCTTCGGCTTGCCCGGCCTGGCGTAGGCAGCGGCTTCGCTCTTCTTGTGGTTCAGCTGCCGGGCTCTCCTGTTCTGGAACCACACCTGCGGGACCGGCAGAGATTGAGCACCCGTGCCGCCGGGGAAGCCGCTCGGCCACTCGCCCGTCCTCCCTCCCGGCCCGCCCCTCTCACCTGGATCCGGGACTCGGGGATGTCGGTGAGACCGGAGAGCTGCTCCCGCAGGGCGATGCCGGGGTACGGCTCCTTCTCGAAGGCGCGGACCAGCAGCTCCAGCTGCGCCTTGCTGAAGGTGGTTCGCTTGCGGCGGCCGCCCTCCCGGCTCGAGCTGGGGCCGGCGGGGCGCGCCCGGAGCTCGCCTGCGGGGAGAGAACGGGGAGCGGCGGTCAGCGGGGCCGGGCAGCGGGGCCGGGCAGCGGGGCCGGGCAGCGGGGCCGGGCAGCGTTCTCCTGCCCCAACATCGCCACCAACATCGCCCCAAAGCCGCCACCAACACCGCCACCAACACCGCCACCAACACCGCCACCAACGCCGCCCCAACACCGCCACCAACGCCGCCCCAACGCCGCCCCAACACCGCCACCAACACCGCCACCACCAAAACCCCCGCGGCCAGCCCTCCCGGCTCACCGGCGGGTGCGGGGCTGGCCGGGGCCAGGCTGGCGGAGGGGAGGCTGGCCGGGGCCAGGCTGGCGGAGGGGAGGCTGGAGAGCTCCATGCTGGCCGAGCTGTGCCCCGGTGGGACGGCCCTGGCAGCTCCGTGCCTTAAGAGCCCTCCGCCCCGGCCCTTAGCGACCCCCACCCACCCGGGCCGGCCCCGCCGGGGCTCCGAGGGTGACTCACAGCTGTCTCCCACACCTCCATTGTCATCCCATCACCAAAATACACATGATGAGGGCTCGCCCCATCCAAGGAGCCAAAGTGTCTCCCAGAGAAGTCCCCGCTGCTGCCACCAACCCGTTCACCTTTCTTTAATTCAAATGGAGAGCGAATAATTTAATGAAGAAATCTTCCACCTTTGGTTCAGGCCTCTGAGGGAGCTCCCCTTCTCTCTGCACTGCAGGCCTGAAGCTCTGCTGGAAACCCGGTGCTCCTCCAATGCCTCCACAGCACCTTTCTCCTAAAGACAAACCATCCCTGCTCTTACTGCACCCAGGTGACAAGTCCTTGTCTTCCCTATTTGGTTACCCTGCTCCTATTCCCATCCATGGGACATTTCTCAGCAGCTTTACTGCAGCTAATAAAATGTTGGTGGCTTTACCAGACATTGCATCAACACCCACTGTTCACAGTGAAGGACAAAGCCTCCCCCAGCACACTGAGGTCAGCCAGGTCAGATGGAGCAGTTTCCCTCCAGAGTGCATGCTGAAGAGCTCAGCAAAAGGTCTTCCTTTCTTGGGGCAGCTTTTTTTCCTCCAGACAGCTCTGCTCGTCCAAGTCAGGTACAAAACAAGCAAGGTCTGTGCTATCAGCCCAAGGTGAAATCATGAACAACATATTAATTCAAAAGAGTGGCCAGAAATATCATTTTAGAGAGCCAAGAGTGACATAAGGGACTTACAGGGAGCAACAGTTGCAACACTGAAAAGGATTAGATGTTAGAGGAGAAGCAAATCAATTAGTCAGTGTAATAATTTGTCAAATGAGACCATTAATGGCTATCACTGAAGGTGTTCAAGAACAGCAGCATCATTACATCATGTGTTTTTCATCTCAACATGTCCCCATTCATTTTTCAAATTTGGGACCCACTCCAGCTTGCTGTGAAGCTGAAGGGTACAGGGACAGTGTGTGAGCTGGGACACACTGTTTGCATTCTGTAGAGACCAGTGCACTCATCATCCATCCTGCCACTTCTGGGCTGAACTGCAGTTGAACTGCACTGAATTACACACACTACCATAGTGCTTCACAGCAAAAAAATCATGTCCTTCCACACAGTGATGGCAGTCAGCTCCTGTGAGTCTAGTACTCTGGAGACTGGATTTCTTTAGCAGCTCGATCCATAAGGCAAGGTACATGCCCTCAGAAACCACTACACCTAAATAATATTTTCAAGCAGCAATGCATATGAAGACCTAGAGAATTTCAGAGGTATGACAGCAGCGAGTAGCTCAAAACATCTGGAAACAACAGCTTGAAGCAATTTCTTGGTACTTCTCCCCTTTATTCTGCCTTAGCATTGTTAGAAGCCTGAACTGTCACAGCACAAAACCATCCCACGTGATTTCTTTTCTCCTCTTCAGCTTCAGGAGAGTTGGGAGTTTTTCATGTCCATGTAAACAGTAAAATTTATATTTAAGCAAGAATTGTCATATGGGAGAAAGGAAAAAATATGTCAAGTGGAAAATGGTTCAGCAGTTCTAGGTAGTCAAGGGATGTTTCTAATAGTTCAGGTTTATTTAACCTCTGTTATTCAGATACATATGAAGGTAGGGGTTGATAAAGGCTCAGATACAGTAGGCAGACTTACAAAACTTGGGAGTATAGTTTTATTGGCAGTGTTCACTACAGCAAATCCAGCTTCAGCCGTTGATTCTTGTTCTAAGCATGCAGGGTTCACCTCTAGCTGCCTTGAAATTCCATCTCCAGTGTACTCTTGGCTAGCAAAGCTCATGCAGCTGTTCCTTCAAAAAAACCTGATTTTTTTTTTTTTTTTTTTTTTTTTTTTTTTTTTTTTTTTTTTTTTTTTTTTCCCCAGTTTACTTTTTGGCAAGCTTTGTTCAATCATCAGCATGGGATAGGGATGCAGGGTAAGAGAGAATCAGGGAGCCTCAATTTGAGCAGTACAATAAAGTATGGAATTGCATATGATCTTTCCATCTCTCTGCAATTCCAAGACAAGTGTCCATGGGGTACATGCTACAGTGGATGAAGGATATCAAGGATGTTTGCAGGGTACAAAGATAAATTACTCATTCAGTCTGGAGAGAGGCAATGCTTAAATTTTTCTTTCTGATTTCCAGTTTTCATGGCAGAAACCATCATCTCATGGGACTAACTACAACACGCTGCCCCTATAGGCAGCCTGCAATGTTGAGCTCAAAAAAACAGGGAAACCACATCCTCCAACACACATACACACCTTATAGACAGAGGCAGTGCAGAAGAGATAAGAAGGAGCCAGCAGAGGCTTGCACAGACTTGCACTGCTTGCTAACATTGACTGTCCATCACTACTAGCTCGGCTGGAAATAGAACACGCTTTTGTTAACATCCCCTAGAATAGAGAGAGCAGTTCACACTTCCCGGAGTTATTGTTTGAGGCACTGTGCCAGGCAGCCTCTTTACACCCTTCATTTTCAGAGATTTTCTTTGCAATGCTAATTGATCGAGATTGCGAGTTTTGTTTTTAAGTCAGATTCCAGGAAAGAAGATGACAATCGTTGCCTCCCCCTCCTTTTCCTCCTTTTCTGCTGAGGCATATGGATTTGGCCTAACATAAGAGATAATTTCTGCCGCAGCTGCAGTTTGACCATACACTAATCCATCAAGAAAACTGACCACCCCTTGCTGTCCATGTGTCCCTTGGCATCCTCATGCTGGTGCATGCCAGTGATAATCAAAACAACAGTCTGTGAGCTCCTGCATCTCCTCTCTGAATTCTATCAGGAAAATAGTATTCTGACCCCTACTTTTGGTTCATTTCACAAAAACAGAAATGGGAAGAGTGTGGGAAAAGAAGCAGGAATACCCAAAGCAGCATCGTTTTGGTTCATAGATTGTCTTCAGCCTTCCACAAAAATCCACTGAATTGTGCCAGAGGTTTGAGTTCAAATGTGGAAACCCACTCTGCCAGGGTTCCTTTATGCCAGTTGTGATACTAGTGTATCTACAGAGGAATCCAAATCACAGGTGGGATATGCTGAGAACAGAACAGAAATGAAGGATACATAAGTAAAGTGCATTTAGGAGCGACAACATAATTATTAGTCAAGGATGAGCCACAGTGCTCTTGTGAATGGCTCTAGAAAAAAAAGGTTTTTGCCTCTATCCTGTGCAGGGCACTGGAAGAAGCTCTGTCTCCAGACCAATCTTCATGGCAGGAGTTGCAAAGGTGGCCCCAAAGTCATGAATGGTATGCTGAATCACCCACTGCACAAGGGTTCTGTCACCAGGCGCCTGCCTGGGGAGTCTTAGGACAAACACCCTTCAGAAATCCCTACATCAAACATTTTCTAGGGCAGTACAATGCTATTGATGTTTGAGCAGAACTTTCATCCTGAAGGAGGCAAGATCAATTTCACTAGTTGGTCTTCAGACATTAACACCTCATAAAAAGGATGCTTATGCCCTGCTTATCTGGAATGCTTCTCTAATTATCTCTTGGTACACCTTTTGCAGCCCATTACTTACCAGTCAACACTGCTTTAATTATGGGTTTGGCAGTAACAGGCAGCCCTTACACCATTGAAATAAAAATTGCCAGAAAGCAACTCTGGAGAATTGCAAAGAGATTTCATGTTCAAATGGAAAATGGTGGAATTCAGCAAGACCACATGGATTGTCATTCACAAGGATTTCATACCATGAGCAGCACTCTCATGGCCAGGGGCACCCAGGAATCCTCCAGAGAACATGAGCAGACAAGTGATGTTTCCTCAGGGAAAGGAGCACTTCCATCAGCCCCACTTGCTTTGAAAAGTAGTTGTGCCCAGACTTGTCCACTTCCATGGTGTCAGCAGGAGAAGTAGGATGGAGGCACATTTTGTACCTTGAGCAAAAAAAAAAAGGTGAAATTTATGACAATCCTTGCTTTTCAAGAATATTCATTCCCCAGTCCAGAACTAGATCTTGAGAGAGCTGTCACCTGCACTGAACTTTCCCTTACAATAAAAGCTTACACCTTTGTTATGCCAAAGCATTGCTCCTGCCTTTTCTCCTACCAGAAATAAACGTTGATTTTAATGCTTGAAGGTAGAGACAAAAATACTGCTGAAAACACCATGAACTTTGGAGATACAACAGTCTTGCTCTTAGTTGACACTGAAATCTACAGATTTCAAGGTGAAAACTGGCATTAGACCAGTTTCAGATAACCTGGAGTAATCTCACACTTCAGTATTTCTTATATTTAACTCTTTAAATAATCTATGGAACTGATTGTAATGCTCTGAAATCCAGGGTAATGATAAAAAAGGTCCTACCTATAAGACTGAATGTCTGTCTCACCTGATATTTAACTGTTCACTGATGAAAAAAAACGGATACCAGTCATTGGAAGGTAGGAATCTATAACCAGCCCAGTAAATGATGTACTGGTACTTTTACTTGGAAATTATGATTAAATCCTAAATCATTTTTAGCCCAGGGTTTCTATTCAGTGAATTTATTCAGTCTTTCTCTGAATGTATGTAAAATTTTAGCTTCCAGAGCATCCTCTCACTAGAACATGTTACATGAAGCAACACTCAGTTTTCTGTGTTCTGAACATGTAACCTGCTAAAATCACTCGGTGCTTGCTGCTGCCCACCCAAGAGTGTGGAGTGATTCCAGTAGTTCACACTGACCATTTTTTATCCACTTTATTCATACTAGCTGGCCCATGGTTATGTCCCCTATGGCAACTGCTCCATGAAGTAATTCATATTGTCTTTTCCAGAGCTTTTCCTGGTTATGCTGTATCCTTTGTGAAAAAAAAAAAAAAAAAAATAGAATGGCTCTCAGAATTTAAGATGTAGAAGAATCATGGTGAATTTAACTATAATGAAGGTAATATGCAGGGTTTTTTTCCAGTGTTTTCCTAACAGCTAATATTCACTTTGTCTTTTTGACCCCCACTGAGCTTGCATTCTCATACAATTATCTATCAAACTCCAAGATCTCATTTCTGTGTTGTGATGATAATCTTCTGTGAAACCTGCTAACAGTTCCTTGCTTGTACTGTCACTATCCTGCCTACTGGTGAGTTTTTGAGTCCTGTGGCAATCTTGAAAGAAATTGTCATCCCTGTCAAAGAGAAGGCTGCCTTAAAATTTAAAGGAAGTAAGACCCCAGATAAAACTGGAGTCAAAATATTTGTAAAAATGTGGTCTTTTATGAAGTGGTAGCCCAGCAGTATCCCACACAGCTCATTTTTTTCTGGGCAGAAAAAAAAAAAAGTCTTAAAAGATGGATGTAGAATAGCTGGGAAAGTCATGATCAGTGCCTCCAGTCCCATGCAATACAACGTCTCCTGCTCTGGTGAAGCAAAAATCTGTGTTCTGTGGGACAGATCTGCCTCCCACAGCCACACAGAACAGTGACCTGCAGTTTGGATAGTCTGAGACTGAGATTGTAAAGGGTTAGGATGACCACAGGGAAGGACAAATCAGCAGAGCAGAGTCCACACCAGTGCAGGAATGGGCTGGAGTAGGATTTCCCTGTTTAATAAGCCTAATGAATAGATTATCAGTATTCTTGACACCTTTGAACACAACATAGAAAAGCCACACAACCATGCAATAGCAAACCTGTGGTCACTAAAATCCTCCCTCAGGAAACATAAAAAAATGTGGATAAAATATCCTCCAGAAATCCAGCCTGGGCCTCCAGAGGGTTACTGAGCACAGTTCCATCTGGTGAGCCCTCACTCACTGCAGCACCACTGAGATAAATATGATTTCCTTTAAATGTAGAGGTAGTTCATGCCCAGTACAGTCAGGCTCACAGGCTACATTACTTTATGGTAATTCTATTCCCTGTACTCTGTGCCATCTCCTTCCCTGTCTCCTTTCCTTGGTGAGAAAGTGTCTGTCATCATCCTCACTCATGCTGCTTGTGTAATTGCAGATATATCCAGTGACTGATCAGCTGCAGAAACACCAGTGGACTCCTAGACCTGAGAGGATCAGACTTCTGCACTGCAGACCTTTTAGGAAAAGGATTATCCTCTTCTTATGCTGACAGGATACAAGCACACCCACATGGTACTATAGAAATACAACAGATCTCAACATCATAGTCTGCTGAACTTGATTATGGTAACCAGTCACCTAAAGATGATTGAATTTGGCCTTAAGGCTTGTCTGCTGGGACTGGAGACAAGTTGTCTGGAGTCTTCTCCTCCCTGTTTAAAGAACTATTGCTCTAACCTCCCTTGTCAATCCTATTCCTCCTCATCTCCCAAATAACACCCCACCCATGTGGCTGTAGTGAAAAATGCTTCCCATCTATCTCACCCATCTGCTAGTCAGTAACCCCATTTCTTTGCTAGATCTGTACTGGCTTTTTTTTACTGCACTTAGTTTTTCCATCACAATATTCCTATTGCAGACACATAGGAAAAATACTCAGGACTAGAAAACTGTATCAATTTACATGTGTTGCTCATTAAGTGAGAAGCACAAAAAAGATCCATTAGTTGGTACCAATGTACCTTCAAGAGCAGTAAACTCAATGGAAGCCTTTACTTTTTCTCAACACTGCACTCTGTGTTTACTGCCATACCACTTGGCAACTTAAGGCAGTGTCTTTCCAAATAGGAAGCAGTAATAAAGAGTTAGGAATTCCTTCAGAGAGAAAGAAGAAATAGTGTCAGATATCAAACACTTTATATTAAAATACACATGCACTGTCATGCAGTGGCTAAAGGACAGAACAAGGCATCAAAATGCTGAGAATCTGCTGGAGATTTACTCCTTCATCCTGTTGCAACCACTGTATGTGCAGTTGGACAATAGTGTGCAGAGTCATGGCCCTGGATCTGTATGAAATATGCTTTTGAATAGTTTACACTACTCAGTTCTTTACAATATGACCAACATGTATAAGGCTGTCTGGTCACAATTTATCCTTGAAAAGTACATTCAGTTTTATTAGATATGACATAAAATCTTTTTTTGCTCCCTTACATTCAAAAAAATCTTGTCAAATACTTGTAGTTCATATCCAGTTTCTAAAATTCCACCAAATCCATGTAGTATAAATCCAACATTTATAAACTGAGATTTTGAATGGATGTTACTTGTTAATATTTCATTTTCTAAAGCTACCTCATGTAATAAAGAAAGACATCAGAGATGTCCACAAAATATTTTTAGTAGGACTCAAGTCACTGACTTCCAGCAGAAAAACAAACAGAACTGTAAACTGTGCAACTGTGGTCAAAACTGAAGCTCACTGTGCAACCTGGATTTCAAACTGCTGAGCCTTGGCTGTCTCTTTGCAAAGGCTTATTAAGGCAGTGTTGGTTGAAGCACATCATGATAATTCCTTTTCCTTTTTAATAAGAGAAAAAACCCCACAGTGATATTGTTAGGATAAGCATATGGAACTCTGACATAAATTCACCTCTAAAATGCACAAATTGCATTTGTACTAGAATCAATGAGAATTCCAAATCTTTATAATTTAAAGGTGTTACGTAGTTCTTAATCTTTACAAAAAATAAAGTATTCGGCTGGGACCTTTATAGCTGACAACCTCCAAGACTTGAATTATGCTCATAATTGTGTTTAAAATGTGATAGAAGTAGTTTTATCAAACACCCAAGGAATCCAATGACAAACAAGAAGGATATAGCAGACATATGCAAAGGTTTAGTTACTTCTAGTAGCAAAGGCTGTTCACCACAGCAATGAACAGAATTACTATAGCACATTGTTCCTTGTTATGCACATCTCATTACACTCAACATTTCCTGTAAGGATGGAAATCTGCTGGAAATCTTGTCCATTAACCTCAAAAATGTAATGCTTGTCAAACTGCAGCACAAAATATTTTAAAAAGACTGGTCTTTTCCTCAGCTTCTCTAGTCTTGGAACTAAAAGATTGGAGTGATATTATTCTGAGTTCCCATTAAAAATTCAAAGTGGCAGGGGAATAGTCAGGTTAACTAGCTACTTTAGGAACCAGACATTACTTGCAATGGTTTCATCATAGCATTGTGCCATTTAGCTCTGATTTTAAAAAAGTCCTGTTGATAATATTTTCCTTCAATAACTTTCCCTGAACACGTCCCATCTCTTTTTTACTAGCTTTAAATCCATTTTAAAATTGGTTCCAGTTTATTTCCAAGTAACTTCCTAGGAAAAGTCCTATCCCTAAATTCTTACTTACACAGAAAGATGCTGTTTAAACAAGTCACATCACCGACTCTAACATGATGACTCATGCCATAAAATTTGTTCTGAATTTGGCTAATCCTCCCTCCCCCTCCTCCCTTTTTTTTTTTTTTTTTTTTTTTTTTTTTTTTTTTCAGGAATTTTAAAAGACAGAGAAGAGCTAACGTGTCTCTATCTATTCTCCGGCATCCACCGAGAACACCAAACAAAAGAAGCCGACTACCTGGCAAATACCCTTTGTACTTCCCGATGGAAGTGAGATAGTCAATATCTCTAAGTTAGAGATAGCAAATGTTTCTAAACTGAAGAGGGAACAATTTTCTCCACTAGTAGGTGCAACAGGAACTTTAGTATTTGAAAATTGAAGAGAGTTATCTATTGCTGTAAATGGCACGTGAAATGTGTCTCAGTGATTAAGCAGAAAGAATGCATAGGTCCATCTGCTTCTTTCAGTAGAATTAACCCATCTCAGTGTACACATTAACCCATCTCACTTTGGAGACCCCTGGATACAGCTTCATTGAAAAAAGAAAATTTCAAAATGAATGTAGCTGTATTTTAAACCTCAAAGTTTGGTAAACTTAACTTACCTCAAAGATGGTAAGTCCCATCCCCAAGGTACTGTGGTTACTTTACCTTTTGATTTCATGAACATCTCTTTCAGATTTAGATTATTTTAAAATACTTTAGTGTTTAATACCATTCTAGTTTAAATCTTAACCAAGTAATACAAATGCAAGGAAAAAAAAGTTTGTGTGCAATTATGAGGGAATATGCTTTTTCATTTTTTTTTTTTTTTTTTTTTTTTTTTTTTTTTAGATTAGTCTTTCCCTCTTTTCTATGGCCTCAACTACTATGAAAACAGACTCAGTTCAGCAATCTGTGCAGCCTGCAGCAGGGTGAAGCTAGGTTAGCTCATCTTCTCCAGGGCTTACAGAGCCCTGTCATGGGGCTGGCAGTGGTGTTGATTGCTTCCTACCAATATCTGCATGTTCTGCAGCACAGGAAAGGCCTGAGAAAGGACAGGGAGCTGTGGCAATCCTGTGCCAACTGACATGTGTGTTCCAAACTACAACTCTAAGTCTGGCTTTGGTAAGCATGGCCAGAGCTGCCTGCTGTCTGCACTCAGCCTTGGTGGTGGTCTGGCATGCTGCTGAGAGCTGCCAATTCATAACAGCACACCATTCACTCACATTTTGGCACTGATTAGGATAAAAGGAAAGGAATTCAAAGCAGAAATCTCAGAAGTAATGGTGAAATAGTTTTACTTCCTCTAAACTCGGCAAAGTGAATATGTTTTAAATAATTCACATAACAATGTTTGGGATTTTTTTTTTTCCAGTTTAGATGATACTTGTCAATAAATGCAAATCACTGACAACACTTCCAATGCTGAAGGCACAAAGATGACCCAATCTATCAAAAATATGAGAGCAAAATTGCAAACTTTTGCAAAATACGATAGAGCAAGCTTTTCAGCTACTCTGGCAAATGACTGCCTCAAAATTAGTTATCAGGTGTATCTAACAACACCTTAGAAACACAAGAAAGATTAATCAATGAAAGCTGTGGACCTGTTTTATGACATCTTCAAAGTAAGACAAAATGCCCCTTGAAAAGTATCCTGTAAGTAAGTGCAAGTCACTGACCTCTATTCAGAGAAACAAGATAATATTTAATAGGGTGTGCTGACCAGGCTGGATGATGCTACAGGTCTTCTGGCTTAAAATATTAAAACTGGAACTACATTCAGTTTCTTAAATACTCTAAAGACTCCTATCTTTTTCAAGTGTAATAGCCTACTTTAAAAAGTCAGGTAAAATACGCTGTCCTGGATTAGAAATGGAATCTCTGAATGTCCAGCCCCCAGAAAAGATCTGAGCAGGGAGTTGTCTTAACGAACTGTTGCACATTCAGGTCCAAGGCTGTTGAGACGCCCAGGGCTGGTAGAGCTGCCCACGACAGTCAAGAGGGCTGGCTGCGAGTGAGGGCTGCTGCCACACATGAAGCTGGAAGAATACCACTTAATTAAAAGATATATCTATTATTTTTGGCAACAGAGAAAGAAAACTCCCAGTCCTCTGCCCACGATGTCACAGTGCGTGTGGTTGTCATTGGGGTGTGGTGGTACGAGTGACACAGCACCGTCTCTGACCCCACCTGGCCACCAAGGCCAGCGTAACAAGGCATACAGGCAGCAGCGCCTGGTGCTGCCAGCCCCATGCACAGCCTTTGCTTTGCATCCACTGCCCTCTGCAGCCACTGCCGGGCAGCAGCCCGGCCATCCCTTCATCCCGGCCATCCCTTATCCCTGAGCTGCCTTCTGACTGCATTCCTTAACACGAGCCTTGCTGTGATGTTCCTGGTGCGGGGCAATGCGGACTCTCCTTGTGCAGGGCTGTCCCAGGCTCTCCTACCGCAAAGCTCCATCTCAGGATCTCAGCACCACCTTTGGGCACGGCATTACAGGCAGAAACAATTATGCAGAATGTTCTGAAGAGGAAGACATTAACTAATGGGCTACAAAAAGCCAAACCAAAGCAAAGTAAACCAAGCAAACTCGAGGGAAAAAAACCACAAAAAGTTTAATTTTAGGAATTTCTCCCAGATACTAAGATGTAAGTGGGGGTGACACTTCTCTCCTGCATCAGCAAAGCAACACAGGGAAATTTATTAATCAGAACTAATTCCACATAGCTAGCCTTAATGGAATTTGTAGATGGGATTACCAAGAACAATTTTACCACAGCAGGAATTTTTTTACCAAACTCTCCTGTAATCTCCAAAGAACACCCCAGAAAAAGAAGGAAAAAAAGAAAGGGGGGGTGGTGGAGAGAAGAGCACAGGCACGTCATTAACACATAATTAACAGAGCAATGTGTTTAGCCTTCAGACAAGGAGAAAGAAGAGCACAGTGCACATTTTGCAGTGTCTGTACTGTCAGTCACGCCAAGCAAACAGGCAGCAAAGCTCAAAGGAGAACATAGACGCGCCCAACATTTGTACCCCTGAGCATCTGTCCCAAGGCCCTGGTGACTCGTTACCGAGACCACATTCCTTCCCCAAAGGGCACGGGAGCGCTGGATTTAGATTTTATTTTGGGATGGCTAGTTTTCAGAAGGGAAGGCACTCTGTGCTGCTCGGATAAGGACTGTTCCGTGGCAGGAAGGTCAGCAGCTGCTTGTTTCACCCAGCAGCGAGCGGCACTGCGGCCCGTGCCCCGGGTGTGCGGCGGCAGGGACAGCCGTGTCCCGGGACAGCCCCGCGCTCCGGGCACCGGGACACGCCGGGAGCCGCCGGGACTCGCGGGGAGCCGCCTCCCGCTCGGCGCCACCGGAGGGCGCTGCTGCACCGGCACCGGCACCGGCACCGGCACCGGCACGGGCTGCGGCCGCGGCGGGAGCTGCCGCGGAGCCGGGGCTGCGCCTCGGCCACAGCGGCTGACACTGCCCCGTTCCCTGCATCTTATCCGCCCCTGAGCAGACCGCTGCAGGAAAGCAACAAGGGATCACACTGAAAAGCTCACTCCAGCTTCTGTGCTGCTGCACGCTGCGTTCGGTACAGAATCGCAGAATCGATTAGGTTGGAAAAGATCTCTGAGACCATCGAGTCCAACCTATGGCTGACTGAACACCACCTTGATCATGGCACTGAGTGCCACGTTCAGTCTTTCCCTAAACACCTCCAGGGGCGGTGACACCACCCCCTCCCTGGGCAGCCCGTTTCGATGTCTAATCACCCCAAACTTCCCCTAGTGTGGTTGTGGACTATATCCTCTTGTCCTGCCATTGGTTGCCTGGGAGAAGAGATCAATTCCCAGCTGGTTGCAACCTCCTGTCAGGTCAGTGTGGAGACTGATAAAGACTTCCCCTGAATCTCCTGTCTCCAGGCTAAACAACCCCAGCTCCCTCAGCTGCTCCTCACAGGGCTTGTGTTAGTCCAGACCCCTCCCCAGCCTTGCTGCCCTCCCCCGGACACATCCCAGCAGCTCAACATCCTTCCTAAACCGAGGGAACCCGAACTGGACACAGCACTCGAGGTGTGCCAAGCACAGGGGGACGATTCCTGCCTGGTCCTGCTGGCCACACTATTGCTGATGCAGGCCAGGATGCCACTGGCCAGTGGTCAAGCGGGCACACTTCAGGCTCATGTTCAGCCAGTATCGACCAGCACCCCGCCTCAGCCCGGCCCCGCCCCTCAGCCCGGCCCCGCCCCTCAGCCCGGCCCCGCCCCTCAGCCCGGCCCCGCCCCCTCAGCCCGGCCCCACCCCCTCAGCCCCGGCCCCGCCCCCCCCGAGCCCGGCCCCGCCCCCCCGAGCCCGGCCTTAGCGGCGGCGCCGCGCGCCCTCACAGCGCGGCCCGGCGGGATGGCGGCGGCAACAGAGCGGGGCCGCGATGGCAGCTGCCACTTCCAGCGCTCCCGGCTCATCTGGATGGTCGCCATCATCTTCGGCATGGTCGTCCTCGGCGTAAGGAGCGGCGCGGGGAGGGAGGGAGGGAAGGAAGGACGGACGGAGATCCTTCAGAAGCTATCGTGGAACAGGTTTCCGCGGAAACGCCGCTCCCTAAAACAAACTGTGAGAGAAAGGCGACTAAAGGTTCTGCGGTGGGCAGGCAGGGAGGAGGCTGGACAGGGGCATGATGGAAGGCCAGAGTGAGGGAGAAACCACCTGTCTGCGAAGGGAAGCGAGGCCGAGGCGCTGGAGCGCGTCCCGGGCCCGCCAGAGCATCCCGAACTGCGGGGCAGGTCCCTGGGAAGGGCACAGCATTCCCAGAAATGCGGGGCAGGAGAGGGGGAAGGGGCCGCAGCATTCCCAGAACTGCGGGGCAGGGGAGGGGGCCGCAGCATTCCCAGAACTGCGGGGCAGGGGAGGGGGCCGCAGCATTCCCAGTAATGCGGGGCAGGGGAAGGGGAAGGAGCTGCAGCATTCCAGAACCGCAGCATTCCCAGAACTGCTGAGCATCAGCACGGCTCGCTCGGGACAGCTGTGGGACATGCCAGTCCGTAAGGAGCATTTACAGGTGAGGGCTTTAGGCACAGGCTGTACAAACTGGTGGTGCTGGAAAACACACAAGTTAAGTCACCACATTGTCTTAACTTCCAAAAACAGGCTTTAGCTAAGTTAGGTTGGATTATTGGAGCAGGGATATTAATGACTCTTTTGATATATCTGATGAGTTTATGAAAGTCATCCCTGGACTTTCGCATGTTGTGTTTTTCCTGCTGTGTGCACAGATTTTCTGAATGTAAGAACCACCACTGTAAAAATGATAGTCAAGGACATCAAGCCACTCACAAAGCAGTTTTGGGACTGTTTCAAGAAACAGAAAGAGCTTTAAGCAGATTCCCTGTTTAAACCCATCACCACAGCTTTGGCATAACTAAGTTTACATCCAGTGAGAATGTGCAGCGTTGATATCAGAAGCAAGATAAGGCAGTGTGAACTTTGCCCTGGCCTAGCGCTCACCTTCTGTCCCCAGTGGACTCTGAAGTGCACAGCTCATCACTCACTGCCCAATTCTCCTCCCTGGCTTGTGAGGACCAGGGTGCACAGTGCTAAACACTGCAGACACTGTGACAGGAAAAAAGCTCTGCGTCTCTGGTCTTGGGATTTGTGCTCAGCTATCTTCTGTGCCCCATTAAAAAGAAAGAAAAATCTGATATTTTCCTTTTTTAGGGGACAAAAGAAGGACAGCTCTCCTAGTTTTAGATAGTTATTCTTGCTAAACAGTGTGTTCATTGTTTGGCTTCTTCAGGTCACTTGCCTCAGATTAACTTCTTCAGGACAAAGACAATGTAGGTTTTGCAGCTTCCATGTCTAATCAGTAATGAGCTTATAACTCAAATGCCACGTAGTGTGCAGATGCACTCTTAGTACCCAGACAGCAACCTTAAACATAATTATCCCTTTGGCATCTGGTATGTCAAGGAATAGAAATTTCCTAGTTGGAATCTTGCAAGGGCTTCTGGAAGAATATGGTCCTTGGACAAGGTTAATGGAATGAAAGAACTTAAGTACAATGAATGAATGAGCCCTAAACTCATGGGGCTCAAAAATAAAGTGATTTTGAAGGTTAAATTGATAATACTTCTACCTTGAAGTAAGATAACTAATTTTTTTTGTTGTTTTTGTTTTAGTGGGTAACGCTTTGGCCTTCAACTATACCTTATAGTTACCTGGGAATATTTGGTACCTTCCTTAATTATTTAGTGGAACACCACCACAAGTGGGTATGCTACATGTAAGTTGTATTTTACTGTGTAATTATTTTGCCTCTTTCTGACTCTTGGACTTAGTCTGTGTTAACAAGCTTTCCTGTAACCCAGTTGTTAATTAGATTTAAAGAGCTCTCCTTTCAAGCTCATTATAATTAAGGGTGTGGGGTAATAAGTATGTAGAGGACTAGACAGGCTAAGACCAGTTTGATAGTTTAAAAATTCAGCTTTGAATTTGGCATTACTGATGGTTTAACAAGAAAGGGTAAAATGTTAAGATATTACTTTTGGTGACAGTTATTAGTCCAAAGTTACACTTGTGCCATCTACAGGAAGTCTTTCTTTTTTTCTAGTTGTTCCTTGTGCAGTTCAGTCCTTTCTTTAGGAATCTTTTTTATCCAGCTTCAATTAAAGGACAGTTTCTATCCTGGTACTCACTTATCTTGATCTACATGAGAAATAACCTGCTGAACAAACTGCATAGTGCTAAGTTTTGCTGGGTTACAAAATTTAATTTTTGCTACCTTAATTAACAAAAGAGCTGGAAAATACTTCCTTGAGATTGCTGACTTCCTGTAAAAACAGAAATCAGTAGGACTTTCTTGTTTATTTTGCCATGCATCATGTAGAACCTCCATCTTTTCTCAGAGCATTTTTTGCTTTAGCAAGGTATTAAATTGATCCTAACTGAATATCCTCTCTATTTTTTTTCCTACAAAAACTTCTATGTAAAAGTTTGTAGGCCAAGAGTGGCTTATGAAGTCACATTATAAATCTTGAATCTATACACACAGGTTTTTTTGTAGAATTAAATCTTTAAAAACTTAAGTAGCTCCTTAGGACCACTAAAAATATGTGTGTAAGTAAAAGGATAGATTTTGCATGCTTAACTAAGATTAACTTGTACTGCTTTCACTAAGCATTTGGCTTTTTGGCTTAATCTTAAGTGCTGAAAGTTTTGGAAGCCTAGTGGATGCTTCAGATAGGAAGATCAAGGCTTATTGCACAAGCTGCAGTTGCTCTGATTTTCTCAGGCGCTTCAGTTTCTTTTAAGTATACACTTGTGGGGGTTTTTCAAGATGAAAAACACCCCTTCCTTTCTAGGTTAAAGTAAGTTGTTGCTTCAATGCTTCCAGATCTATATTCTCTCAGTAGTGTTGGGTACAACAGTCTTTTCCCTAGTTTTCAAGACAATAAACCATGTTTTCTTTCCATCAGGTTCTGGGTATCCTGGTTGATCCACATAGTGGAAGCTCTCTACGGTATCAAGTTATGCCAGTAAGTTGTTCCTTCCTCTCACTCCAACATAGGTTTTCTGCAAAGGATTTCTGAATCCAGTAACATAAGCTACAGACTGACTGTGGTGGCTCTCGGCAGCAGTGAATTCAGAGGGTGCTGCTAAAATTCTTGCTGCAGTGATAGTTTGCTGTCCTCCACAGTTGGTGCTGCCAATTCTCCCAGTGGTTACTGTTGTGAAGGGCAGCAAAACCCAGGGCTGGCAACTTGCAGAACTGGCAGCAGCAATGTTTGCCTGAGCTTGTCTGGCAGCCTCTGAGCTCCCTGTTCACTGGGTAACACTGCTGCTCAGGAGGCAGAGGGAGCCACAGATAGTGTAGAAATAGTCTGATAACTTCAGGTGTTACCATTTTATCAGATGTTACCTCATCAGGATTGCAATACTGCTAATACACACTTAAACAATTGGGTCTGTATTGTGGGAATACAGTTGGACACTTTCATCTGATGACTCTCAGATGTCCTTGCATCTGCAGGTAAGTGGGATAAAATACTTGAACTGATGGGACTGTACAAGCAAGGCCATCTGAGTCTTAAGATAGGATAACAATTTACCTGGAAAGGAGCACTGTCCAATCACATCATCCATCTGCTCATTTGCCTCGTGGTTGCAGTAACTCAGAAGAATGTAGAAACTCCTTGGGTTCTCATGCTCTGCAGAGTAGGTGGCCAGTCTGTTTGCCATGATACAAATGATGGGTTTCCACTTATTTGGGTCACTTACTGCTGTCTGGCCCAGGCTTCTCAGATGACAGCTCTTGGAAGCAACAGGATTTTGTTTCACAGAATGCTGCATGAGGAGGTTATTTTTTAAGAGACAGTAAAATATATATATATAATAACTTTTGCCTTTAGAATGAGAGTTACTAAAATTTTTGTGGTTATCAGACTCTCATTTTAAGTTATGTAGCCTTAAATTAAAACTTTAAGTCTGAGTGTGCAAATAAGTGGGCATCTGGGCCCAAGGTGGCTTTTTTAAGTATGAGGAAACTTGACTACCAGTGAACATACCAAGTGAATTATTGTAATTAATTTTACTAATGAAGTTCTACAGAGTAGTGTTAAAACCCACCAAAAAAAAAAAAAAAAAAGGCAGAGGTGGCCTGCTCTTCATCATCTGTTTAGATTACCTAACAGCTGTACTTCTGTGAGCACCAAACACCATTTATTTTTACTTATGTAAAAGTTATGCCTAATTGGCAACATCACAAGGGAAAAGCTTTGAGGGCTCAGGCACAGATTTGTTAATCAGCAGTAGTATTTTCATTGGCTTTTGGCCTGCATATTGTTTATTCATTAAGCTTGCTTTGTACCACAGGTAAATTTCTTAAGCCCTTGTTTCTCTAATTTGAAAACATGGCAGGTGGGATTATAAACAAAAAAACACAGCTATGCCTGATGGCATTGTTTACTGGAAATGTGAAATCCCTTGGGTTTGCTGTTGTGTTTATACTTGTTCCTTTAAGTAGGAGTTCTTCTCAAGAGCAATGTTACATTAAAACTAGCTAACATAGGAAGGTCTCTTCTTCCTAAATCAAGTGCCTTCAGCCCTGTTATCTGTTTTTGTCTAGCCACAAATTCAGCTACCAGGTTTCTCCATCCCTCATCACACAGTCATTGTCAGGTGTCTGCCCTGCCAGCATGAAATCTCCCTTGACTAACACAGTCAATAAGAAATTATATTCAGACTTGTGTATTTTAACATCAGTATTACTCTAGTCCAGTATCTTGGTTCTTTGCACACAAACTTCTGGGATAAGTAATTTCAAATAGGGCAGATGGAGATTGAAATTTATATATTGTTGAGGAAATGGTATGCATAGATTGTCTGAAAGAACTTTTGTTCAATAAATGGCTTAAAAAAGCCACAAGAGCTGGTATGTTTAGTTAGCACATGAGATGAAAAGTAATGTGCTGAGCTGAAATGTTCTTATCCAGTCTGCATCTCAAAGATGGATAGAGATAGAAAATCTTACTTTATAAGTACCAGTACAGCCAATTTGTTGACACATTTTGTGTTTTTGTTAATGTTACAGAGCTAAAGGAATCACTGACCCAGCTGTTCAGTTCCAATGGTTTGTTCAGACCCTTTTATTTGGATATGCTTCCTTTGGTCTCCTGGTGTCTTACAAGCCTGCAGCCAAGAAGCAATACTAGAAGACAATGAAAGAAGTCACTTCTCACATACTTCATCTCATCTTTCTGTAAAGACCCCCACATACATGTCTAGGTGCTGTAATTAGCTAAATTACATTCCTGCTGCATGATGCAGTGCCCTTCTACCCAAGCAACTCTCCTCTTACTAAGTAACACGGTTAAAATTCACAGGGCCCTGTGGATAGTTCAGTAGAAAATCAGCCCTTCAGTCTTGGCACTGTCAAATTTGAATCCTGTTTATTATGCAAGAATCCCAAAGTTGGTTGTCTGCAGATTTTGACATGTATACTGTGTCAGTGACAGCTGGTAGCAGTGGCTGATAAATTACCTTTCCATGAGGAGAATGGTTCTTCTCCAACAGGAAGAGTTACTGAGAGCCAGAAGGCAGCTTGCACCTGTTTTGTAATAGGATTTAAATTTTTACCTATCTTTTCTCTATGGGACTGATGTTGTTGTTAAAGCCTGCTCTTTGTTCTTCGTTTTGTCTGCTTATTTTGTTCCACAAAGGACACACCACTGTTCTGCTGCAGGCACATTGAAAAGACCAGGTCTCAGCTCAGGCTGAAATGCAGTGAGCTTGGATACATAAAGCACTTTAACTTGGTTTAATACAAGTGCCTTAAAATTCCTGCAGCATGACCTCATCTTTTTCATGAAGATTTTACATTATGAGTTATTATAGTATAAAGTAGTTTTGAGGGCAGCTTTTTTGAGAAGTAATTTATTATCCAAAGGAAAAAAAAAATCGTTTAACTATCTAGCTGAGAATTTGATATTTGGGAGTGAAATTAGATGTAGTGAATAAGCATATACCACTGTTTCCCAGGTCTTTTGAAACCTAAGGTTGAGACACCACCTTAAGCACCTCTCAAGTATTTCCTGTATGTGTAGTGAGTCTTCCATCAGACTGTCTTTTACTTTTGAATATTTGAACAAAAACTTAGCCTGTGTAGTTTTAGCATTTTTAAAATAAGTAACTATTTAAAGTACTAACTCTGGTGTGGGGAGAGGTTTTACCATTCCACTTGCCATGATCCTGTTCTGGAAGAAAGGGTAAGAAAAGGTTGTTCTTTCTGTAACCTCTAAGAGCTCCACAAGGCTGTAACAAGTGGCTTTGTGCCTTGTGCAGTACCTACAGGCTGCAACACTTTGGTGTGGGAAGCCTTACTCAAGAACAGGTACATAAGGTTTTTGCTTTCAGTGGGTACTAAAAGCATGGAGAGCTGAAGGAGTTGATGTGGTGATTTGTTTGTGGTTTGGGTTTGGTTGCTGTTTAATGGCAAACTGTTAACTGAAACATTTTATGGAGAAGCAAAAACTCATTTAGTGGCTAGAAATCCAATCAAGAGCCTGAGCTATGTTTTACTGTGTAACCTTTTGTCTTAGTCTGTGACCCTGGAATAAAGATTTTTTAAAAGTGAAGAAATTGTTTTTAATGCATCCTAGAAATAAAATGCCCACACAAAATGAATAAACCCTTTCTTGCCTCCAGTATCAGTGTTGACACTTGGAACATGCAGGATCAGCTTTCCTAAGTTCCATCACTGATACTGTGCTGCCTTCCCCTCCCATGGGGGCTCCAAGCACTGGCCAGGCTCACCCTCAGCCCTTCCACTGGGCTCTGGAGAGCTACAGGTAAATCACTGCTCTGAGAAGGCAACTCCCCCTTTTAGGCAGGCAATGGCAAAGGTTCCTCAGTGCTGTCCAAGGAAGCTGCTATAGAAAGCTAGAGTAGAAAGAAATATGTCCTGCCTTAGTTTAAAAAACTAAGTTTTTAAATGACCAAGTTAAAACAACTTTTAGCCAGGCATGGGCATCACCACTTTTTGAAGCCTCTCTGGGATTTTTGTTTAGCATGACAGATTTCAGCAGATTTCTCCCTGGAGGTTGCTGGGTACTGCTTCTCAAAGATTTTAGAAATGCAACTCCCAGGTATTCATCTACCTTCACCCACTTTCTCTCCCCAGCCTTTACATCACAGCGGTTCAGTTTTAACACTTGTTTTAAAAAAACACAGAAAACCCACAAAAATTAAAACCCAACCAAAAGCCAACCAATGTTTGTTGTCAGCCTCTGTCCCAGAGTTGTAAACAGCACAGATCCCTGTTTGCTGAAGTTTTGGAGGCTTCACAACTGCAGACCTGAGAAGGATGGGATAACCAATGCTGACTGGCCTTGAGGAAAAGAAGAAACACAGCATGACAATACTGAAAATAATACTGAGATGTTTATAGTGCCCTTAACATCAGAGTAAGGTAACCATACCCTTAATATGCTACAAAATTATTTTTAAAAGCCAGCAAGAGCACGAATCCAGGTTGGCACCTCAGTTCACAAAGACGTATTTCTGGCTTTAACAGCTCTCTGGAAACACTGCTGGTTGCACCAGGCATAAGCATTTCTCCAGGCTAGTCCAATAGCAGCAATAAAGGATTACTCTTGATCACTTAGAGCAACTCTTTCCACTGCAATCAAAATGCCCTTTCCACAACAGAAGGGCAGAGCAACAGAAGTGCACCCTGTGTTCCCAAAGGCTGGGCTGGGTGTCAAAGCATCCCCATCAACACCCAACCCGCCCTGCTTGCCAAAGGAAAATGCTTGGAAGTTAAGTAATTCACTGCAACAAAAGATTTCAAAATATCACTTCCCATTGAAAGGAAACCCCAATAAAACATACAGAAGAGCTTTTACTTTTTTTTTTACTTACCACTAAATAAGATGAATCACCAAGAAAGCTAAGATGGCTTTAATAAAGGTTTTTCAAGATTGATATTCCTGCCAACTAGGCTGGTGACAGCACTGAAAAATAAATGCTGTTTAGACATCCATTTCAAATTGGAAAGAAAAAAAAAATCCAATCCTTGCTTTGAAAGCTAAGTGCAAGACTGGGTATGCATTATATTAACAAAGATGACAAGAAAATTTAAAGCAACTATGCCTGTTTTTTCTAGACAAAAGCCACCACCATTGCATTGGTGATCAAAAGAAATTATTTCATACAAGTCACAATCATGTCACTTGAAACAGTGCTTTTATGCTGTGATTGCTTGGAAGCTTTGTTGTGGATGGAAACAAAGAAACCACTCAGATCCATTTTCACCCTTAAATCATAATATATGGAAATGAGTGTAATTTACTCCTCAAAGGCAAGTTATCCAAATCAACATGCTTGGCAAATCACTGCTCAAATCAAGCTCTGTTGGGGACAACTGGATGTGTGGATCAGGACATGCAGCAGCAGCTCAGAGACACTGCTGAGCCTCAACAGAAGCAGTGAGAGGTCTCCCACCCATTTTCAAGAACTACTTCTAAAGCCTTCAGGGCTGTAGCACATTTTTGTGAGAGAGTGATGAAAAACTTTTCTCAGAATCTCAGTATGTTGTCTTGCTTTGCCTCTTTTTCTTGCTGACCTAGATTTTTCTAAACACAACAGGAGTCCACTGAGCCCGACTTTGGAAATACCCAAGTGCTGGTTAATTAAGGATATTTAATTTGCACTGGGTCTGGGCAGCTGGTTCCCTGCAGAGCAATAGAACCCTGGTGAAGCTGAGGGAATGGTCACTGCCATGGAGTCTGCAGTGAATTTCACCACTATAGGCAAGACCCTTGAGGTCCCACAGTCTGATGTTTGTGGGCATTCTGGTACAGTCTCTGTATGCAAGAGCTACATGAACAGCTCAAGAAATTACCATACCTTGTTGAAAGCAAAAGGAACAAAATCCCTCCTTTTACTCCTGCTGTCAGAGGAGCAGTAATAATATGGCACAATCCACATACTGTAGTAGACCTTACATGGCCCCTGCAACTCCAAACATACCTGCAGCACATGCATGAGGGGAAGGAGGGGACAGGAGGAGAGGTGTAAGAAATATTACTGTATGATTTATCAGCGTTCTTTGAGACCATTTTCACAAAGCAATACCAGTCAGGTACCCCTTGTGGGAATGCACAGGGTGACCAGTTTACTAAATATAGCAATTACACTATTTAAAATGTCCTTCTAAAGACACTCTAGGCCTCTTAGCAAATGGAAAACTACATCCTTCTCCAAAATTTCAAGAGTGAAGATAGGGATTTTTGTAGTTGCAATCTGGCCTGCACCCCCTCATACCAGGCAAGTAAATCAGAAGTAAATCAGAGTACCTGCTCTGATTAGGGGCTTTCAGACATCAACAGCACAGGAGAAGCCCCTCATATCCTTTGGGTGGATGCACTCAGATGTACTGATCTGGTTGTGTCCTTAAGGACTCTTTGTTTCTTCAGACTGACAGGCTGTATGGCTTAACTGTATGGGATGTTGATTGACATACTTCAAAACATATTAGAATATGTTCTATTAGAATATTTTCCCAATCCTGCCACCGGTTTTTGCTGCAGATTAAAAAAAAAAAAAAAATTAAAAAGTGCTTTTGAACAACAGGAAATTCATCAGGTCAGGAGAGGACAACTGAAGGATTCCTCCTCCTTTGAGATGTAGCAAAAGTTTGGGAGCACATGAAAGCAAGATTTGCAATAGAAGAAAACTCTACAAACTTCAACACCCTATACATGGCAGACTGCTCACAGTTAAACAAACCACAGAGAAAGTGACAGGACAACCAAGGCCATCCAACAAATGACTGGCAGGAATTACAGCCCAGCCCCAGAGTGTTGCAGTTTACTTTTCCATTCAGTAAACCAGTGCCTGTGTTTGGGTCCAGCAAAAGTTTAGCAATTACATGTCAAATGCACTTAGTGCTTTGTGGGATGGGGAGGTTGTGGATCTCCCAAAAGCAAGAGGCCAGAAGGCAAGGGGCTGCCTGTGAGGACATGCCACCTGCCTGGGGAGATGAACTGCTCCTGGTGAAGAAAAACACGTGCTGGCAGAGATTTACATATTAATCCCCAGGTAACAGGACCTGGCTGAAAAAATTAAGGAATCAGTGTGGGAAGAGATTTTGTTTCAGTTTAAGATGCACCTTGTTTGCATCAGTGCTGGGAAGAAGTTGTGGTCCTGACAAGCAGTGTGTGCCTAGGACAGCTCCCAGAGTGGCTTAGCTCCAGTGGCACTACCTGGGTCAAGGCATCTTGTGCCTCTGGAGACAACTTAGTGCATGAATGGTGCAGATTTTGAGCCAATGTCAATGACAGATAGAAGAAAAATATTAACTCGGATTTTTTAAACTGTGGCTGCTATCAAGAGAATGACAAATCTTTCATTGCTGAGGTGGCATAGGAGAATTTTAATTATTTTTCAAATAAATACAATGCTTAGATTTACATTTTGCTGATTTAACCATTAGTGAATTTTGTGCATAATTATTAAAGTTATTTTTCAAGGTACATAAGAACACTATATAAAAATACGTCTTTAAATAATTCAAAACCACAATATTAGATCTTTGAAATGCCATATATCTTATTATATAATTTCATAATTATAAATTTCATAATTCAAAAAGGAAAAGGTTAGCAGCACAGATATTTCATTATTCTTTCCAAACACACATTCATTTGAATGTCTCATTTTGAGGTTGTTTTTTCCCCTTGGAAGATCTTCATTTTATCTTTTAAGCCAATGAGACTTCAATAAAGGCAATATAGAATGAAAAACACCTCTGGTATTATTATATTCATATATAAAGTATTTATTACTGAAGAGTGATTAACACTTTAAAGTATGTTTATACTTAAAACAATAAAAATAAAACCAAACTGCAAATATGATGTTGACATTTTAAGCACCTTCTGGACATCACCTTCTTTCCCCACTCCCCAAACACATTTCCAAAATCATATAGTGATTTCAAGTGCATTAATTCTTGGTTGCTCTATCTGCTGCATGTCCTCACCCCAGGTTTGTGAAGACTTCTAAATGCAGTTCCCACTGATTTGGAAAGTTGTTAGTGCTCTGAGCTTCTAAAACAATAAAGTCCAGGGTAATACAAAATTTTAAACCAAATATCCAGACAGCAGAACCTGTTGGCCACTACTGAGAGCTTTGGTTATAAAGCTCCGTTTTCTTCTCATGTAGGTACCTGAGAAATCCTCAAAATTTCCTGAGACTTTTGCCAAAATACATGAAAGGGTAATTAGACTCTTATTGATAGTGGGTTTTCATCCCCACATCTGATCTTTGATAATGTGGTTCATTTCTTGTTCCAATGGAAGGAGCAAGTATGTAATATGGATTCTGTCATCTACTTCCATATAGATTTCTAAAACTTTTCTGAGAATGGAGAAAGGAGTTGGTCTGACAGGACACAGCTGTGATTTACAGACCAAGGCCTATACCCATCATTCTGGATGGCAAGAAGGGAACAAAACTAACCATTGGGGCATCAATAATTTTTAGTTCCATGTGCAAACCAGTATGGTCCTTCCAAAAACAGACCAAATCTGTAAACTTCTATTTTTTTGTCCACCATTTGTCAGACTCTGTACTCCTGCTACTTTGTGAACTACAACAAGAAGGAGCAAACAGATTATTTCCCAGAAAAATAATACTACAGAGACAGCCAAAATGCTGCTCTTCTCTTCCCATCCTGCCTGTATAAGCTACAGAGAGAGATGGATCATGGAACCACAGAATGGTTTGGGTTGGAAGGGACCTCAAAGACCATTTATTTCCAATCTCCCTGTTGTGTTCTGTTCACTAGACCAGGTTGCCCAAAGCCCCAGCCAATGTGGCCTTGAATCCTTCCAGGGATGGGGCATCCATAACTTTTCTGGACAACCTGTGTCAGTGCCTCATCACTCTCACAGTAAAGCATTTTTTCCTAATATCTAATATAAATCTACCCTCTTTCACTTTTAAAGCCACTGCCCCTTGTCCCATGCAGCTTTCCTGTAGGCCCCTTTAGGTACTGGAAAGTGCTGTAAGGTCTTCCCAGAGCTTAAATTAAATTCTGCCCAAATGAAAAGGCACAACTGTGTTGTGTGCACATTCAGAAGAGGGCCTGAACTTCTCTTACATTTCTTGCCATCCCACTCTGTTATATTATTAGTTGGTCTCTGCCTCTAGTGATAAAAATGGTATTTGGGTCAATGTGTTCTTTGTTAATTGCATTAGCCATGTGCTTACTTAGACTTAGTCTTCCTGTACTCCCAGCACTGTCTTTGGCTATTAACCTGTGGTCTTTAAATATATGTCACTATTAACAGTGTACTTAATCTGTCAGGTGAGATGGATAGAGTCTGTTTTAGACAGACTAAGATAATCAGTGGAATGCTAATTACAAAATTCACCTGGGTAGCCAGACTCCTTTTTGTATAGAAACACAAGCCAGTTGCTACTTTTTGTACTGAGTCTTCAAAAGCAGAGGGAAGAAATACATTTGTGCTCTGTTCATGAGCTCTAATCATATTCAATACTTTTTTTTCAATTTCTGTAAAATATCTTGGAATTTTATTTTGCCAATAGGATAATTTTCCCTTGGGGAAGAAATTAATATTATAATGGCTTTTATCTTCCAAGGGTTTTCTGTTTGTGCTTGTCTACTAGCATAATTTTTCCTCACGTGGTAGCAAAGATCAGAACAGAAGTGTGTTCAACCCTACACTCGTGTGCACCTCCTGAAGCAGATTTAGCAAACAGAAAACTGCTTCTGGCTTGGAAACAGAAAATTTCTGTACTTGTACTGTGGCTTAATCCAGCAGAAGGAGCTGCATTACTTTAACAAGGGACATCAAAATCAAAAGACCTTTGGGAGGTCTGTATTCAGATGTAAAGAGAAATGCCTTCTCCCAGTTTGGATTCTACAAACTAGCTAAAATCCAGGCAGCCAGCTGATAATGAATTGAGGAATTCCAACACCAGCAGAGACTACGAACTTCCCTTAGCTAAACTAAAGTTTTGAGTTTCACTTCTTTTTCCCCCAAAAACTACATTTTGAGCAGGAAATAAATACCCTGAAACTATTTGCTAGGTGTTCATCTTTGAGGATAACATTGGTTGTAAGCCTCAGGGCTGGGCTGGCAGCATCCTGGTCAGGGGCTGCCGTGCCCGTCACCGCTCCGTCCACGCCGTGGTGGGGTAGCGCTCCAAGAGCGCGCTCCTCAGCTGGGCTGTGTGGACCTTGTCTCTGGTCTCCACCGTGCAGATGACCTGGCAAAAGAATTAGGACCATTCCTGATGGCATGGCAGCAATCTCAGACAAAGGCATTTCCAACTTAAACCTAAAACACACTCAGAAAAACAGTCAGTTCAAAATAAAAACTCTGGCGCTCACATCCACTCTCTATGCAGGTAAGAAAACTGACATTGCAGACATCTGGGGCTCTTCCAGCCCATCTGCATGACCATAAAACCTTCCAAAAACCCTGCTTATTGTCTTCAAAGTTTAAGCAAGTCAGGCTGATCCCTTGCTGGCTCCTGGGCAAAGAACTTCCCTGCTCTTGGTCTGCCTGAAGACATATTAGCAGCTTCTTTTTTCTGTTCCCTGGGGTATGTACGTGGCATTGCTGCCACCTCACCCAGCTCTGACTCCTACCTCACCACATTTCTGTATTTCCAGCAAGTGTTTGTTCCAGTGCCTCTATCCTTCAAGCTTCTTATATTCTCCTTCTCATACCTGTCATGGAGTTATCCCCCAGCTCTTTATCAGGCAGAATATTGGCTGATTTCACTTCTCACACAGCTTCTTGCTTCATTCTGGTGTTTGTTTGCTTATTGCATCACTTCTAGTTTTCTTTTGTGGTTGTTCTGCTGCTAAGTAAAACAACTTGGGCAAAACTAATACTGATAGTTTCTTTGCATTCTTCTCTTACCTCCACAGGTACTGTTGAAATCCTGTCATGTAATCACTAAAGATAATAACTCCAATGGCATTTTTTCAATTTTTCTGTAATCTCTCTTTTTTGCATATTCACATCTCTGCCCCATCACTTGAAAGCCTGGGCACTAGCAAAGATGAGACATCAATGTAAAGGTGCAAAAAGAAAATTATACTTCACCATTTGAGACTGCTAACTTCCATTTCTGCTAGTCCTGCTGGAATAATCACGGGTGTTGAAAGTGCCACATGGAAAAAAGACCTCACAGAAACATAGAAATCTAGCAAGGAAAGGACCCAAGATGAGTCACAGTGCAACTACAGAGTTCAATGGAAAAAGCAAATCTACAGAGAGCAGAGAAACCACAAGCCATGATAACCTGATGGTGGGCTGCTCCAGACATGCCCTGTCAGAGCTGCATCCCTTCTGGAAAGCAACAGTGCAAAAAATACTCTGATTTTTTTACAAGGACATGTCTAAATAAGAACTCCGAATTAATGTTTTCTGGAAGTGTCTTGAAATAACAATAAACGTTTAGCAAAACTGTTGAATGAAAATATAAAACATTAACATACCAAGTTAATCTAAATAGCCATATCTCACTTAATTAGAAAGCTGGCTACAGCTTCTCAAATATCCATCATGAAATAAGCCACAGTTCTGATCTGGTCTTGTAATTCTTCACCTCTTGTGCTGCACATTTGTTTGGTTCTTTGGAATGCAAATTAGATGCTAATTTCTTTCTTCAAAAAAGTGGGATTTAATCTCAAGAGAAGGACAGTCATTGAGGGCAAGAAATAATGAGGAAAGGAGAGAGAACACAATGATTGGGAAAAGTATCTGAGAGTGTCAATGTACCAAACACTCATTATCGATCATCCCCGGGTTCATACAAAATCCTTAAAGCTTTGCAGCCATATCTTCAAGGGAACACACACATCTCACATGGAGTCTGTAATTTAAAAAAGCAAGATTTTCCCTCTTCCATAGTAATCATGCCTATTTTGTCCTGAATAAATCAATTGCTGCTCCTGGAACCAGTCCTGATGTGTCAGATTCAGCCCTGAATGTCTGGCAGCAAGCTGCTGCTCTGCCCTGGGAGCAAGCACGGGGAAGCATTTTGATTTATGGCTAATTATCCTCTCTGCCCTTTCCTTTCTGCTCATGATGGAAACCAGGCAGACCTCACTAGACTGGAGAGAGATTGTGAACAGTTTGGATAAACACTGTCATTTTGTGCTAAGCGTGCAGCACAGCCAGCAACTGATATGGGAAATATTCTGCTGTAGTGTGTCATAAAAGCAGTAGCAGCAACAGCAGTGATAACAAACAACTCCAGAAATTCACCTGATTTTTCACAGTTGTCAAAGAGAGAAGTGGAGAGCATTTGGTCAGCAGGAGTGAAGAGAGAATCACACAACACTTCAGGGCAGCTACAGATAGCAGCAGGGAAGGCAAGACTTTCCTTTCTTGCTTAGATTAAGCCAATTTACACTGCAGTTGTACTTTCACAAACTGCTCTCTTGCTTGCTCCACCTGGGACACATAATTTACATGTGTCCAACAGAGCAGCCCTCACATTCATGGGGAGGTTTGTGAGGTGATATTTTGTGTGGGATGCAGAAGCACCCCAGTAACACTCGCTGTAGCAGGTTGCAGCTATCCATGACCTAAGAGCAAGTGCCCCAAAATGGTCTTATTTAGGAATAAATGACAGAACCTATTGCCTGATCTTTCTTGTACACCTGACAAGGTAGCTTATGACGACTAGAGAAAAATTTACTTTAAACTAATTTCATATTGATAAGCCCTCAGAATTATTAATGGGATTTTTGAACCTGCAGAGCTTTTATTGTCTGCAGGGTCAGCTGTGTACAGTACACCTTTCTTTTCTGTGTATCAAAAACCCCCACAAACCCATCAACATCAGAAATGTGCATTTTATTAATTTCTCTCCTACATATCATATCTTTGCTGGATTAAATAAATAAATAGTTGTCTGGTCCAGAAAGACATTCAAAGACCAGCCAGATGGATCTTTTACTGCATTTAAAGTTCCATTCCCTGCAACAGGTAATCTAAAAATACATCTCAGCCACAGGGGTTAGTCAGGAATATTTTTCCAGAGCTGGCCTACAATAACTAAAGATAGAAGAGATTTCACTGAATATGGATGGCTTGTGGGTTTTATTTAATGACTGGAAATAATTAAGGAAGCAGAACAAAGGCTTAAAAAAAAAAAAAAAAGGAAAAAACTGATTACAAGTTACTGCTGTGCAACACCAAAATTCAGATGCATAAATCCAAATACTCTTAGGAATTACACTGATTTCAAAGAGAGGAAATTCCATAACTTCACAAAAAGAAGACATTTATGAGGTTCTGTGCTGAATAGGGTAGGCACCTGTACTCCCTTTCAACTGCAAGTTTTCATTATGGAGGCACTTTGCCTTTTAGGTCATATTTTCCTAGAATTTAAAAATTAGTTTGGTGTGTCTCTCAGCTCCTTGATACCTACTATCTGTAGGCTGTGTGTGCAAATAAAAACAGTAGGTGGACATGCTGAATCAATGTCAGAGAGCAGAGGAACTGTGAGTAGTACTGCTGAATGAAGAAACTTCAGTCTTTTGTGCTTTTCCAGGCTCCATGTAAAGCTAATCCTAAGTAACTAGTGTGGTTCTTTATGTCTGTGAATCATCCATTGAACCTTTGTATCCTGCTTAATTCTAGAAATCATATTCATCATCTTAAGCTGCTGCTGGTGGATTTGCATAACTTAGCATTCATGATACACACATTTAGCAACATTATAGGTTTGTTAGCATGAAAGTCACTGGACTTAAGAGTGAAAACTCTATTTCTACATACTGGTTTCAGTTCTATATTTAGAAAATGGGGTTTCTTTTTAAAAAATCAACAACTGGGCAATTTTTTGAATTATTTGGTAAACACACAGTGTGTAGATTGCTTCACATTACAGATTGTTTGGTAACAGCAGCTCAGTGGATGGTTTGGGGATCAGCTGCCAGATTGTCCCCAAGGTCAGAGCAGTGGAATGCTTGAGAAGAGTGCAGCAGCTGTCAGCTGGTTGTGCAACCTGAGCCCTTCCTTATCTTTTGGCAATTGGTGCATTCAGTGGGTGGGCACGGGCTGGAACAAGCTACAGCCACATTACATAAAGTACTAATCCAACAGGAACACCCAGACCCTGCCAGGGCCAGGCTCTCATTCTCCAGGCTGCAGTGCCATGCCACTGAAGAACACGACCAAATTCTTCTGGAGAGCCTCAGAAGAAATGGAGTGTTGAAGTTCCCACTCCCAGTGTCTCCACTTTGCAGCTGGGGAGTGGAACATGGAAACAGAGCCTTGCCCAGGGTCATGCAGGAAATGCTTTGGGAATGATAGCATCCTCCTGCACCTCTTAGCTGTACAGCTGCCTGTTCCTAGGTACCCCCTTCACAGGGCAATAACAGGGCACATGTTGGCAACTGGACACTCTAATCCAAAATATTCCCTTCCAGCCTTTACAAAATGCAAGTTGGCCCTAACAAATTTATTCAAATTGACCAGAGCAGACTAAAATAATTTATTAAGTTCTGGCCTGAGGTGAATAAACTCTATGAGAAAAAAAGACATTACACCACACAAAGCCAGGAATTCCAGCACCACTGGGAGAATGTGTCATGTTACTGAAAAGGGAATATTTGATTTATGATTTAGCATTTTCGGGCACAGACAAGAGGGAGAAGTAATGCAACTGATGCTCTTTTTACAGCTGGTCTCTTGCAAGCTCTTCAAAACCACAGCACAGTGAAGCTCCCCAGAGGTCTGAAGTGAACAGACCAGACAACCCAGAATGTCAGAGAGGAGTGAGCTCAGGGAGAGCACTGCCACCACTGCAGTGCAAAACCACCCACTGAAAAGCTGCTGGGGCAATTCAAGACCTTACAGAGCCCTCCTGGACCTGCCAGCTTGTAGTTTCAGTGGTGAGAAGACTTTTCTAGAAAATTGATGAGCTAAATTTTTTTTTTTCAACTAGGTTGCCCGAGTCTAAAAATTAGACACATATTAAGCAGGCAAGGTGCTAATCTACTTCATAGCAAAGAATGTCCTTCCCTTATTAACCTGTTTATTGATTTTGCTCATTGACTTCTCTCTGAGCCACTAGTAATATGAAAATGAAGGGACTTATATGGTTTTAAAGGGGTTTACAGATGGAAGCAATGCAAGTGATAAATTGTCCCAATAGAATCTGAGGAATATCACTGATGGAGAATAGAGGAAGTTCACAGCAGCAAGTTGTAGCTTGGTAGTCCTTTAGATCTCTCTATCCAGTTAACTGGTGATACCAGATGATTTTTTCCATTAGTTCTGATCTTTTTGCTGTCTAGATATTCCCAGTCATCTAACCTCCTTCAATAGCTGTAAAATGTGAAACCTATCAGACTGGTTATTTGACTGACTTGGTAAGAGTTTTCTATTTCAATATAGGGACTTTGGAAGTAGTTCTCTAACCAGCCAGGTCAGAGTGAATTAGGGTGTAGTCCTCTGTGAGAAAGAGATCCAGAATAAATCACAAGGGAAGAGAATCTAAACTGGAGGTATGAGCAGGCAGAATCCTAAAGAAACTCCCATAATATTCCAAGGACCACAAGCAGCTGATCCTTCTGCACAAGGCAATTCTTACTCTAATATAGACATATTCCTTCCTTAGATTTTAAGGAAAAAAAAAAAAAAGTCTTATTTTTGCCAGTAAAATGTTCCAAAAGGTTTTTTTTTTTTTCCAGAAGTGTAGTTTGAACATAAAATTTCATTTTAGAAAGTCCTTACTTTTTCATGAAATCAGACTATCAGCAAGGATCTTCCCACAGAGTGTTCCAAGTTTGCACTAGATGAGCAAACACTAACTCAGAAAGACATTTCACTAGAATGAAAAAAAAACCCAATCAAAGCAGCTCTATCACCCTGATAAGTGACTAGAAGTTTCTCTTTAGAAATAAAAGGCTAAACCTAAAAGGATGATTAAATACTGAGGCAATAATCTTGACAGGACAGATTCAGTGTTTCAAATCAGCATCTGTGCTTGCTGCTGTGCTCTGTCAAACACCTAATCTATATCCACAGTCAGAAATACACACTAAAGTCTGAATGACTTTCTTGTTATTACCACTAGTGCAACAGAAAGTGGTAATTTTGGTTCTTAGTCTGGGCTTAAATTTATGCCTTATTTTATATGCTGTGATTTACATTAAAAATGCTTACAATATTTTGGTGACACAAATCTTTGGCTCTTAGGAAAAACAAAGAAAAAACCAAAACATCCCTCACAGATATTAGCTTTACTATGAAAATACGCACTTTTCTTGCACCTGGATTGAGAAAATTAATTTTGATGCTTACAAATGAACTCGATATTTTACCCTCTTTGGTTGCGTGTGCTTTAATTTTCAAAAAAAGCTTCACAATTCACTAGATGTCACCAGACAGAGCTGCCTGCAGAGGTCTGTATGTCTGGGTCACTACTTTGTTCTTCACATCTAATTATCCAATAGCCTGTCCCAGACTGATTGAAAGCCATCATGCAAGTCCAATATCCAACTAAATTATACAGGGATGCAAATTCCTTCCTTCAACGATTTTGTAGTGCAACACTGTCAGATTCTTGAAGTGGACAGTCAGTGGAAATTCATTGTGTTTAAAGTGCAGAGAATAGCACATTGGCACTGTTTTCATTCAGGGCCTGTATTTACTAAAAACTAAAAAGAAACAAAAACAGAAAAAAACCCCCCACCTAAGACAGAAGATTTATTTTTTAATTTGCTTAACAGAATTAATAAAACCTGCAAGCCTCACTCCATAAAAATGGCATTGAAAACTTTGTAAGAGTTGCAGGTTTTTTGAATGTAGCCTTCAGTGAAAAGTGTTTCCAGAGCCAAGTTAGTCACTCAGAGGGATTTATCCATCTGGTGCAGTGAGTGTCATGCTATCTCCAAATCACCCAGAGCTGTGAGCTGGCCTGTCATCATGGCACACTGCAGAACAATGTGGGTTAAGTCCTAGATGTTTGAGAGTATTGATGGTATCATGTACTATAGTGATCTTTAATTTACCTCTTCTTTATATCTGCAAGTGAAAAATATAGGACAGGCTTTTGCATCCAGGTGGGAAATGAAATTTAAAGGCCAAAATGAAAGAACTTGCTTACCCAGTAACATTTCTGCACCCCAATTATGAGTCTGTTTAGCAAAGATCTCTAATTTGACTTCCACATGAGGTTTCTCAAACTAAGTCAGGTTGGACCTGGACAGCATGAAATCAGTAGGACCACACCTTTGCCAAACCAGTTGATATAAGAGATACTCCATGAGACAAATGGTCCTTCTGAGAGACACCATCAGCTGCTAACACCTCTTCACTGTTTCTGCATCCAATACTGACAAAGGAATAATGGCTTTCCTCTGTGCCATTGTGGATGAGAAACAAACCTGAGTCTCTAGTTAAAAACAATGATTCCTTAAGAGTAAAGGTGTTCTCTACATTGCTTTAAGGCAAACGGGTCAGACAATTACAGCCAGCCTACACAGCTGGCTCTTCAAGTTCTGGATGGAAGCTGCAGCTTGCTCACCTCCTCCAGCACCCTGCCACAGTCAGGAGGGCTCAAACCAGCAGCAGTGCAATGCAGACCTGGAGCACTTCACAGGCTGGTGCAACAGCAGGTCAAACTGGTCCTGTGTTATTTATATGCCTGCTAAGTGTTTGGCAAGCTGTATAACACAGAGGAAATAATCTCTGACAATCTCTGTTGGACTGCAACACAAGCATGAGAGACAGGAAAACAGAATAAACCAGGGGAGGCCAGTACTATCAGAGAAACTGAAATGGCATCTCATCTTACCTCGACAGTGAAGAGCTCAGATGTCACAAATGTGCGTTCTTGTTTGATATCCAAAACCCTGCATCAAATGAGGGACAAATTAAAGATCACAACAATTCCCTGTCACTACAGTTTCTGTAAGTGTTTGGAGAATAAATGTCTTTCCTTCTTTCTGAATTAGACACAATTCTATGCTACAAAGGTGCTTTCAGATTGGAACAAAAATGAAGGAAATAAAAACTTTTCTGCAATATAACAATAAAAAAAATTTGATTAATTAATTACTTACAGACTTTGCTTCAGAGGTGTTTGGAAACATTTCCCAGTCTTGAATAATCTTTGTGCTAGTCTGTGATTATATTTCCCAACTATCAGTTTGATTTACCTTGCTTCTTCCCTAGCCAAAACATCCAGTAGCTTTGACATGTCTCCTGGGCAGTCAGAAATCACAAGGGAAAACCTGCACACTCTGTTATCCAGGGTCAGGGCACGAGCTATGCACTGTTGCAGCAAATGCAGTTCCAGGTTTCCACTGCATATAACAACTGCCACTCTGAAAACAGACAGAAAAATAGGAATTTTGATTAAAGGAACCACAAATCATAAACGCTGTTTCAATACCAGCCTAAGGTCTCCCCTCAATAAGTATTGCATGTCAGAGGGCTCCTGCCTCTCAGTATCCATTGTGAGCAGGTAGAGGAGGCCTAGGAGTTGCCTGCATTAGTTGGTCTGAAATGTTGTTTTTATTTTGCATTTGCTGGAGATTTGAGTTTTGTTAGAGATAATTAGGTCTAGGTTTCAAGTTTTAAAAATTTGACATAATTCTCCCCTGGAAGTTCTAAGTTTCAGCCTCCTACTGATCAGACTGTGTATTTTCAAGGCTTTCTGTAACCATTTATTAAATTCATCACAACTCCAGAAAATGAGTGTAGAAATGTTTGAAGTGCAAGTGAAGAGCCACATGATTAGCCTGTGAAAATCTCTCTCTGCAGAGTCAAACCTAACCTCTTTGAGACCAAACCTTTGCATTTTCCCTTTTATTTTAGCTGTACTGAGATGTGCTGCTGCTCTGTGTGCACTGTCAGCCTCTTCTGAAGAATTGCCTCAGCACTATTTTAGTGCACAATGCTGTGCTCTAGAAATTTTATTTTGTCTTGAGGACATGTATGTTTAAATACATTCTGGACTATGACCTGAGCAAAGGCTCAATCCACTTAAGTGCTGAGTCCTCAAGCTGAGAGGCAAGGCAGCACTTAGCCACACGTTCAGCACTAAGCACAAGGATAATCCCTCTGTGTGGATGGTTCTCAGGGGGTAGGAGCCACTGGGTCACTGCAGCAGCTCCTGTCCCACCACAGACAGGGCTGGGCTCACAAGGGGAACCAGAGGAGACAAGGGCTGACAAGAGCAGGACCCTGTCCTGGCAGGTGTGATGATGCCTCGTGGAGCTGTAACTGCCTTTCTACCAAATATCAGAGAACCAAGGAAAGGGACAAGATTTGTCAAGTCTCCAGGCTGGCATTTGTCTGGTTCAACACAACCTTACCACCTGTGACTGGTTTTGTCAGTCTGAAGTTTCTGCCACCGATGAGTCCCTTGCCAGTTCAGTGACAGGAACTGCCTTCTCACCCACAGAACAAGTAGATTTTCACCATTTCCTAGGACAAGGAGCTCAGTCCCACGTTTTTGCCACAGTTCCCTGTTGGCAGTAGCTGTGTACCTTTTACCCTTCAGCTCAGGCAGCTTCCCTGCCAGCAGTGCTGCAAGGGCAATGGCCCCTTCTGCATCGACCGTGGCTCGCTCGTACTCCAGCAGCCTCAGCATGGAGATGAGGATGTCCTCCTCCCTGAAAGCAAGAGACCTGGGTCAGAACAAATCAAATGAGCTCCCAAAAGGAGAAGATAACACATTTATGTGTAACTGGGCTCTTGCCATCCACCCAGAGAGATATGACCCCACAGTGGTGTTACTGTGATGCTGGGGGTGAACGTACATCTCAGATTCATTGCTAAGTGAAAGACAGGATGGCTTTTTAACTAGAAATATTACCTAAATCCTAGTAGTAAGTATATTCCACAAATGTGGACTTTTTGTAAAGATTTAGGAGAGGTTTGTCAAGGACTGCCTTCAAATGTTGTAGTACACAAGGACAAGTTTTACACCCAGAGCATGACCAGGTAGAGGTGGCAGGGTCAGTTTGGACAACACTTTTAGTCATATCACTTAGTTTTAGATAGTCCTGAGAGGAGCTGGGAATTAGACTTGCTAATCCTTCATGAATCTCTTTCAGTTTGAGATATTCTGTGATTCTGTTGTATGTGGGTTTGGGTTCAAAGTCTTCAGTGCCCCTCTTGGAAGGAAAGGCACCCCATTCCCACACTGGCCCAGTATGATGGTAACTCCTGCCAACCTGCTCTGCACTGCACATGCAGAACCACCATACCCTGCTGGTAGAACACACTTTTCATACACAACAACATCCATCCAGTATTATTCATTTCACTGTTTTTCTTCACCTACCTCACAGAAACAACTTTATCCACAAGCTTCCCAGTCAGCTGCAGAGAATTGCTGCCAAAGCAAACTCCACTCACATCTGCAGATTTCAAAAGACAAAAATATGAAGTTGGCAGCTTTAGACATATTCAACATTTTTTAGAGTCCTGGCTGGTTTGTGCCCTTAATGAGTGCAGCACACTGCTGTTACATGAGCTCATGTTTCTTGATTTTTTCATGCAACAGAGATGTGTTTGGTAACAAAAGACCAAACCTCAGAAGATTTTACCATTTTGGATCCCTTCAAGAAACTTCTGATACTTCACTGGCATTGTTGCAGTGTAAGAGTGACCCTGCAGCCTTTCACAGGCTTGAAGGAGAGGAGACCCAAGCACAGCACTGGGCTGGTTAGCCCCAGCAGGACAGCTGGCTAACAGTGCAGACACAGGCAGAGCCAACCAAGAGAAATCAGGAGTTTCTTACAAAAATTCCATTTAATCCAAAACTTTCAGAGAGTTCAGTATCAGGCAAACAGGATGTTCTTAAATTGCTTAACAGTTGAAGTTTTTTGAGTAAATTATATGGAAATAACTCTACCATTCATAAACACTTTTGTTCTGAGAACAGTTTTGTGTCTAAAGATTTAAGCACTGCATCATTTTCCTGCCTTTTCCCAAATTAGTCTTTTACACTAGAGCTCTCCCATTGACTTCACTGGTTTAGATGCTGCTTTTGAGCACAGTGTTCAGATAAATGCTCTCATATTTCTAAGTATTCATGTGCACCGAAAATAGCATTTTACCCTATCAGGGTGTGGGGGAAAATGTGGCAGAAATTGCTCTTACAGCTTGAACTAAATTCTAACTCTTAAGAACTCCCTTAAAATATGTTTGAATTGAAATAATGAGAAAATAATCTAATTGGAGACCTTTATTTTACCTCCCAAAGAATGCTGCATTTTCTCACCTCCATAGAAGTGATGATTGTTGCAGGCCTGGTCCTCAGCAGGGTGGCCAGCTTTTAAGGACTGTTGCAATACTGGGTAACTTTCAGATTCAACTCCCTGTGGAAGAGAAATGGCACTTTTTTATGGAACCAGTTGTAACAGAAGTTGCCACCAAAGTAGATAACAAAACCTACAAAAAGTTCCTCTTCAAATTAACAACTAATTTCAAGTTGCAAAATAAACAAGCTACCACTAAACTTATTCTGTGGCTTACTTAGGACCAAATTTTTCCAGTAAAATATTATTTCAAAACAGGTAACTGGATTTGATTTGCTTAGGAAAAGTTTTTCCACACTTTTCTCTTAAATCCAGGCAAATAGCCAAGGGACAGGAACTTCCCAGATTCTCACAGGGTCTTCTCTGAGGCAGAGCCCATGGGATGGGATAATTCCTGTCCCCAGCACAGGCAGTGTCTGCAAGTGTCACTAGATACCAGTGTCTTTTGTAAAAGCCGTGGTGAAAGCCACCCAAATGCAATGCTTAATAGGTGAAAGGCAACTTACAATTACAGAAATATGTGGGTTGAGGTGTTTGAGTGCAGCAGCTGACCCTGCCAGCAAGCCACAATGTCCTCCTGCAGGGAAAACCACCGCGTCCAGCTTTGGCACCTGCTCGTACATCTCCAGCCCCACGGTGCCCAGGCCTGACAGGTACACAGCACTGTCCTCCCTGGGGGAAGCAAGGACACAGGTCAGCTCTCACAGGTCACAGCTGACAGTGCACTAATAATTCAGTCTACTCTTTTCAAGACATTGTTCAGCAGAAAGAGATAAATGTGAGTAAATCAGCAGCACATGAGGTGATGCAAGAGGACGGTGCCATCAGGTGGACCACAGCATGTTTCTGCCCACTGGCACAAAACATGTGTGTAGACAAGCCCCTCAAAAAGCCTTCAGACTGAAGAGCACTTAATCCCCATTGTTATCAGGTGTTCATAAAACTGGCAGGGAGAAATCATGTTTCCATTGCCATCATTTCCTTCAGCTTCATAAATTTTGAATGCTGCAGTCCAAACTGTGATGAGAGCCTCAAAAATAAATCCCCTCTTTACTTATCAGTGGATTTAGTGTTTGTGATTAATGGAAATTTTTGTGAGATTTAAGAAGTGTGTTCAACCTCACAAATACCAAACAGATTGCTAGAGTTGTCTTTCCACAGTCCAGGGACAATATCTGATACCTTTTCACTAAGCAAAGCATTTAGTCATGCCAAAATATTCACTGGTAAAATACTTTCAGTATAAAGAATAGGGACAAGCAGCATCAAAAAATTGAAGAAAACTCCACTATACAGTCACATGACTGACTTGGATCTATTTCTAAAAGCTGGTTTGCATTTTATTTACAAGTTAGCAATGATGTAAATGTAGAACTATATATAAGAAAAAAATATGAGCTCTCTGCACATTCTGCTTTTTCTGGCAAACAGAATTATAGATCCAATGACTTTACTTGATTTACTTGACTCAGGAATGTTTGGGTACTAGGAAATTCTTTTTATTGCTGTGAGACAGGCACAGAGAGGCTCAGCATAGAGGCACAGAATTCCTGCAATGAAGAGACCAAGCCCCTTGAGAAGTTACCTCACATATACATTAATACACAGATAACTCCTCAAAACAAGGGTCTATATAACTACAGAAGAAAGGATAGGATTAATAAACTTCTGCTCCTGTAGCACAGCCAAAGGCAAGAAATCACAGTGGAATGAGTAACTGAATCCTTGTATTTACTGTCTTTATCAAGATACTGAAGGAGCTCACTCCTCCTTCTTTATATGTAACAAAATAAATCACTGGCCTCCTGAATGACTCTGGAGATTTATTTCCAAATAAGATTCAGATCTGAGTTTGTGGAGGAACCTCTGTTGTAGTTACATGGGGTACAAGAGAACCTCCAAAAATGAATGAGAGCTTGGGATATTCAGTGAAGGAATAAAACCTCTCTAACACTGAAAGCTGTCCAAATGAGACTGCTCTGGGCATGGAGAGCTGTTAGCAATTTGAATCAATACTTCAGATAATCATGTTTCCCTTGCTAACATCCAGTTGAAACATTAGTTCACTGATCAGCCATCAGCTTTTATAACAAAATGGGTGATTTTCTTTGCATTGTGGCTGATAACTTTTGCTTTTCAAAAGCAATCATATCTCTGAATATCATGTGCCATTGAGGCAAAATGAAGGAACAGGGCAGATAAATCTAAATACTGTAGTCTGATACAAGCATTTTTGAGCCAGAAACTTGGATATTTGCCTTCTGAAGTGTGTGATGCATCAAAGATGGGCTGTCAGGCTTTAGTTTTCCAGTGAAGTTTTGGTGTGGCAGCTATAAGGCTCTGCTCCTATCTGTTCCAAGTAAAGGGCCCAGAGTCTGTTGGATAGAATAACAGACTAACTAGATCACAAATGATCAGGCTTGAACAGCATTTAGATATGGGGTTACACAAGAAAAAATTGGGCTCTCAAGTAAGGAAGGTGTGTGATTCAACCTGCAGCACTCTTTCCTCCCTGATTCACTAAGGAATCTTTCTCACATCCTCACAGGGGCACCGAGTTCGTTATTGGCAATAGTCACATTGCATTTATAAATGAGCCCCTATAGTTAGTAAAAACTCCATGGCACCTAGGCAGCAATTAGGCAGACTAAATGACTGAATTCCAATTTGAAAAATCACATTTCCTTCCTGGGATTTCCCAGGAAGTTGCAACTGGGTAAAAAGTGTCCTTCATCTATTTGAATTCTTGCATGGTCATTTTCATGACACAGTATTTTAATTGCACTCAAGCAATTAAAATCAAGCAATTTCAAGCAATGGGAAGAGCTGACAATGACACACCCAGCTGCAGGGCATCGCCCCTGCAGGGACAGCCAAACCCAGTCACGTAGTGTCTGCTTCAGGAAGGGCACAATGAATTACTGGGTGAGGAGAGACCAAATTGCTAGGGATTGTATTCGAGCTAGAACCAAACTGCAATAAAATCACATTTCAGAAGTTCCATTCTAACACTTGGGAGATCAGCTGGTATTTTACAAACAGCTTTGGCAAGTGACAAGGATGTGTGTCAGACCCAGATGGAGGAGACTGGCTATCCATAAAGGCATACATTACACTGGGAAATCTCTCCAGCTCTACATCTAACAAAATATTTTTCAGATATTCCATTACAAAAAGGCTCACAATTGAAGTGGGGGGTTCCTTCCTTTTTTTTTTTTTCCCCCAGTGAAATATTGCATTAAACATAGTCACAGATTGAACAACTCTGTTTCTTATAACCCAAAACCTGAAATAAATCAGGGTGCTTTAGTATTATTAATTGTAGCATGTACATTTAGAGCTCTTCAGTGTTGAATGCTGAAGTTCTACACATGTATTGTCCCTGGAGCATCATGAACCTGGAAAATATCTACCTTGTGTAACTTAAACCTTTACTTAGGGAGGAGGGGAAGATTAAACATCAAATTACAATAATTTAGTTCTTATGTGTGAACGTGATAGTTGATGCAAGCCAGCTGGAAGTCAACACAGTTGAAAAATGGCTGACAGAAATTTGGAAATCACAAGGTTAAGAAAAGCTGTGGTTTCCAAAGGAGCCTAAAAGTGTTGAAAATTCTTTGGGATTCAGGGCGTCTGTGCCCATGGTGGCAGACCAGGCACACGAACCAGCCCTGTGTGTCACTGGCAGAGCTAAGAGAGGAGCTGAACACTACAGTTTGTGGCATTGCCTTCCCAATACACCAGATGGGAGAGAACTGAGGACTTCCCTTCTTCTGCTTATTCTGGAATCTTCTTTCCAGGCAACAGCAAGAAGAAAGGGGATGGGTTGTGGACGGGGTAATGCGTTAAGAGGCTATAGATGAAAGAGAAAGGGAAAAGGTATGAGTTCTAAGTGTTCTTGCCTGTCTTATTTATGTTGTTTTGGTTTTTTTTAAGATCTGCCTTGTCAGTGACCTCAAGTAGTTCAAATAGTTCATCCTTATCTATTTCAACTGTTTGTGTGAAGTAGCTTCTTAATAATCTTTTTTTCAAGGCAGTGCTGGTTTTGTTCCTTATACCAGATATGGGAAAATCTTAGAGCATTAACCTTCTCTTGCTCCACATTACCCCACTGAACCTTCTGCACTAAAGATTAACTTTTACCCACCAAACTTCAAACAGAGAGACCAGAAATTACCACTAGCCTTAATGCTTGCTGTCTGAGTTCCTGAAGAATTAACCTACAGCCACTATCATCAGTACAGCCCCCTGGTGAGGGGCTTGGAACACAAGTGCGATGAGGAATGACTGAGAGAGCTGGGGTTGCTCAGCCTGGAGAAAAGGAGACTCAGGGTGACCTTTTCACTCTCTACAACTCCCTGAAAGGTGGTTGTGGTCAGGTGGGGTTGGTCTCTTTCAGCAGGCAGCACTGACAGAACCAGAGGACACAGTCTCAAGCTGGACAAAGGGAAAATTAGGTTGGAAATTCAGAAAAAGTTTTTCACGGAAAGAGTGATGCAGTACTGGAATGGTCTCCCCAGGGAGGTGGTGGAATCACTGTCCCTGGATGTGTTTAATAAAAGACTGGGTGTGGCACTGGGTGCCATGGTTTAGCTGAGGTGTTAGGGCATGAGCTCGATGATCTTGAAGGTCTTTTACAACCTAATGATTCTGTGAATGATATCAGCCCATAGAAATCCCTAATCACTGAGTTTGCCTAGTTTAGGGGCAGAGAAGAGTATTTCACTTTGGTCTCCACCCCCAGCTGCTACAGAAAGACACGATTTGTCCTGGGAACACGCAACTGTCCATATCCCAGGCAAGAGGAGCATTTTGACGAGCTGCGACAGCCCTTTAAAGAAGCGCATTGTCAGAGCGGAGGCGTGGTGCCGCCCGGCGGGCCGGTGTGTCACTCACTCTTCCAGGTAGAGGTATCCGCGCTCCCGCGCCAGGCGGCGGGCGTGCAGCTGCGCCTCCTTGCCCGAGGCGCCGTGCGTCACCAGCGCCGCCCCGTACTCGCGGCACAGGCGCGCGCGGCCCGCAGGCGCGCCCGCGGGCGCCACGGCCAGCACGGGCACGCGCAGCGCCGAGCCGTGGTGCGCCACCGCCAGGGAGAAGGTGCTGTCCGCCGCCACGATCACCCCTCGCCTCTGCTGCTCCTGAAAAACAGGGCGGCTCGTCACACAGTGTCACACAGCCGTGCCGGATGGCCCTGGCTCGTTCTAATGATCCCTTTTGTTTTTTGTATTTCCTTTTGTCCCTGTGCTGGCTGGGACGTTATGGTACAGAACGCGCACGCCTGGTGTGATCTCGGGATTTACACGCAAAACTAAAACGGCACAAGAGCAATCCCTGTGCCTGCACTCCTCGGGGCTCAATTATTGTTCCATTGGAAGGAGCTGAAAAACTCCAGCTGATCGCAGAAGAGCTGATATCTGGTCCCTCAAAGCTGATATCTCTGCCCTGCCTGTATGAAATTATTCTGTTTCAGGCTTCCTTTTAATAGAAGATAAAATAAAAATTATTATAAGAATTTTTCTTATTACGAAAGGCAGTAATAACCACTGCACTTGGCTGCTGTCTCATGCTTATGATAACAATTATTGCTGCAGAGACTCCTACGACAATGGCAATAACCTCCCATGACAAATGATAAACGAGCTATTCATGTAAGAAAACTGAAATTCATTACAAAATCAATTGGTGATCTAGGTCCTTGTCATCACTCATTGTAATTCAGTTTCATCATCACTCACGAGTTTGGTGGTTTCAACATATCAGAACCACACTACACATAAAAACATTTGCATCCTAATGCCACAGGAACATGCTAATGTTCCCATTTTGCAAGCTTTTGTTTCAAACATTTTTAAGAATTTCACCAGCAAATCAGCCAGTTGTAAATAAAGCAGTATTTTACATTCAGACCTATCTCTGTTCACATGCTGTGTTCAGAACAATGATTCTAAAGACAAGACACACTGATTCCATGGAGATTAGAGGTAAATTTGTCTTCAGCTCTGCTCCATTTTTGTGAAGCAGGGCTAACCTGCTTCTTTTTGAATGCTGACATTTTGCTGTACCTGAGGCAATGACATCAGGAGGTAAAGTACACCTCGTTCCTTCACAGACCCTGTGTACTGGAGGAACTCCTTCTTCAGGTAGATGTCCATTCCATACTGCTTGGATAGCCTAGAATACTGGAGTAGATAAATAACATTATGTCAATATATCTGCTATTAAAAAAATCTTCCACACCCCATCAGCTGCCTGTTGAGGCATGAGTTCTATGAGCTCTAAAAAGTAAAATTCATCTTCTGGTTCTTTATAAATACACAACAGGGTGTTGTTACCTACCAGCTCCTTCTGCTTTATGGAAGTGATTTTCAAACTCACAGCAGTGAAATATACACCACATGCCATTAAGAACTCTGAAAACAGCACTTGCTTTGGATCTTACTGCTCAAATACAGGCATTAAAATAAATATTTTCAATTATCTCAAAACCCATACTTCCAGCACCTGCCAGAACTGGATATTGAATACCCAAAAAATAAGGTCATCATCTAATAGATACAAAAGTCATCAGAAAATACCTCCTTGAGCCCCATTATGACTCTGCTATGGTTTCTGCCACTGATTCACTACTGAGTGTTGTCTATTTTGCATCCTAAGGCCAGTGGAGTATTAGTAAAGATTTCTTATTCAAAGCAAGATGGAAATAATAAAAAACAATTTCCCAGGCTGCAGCAGTTTGGAAAAGCTTCATGTTTGGAGCAGAAAAAATGCCTGAGCTGAGAGGAATTAGCAAGCACCTTACTTGTGATGTAGTGCCCAAGTGCATGATTTTTAAAAATTTTTAATGGCAAATTTTGTTTTATAAGACACTCTTAGCATACATCACCACATTAATTTCCATATTCACTAAACCAAGAGTTTTACACAAGACAACTTGTGAAATAGAGCTGCAGTAAACCTGTAGGTGCCAGCTCCCCAGGCTCACTGCAGCTCTATTTCAGTATTGGCTCCATCTCCTCTGTTGGCTGCCAAAGCAAATGAGGCCCTGGTGATTTAGGGGATCAAGGTCTCTTTTAAGATAAATCACAAAGTGAGACAGATACAAAAACAGCATGACAAAATATTTATCTCAAGCAACATCTGGCTGTGCCATACATATAATGTATAGTGTATGCACTAATGTGTACTAATGTTTTTCAGATTGTAGGACATTCCAAGAGAATATACATTACATATTCTAATATAAGTGAATATATATAAGTGAAATGCATTATATAAGCTAATGTATCTGAAACAGATGCTTGCTTTAAAGTATGCAGTTAAGCTGCATATTTCAAGTGATGTTTCAGGTGATGTTTCAAGGCTTTTAGTAGATTTCCAAGCATATATTAAGTTCCTCACCCATAGGTGGGGCCAGATTCTTTATTTTGCTTCTGAAAATCCTGACACAAGAACAACCACTTGCTGCTCTTTTGCAAATCTGGCTACAGAAACTGATACAATGGAAAGTGCTTAGCACACTAATAGGATAATAGTTTATATCCTAAACATCCTAATCTATGGAGAATGCCTATGTAAAACAGCTCAAGAACACTATAAAAGTAATGCTACCAGTTCTTCACATACCATAATTGTTTTTGTAGAGAATCTTGGTTTCTAGAGCAAACAATCAGAGAAAGGATTTAAGGAGACTAATCCTGTGAATAATCAAGTTGCTAAGTCTCCTACTAAAACTGTGTCATTAAGTTATTCTTTACCACAGGGGTGGTGTGCTTTAGATTGATATTTTCTCTAATGATGATACTCAGGATTTTAATTCTTTAGGTCATCCTTTTTGTCTTCCTTTAACTGAGGATTTTTTCATATAGCCTAAATATAGCAATCACTTCCAAGAAAGCAGGCATTTGTGCTATTTGCAGCTGAACTGACCTGATGTATGACCTCATAAGACTCACTGAACCAGTAAGATTTCCCTTTAGCCACTGTGATCTTATCTAAGGACTACAGATACCATGTCTAATGTACAACACACAGCACAGCCTCCCTCTGGCACCCACAAAGCTAACACAACACAGCCCTTGCAGCTCCTTCATCAGTAGCCAAACCAGGTGTCCAATTTGATGCCAGTTCTTAGTTTTCCTATGCTCACTACCTCTTTGACTATTCCAGTTCATTCATGATGCTGTATCTCAGCTCCTGCCTAAGGAGCCAGGATGCTCCATCCAAGTTTTTACCTGCAGATTAGGAATCACCCTGCAAAGTGTTTCTCCCTTCAATTAACTAAATGGAGTTACACTCACTTTTTTAGTCTAAACAAATGCCCTTGAAAGGGACTCCTACCTCTCAATGATGAGTTAAAATAAAAGTTTTCTGTGTTTTTCTTGACACCACTCGGTGCTTTTGAAACAATGCATGAAATGCACTAATGACTTCTGGAGGAACATTACACTGAATAACAAGAGTCACAGGCTATTTTCACACTAAAATATATGAGGTTTTAATAGATATAGGTTTTCCACAATTCTGATAGTTTTGAAAGCATAGTTCATAAAAAAAGACTAAAAAAAGTGAGACTGTTTAGCTTGAAAGAGTAAATGCAGAAAGGGGTTACAACTGGATTGCAAGGAGCTATTTAAGTTGAGGGCTGTCATGTTAACCTCAGCTGGCAACTAAACACCATCCTACCACTTGCTCATTTCCCTGCACCTGTGCTCAGGAAGAGATGAGAATTGGAAGAGCAAAAGTGAAAAATCTCATGGGTTGGGATAAGAGCAGCTAGTAAGAATAAATAAATAAATAAATAAATAAACAACAATGTAATCAAAAGGAAAATAACAAAGAGAGATAAATAAGACCCAAGAAAGACAGCTTATGCAATTGAAAACAATTGCTCACCACCAATCAGCTGATAACCAGCTAGGCCCTGAGCCACAAGCTGCCAGTCAACTTTGCCCCAAATTTTACTGCTGAGCAAGGTTTTATATGGTATAGGATGTCCCTTTGATCAGCTGGGATCAGCAGTTCCAGCTGTGTCCCCTCCCAGCTCCTTGTGCATGCCCAGTCTTCTCACTGGTGGGATAGAGTGAGGAAGAGAAAACACCTTGACTCTGTGCAAGACCTGCTCAGCAGTAACTAAAACATCTCTGTCTTATCAACAATATTTTCATCACAAATCCAAAACACATCCCCATACCAACTACTGTGAAGAAAATTAACTCTACCCTAGCCAAAACTTCCCTGCAATCCAACCAAAATTTTTGTGCCACCTTATAGCCCCAACTGTCTTGTATCATGTCCTTTGACACATGACGTATTTCTTCAGGTAATGTACTACAAAAAGTACAGCTATCCAGATTTTGGGAATTCTAGGATAGAAAACCCACTGGAAGTAGTTATGGTGTCTCTGGATCAGCAGGCATCATATGGGAACAAGGACAACTGCTGCACCTTGAGGACACAACCACTTCACTCCAGGGACTGCCAACCCCAAACAGATTGCAAGGCTCTTACCCTGTGCATGCCAGAGAAACAATACACAAGGATTCATTGAGAATGCAATTTGGGGCTGCTGCTAGGAATTGGCATTCAGCAGACATTCTTCTCACCCACCAAAAGGAAAAGAGATTACCCAGAGAGCCCAGAGCAGCCTGCCTGAAGAGTTCCCAACAGTAGAAAAATGAAAAAGTATAGAAACACAGTACAGCTTGCCATTGCACTTCTCTTCTGCTTTAGCAGACCTTGTACCTTGATGGAATATCTCAGTCATTTCTACACCAAGTCTGATCAACAGGTGCACGTGTGTGTGTCTTAACATCCTTATTTTGCTGAAGACACCTGTGGCAGAAATACCTGGTTACAGAACATATGCAGCCCTTGCTGGCTGGCCTGACTGAGAAGGGAAATTTTTGCCTTTAAACCCCCCAAATACAAGGGTTGGTTCCAAACCAGACCCTCCCACAAGAGTGCTTACCCGAACACTGGGAGTCTGCCACCTCCAACTCAGGTTGCTTATAGCAGGAGTTTTTCACTGGGACCATAATACTAGAGTGCATTAAGTCTATGCCTAATGTGGTTTATCCTTTGTTTACAGGCCACTGCAATCTTTGAGGATTTAAGTTAGTGTAAACAGATAAGAAGAAAATAATTATTGACAGTTAAATACAATTAATATGAACATGAGTCTTCTTACACAGATCTATCTGCTGCAATTCACACATGGCCTTTCTTCATTTCTATTCAACTTTCATAAGGGAAAATAAAATAAACAGTGGGAGAATGCAAAACCATAAAGATTCCTTACCATACAGGGGGTTTTCTGAATCCCACTCTGGATTTTGAAGGCTGCTGCACGAATGTCTTCAAATCGAATCAGCTTGTTGCAGCTTGCCAGGCTGGTCCTACTGCTTGGCTGAGGGATGCAGGGAAGGGCATCCCTAAGTAGCTCCTCATTTTGGCTCACTATCTTCATTTCCCAGGTCTTCACATCCCCGTTCAGGTAATCCTCCTCACCAAAATCCTTCAGTCTCTCGGGGTTGATAGAGGGTGGCTTCTGCCCAATAAGGCCATTTCTTACGGGCATGTCCTTGCAGCAGTGATCACAAATTGCTGGCATATCTTGTTTCTTTATTTTATTGTCATCCCTGAAAACAAATAAACTTGTTAGAAAGGCTTGGATGATTAAAGGCTTGATAAAGCATTTTAGAAGGACTCACATCTCAGTAGCTCTTTGCAGAGTGAGTTACTACTGTCATATCACCTTCCTGTAGGTGCACTGAAAGATACTGAAACCTTACAGCTCTTAGAAAAGCCACAAATGAACCAACACATGGGCAAATTGTGAAACTGTCCTACCCCAGAAAATAAGAAATATATAATCTGTGTTGTCTGGACAGCCAGACCTTCCTTAGTACTCAGTATTCAACCAGCAATGATCCTAGTTCGGTGCTTCCAAAAATTTTGGAGTAACTGGAACTGTATTTTCTGTAGGCAAATTTATCTTTTTCAAAAAAGGCAAACAGCTGCTGCAGACCATTTGAATACACTATTAACAGAGTGACAAATGCCCCTACACTGTACACAAGAGCTCTGCTCTCTGCCCTTGCACACTTTCAGAGTGCTCCTGACAGCCATCCACTGCCTCACGATGGGAGGGAATTCCCTCTGATAAGGGATAATAACTACATCCTCCTGCAGAGCTAAAGAACTAGATCTTCTGATTGTGTGGAAATGTGGTGGGACAAAAATCTCCTTCCCCAAGAAACTGAGGAGACAACACTGCTAGAAAAAATTTGCTGCCTTCAACTGCTTGACTCTGTCCATAGTGTTCAGTTCACAAGGAACAATGTACTGGAGTGCAGGATTTTGCAGCCCTGTTAACAGATAAATGCAAAACTTCTAGGAATTCTTGGAATTTGGAGATTATTATGGGGAAAAAGAGCATTTAAGCAGAAGACCAGTGATTTAGAAAAGAGCTGATACCACCTCTGGTTTGTGGCCATGAGTAGACAGATGGTATAAGCTCCTCTGCATGACTCACTATTAATCTATTTGGTAGAAATGGTTTTCTAAAAACAAACATGTTAAATTATGTCAGAGATTCCAGCATTATCTCCAAGAAAAAAATATTTACCTTTTTCCTAAAATAATTAGGTCTAAGTTATTCATCAGCAGGGCTGGATAAAGCATATTTTACAGCAGCAACCAACACCATAAAATATGCTTTGCAGCAACTTCCCAAAGAATTTAAAAATATTTAGAAACATCTGTTTTTTGAGCAATTGCCCACTTTGGGCAGTATCATCCATTTCCTTGGTGCTATCAATAATTTGTGCCAGTAGCTCTGGTTCCTATTACACTTCCAATTTTTCCACTGAGGAATTCACATTACAATATGGGCAACATAAAATATTTTATTATTAAAGTAATATACCAGTAGCATCAATCATTGTATATATCTTCATAGGAGAAAATCTTTGTAGCAAGATCTTCTCTCCAAAATTAATGAGAACACTTATTTTCTAAGATAAAGTATATATACATTTGTAACCTTTTTATGTTGAAACTTGTGATCTGAAGTATTTTCCCAATACTGTTATCTCAAAGCTGATGCAGGCCAATGCCAGGTGTTATGTTTTCAAATCAAATAACTTATCAAGTAGCTCTGTTCTGTACTTTTCTGCATCTCTGCTCCATTGGGGTTAGACAGCTGGAACACTTCATAAAGATGTTAAGCTTCCAGTGTTAGTTTGGGTGCACATTAGTCTGCTCAATGCAAAGCTGAGAACCAGAGCACATTAATCCCTGTGAACTTGTTACAGCACAACCCCCACAGAAACAACAGCAGCAGCATCCAAGAGGCCACGGCACTGCTGGAGTTCATTCCATACCTCTCCCTTCCAAAAAAACATTTTCTGTATCACAGACTCCCATAACCACTCCAAAAGGAAGAACAGCTACATCTTATTTCTGAACTCTAAAATGTTTAGCAACTATTATCAATGAATTATGTTTCTTATACAGGAAATGGGTTAAAGGGATCTATGTAGGGTAAAAAAAAAAAAAAAAGCCAGATCAAAAATTTGTGATTTTATGGGTCAAATTTTTTATCCAACTGGAATTCGAGATGGAAGAACAATTCTCATTTTTCATTGCATCTGTTGCAATCAAAAAGTCTATAAAAACACCCAGACAAAGATGATCACAAGAAGTTTATTGATGAAGCAGGATTCTGTGAGAAAGAAGTGCATGGTAATGCCTCAACACCATGAGTGGTACCATAAAATATTTGTATCTGCAAATAAATGGATAAAATGGTATATTGATTTTTTTTTGCCCTAGTCTTAGGTTTCCCTTTTGTGGCAGAAAAAAAATGGAGAGAAGTGAATCACATTCTCAGTCTTTGATGTGCAGTACCACTCTCATGACCAGTGAGTTTCTGCTCAGGACTCCAAAAGAGACAACACCTTGTGACCATTGGAAAAGAGGAATAGAAATCACACAGCTGTAAAATATGTATAGGCTTTAAAGGCTTGAGCTAGGTTTAGAGCACATCTGAATTATTATAATCTCAATATTTAATATGAAAACTATCATACATTTGCATCTGAAAGGTCAGTAGCCTCTTTATCATGGGGATATATTGTGTGTACATATGTGTGTGTGTATTTATTTCAGAATAACTTTGGTTCTTCTTCTACACCCACGTTTCATCCACATTAGAGAATGACACTTCCCCATATTAGCCCACCTGGATGTGCCACAGGCCCTCCTAGAGCTCTCAAACTCCCAATGCAAACAGTGGGCTGAGGTTTGATCACCCATCACAAATGGGCAATTAATGACCCTGTTGGGTCAAAAGTATTTCTTGCCTCCAAAGCATTCCACATGCTTGGCAGAGACCTGTATGGATTTCTTCTACAGGAACAGCCAAAGCAGGCAGCAAAGCATGCAAGTGCTCACAAAAACACAACATGTGACTTCCCAAGCACAGTAACAAAATATAACCCCTACTCCAGCAATCATGTCCACCAGATGAAGATCTGAGCCAATATAAATACAAACCTCAGCATTATAAAACACTGCTCCTTTCAAATGGAGCTTTTCCTTTTTTGGAGTTTGTCAAAAGTTTTCAGTAAAAGGTCTGTTTATTTCCAGACATAAAACAAATACCCAGCTGGCAAGCGTTGTTACTTGGTTATAAATTACAACATTTTACCTTTAAAGTGATTAGTAAAAGCAAACACAAAAATACAGTTTATAAACCTACTTTTTCAAGAACAGCTGCTCAGCATAACTGGAAAAAAAAGAGAAGATCCATATGCAGACATTTGATAAACAATTAAGACAAAGGAAAAAAACATAATTTGTTTAAGTAGATAGCTTTACATATTTTAAAATCTTAAAGTCAATGCAAAGACAGTGTGTACCAAAATGCACTCCTACAATAATAAAGAGCAACAACTTGGAATGAATAATTTTTATATTTCCAGTTTGGTTTTCTGAACATATTGATAATATTCATCAAGTTAAATAGCACTAGGGAAAAAATTAAAAAATAGTAATATTGTATTAACAAACTAAGAAAATAATAAAAATAATAAGCAAAAATAATATTGGGAATATAAAAGGCAATAATCCATGTTACACCTAAAGACCACAACTGTTGCCTTTGTTAGACAGAGAAAGAAGTGTGCAATGATGGACAGTTACCTGTCCCCAGTGTGAAGCATGTTCAGATTGCCTCCATCAGGACCCACAAATCAGACTAAACAGATTAAACTGATGCACTGGATCTCCTTAGCTTCTAAAACTGAAGGAGCAAAATCTGCAAAATCATGGATGTCCAGCGAACAGCAAATTGTGAGAGACTAGTCACCATTCTGCCCAGTATGAATGTTAGGGGGAGATGGTATGATAGTATCAGGTAGGAAATTTAAAATTTCCCTTCTTGGAGAAAATAATTATCTCACAGGGACTCAGGACTCTATGAAGAACAACGTAAACAGGCTCCTGAAAAAAGGCACAGCTAAACGGAAGTAATGACCAATACACACATCATTCAAGAATTCATCTGTGATTCAGGAAGCCCCTGAGCACTTGGCAAAATCCATGAAAGAATATGAGAGAAAGTGTCTTAGATGGTTTTTATTTTTCTCCCACTGGCCACCCCTAGAGAGAGGACACAGAGGACACAGATGAGAACTGCCCTTTGACCTGACCCAGTGTTGCCATTTTGATTGCAGATATACCCAATGCCAGCAGTTGGCCCATTTGGCAGCTTTTACCCTTTCAAAATGAAACATATTTTGAGGCAGATATGAAGTTGGAATTATGAACATACATTCCCATGTACTGGTTCACAGGTGGCAGTTCAACTGTCACAAAAGGAAACTAATTTTAATATAACACTGAAAACTCAGCCTTTCTTCTCCATTTCTACAGCAGCTTTTGCCATCTGCATTCACAGTGAAGCACATTCACTATTAAGAGGGAGTGACTGGCAAATGTAAAAATTTTCTTAAACAAGGATGCTTTTGATGTTTGATGTTTGTATATTTTCAAGCCTAATCAATAAGAAGGGACATTTGATCCATGAAACAGCCACTAACAGGCTCTAAGTGATGTTCATGTGCTAGAAAAGCAAATTACTTGCTTGTAGAATTGCCTCAGTAATGTTTAGGGCTTGACATGCTTCAATGATCTTGGACCTCATAGGAGGTTAGCAAATCTTGGGGAGAAGGATGTACCACTGAGAGTGGACACAAAAGATGCAGAATTTATGGGCCCCAAGGACATAGGGCAGAATTCCCAAGATGAAGGAGAAACTAACAAAGCCAACTCAGCAGCTGTGCTGAAATCAGCTCCAACTGATTCAAAGGTGATTCTGGCAGGGGCAAATTGCGATCACCAGCCCAAGACAGCATTGACCCAAAAGAAGGGAAAGACTGAGCATGAGGACTAATTAGCATGAGAAATAAGAGAATCGTTAAGCAATAGAAGATAGAACAGTAATTAATAAGAGAACTATTAGTAAATGAAAGCTAGCTCCTTTGTTTGTTAAAATGTATAGATAATAAAAAGCATTGATAGTTGGCGTGCTTGATTTGTGGAATCCACAGGGCACCCAGGCTTGTGTAACTCTCAACTGTAATGAATGGCTCTCTCAGTGTATAATTATTGGCTTGTAAGGTAAGGAACCTGATTTTTATGGACAACAACAGTATGGCACATTCTGTTCTGTGGAATACTTTAGATCCTTATAGGCCTGTGCCATGATGACAAGAATCTCCAACTCCAATGCCCAGCCTGGGCTGAGCAATCAAAAAATGTTAAGTTTGAATACCTCTTCTAGCTCATATGCACATGTTCTCTACATGTGGATTTTTAATTTTGTCCTTTTTAAATGTTTTGGGTGTAGGGGTTTCTTAGGCTCATATCTATATGCTGCCATCATCTTCAGGCTCCCTGAAGACTTTCCTGGAGCACTTTCCTGACCAAGAAACATTGGAAAGATAGTCTTAGATATTTGTCATCTGCTTTCAGGTAACTGGGCTCAGATCTTATGCCTGCAAGTTCAGAATACTTATTCAGGCAAAAGGTGACCCCTTTAAAGTCATTTGTGCCTCCTTGCTCAGTATTGAGCAGAGATGGGGCATGTACAGGGGGCAAGGCAGGGGGAGCAGCCTGCTGCAGGTGTGCTTGGCTTATGACTGCAGTGTGTCTGGGGCTGGGATCTCCTCTTACAGGAGTGAGAAAGAGGCAGTCTCAGGGTATGACAGAGAGGGCCCTTTCCCTCACTCAAATCCCCTTTACCCAGAACCTCTCCAGCTCCATTAATCCTTCTAATTCTGCATCCCAGCGCTGTCTCCTCTGACCCTTCTTGCTGCCTGAACTCCCAGACCCCTCTGATACTTTCCTCTTTTGTTGCAATCCCCTTTCTCAGTAGCTCCTAAACATTTCTGTTTCATCTCAGCTCCTCTTCTACCTTTTTACCCATCCTCAGATACATCCAAATGCTGCAATAGCAGCAATTCTTTAAAGCATCTCAGTAACTTGTGCAAGTGGGACTTTATGAAAGACAAATGGTAGAAAAATATAGGCTTGCTGAGATAAAAGTGTCAAGAAGGATCATAACAAATGTCATCTTCACCACCAGGAATTCCAGGTTATGCACTCTAAAGTGTCTGAGTGCCCTGCACACCACTACAGGGTGACAAGTAAACTCCTGCAGGCATAGGGAAGGAACACAAGATCTCTCTTTGACAATAAATTTAAAACAGATCAAAAACAATACTGTACTCTCAATATGACTGTCTTGAATTATCAGCATTTTGTGCAATACTAGTGCTTAGAAACACCCATTCAAGACTGTATCCTTCCAACTAGTGGCACACACAGGAAGGAAATATAATAACCTACGTGTATAAATACCATTTATACACCTAAACCCTATGCAAAGTGATTGTTCCTAAGTCACATAGGAATCACCAACACTTTCCCCTAAACAGAAAGACAAGTTCAGCAAACATTGGCTCAACTTTATTGATGGAAACTGGGACACAGATCCAGTGCCTTGCCTAAGACTTCCGCAGGGCTATTTATCAGTGTCTTAAAGACGAAGAGATCAGGGCTTAGTAACCAGCCTGGATGACAAAAGTGTAAGCACTGTGACCATCCAGCACAGGCAGGGACATGATAACCCAGCCTTGGGACTGAGCAGGCCTTTCTAACTCCACTCACCATACACAGGTCTGACAAACCCGTGGGGCTCTGCACCAGCAACTCACACAAAGAAAGCTCAAGCTCATGCAGGGAACAGCCAAGCTGTGTTACCACCTCTGACAAAATCTCTCTTTACTGTTAGCAAGTCAGATTTACCAGAGCACTATATATGCCTTCATTTGTGGTCATAATCTATTGCCATTCTTCTGCACACATTGTGAACCTGTTCATAGAGATATATATATATATATATATATATATATATATATATACATTATTTATTTATTTTTATATATATGCACAGATTACTGATGGCAATGGCATCTGAGTGTCAGCTGCTAAATAGATAAGACTAGAAAAAGCAATCTGAAAGCAAGAGGAATTCACAAGGCCACCCTTCATGGAAATGTTGAAGCAGAGGCAACTGTCCCCCCAACAGACCCATCCCTCTCAAAAGTTCTTATAGGACATTCATAGCTGTGCATGTCAATGATCACTATCCACCACTGCACAGATTTGGGCAGCTAAAACTCTTCAAGCAATTAAATATTTTCCTAAGTTGAATGTATTCTGAGTCTAGAGGTTTTCTGATGATTAACAATCTCCATAATCCACTTCCAATTAGGAATGAATAGCATAACTCAAAACAGAGGAAAGAGAGGTCCTGTGCTGAGATTGGCAGTGCACTGCAGAGCAGGTCATAGCATGGGTGACTTTGGGCAAGCCCTCTTTGCAGTGCAGAAGACTTTGTTTTCCCCTTTATTAACAGCATCAGGCCCACCAAAACAATTTATGTCTTAAAGGTTAACAACATCTGTGACAAGGAGATGCAGGAAATGAGAATTGTTCCTTGTTTGTACCACATCTGGCAAAACCAGAGCGTGATCTCAATAGCGGTGACCAGATTATAAAACTGAGGGAGAAACAAACTATGGAAAAGGTTAAGAATGAGGTTGCACAACACCACCATGCCATGTGTGTGCACAGCCTCAGCTCATGCTACACAAGGACACTGGATGAGTCTTAAATTCCATCTGCACCATCCAAGTCTGAAAAGAGGAATTTAAGATCATCATAACAAAGACAACCATAGAACTGTAATAACAGGATCTGACATGGGCTATCCCAAGATAAATTTTCAGCAGTCCATTGGCCTGTCTAGGGTTATTTCTGATACTGTACTCACAAAGAAATAAAAAAGCTGAACTCTGTGGTCTAAAAATACTCAAATCCCCACCAGTTCCAGTGGATAACTCCAAGAGCAACTCATACCCACAGAAGTCTGGGAAATTATGGAAAATTACAAACAATTTCCTGGATTAATTTTTGTTTGACTTTTTTTTAGGAAGTAAGGAAAGGAAAAAAGAAAGCATTACCTATACAGCACAGCGACTAAATAAACAAGGAGGCGAAGCAAAACTCCAACTAGGGCAGCGTAAGGAGGCAGGAGGGGTCCAGGGGGTGCCATGTCCGTGGGCCTGGGTGCCCCCCGAGGGCTGGCCACGACCCCAGAGGGGATAAAGGAGCACTCTAGCTCTAATCAGACAGCAATATTCCCCAACCTTTGCCAGAAAGGATCGTAGTCTTCGTCTTCCCTGTAGCGGTCCCTGGGACTTCTGTTTCTTAAGACCCTGAAGTAGATAAACTGTGCTGCAAAATTCATTGTAACTCCTGGTGCAGAGCAAAGCTGGGAGGCTGCTGGCAGGGACACACTCCCCTGTGAGAGGTGTGAGCCCTGCACTGCTGGGTGGGAAATGGCAGGCACTGTGCTGTCAGCAGCTCTCAGGCTGGCTGGGGGGAAGTGCCTTAGAAAGAGATGGCTGCTGCTATTTAAAGAGATTATTTCAGAGCCCAACCTGTCCTTGTCAATTTGAGTCAGGGCTTGGATTATGCTTGGGTGACGCTCTGTTAGCAGGACACTTGAAGCTTTAGTTACTGCTTAGCTGTGGAGCATGATCCCGAGGGGCTGCAGGGCCAGGGCTGAGCAGCAGGAAAGGGATGCCAGGTTTGGGGTGGCTGAGCCTCTGCAGGGACCCTTTAGGGCAGCACCAAGGGACACAGGTCCTTGTGACTGAGGCAACAAGGAGACAGCTCAGTTTGTTCAGGTCTTTTCTTGGCACAAATTCCTGTAGCAGAAAAGTACAGGTACCTATCATAAAAAAAAGACCATCTAGGGGAAGGACTGTAGCAACAGCTAGCTATATCTATATAGATACCTGTTATATCTACTTACATATAGATATATATATGTAGGGGTTTATATATGTATATAGATATATATATATATGTATCTATATAAACTCCACCCAAATCTTTCTTTGCCCTAAAGAGCACTGGCAGAGTCATGCTTCCAGATACAGAATGAATGTGCAGTGGGGATTGAGCAGAGGGCCTTCTGTGGTACCTCCCCTCTCAAATACATTCCTGATGGAGTGCAGTCTCAGACTGCCTGGAGATGGACCAGGCATCTATTTCCAGGTATGAGTGATCCCTCAGTACCCTCTGCTTTCTACTGAGAGCACACAAAATCCTAATCTCCAAGACAGAGAACAGATATGTCATAAAATCTAACCCAAGCTGTGACCTAACTCTCCCCAAAGGATATAATGAGAAATACTATAATCTGATTTATATAGGAAAGTCAGAATAAGTGATCAGATAGTCTTCTGGGATCTCTGGAAAGTCTGAGCTGTGCTGTGGAAGGCAGGCCCATGTTCTCTTGACTTCATCAGTATTGATGAAGCTCCAGATTCACCATTTTTTTCTGTTTCTCACACACAAACCCCTTTTATTCTTCCTTTTCCAGGTGGTGGATGTGCAGGTTGTGGTGGTGCCATGTGCTACAAGTGTGCTACAGCTCAGCAGCACACTGCTGCCAGGAGAGATGAGATGAAAACACACTCAGCTGCTGCCAGCACTTGCAGCTCTGCAGCCAAGTCATGCTCAGGTCAACTTCACTGGTGCCTTGAAGGGCAGAGGGAGAGCAAAGGGAGTTATTACTTTGTTCACAACCCATCTGAACTGCAATGGTGGGCAGGAAATTGAGTGAAAATGGCAACTTCTCTGGTTTTTGGGTATCTGGGGGTCCAGATGGATGCACTCAAGTCTTGACATGAATTCAGTTCCTCACAAACAAGGCTCTGATCTGTGAGTGACCCATGTAGACCACGCTGCATGGGTAAAAGGACTTCTGGGACCATGTGGTCAAGAAGCTGGAAAAAAATTCACCAAGCAGACAACTATAGAAAAAGGATCTTTGGGAATTTCTGCTGCAGATTTCAGCCCATGTTAAACATTCTTTCAAAACCCTTGCCACTTCCAAATCTGTTCACAGTGCTTTAAAAAACACCACAATTACCACAGGAAGGAAAAACTAGCTTTCAGCTTTGATTTTTTTCTTTTATATGGGTGGAAGGAAGGGATAAGTAAGATATAATTGCATTGCTGGTACAGTCAATTGATAGTTAACACAATTGCTGTGAAACTGTCCAGGACAACACAGAGTTATAGGTCACCCCAGATGACATTTCTTTTCAAATCCAGAGTTTCTTCCTTCCCTCCCAGCTGCTCTTTGGTGGGTCCTAAGGGAAAGAAGCCAATGCCCCAATGCTGAATAGCTTTCCAAAGGTTTCATTCACAACTTCCATGCTGCCACCACTCATACCTTGTGTGTTTGTGCAAAGAAATCATCATTCTAATCTGCCCAGCTTTAGGCTGAGGCCTCAGTAAAACTTGACTTGGTCAGAGGCACAGTGTACATCTGAAATGGCAGTTATTGGGAAGTGGTTTTAGCCACATCATAATAAAATAATATTATCTTGTGCTTAGATAATTTTGAGTCCAAATAAAGAAATAAACTACACAGTTTAACCAACAGACAGAACTGAAATTCGGTGCTTGTGTGCTGGTGTGTAAGAAAAAGTAATGATTAGGACTGGAAAGAATTGGAAAATCCAAGTCCCAGAAAACAGTTTTACACTCACCAGGTCATATATAACTGCCAGCCTTTCTCCCTCAGTCCTTGGAGCAAAACCCATTAAAAATAGCATAATGTGGAGAGTAACAGCTGCTTCTTTTTCTAAGAACATTTTAAACAAGGTTATGCTGCACTTTTTCTGAACTAAAAAATAAAATAGAACCATTTTGCTGTCAGAATGGAAAACAATGCTTCATTCTCTTGTAACCAGAGAGAACTCAGCTTGGACAGCACTGAGAAAAATAGCTATGGCCATTGTAAATAAGGCTTTATTGAATTACAGGACTTGAAAGATTGTTTTGAAGGGTTAGCCAAGCTTTTCCCTACACTAAATAAAATTAATAACATTTCCAACCTCGGTGAGAACAGCATGGGTGGGAAGTGATAGTCTATCCAAAGCAGAGAATTCTTTACAGAATTTGATCACTTGCAGAAGGAAAGAGGGTGGAGACAGTCTGCAGTTAAGCCAAGAAAAATAATAAAATTTTCTCAGAGAATAGTAACTCAGAAAACCAAAATTATAATTGAGGATTATGCAACCTATTGATGCAAATGTGGTGGTAAACCACTGATAATCGGTATGGATAAAGAAATACAGACAATCCATAAAGAATTGCCAACTAAAAATAAAAAAAAATTAAAAAAAAAAGAGAGAAAAAAAAAAAGGCACCAAAAAGTTTCCAACATCCTTCTAATTAAAGATGCTAATTTAAATCCCATCTCAGATTCTTCATCAATCAGTATTCATAGAGCAGACCAGAGTTTCAGCCTCCAGTGTTTATATTTTTATTTTTTTATATTTGTCAGATGGCAGCTGACCCACAGCAGTAAAATGCCACATTCCCATTTGCTATCTCTAGGGATCTCAGAAAAGGCTGACAAGGTAGATTGAAATCAGTGAAAACAGAAGTAGCTTCTACAAGCTGTATTTCACAGAGCCTGAAAGAAAGGGCAGGCATCCATTCAAACAACATATTTGCTGGAGCAAGAGGCAACAGGGAAGCCTGGATGTGCTTTATCTTAAGTTATGGGACAGACTGTATCTGTTTATGCGGGACAGACTGTTTTATGTAAACGTTTTGGGAAAAGGATGAGATATTTCTCAAGGCAAAGAGCAAAAATTTACATTAGAGTCCAAAAATTATCTCCTCAGAATAGTATCTATATCCATAAGAGGTTTAATACTAAGATGCTAAAGCAACAGTGCCAGATGAGGAAAAACTGGTGGGACAAAGCTTGTGCCTTGCTTTTACAAAAAAAAAAAAAAAAAGTACATTCTCTTCTACTGAGACTAAATAACTGATAAGAACCAGCAAAATATTTTGTGCTGCAATTTGGAATATTTAACTGTAACATCCTGCTTATCTCAGTTTCAAGTGGTAGGGTAACATTTCTAATATATGCAGAGGCAGCAGATTAGCATTGCAGATGCATGAAAGCGCCCAGCAGTCCATTCTAAGCCACCCCACAAAACCATATTAATGAACCAAGACTGTATCCAGTTATCTTTGGATAACATGAGACCCCTCATGTTATCACTGGCTCCAGGGGTTTTGTCCATCTGGGTCTAAAGCACTGGCCATGCAGCTGTGTTCACACGGAGTGAAAGTGCACTGGCTGAAACCCACACAGGGAATTGCTGAAAATCCACATTTGATTGTGCAGATAACAGCAACTGTGATCAGCCACTCCACTTCTACTTTTCCAGGCACATCAGACCATCACAGTGGTACCACATAATTTCAAAGGACTCCTGAAACACTTTTATCTCACTAACAGAGATCACCAGGCTTTCAAACAGCAAGTGAACGTGAGCTGGAACACAATTAACTTCGGGGCTTTTAACAGACCTGGCTCCCAAAGGGATTCTGCTTTGCCACAGCCTATATGTAATTACTCCATGTTATCGAATACCACAATTGGGTAGGTCAATCAATAAAGCAATTTATTAGTTTGTTGATAAGGAGCAGGTAAGGCAGCGCTGGGGACGTGGGGGGACTGTGCTCTGCCAACACATCGGTCCTGCCCTTGGTCACTGCCCCTTTTACAGGCAGTTTCTTGGTGGGCTGTGACATGCCCACTGTGCTGGGGTACAAGTCTGACTAAGCCCAAACGTGTTGGCTAGGGCCCAAGCAGCAATGGCTGGAAGCCCCCACCAGGTCTGGACAAGGCTTGAACATGTTCTCAGGTTACACTCCTAGCGAGCAGGTAACAGCAGGGACAAGCTTGCTCATGTCCAAACAAGCTCACATTTTCCTTATACATAGAAGTGTATACAATTCATGATTATAGTGAAAAATAATAATAAAAAAATATTTAACAATTTACAACAAAGTGATTTAAACAAATACAATGAAATCTTTAAATATTCTTGTGTCTCATGCCCACGCTTTACTTTGGATTCAATATTCTTGTTTATATTGACCCCAGGGTGTATTTTCACAATGAAAGGAATCGCTGTGTAACATCTCACACTCCGGGATGCCGTGGAGGCTCGGAACGGCACGGAGGATGCTATACATAATTACCCCGCGATGTTTTGGGGGCTCGGAACGGCACGGAGGATGCTATACATAATTACCCCGCGATGTTTTGGGGGCTCGGAACGGCTCGGAGGATGTCTGGGTGCGCACAGCCCCGCTCCTGCCCGCAGCTGGCCAAGGTCAGGCAGGAGCAGCCGGGCTGTGCCTCGCTCCGAGACGCTCCCCGAGCCAAATCCGCTTCCCTCGCTCCCGCTGCGCTAATTAAATCGCTGAACTCTCGGTTGCAGTTCACGCTGTGCTGCCATCAGCTCACCTGGGCTGCGCCCGGCGCAGAGAAGGGGCCCAAGGTGGGGCAGGCGAGGAACTGGCCCCCGCGGTGACCTGGTGGCCACACGCAGGTCACCTCAGTGCCACCTGTGGGGCAGCTCCCAGCTCCCTCCACTCGTGTTTGCCAGCCCTCTCCCCCACCCTGCCTCGCCTCCGCTGCTCCCACGCTCTCCTTCCAGCAATCCCATCAAAGCTGTGCAATCCGTCCCTGCCCGTGGCCCCAGCAGAACACTCTGCACACCCTGGACTGCTATAATTTCTTCTAAATTCAAACCATAGCCTTTTGCTCCATCAGCTTCTCCTAAATCACTTTTTTAATGATAAAGAGATTACTTCAGAATTATTTATAGCATCTTGATGATTCAATTGGCTCCTGCCCTCACCTTTGATGCTTCTTATTCCTTGAACACATGCAATGAGCCCTCCATTTCCCTTCGACTTTTTTATCCTCTAATCTTGTATTTCCTCTTTTCTCAGTGTTAATGAGAGGAGACGTTACAAAGTCATCCCTTCATTATTGTGTAGATGGCAAAAACTGGTATTCTAAAACGTAAAAACAGATAGCACCTACAGAAATAAAAATTACATAATGACATAGATTAACATCTGCATTAAGACACAATATTTCTGTAATCTTACCAAAAGTTCCAGTGGTGGGTCTGAACTAAAGGACATTTGGGACAGATAATCTAAGGCATTTTACTGCATTTGGACAGAATACTGTAACAGATCTTTCAACTTACTTTGAGCCAACTGGTCTCTTAAGGCAAGGAAGGATTTCCTAAAATCTGACATTGGAAACGGCATCCATGCTATCCTGATTTCCTACATGGATGCTGCTTCAGGTGGTAACTCTTGCTCCTACTTCTTTCATCCTTAACACTACCTAAGCTGTGCTTGCAGACACAGCAAACTAACAGCAAGTGTAGCCACCATCAGGCTCCCTCCTAAGTACATATGGAACCAATTGCACTTTAACAAACTCATTAGAAAAAAATTTTAGAAAGGGGGTGGAGGACAATAGTTGAGTTCACATCTGTTTTCCAACAACTGGAGTTAATGTCCTGCCTCTAGAGTTAGTGGAGTGTGCTAATCTGTTCATTTGTTCATATGCTTATGAGGTTTTTCATGCCTCAGATAAACTTCTAGAACAAATTTTTTTTGTACTAAAAGTGGGCCCTTCTCTTCCTTCTAATGGTTATACTATTTCCCTATGGAAGTGGGCCTTTCTCTTCCTTCTAATGGTTATACCATTTCCCTATGGCAACTACCACAAGTTGTATTAAGTAGTGGCATTATGAAAGTACTTAAGTTGTCTTTTAATGCAGTTTTTCAGCTGGAATTAAAGAGGTGAGAAGCCAGTACCATACAGTAATAATTAGCTGTACTGTTGGGGAATCTTGTTGGACAGGATCCATCATGTGATTAACTACACAGGCAGCAGGATGAAAAAAATTATACACATTCTTGTTCACTCTCTGCCTGGAAACATATATTGGAAGCATGTTTGAAGAAAAATTGCTGCTAAAGAAGTAAGGGATATGTAATAACAAAGAAACTACTATCATTCTGCTACAGTCTTGTATATTGACTCACATACGTATTTTAAAAGGAATTTTAACCAAGTATTTTTACTGGGTTGGCTTTAAAATTATACACATACTGTAAATTTTCAGAGAAATAGCAGTGGAGTGATTAGCTTGGCTTCTTTTTCTGGCACATCATTCTTCCCCTTGCAATTCTCCATGACCTTGTGGTAATTAAGAGGAAAGGAGACCATGCTGAGCAGCAAACAAAAATGGGATTTATTTCCAGCTGTTTCTCTGTTTTGTTAGGTATCTCCACGCACATGGCAAACATTACCTATATGCAAGGGCTTCACATACGTGGCTGTTGCCTTCCCTGATGGAGAAAGGTCCACAGCTGTTAGGTAACAGACCTTTGCTATACTGCTGTTTGTCATGACTCACGTTCAGCAGGGTGCTACTCAACACATGATCAGCTTCTCAGAGCTTAGCAGGTCCTTCATGGAATGAAATTGTGGCTTCAGTTTCAAGTAATTATCTTGTTTAATTGGTGTGGTTTGCAATACCGATCTGCTAAGGCCATTAGCTGAGTAACTCTAATTTGGGGATAATCAAGTACTTCCCCTGTATTATTCTCCCCAATGTTATCCACCACAGACTCACAGATCTATTTCCCATTTTTATGTGACGCAAATGGTGCACGTATAGTTACAACAGCAAACCTCCTGCAATAGAGAATATAGCAAATATTAAATCAAATATTAAATCGTGTGCAATGCAAGACTGGGAGTCAAGGGTCTACTCCTGAATCACTAATTTTGCTGGGAATAAAGTTAACCCAACTTTCTAAGGACAAAGGTTTCCTTTCACTAAAATGGGTGTGCACATGCATATCATATTTCATAGAATTCCTGAGGCATGGAAGGCTTCACAAAATGCCTGAAATGAAAGGACGTAACAGCGAGTTAAAAATACAAAACAAACAACATAATTCACTAATATTCCATGTGACCCACCTTTCCCCTCAGCTTTCTGATTCAGTTTCCTTGCAGATCATTGCTCAGGAAGCTGAGGCCACAGACTGAAAACAGCCTGAAGCCATGGGATGCTTACCTAATGCTGGCAAACAGAATCCAGCCTAGTGTGCTGGCACCAAGATGACACCAGAGAGTCAATTCCTGCAGCTGACTCACTGCTGGCTTTAGGCGTAGCACAAAATGTATTGTTTTGAAGAAGGCTGGATCAGAGTTGTCTGCTCTATGACACACAGGCTTGTTAACTTCTCCAGGGAGGGCAGAGACAGAGCTGATCTTCACAGCACTTCACATTGTGAACCATGTGATATGGGTTTTTAACTGCAGCAGAGATTATACCTCTGTGACAACAGCAGAACTTTTTGATGTCCCCTACAAAATGAGGTAATAAATAGGAGTACAAGTTGATCCACAGCAGCCCAGAGAGGGGCTTGCACTGGCACAGACCATGAAGATGATCTTTCATTCAAGGCTGCAGCCATAAGACCTGTAACTCATGCAAGGAGGCACCATGGAGACTGCCAGGGATGCGTGCTGAGAATCACTACTGTCCAGAGCTTAAAATGCCAATGTCTACTTCATTCTAATGAAACCACCACTGCAAGAGGCCCTTCATCTGCTCACCAAACAGAAGGACTGTGGCAGAGCAAACTTCTGCTTCCCTGAGAAGCAGCCCAAAAGCTGCATGCCTGCTCTGCCCAAATCAGCCTCTGCAGGTGATATGCTTCTGCATCTGTTCAACAGCTGCTCCAACCCAGCAGTCAGAAACCAAATGAATTAATGGAGTGAAAGTAAGTGACCTCTTCCAAATGGAACATGTAACAAGTCTCAATTCACACTGGGTATTCAACAGTCTCCAAGTAGCAAGAACTCCTGGTCATGAGCAGCTGACAGAAGTTAAGCCTGTGACGAGAGCCTAAGGTACCTCCAGAGTCTCTAATGGAGACAAATGTTCTCTCAGGGGCAGGTAGGCAGGCTACACAAACCTTGCACTGATTTCATCATCCACCACTGTTAAATCCAGGGTGGTGATTATGCTCCTTCATTTCCTTCTCTTCAGGGTAAGGCACTTTCCTCTCCCTACAAGGATTAGTTTCCTACTATATTTTTGTCTCCTGAAGTAATCACTGCTTAATTTTCTCTGTGTTTCACATCAAGTCCTGTTTTTCCCAGGAGTTTACTCAGCTATGTCCTTTATCAGCTCATGCTGCAGGATTTCATGCCCAATAACAATGTGATTTTTTCATACAGCACATATGTCTTCTGTCAACATATACCCTTTATTTAGTCCATTCCTTTTCCCTATGCACCCTGTGGGACCACTGTGCAGTTATTTATTGCTTTTACCAAGCATTCAACTAATCCAAGAAAGAGATACAGAAAGACTGTACCAAAAACAAACAAAAAAGCACCTCCTAAAATAGACTTCATCTTTATGTTTGCTCTCCCTTTCACCAAACTGCCTGCTGGCATAAATTCACATCCCTGTTCACTGGTATGCTTTTTTTGGCTGCCAGTATCTTGGGAACATCTCAACAGCTGGATTTCGTGCAAACCTACATTCATATGATCTCATTGTGTTCTCATATATGGCCATTTCCAAGATGAATGTGCTAAAGAATGCTTTCTCTGATGGTAATCAGTTACTAACTTCTCAGAACACAAATGTGTTTGCATCATATTCTCTTTTGCTCTCACATCTTCTGTCTTCTGAAAAGTCTGCTATACAGTTTAATGGGTATTGTCACATCCCCAGATTTTTTGTACTTTGGTTGCCAGTTTTCTTACCCTGCAGCTTCCTTTTGAGTATTTATAAATTCCAAAAGCCATCTGAGGTAATTAACCAAGATGACCAAAAATCTCAGGACAGGTAGTCCTACTGAAAAGCAGAATCCCACTTGGCAGAAATATTTCTTCTGGCTGCATTTCCCTGCAGTGGAAAAAACTACTCTCTGATTACAGAAACAACCCCTGGAGGTTAATGTTAGAGAAAACCCACACTATTTTGTTTAGTTCTCCATGGCTATCAGACCAGCACCTCACTATAGTCAAACATAACACAGTATGCAAAAATATGCAGCAAGTGTCTTAGAGAAACTGAACTGTTCCAGGAGCCTGAGAGCAACTCAGGAGGAACCTCAAGGAAATGAGCTGTAAAGGGGGTGAGTGGCCTCAGCAAAGGTGGTCTGGAATGGAAATTGCCATATTTTTTACAGTGTGCTGAAGGGAAAACTGTTTCAATGACTGTTCATTGCTTTTTGGTGTGTGGCATAGAGGATGGCAGAGAGAGATTGTAGAAATCCTCCATGAACAAGCTCCCTTTGAACACAGAGAATGCATTGGGTGATTCTGCTTAAAAAAGGACAGAGGCAAAGGACAAAGACATTCAGAAAACAGCAGCCAACTCTCTACAAATATTCTTCTGCTGCTCCCCAGTCCTCTCTCTTCAAAGCACAGACAACACACAGATAATGTTCAAAAATCAAAAATCACAGCCTACCACATCAGCACCTCATAGTGAAACACAGGCTAAAACGGAGGGTACACTCACTCTTACCTTTTGCAGTCCCCTCTCAGGATCTGTTAATAAGAAAATTAAGATTTATGTAAACTCTCAGCAGTCATAACCAAATTTATTCTCAAAACAAGAATTATTAAGAATGCAGTATGCTCCATAGTGATTCAAGCCAAAACACCCAGAAAACACTGCCACTCCACTAATTTAATTTTTTATTTCATAAAAATGTCAACTTATTCAAACCAGCCCTGAGGGCTTAATAAACACTGAGGTTGTTCTATGCCTCATCAAAGATATCAGCTAAATTCCAGCCACAGAATCTATGTTACTGAGGTTGTTTAGGTTTGCAACTGAGCTTGCAACCTAACTTTTTATGGAAGTCACTGAGGATGATTATGCTCCGAACTCTAAGACAGCATATCTACAGGATCATTTTCAGATATTCAAATAACTTGATTTTTTGACTGCTAGGGGGGTGGTAACGACTAAGAAAATCCCTTCTAGTTACCAGGGGTTTATTTTCAATGGTCAAAACACTGTCTATCCTGAACAATGGACTTTAGGATTAAGTAGGATGCCTTACTGGCCTCTCATCTTTCCTTGCAATAGTTTGAAAAAAGATAACTCAGAAGAGTACGAGGAACAATACCAGGAAGGAGATGCATTAAGTATTTTAACACCAGAGGGGTCACAGACTGATGTTCACCCAGGAGTCTGCAGGGCAAAATATATTTGACCAAGATCATGCTAAAAATCACACAGGTTGCCAGACTGCCATGAGTGGTGCTATTTTTGCATGTGGTGTTACCGAGCCAAATCAATTTTAAAATCCTGCCAAAACTGAGAGGAGCTCAGATGGCTCCTCTGGAGGTCCTATGATACTGTCCAAGCACCACAGCTGTCACCTCCCACAAGACTGCCACACGTTGTACTGCCCAAGGAAGATGTTTCTGCACTCTTCAAAAGGAGCATATAAGGATAAAAGCCCTATAAGCTCACAAGATCTAAAGATACTGTGTTTTCCAATGCTCCTGCTTTGCCTGCCCCAGATGAAATTCTACAGGGAAAGAAACATCCAGCACCCCTTCCTCCTCCCTTCTCCTTTCCTTTCCTTGCCCCACTTGCTGTATTTACACGATCCAAAGCTTTTTATTGCTTTCCATTGTAATCTGTGCAAATAAATACAAGTGTAAAAAAAACCCCCAACTTTGGGGAGCCCGGGCCACTTCCATCTTGCCTGGATAGCTGGGCTGTGCAGGCAGCTGGAAGGGTGTTTTTTAAAAGGAGGGAATCAGAAGAGAACAGCTTAAGAATCTTGGCTCAGGCTGGGCATATTTCCGCCTAACTCTGGCTAAAGCTCAGCACTCAGGGCTGGACGAGGAGTCGATAGGAAGCCGGGGAGGGAGGGAGGGAGGCTGCGGGGCTCTCCAGCACAACCACGGCGCAGCCCACAGCCCGGGCAGGCTGACACCATGCTTTTCCTCTGGGCACTGGCATTTCTTCTCGTCCTGCACGAGCAAGATCCTTCAGGTAAGTGACTCTGAACGTGCAAATCTCAGTGTGGTCAAAGCCTTTGCATGGGGTGGGAGGGGGAGACAAATAGTTGCTTAATTTCTCTATGGGTTTTATGTGAAGGTGACACAGGTATGTGTCGGAATTCTGTAGGCATATTGATTTTAAGGGGTACATCAAAATCTTTCCTGTAGGCATATTGCTTTGGTAGAGATTTTCACTTCTACAGGAGATAGTATCACTCTACCTTCAGAAGTTTAGAACCACATTGAGGTGCTGCACACATTGCTCTGAATTTCCATAATTACTGTTCTGGCAGCCATATTTATAACACACTAATCCACTTGGAAATGTGATTGAAGTTCAAGGTGATTACAGAAAGAGTCTCCTTTATTCAAAACCTTCTTTTAAAATTTTCTGGTAACAGCATCACAATTTTATTTCTTCTGCTTTGGATTGCTTATTCCTGAGATTTTCAGGTATATAATGACTTTTCCAAAAACTTTGGTAGAACAAAGCATAAACAGAGAACATCTGATAAGCCTGCATCTGAATTCTACTTTCATTAACAAGAGATTAGCACTGAATAACCTGTAATCACATTGTAGTGTGACTGAAAGCCACTCAGTTTGGCTAGTTCAAGGGTTTACAGTCCCTGTGTAACCACAAACCTTCCCAGCCTGTTTGTACTACATTTCTTCTGCTAGCTGAGGCTCAGCTTTATTTTCCCAATGGTCCTACTTTCTTGACAACACAATAGTTGTATATTTCATGGCAGGGTAGTAAGATTTATCACATTCAAAACATTTCCTGAAAAACTGTTAGTCCCTTTTGCTCCCAAGCTTTAGTCACTCTTCCTTGCCCTGACTCCCTCCTACTTAACTGGCTTTGTCATGTTTATCTCAGTGATGAACTGAAATATCAATACAACAGCAAGAGCACTCTAACTTGCTTTCACTCCACAAGAATTCACTATCCTCTTGTGAGTTTTGTGAGCTTCACCAAAATAAATGTAAAGTTAAAGAAAACTTTAAAAGGCTTTGTCTGATGCCTTAAAAGTATGGTTTTAATCTAAAATCATTCACAAACTGAGATAAAATCCAGTAAATTGGAATAGCACTTCAATAGTAACTGCATTGGAGACTAGCAGCCAGTATCATACCAGGTGGCAGCTTATCAGTCAGCAAACCATGGTGTGCATCATGCAAAATGAGAAATTTTGTGTCTGCCATGGCTAGGGGAGCACCCTGCCTCACTGAAGCCTTAAAAAAGCCACCTTCACTTTCCCTCTGCTACCCTTGAGTTGGGAAACTTTTGCTTTTGATTCCCTTGCAGATTCCCCTATCCTAACTCTCACAGGTTCCTCTTGGAAATTATTCAGCCAAACTAGAATTTACGTTTTAATTCAACCATTAATATAAGTAATCTCATATTCAATGAGCTCAGCCTCTAAATCATTCAGGAGAAGAGGCTGGCACAGCTTGTAGTGCTGGGTTAATTTGTGAGGTGCTGCTCAAACTCAGCGCACAATGTAGCCTGGAGAACAATACCTGCCCTATTTAAACGTGTTTCCATTCTTACAAAAACATCCCGGCAAATCGTTCCGAGGGGTGTGGCACCCCAACAGCAAAGATTTTGCTCCGTGTTTAGGCGTGGCAGAGGGGTGACCCGGAGCTCGTGGGTAAACAAGGCTGTCTCTGTGACATGGGACATTAGCTCATGGGGCACACCAATCACCAGGGACAGCTTCCACAGCTTCCACAGCTGCTTCACACTGTGGCCTGACCTGCTTCCAAACAGCAGAGGTTTCATTCAGTTTTAACTACAGGTTAAAGTGTACTCATGTTTTTCTTCATTCACCTAGTGTTTTTTGAATTCTCAGGATCCTTTGAATCCTCTGATATTCACATGCAATATCAAAGATGGGACGATCTAGAAGCTAGACCATTATCTAGAAACTGAAAAAAAAAGTCCTTTCAGAACAGCCAGATGCTGCCTCAAATTGACCATTTGCATTATCACAGAGGAGCGTTTTTTCTCTAGGACATTAAACCACTGCATTGTAGAATTAAAGCACAGTAAAAATTCATGATAGATGTCTTATTGCAGGCCACACTTGGACTCATATTTCTCAACTAACAAATTAATAATGGTTTAATCTATACTCCATGCTATAGGTGCTTTCTGTCCTTATAGAAAACCTATCAGCATTATTGTCTCCAACACAAGGATTACAGTCTTTGCAGAACCCCGTCGGAGCTCTAACAAGGGAGAAGAAATAATGTTTGTGATGACAAAGGGTACCCCAAAATAACTGTGTTTTTTAAGATTGTGAAGCATCTGGAGATCAGTGTCTAGTACAGAAGTGAGCCTTTTATAAAGACATTTATCTGTAAAGCCCTATGTTTTGTTATGTTTAGTTAAAAGGAATTTAAGTTCTTTTGGCTTTGTAACTCCCAAATATTAGAGGGTGAAAAAAACAAAAAAAAAAGGGGAGGGTGTTAAAAAAGCAAAAGTTAGTATCAAATTCCTCAAAAAAATCAAGAGTTTAGAAATATAGGATGCTGTTGTTCATCTGCAGGATGTGGCTCTATTTATAAATGCAGCTGCTCTGGGCCTGAATTTCAGAATCTACTATGTATGTGTGTGTGTATCTCCCCCTTCTCTCACTATTCTACTTCCTGAGTTGTTGCAGAATGCATGAACTGTCTGCCAAGACAGATTTGCTTAGATATTAGAAAAACCCTAAGATTATATTCTTTCATTGTACTTCTTGCTACTACCATGACTTAGACATATGAAAATTACACAATCACAGAGCTGACTAATAAGCCACAGACTCACCTCACCCACTCCCCATGACCATAGTTTGTATTACTAAAAACAGACCAAAACCCATGTCCTCAGACAACTGAGAAACTGTTTATCTCCTGTTACCATTGGTTATCTTCAAATTGATGGTGGGGTCCATTATTTATGAATATCACATCCTCCACTTTCAAGGCAGCCTTAAGCTCACTAATTCTGCACAACTTGGATTCTTTATGAATACTAAGACACAGCTCCTCTTCTTCCTAAACAGCCCTTCCCCTTCTCTACACACAAGTATGTCCTATACAGCTTTTAGCTATAATCCTCCTAACATTTAACCTTAGTTTCCATAACAAAGATATATTCCCACAAAATCAAATACATAATAAAGGCAAACTTTTCTGCATCCCAAAGCATCATTGTAAGATACAGCACAAATTAGAGTAATGTACCTGCTAATTATGTAGCTCGTGTCTCTTATCGGTCCAATTCCCTGTAGTCATTTTCCATTGCAGCAACAAGTGGAGAGGATATTCTCTGGCTGTTTGCTCAGAAGACCAGCATGTTGAAAACATGCTCCAAGTGAAAAGTTTCCTCACAAGAACATTTTAATTGCTATCCTTCTTCCTTTGAATAAAAATATACAAAACCTAAGTGCTTCTTACAATCACAGATATGGTGAAATAGCAGAAAAAGGAAAGTAGTTTTTCAAGTAGCAATTTTGCTTCTGGCACATAACCATGGCAGGGACCCAGACGTTCCTGTGCCTTAAAAAAACACCCACTGGAAGCACAAACTATCCCTGGATTTGTGCATTCCATCTCTGTCTCCACTGCTGGGTGAGTGAGAGATGGATCCCCTCATGAAATGAGCATTACAGGGGTGATGATAGCAAAAGCTGCCTGTAAATGAGGCAGTTTTACACAGAAATATATCCTATCTAGTCAGGAACAGTTGCTATGAGGTCCCATTTCTGGTTTTGCACATTTCACAAGCACAAGTGATATACACCAGAACACACGGTGACACAAAGTCCCACACACAGGTGGAAGAGATGTGAGAACACGTAGGCTGGTACCTGACCCACCTTCATTAATACATTCCCCAACCCATGAGATTCCCCCTTTGTTCCTTCTCTTTCAGGTAAAAAAGGATTAAAACAAATATAATTTTAACTGATGTAGGATAATAATATTAATGGCAGTATATTCTACACCTTGATAAAGAGAGTATGAATCAGGTCTGCAATTTCAGAACTTGACTTTCTGATGTGGTTATTTAGCTTCTAAAATTAATATTAAAGATAACTAATTTCATGGAAGAAACTTACTTCAGGATGTTTCCCTTATCAGAGGATCATAAGCCTTGGATTCCAGAGAAATCCCTTGGATTTTGTATGATGTTTGAAACCTTTCCACGACTTGACGTTTAGGCAGCAGTTGAAGTATTCAGTGAATATATAAATTACAGATTAATCCCTAATCAGACATCAAAAACTTTCTGTGTACCTTCTTGAAAGTAAAACAAACAGACAAACAAAACCAAAACAAAAAACGATCTTTCCACAACTCCTAAATTCCAGACCTTCCCACATTGTCAGTTTACTATTTAATAGACAATGCCTGCTTTCCATCTCCCATTTTCGATAGATCATATTTACCCTGTATGAAATTTGCTTGTTGTTCTGACACAAAACCAAGATCCTAGTAGAGGTGCGTGTACATTTAAATATTTATATGCATATGTATATGTAGATATCTACATGTATATGTATATATCCAGATGTATATGTATAGATTTGCATGTAAATATAAGCAAACCCATGCAATTACCTCCAGTGGGAAGCATATGGCAGTGTGTAATTTGCTAAGGAATTTTATATATTCATTACAATTACAATCTTTATTGCAGTCACTAAAGGTAAGAGTTCCCTTATCTTTAAGAAAATAGAGGCTAAATTCTAGTAAGAGGTTCAGAGGTGTCTAAATCACAACTAAGCATTAGTGTTTTATGGATTACAGCCAGAAAGATGCTCTATATCCAGTGCTAGGAACTTGAAGGGAATCTGTGCCCTAAAAAGCATTTTCAATACAACATTTGCTATCCAAATCAATTATTTTTGATTTCCTAACAATAAAATTTGATATGGCTTGATATATCACAGCTTAAAATTAATTTGGGTATTCTAGTGGTAATGAAACTGCTAGTGGCACAGAAAGTCAATTCAGTACTTCCATGTCCAAGGATGCCAATGTAATTTATTAAGAGCTGACCTTACTGGAAACTAACTTTGATGCCTTGAAGAACAGCACATAAAATTAAATATGACTTAAAGTTTTAACTTAATATAGTCTATGGTCTGAAAGCACTAGTACTGATAGTTATTAGTATCAGTTCAGGTTCAAAGCAGTTGAAACTTTCCTGAATTCAGCTGCAAGTTATCTTCATCAATCACTTTTGAAAACCATATGATTTCTTGAGCTAGCATCTCAAAGTTACATGCAAATTTCAAAGTAGAATCCAGCACTTACATTTAGAGAAAAAAATAACTTAAGCAAGGATGAGAAAATTCATTTAGAAGTCTGTTGCATTCCTTCCAAACTGATTAGTGGATTCATCATTTGAACTTGATCCTCCAGTTCATGAATTTTTCCTGTTGGAACATAAATCATTACTACTGCCATTCCATTTCTCATCAAAGGCTATCTGGCCACCTTATGCTATATGCTCCAGGAATAAAATGATACTACTAGGATCATAAAATGATACTACTAGGATCATAAAATGATAGTACTATCATAAACCTAAGGCAGTGCAAACAGAAACACACAACACAGCATGTTGTCTTGAAGAGTTAGACATGTTCTCCTTTATTCCCCTTGCTCTATCACATGTTTTCAGACTTCCTCATTTGCCATCTGGCTCCTGTTTCAATCTCCCATGTCTTTCACTTGGCTTGTGGAGTGCTTTGTTTTACCCCTACTGCCCTACTGAGCACAAACAAGGACTTGCAATCAACTTTCTAGACCACACTGATCATAGAATGAGGCAAAAGAATTTCACAAGTTTTAAGACCAATGGAGAACATTGTGATCACTCACCTGACCTTCTCTGTAATGCAGACCAAAGAACCCAACCCAGCAATTTCTAGATCAAGGCTGTAACTTCATTTGGACCAGCAATTTGTCATTAGGAGGGATACTTTAAAAGACCTACTGGATCTGTATGGTCACATACTTCAATTCTGGCAGTCCTAGTAACCACAGAAAATGACAGCAGAGAGGCTCAGGTTTATTCTGATGCTTACCACTAGCAACTGCTTGGATGATTAAAATGAACCATTTAACAGCACCTGGATAGAAAGAACTCTGACAGTCCTGGAAGGGAACTTTGTCAGGGAGCACAGAGAAGCAACATCTTGTGGGTTGGGGAAATATATCAAATGTACAGTAGGCAGAAGAGCTTAACTGAGAGATATTCTTAATCTACGGCCTCTGCTCCTAAGGTGTTTGGTAAGGCTGTTTTGATTTTTACTCATTGCTCTTTCTCTCCCTTACTATTAGATCAAGTTTTGTATAGTCAGGCTGACCATGATACATAGATCTTACTCTGTATCATGCTACTTCTTTCAAATTTTAAGCATGTTCTACTAAACAGACCCTGATTAGCAACCAGTTCAGAGATGCTCCATTTCCCTGCTGGTGTCTGACTGCATCGCAGCCCAGGGTGGTTAGAACTACTCAGATTTATGGGCATCAGCAATGTAGCACAGAGGACTCAATCAGAGGAAAAAGGCATCAGTTGTTTTCTTGAGAGTTCTGGTTCTTGAAGGAAAATAATCACCTTATAGATGAAAAATAATGGTTTTCAAGAATTTAACTAAACATCTCACTTGCAAGAAACATCAGGTGGAAATTTACAGAGGGACATTAACTGAAAGATAATGTTCTCTCTGCCAAAATGAAATGTTACAAGTGTCTGCAGTGAAATAATCTATTAAGTTTCAAATTATTGAAATTCATTGAAATATGCCTCCTACACACTTGCTTAAGCTGTCAGAAGTTGCAAACACCCACACATTTTAAATATGTAATTTATATGGCATACAAAGAACACTTCACTTTTAAAGGTGGTTAGCTTCAAAACTTACTATCAAAGTTGTCTGTATCTATACATGTGCTTCGAAATACAGATAAATAAAAATTTCAATTTACATGTAAAAAATGTTTTTTCAGTAACATCAGAAAGCAAGTACCTGGAAGTATCCTCAAAGGTCATTAGTCTTTTGCTTACATGGTTTGCAGCCTTCCACTCTTCCCTTCCTTTACACGGTGACTGTTATTATATGAAGTAGAGATGCTGCTGGAGCAAAGTCAGTGCCAAAGGCAGATTGTGTCCCTTTCTTTCACCAGGTGCAATAGAGAAGGGCAGTGCACATAAGCAACATTCCATGTGCTCTCTTTGAGCACATGGAAATTACTGCTTTGGCTGAATTGCCTGACCATAGTGACCCAGATATGTGCCATATTTACAAGGGACCGGATGTGTCCTGTGAACAGCCCATCTGCCCATCTGTGGCATAAAGAGTTAAGGAATAACAATGAGTGTTTTGGGCAGCCAAAGCCTCAAGCCAGGACTCAGAGAAAAGAAGAAATCTACACTGAAAAACACTGGCTGCCCAGCCAGCAACAGCTGAAATAGCCTGTTCTGGCATGATGGTGAAGGGGCCATCACAAGAGCCTGAGCAGCTCTGTTATGGTGTGAAAGTCACTAACAAGATATGGACACACAGGTCCTGAGAGGATTTCTCCTAGCTCAGCCCTCTCACAGCTCCATACTGTGAGATCTACAACTAGACAAGCTTCTGCTTATACTAACCCTGAGCCTTGCTAACATCAGCTGTCAGGTGCTTCCGGAGACACTTAGGCTTGGCCTGTTTGACAGCTTTAGGCACTGCACTAATTCTGTGGTTCTGAGTGATATCTTACAGCCCTGCCGAACTAGGATGAGACACTTTGTCCTCCTTCAGTATGCTCATTACAGCAATGCACTTTGAGTGGTGGAAAGTTGTCTCCCTCCATGTCAGGAGAGGAACTCACCACCTCAAGGAACCAAGAGCTACTGAGTCCTGTGTCTCACAGCAACCCCTTTTCTTTGTTCTCTAGATGCACACAAAGCTGTGCAGTGCTTTGCTAAGCTCACAACCTTATATTGGCTGTATATACCCATCATGGTATGCATACACATGCTTTGAACAAATGTCAGTCATCCATCATATCTAACCTCCCCACCTACAAACACCTGCCTATCAGCCAGTGCAATTTCAGTATCTCCACATTGCTCCAGTCATGGTGAAAAAAAACCCCAACATGTGAAGAAGCAATAATTTTGAGAAATAGCATGGTTCACTTGACCACTAAGACAGTAACAATACTCATAAACCACCACCACTAGCAGCAAACCGAAAAAAAAAAAAAAAAGGACTACTGCAAAGCAGCTGGTGTTGAAATACCTGCTGTATTTCAGTACTCTTCTGTAAACGGGCAGAGGAAGTCTTTGGGATTCTGTCCTAAGAGCACCACCTTCTGGTGACTGTACTAAAAAAAAACCCCAACCAAATCTGCCAAATCAATTTCTATGTAACGCGCAGTAATCAGGTCACATTGTAATCCCTCCTCCTCTCCATTCTCCACCCTCCAATTCCGAGGATGCCATTCCAACTCAGAGAACATCTCTCCCCCCTCACCCTGCAAACTGCAATGATCCTTACTGGCACGTGTTTGCCATCACCTGACACCTACACTGCAGAATCTTGGCACAGGCTTGAGATGAAGCAGTGTAGCAATTCCAAACCACTGTTTTGGCACAGCAGTATTGAAGGCAGAATTAGTTACTTCTCTTGTCTTACTGTTCATTATAACACAAGCTCAGTTTTGTCTTTGTTACAATCAAACAATGATAGAATGAGTTACTGCTGCTTCCTCATTATCACAGCTGCTTCAAGCATCAAACAAGAGCAAAACCTAACTTTACATGCAGGAAGATACATTATAACTTTAGCACAGTTTAAAATATTCCACTGCAGTCATCTGTGCACATGGGATAATCTAAATGTTACTGAATGCTGCAGAGAAATTATGAAAAGGAAATAGGCTACACTAAAGCATGGACTCCAGCAGCTACTGACCTTTCATGGTGCACAGCCAGCAGAATGAAAAGCTCAAAGAGCAAGAGCTCGTGAGTACTGAGAGGTAAACACAGATAACAGACAGAGATATGTGACTTTGTATGTAGCACCATATCAGAGTGAGCAAATGTACACACTTTTATTGTTTCCTTCCCATTGCGAAGTCAGATTGTCAGGGACAACTCTCTGGCACAGAGGAATATTCAGCCATCATCAGCATTCATTTGGAAAATGACAAGTTTAGCTACTCTTCAAAGCTTTACCACACCAGCTGCTTCTGAAGAATGTCTACAAGGAATTGTTGTGTAAGGAGATCTTCCCAACAGTTAGGTTTTACACTTAAGAGAGACAGAGTTACAGCCTACAAACTTACCCTACAGAGGTAGGAAAAAATAGATTATGTAAAACAAGCACACGCATTAAAAAAAAACAAAACCAAAACAAACACCCGAGGCAAGAGAAAACGCCTTATTCAACCAACATGAAGTGTGCAGGCAAGGAGACATTCACAGCACTGGGGCACAGCTGTAGTTATGGAAAAGGAGCTCAATTCCTACATTTGGTTCATCAGCAATGCTGTGTAGCATGCAAAATACCACTTCAGAAATAAGAAAGGCAAGGACTGTGATTAACCCTCTGCTAACTAACTGTCTGTATTTCCAGCTGCTGCAGATCCTGTGAGTGTGGCACCAGGAAGTCTGGAAGGAGGGGGCTGGTGTAATGAACATATGCTTCATGAACGATTAGATATCATTGAAGAGGTAAGAGGGATTGTGCTGGCTCCTGAACCCCTATCCTTTTTAACAAAGAAAAAGGATGTTTCTAGACAGGGCCCCTTCTTGACTTTATTCTAGTCAAGGCTGGACTACTTTTTTAGATGTCATAGTTTATAACTATCCATGAAGCCATTATCACCAGAAATATATAATCTTGATGAACTGAAAAAATTATTATATATCAGCCTTTTTTAGAATGTTTATAAATGTGACTTTAATCTAAAAGCCTCAGAATCTGTGTTTGTAAAGTTTCACATTGGCTTATTGGTAGATGCGAGTTCTGCAGGTGACTCCAAGACTGAGGAGTTTCTGCTTCTCTGCTGACATAAGCTTAAGAGCTAAATGAGCTCTATGACTGACATTCTAGGAAAGCTGCAAAGTTTAGTATTTTTTTCCCCCTGCTGTCTTTAGCACTGACAAGATGCCTGCTAACTATTCTCAGCTGGGTAGTTCCCAAACTACATGCTCTGGTTCTCAAATGGCAACATTTGGCAACCACTCTTCTGCTCTAGTCCCAGCCCTCTTCTTTCCATCCCATCAGCTCCTCTCATTGTCCATGCAGATTCTTTTACTGCATAAATTGCATTCCTCTCAGAAATAAGAAAATTAAAAACAAACTAATGCAAAGCTCCATGAAGTCAAATTCTTCTTTAAACAGGGGTGCTGTAATGTAACTCTTGCTAAACCAAGTGCTAACACTTGGTGCCACTAGAGGCCAGCAGAACACAAAGAAAGTTTAAACCTGCAATGCGTAATACAGACTAAACTAGCTGTTGGCATTACAGAACATGAGGCTTGCATTTCCACAAACACATCTAGTGCAATTCCTTCCACTTGACCCTTTGACTACCTCCTCTCTCTATTTGTCTTCCTTGTTTCCATTAGAAGGTAATAAAAACAGTGGAGCACCTAGAATCAGAAGTCAAATCGCTCCTCAACATCATCAGTGAGACAACATCGAATATCCCCACTGTTCAAGGAACTCCACTTATAGACATTTTTGATGGTGAGTATCTAGTCAGTATAACCTAAGCTGAAAAAAAAGGGTTACATATGTTATTAATATGCCATATTTTCTCACTCAAGATGTGAGCTAGTTCCTCCATTCAGCTCAGGGTAGCTAAGGCCTCAGGACCCCAGTTCTGGGTCCAGTTTGGAAAATCAGATTTCAACAACCACTAAAAAGAGGGCTGGGAGACAGTTGCTACTCACCTTAGAAAGGTGGGACAGACAAAGTTATCTCAAGGTTCCTTTCACATTTAAGATCCTGTGATTCTTTAGCTTCATGTGTGAAAAAATGAGGGCAACAAAAATTTTAAAAAATTGGAGGTATTGCCACTTTGATATTCTAAATCCAGCTTTGACACATCAACATTTGACCCTCATACAAAACATGCTCCTGGATAAACACTTTTGAAATAAATTAAACCACAATAGAAATTAGTTGAATGAGACCATCTATTCTACTCACTTTCCTATAATGCTCTATGCTCTTCATCCTCAGCCTAAAATATCAATAGTGCATTTAACAAGGTGAGGCACTCTTGGTGGAAAATAAACCACTTGTGGCAGATATAAGCATCCACAGACATATTTATGAAGTCCATTTTGTCAGTGCTGGGCTGTTTGTTCATTTAAGGCAGCTGTGCCTAGGCACACTACAGTGCACATGATGGAAGTTGGCTTGAAGTAGACAGCAGCAGAGTTTATGCTGGTTTTTGGTTCTTGCAGTTGGCTGTATGGATCTGTCACCGTGATTGATAATGTCCTCATCAACTCTGTTATCAACTGAAGTGTACAGTTTTCTGTGAGGGGCAGTTAACAAATTAACAATTAAGTTACTCCCTTGCAATGGAAGGGGGTATTCCAGTAAAGCATTGCAGTGAATTTAAAACAGAAATCAGCACATTTGCAGCAAATCTATAGCAAGCATTACTCAGATGGGTCTTGCAACAACTGCCAAATTGCTCAAGAATTACAGACTGGATGTTCCTTCTGTGATTTAGTGAATCAAAGTGACAATTCCCCACTGTAGAGCAGCAAGATTCATGTTTTTAATGAGATTTATCCAAAAAGATTGATCCTGATCTCATAAGCAAAAATAATTACATCAGCTCTTCTCTCTACAGATACCAGCTGAGCACTGTGAAGACAGAAGACAGCTGAATGTGACAGTGTGGTTGTCATAAACAGTTGCACTTCTGATCATTTAATAAGCTTGTATTTGTGCAGGGTGCAAAATCATCAGCTGTAGTTTGTCTTCTGTGTTGCTGTGCTTTAAAATAAAAAGGTACTTGCTTCCAGACACTGTTTCAAACTTTGCATTCTAAATCTTTCAGGAGCCTTACTTTATCAAAACTGCCTTTCAAATGCAGCATTGTCATTAAGAAACATGATCAGGTGGCATTCAGGACTAAAGCACAGCTAACTTCCCTTAAATTCAAAAGCTTCCTCCTTCCCTTGCAAAGAAGTGAACCCCTGCCATTTGTTTCAGCCAACAAAGATACACTTCAGCTGCAAATTCCTTTCAAGACATGCTCAGATTGTCTGACAGAAATGAGTGTATGGTCTGCCTTGGGACACACTGCTGCCATTGACCAAAATGGGAGGCCTGTCAGCAGTCCCAGTCAAAATCCACCATTTGGACACACAGCTACCACATTCTGTAATCTTTACATTCCCCTCCCTTGCCATGGTGACAAATGCAATCCACAATTAAATCCAGGTCATTGACTTTTTCTTTCAAGACAAATGACAATACAACTTCCAGGAAAAAGGACCTGCCTGACCCTTACACTATAGAGGGAGCACACTTATATGTGTGAAGTAAGGGGAGTTTGCACGTTCTTGATTAATGAGCAATCTATTTTCACTGACCTAGTTAGAAAACCTTTTCCCCACTTTGTACTTTTTACCTTCATGTGTTTTTATTTTGAGAACAACAAACAGAAGAGATGTCATTCATGTCAGCAGGGAATAAAAATTCAGAGTTCCAAGAATAAGAGAAATTACAACATGCAAAATGAAAATACTGAACAATAACTACAGATTACATGTATCATGTACAGACAATTGCTCATCAACAGTGCACAACTCCCAAACACTTATCAAAACAACAATTTCTGAATAATCTTGTGGAAGAGAACTTCTATAGAAAAACCAAGTTACATAAACTGAGTCATCACTCACATACATCAATATGAACACCAAAAGGCACAAAGTCTAAGTCTTTGCAGACTTACACACTTTAATTTCATAATCTCTTCTTACATACATATATTTAAGGCACAATCCAAAACCTTTAAACATTTATGACAGAATCTTTACTCCTGTCAACATTACTACCGCCTTGAGACAGTCTGCCTTAGCAAGAGTGAAATGTGGAACACATCTTCCTTGAAAAGAATCGAGGTAAAAAAACAGAACTTGACAAGACTTCTTTAAAACAGTCTTAACTAGATACAAAACCTCGAGGCTGCTATCTCCACATATAAGGAAGTGGGCTAGCTCAAAACCAACTCTGCATACAATAGATATAAAACTAGCATTAAAATGGCACTCAATGTTTATACAAAAGAATACCTTAAATCATACAACTGTGATTTTTGTTTCATAAATCAAACACCATTTCAGCACTATATAAGCAGAAAAGAAATAATGACCTGTCATCCATGGATTGCTGAGGGTGTTATACAGTAATCCTGAGTAGATGGCACATAAGCTTGCTGTTCTGGGGCGGTTTTGGCATTTATTACCTACTACTTCTGAACTGAAGATATATGCAATATTATAGTTTGAAATGCAGTTGCTTTAGAAGAAACTGGTTAATTACATATTTACTTATGGAGAAAAAAAAAGATGCTCTGCAACAAGTACATGAAAATAGCAGCTTTTTTTAAAGAAAAGCTCAATGCTCCATTTAGTCATTTCCACCACACAACTTGAGTAGGATTTTCCGGTAGTCTCCTGAAGTATCACCCTGAAAATGAACCCAGAAAAAGAAAAGTTGAAGAACAACCAAAAATGTTGAAACCACAACTGAAAAACTAAGAACTTTCCTTCTACTCTTTTTTTTCTACTCTTCTACTCTACTTTTACAGAAATAAGCAGCAGAGTATAAGTATACCTAACTGTGGACATGCACATCCAATATTTACTGAAGGAGAGTTTTGACCAGGTTCAGTCCATTAAATAGATATGGCCTGTTCTGCTTCTGAATGGTAAATTATAATGCCAGATCAAAAGAGGAACAGAGGGGAAGAAACAGTACAGAGCTTTTCCACCAATGTCTCACTGCTTTTTACTCATACATTAGTGGTTGCAGGGCATGCAACTGCTGTGGAGGAGACATTTGGCACATGCTAACCTCCAGAATGTCTACAGGATTCTTTCCAAACCCCACCAAATCATAGGCCTTCAATGTCCACAGCAGAAAGAATAAACAGGGGCTTAACAGGTTTGGCAACCACATTAGAAGGCAAATTAAAGTGACACCACTCCAGCTCTTATTACCCTGCCATTGGCCAGGCAACCTCTTGGCTGTTACTACAGCTCTTAATAGCAGTAGGAGAGTGGATCAACTGCTAAAAAATCTGAAGTTTAGTCTATTTGCAAAAATCTCTTGTACATTCAAGAGAAAGAGGAGACAATCCTCTAGAAGATTTTTAGAAGCTTTTTATTCTTTAACACACAAATGAAATAGAACTCAATCGTTACTCAACTGGAGGACTGAGTGGTTCCCACAAGATCATGTAAGAAGATTGGGATAGAAGGGTCTCAGAAACCCCTCTGGACCAATTTCCCTTTCCTTCCTTGGCTGTTTGCTTGCTCTCCATCTCCAGTTTACCCAGCCCCCAGGCATACCCAAGTGCTCTCAATCCTCTGGCTCTCAGCCCCCATGCTCCTGGCAAATGCAGCAATCCAACACCAGCTACACTCAATGCAGGTAACAGCTGCTCAGCTCAACAGCAGTATTTTGCTAGCACAAGGCTGTCATGGCAGGGAAGATAAGGTCTCCAAGTCTTACAGTGATATCTGAGTAGAGGGATCTGCCATACATCCTCTTGTACTCTGCACGTATGTCCAGCAGGTCAACCTCGCTGCGCGACACCATGATGCGGATCAGCGTCCTGTCCTTTGTTCCCGCTCCCTGAAACAAACAAAGCAGCAAACAAAATACAATGTATTGGAAAGTGTATGATGCAGCACCAGTAAAAAAATAAAATGCCTACTTACTACCATAACCTCACTGACTTAATAAGCTTGAACAGAATTTGGCTTACCATGCTTTAATAGATTAAATTTAGTGGTAATTTAGTGGTAGGACATGAATTTTCCCCCACATGAACAACTCAAAAAAAAGAGGGGGATTGACAGAGGTAGGGGGGAGTCAGGAAAATTTGGTGAGTTAAATGGCCTACTTATTTATTTCTGCTAGAGTTCCCTACTTTAAAAGCATCAATTTCAATGAGTTTTAAGCATATTTGCGTTTCATCAAGTGAAGATTTTTGTTTTATGTATGGTTGTATTCATTGCTCTGTTAAGTTGGATCAACTTTGCTAGATTTTTCCAGCCTTTCACAGTAACTACTGCATCCTGTTAGTCATCTGCCCACTGAAAAATGTAATCCCTTTGGCTGCACAGTTCCTTCCCAAGAACTGTACAAGGGGCTTAAAAAAATCTCCCACTGTCAGTTTATGTAGCTTGTCACAGACACCTACCTTCATTGCATTATGTAATCTCTCTGCAAAAAATGCTGGCGTGTTTTTGAGACACTTAACTGCAAAAAGGAACAGAGGAACAGTATTAGAGAGATCAGGCATTCCTCCTCAGTCAGAACTCAGTCATTTTTTGAGTTTATCCAACATAGGCGCATGCTTGAATTTTACATAAACATACACTTGATACAATGCAGCTTCCACTCCTTCCATTAGTCACCAAAATTATTTTTAATCCAAACAGTAGCTGCAATGCAGTTAAAGAACCTACACTGCATGGCTAAAGCAAACACTTCTGTCACTAGAAACCATCTAGTGTGAAGCAGCCATAATGAACCTTTGAACTCTAATGATCAGATCCTTGTTTACGAAGGGAAAAGACAGCATGAGGAGGGGGCAGAAGACTTGAAGGAACACATAGGTAGTGGTACTCCTGGTTTCTTAATTCTTTGCCATGCATCTGCAAGGCATAACAAATTCAAGTCCTGTCCTAGTACAAATTAGGAAACCACCTATGACAGCAGAAAATCTTAGGTGGTTCCTTCTCCTTAAGGGCGAGTCATCACAACCCTTATTTTAAAGTCTTATTTTAGCCACAAAGTTCAGCAGGACTCCTGAAAAAAATTTAACATGCTCATTTAGTAATGACTGGATGTTATATTTAATTAGCACAGCTCATTAGAAAGCTGAAAGAGCAAAATCTAAGTCAAATTACTGTCATGTTAATCAGGATAATGAAAGAATCCTCCATCACTAATCAGAATTAAAATCTATATATTGCAATGTTGGTTACAAATAAACAGTCATGCAAATTGTGGCAAACAGAGGAATCAGACCACACTTGACATTTAATAGCACAGAAAGGTATCAAAATCAACCACATAGAACCACAGAATTAAAGGTGCAAACCCAGATACGTTTTTCATAGCAACACACATTCTGCATAGGAAGAAGTACTTTTCTCAGTAGGAAAATGTGGATGAGAGATAGCAGTTCACCACACAACTGTCAATGATATGTACAGTACTATTCAAAAATGAATGACAAAATGAAATGCATGTTTCTCTATCACTCTATTTAGCTAACACAACACACTTGCATTCTAAGATGTTTGAAAATGTTGTTGTAAGTTACCAGTTGTACAATCCAGAAAGCTTTAAAGAAAGCAAAATTAAATATATTCAATTAGAAACCCCTTTTTTCCTGCAAATAAGGTTCACAGAACAAATAATGTTAATATCATTTACTGATATAGATATATGTGTATATATATAATTAAAAACCCCCACAGAATCTATTTAATAAAGGGAGTTATTCAGTGAATATTAATGACAAGCCTTGCTCAAAAGGCTATTGACTTGTTTGTCAGCTACAGTCCCAATTTTGAATCTAGATCTACATGGAGACCTGTCAAATCACTATGAAGCTCCACAAAGTCAAATGGCTTCTGAAGTCTCAGCAGTTTCTTTACCAAGGCAATCTTTTTCTACAAACAGAAATTTCTTTTCCCTAGGCTTGGTTTTCTAACAATAGTTCCTGAGCTGAGAAAGTCTGAATCCTGAAGAAGGTCTGCAAATGAATCAGACAAATGAACTAGATCCAGTTTGGATCATTAAAAGATCACTACAATGAAAAGTGTAGCCAAGCAGGATAAGCACTGCAGTTACATAGTTCACACATGCACAAGACAGGAGTGAAAAAATGAGGCTTTTAAAATTGATTTTTGTTTTGCCAAGATTTTGTTACAAACTTCATTGAAAAAAAATCTGTGGTTGAAGCAAATATCTTCTCCTACCTCATTTCCAATGATGTAAAGTTCATTTTTCCTATTTTGGTAGGAGTTTCTGGGTTTTGTGTATGTGGTTGTTTGAGGAGGGTTTTTTTTGGTTACACCAATACCATATTCAAAACCAAAGAACAACACTTTTAAAGCAGCAGCTCTAGCTACTGCAGTATATTTACAGTAATAAACAGAAAAAGAAACTGAGATGTAAAGACAAAAGACAAGAAAGTGGTTCACAGTTATACCTATAATAAAGCATTTCAAATAAAACTACTGCACAACTTGAGGCCTTGTCTCAACCTCATGGAACCAAATGACTGCTTCTGAAGATACAACAGTAGACCTGAGGTAAGAGTTTTCACTCCTCAGAGGTACCGGGGACAATTAAAAACAAATATTTAATAAAATTATAACCACAGGAAATGTGGAAAAAATAAACCCTTTGCAATCAAATCTAACTTTTCTTTCTACTAAATAGAGGTAGAGGTAACTAATCAGAGGTTTATGCCTGTATTTTGCTGAATTTCCAAAATTGTCCCAAATACTCCATTTTCACTGACTCAGCAGTTGGTACAAGTTCACTTCTTAAAACAGTATCAATTATATTTAATCATTCTCCCCTCATTTTAACATGTGAAATTTAAATTCTGAAGTTGCCTGAAATAAAAAAACTTCATCTGTCATTTTGAGGTGAATTAAGTGCCCCACTTTACTCATCACAAATGACTTCACAGAAAGCCCAACATAAAAAGCAGAAAAATAGAATTATTACTAATAAAAAGACCCTTAGCTGAAGTTACAGGTGCCAGCTGTAGCAGAATAGCAGGAATGAACTTGCAAGGTGGTACATACCCACTGCCAGCATGCCCTTCTCCAGGTCTCCAGACATTTCACGACTTATGCTGCTTTCAATGTCCCGGTTACACATCCTCTGGTACTCACTGAAGACTGTTAATGGAAAAGAAAGATTTCAGCTCTGCAACAAGAGGGGGCACTGGAATGTGCTGGATGGCTTCATTTCAATGGCACTTTGCAGCTGGATGCTACAGAATTATGTCTGGAACACACACTAGTTTAAACGTCTTAAGCTTTAATACAGTCTTACCAGCCATTTACATGTTATGGTCCCTCTAGCTTACTTAGATCTGTCCTTTTCATTAAAGAGTTAGACCAAGAAACCATGGCAATTTTTTTAGCAAAGCTTTGGGTCTCCATAAAATTAAGAAAATATTCAGGTTCTCATACACAACCCTTTCCTCCATATAAGTACCTTGCATGCCAACAGCAAATTGTAAAAGTTGTATGTAGTTACTGAAACATTTCCACCACAACAGACAGATGCAGCAACTTACAGTTGCAAGTAGAAGGACGAATTGCAAGTGTCTTGCACACACAAGTATGCAAGACTGAAACAATTCTAGTTTTTCAATTCTTTAATCAGAGGTCATTTAAACAAGTATGACCTCTACCTGCTCTGATATTTAAGAAAGGTGACTCTTCCTTTACCTCAGCAGAATTCACCCTGCTTTTCACTGATATCTTGTTGGGCTCATTTTACAGATGGAGGAATTCAGGCACAGAGCAGTGCTGTACATTTTTATCATTACACACAACAGAATCAAGTTAGTGTTTATGTAGGACATTGTTACCTGCTCTAAGGTGGGCCCTGCTTCTTGCACACAGAATGGCATTGAATTTGGATTCATCAGTTCCTAGACGGTTCTCTCCAGCTGCATACAACTCCTGAGCACAGAAGGGAATTCATTACTCAGAAAAGTAGCCAGGCTGAACAGCTGAGTTACAGATTTGCTCCCTTAGCAGTCTCTCCTCCTTTTATACTTATTTCTTAGCCTATGTACTACTGCAAAATAGGAGCAAGCAATAAATAGCAACTAGCTCTAGCCTTTCTATAATATGATATGCTTGTAGTCTTCCTAGCTTCCTGATGCATAAGTGCTCCAACACAAGAGCTCCAGATTACTAAAGGAGAGGACATTGTTCAAAAAGTACCTGAAAATTGTTCTTCCTAATGGTCCTTACATCTGCCTTTTCTTCTAGGATTCTAGGTGTGTTCTGGGAAATTCTTGAGTTTTGGCTAAGGCACACTATACAGAAAGCTAACGACATTACTATTTAAATGATATTAGTATGGCTAAAACGTTCCAGGGTTTTCCCTTTGCTATGTAGTGAAATGGAACATACAGAAAAAGAAATGGGGCAAGCATTACTAAGTCCAAGTGTCTTATTTGCTGCAAAACTCCAGACTTCCTTAAGCAACACGCAAAAGCTAATGCAGGTGTTAAACAGTTTAAACACATCGCCTCAAATCTCTTTGGACAATTTCCTCAGTAAGCAGCACAATCCAACACTTTGGAAAAGCCAAAAACCTGACAGAATGAGAGGTGAAATATCCTATGGACTCCCAAAAGCTTAATCTCTGTATTACCCCTACATGGTTCTAATGCTCTGTCACAACTTTTCGTATCCCTTTCATCCACTCAAACATAAGCACTGCATCAGAAGAAGTCACAAGGTATCCAAATCTAACAGTAAGCAGAATCCACACCGTCAAATTTCAGAATATTGATCTGACTACAATTAGAAATGATGAAGCATTTCTACTGACCTGTACATCTCTTTGGACAGCAGACATGTCAACATTTGTACTTTCATCTCTGTTTCCCTGAAAGAATTAGAATATCCAAAATGTTACTAAGGGCTTTGATGGGCTGCCTTTTTCTTAAATTAAAAAAAAAACCCCAAAAAACAAAACCAAACCAAATCCACACCACCTACAAACACACAACAAACAGCTTTCAAAATTCCAGCAGGCAAGTACCTGAGCAAGTGAAATTAAAAGCCTCTGAAAGTGTCCAGATGTGTCACTTCTTATTGCTTCCTCCAGAGTTTTCTTATATTCTGGAAAAGAGATAGTCATGAATCCCCACACAACCCTGCTCATTTCCAAAACTATTACTATGAGTCAGTGATTAAGTAAGAAAAGGAAGAAAATTTTCATGCAATAGATCTAACCTGCTTTATAGACCCTGCTGAGTTCTTGAATATGTGCATTACTGCGGGAAGCTAAGATTTCAATGAGACAATTTTCATCTGTGCCAACGCCCTAAAACAAGCAAAGGAGAAACATTTTAGATTCTCGATTTCTACAACCTAGTATAAAAGAAATGTAATAAAATTATAAAGGAAAAAAATTCAAAATATAACCTTGTATAGGAAGTCAAAGCAAGTAATCCCAATAGCAACCAAATATTTTATCAGCTCAACTATTTCCTCTATCTTATATATTTGTATCTCCTACACAAACCTTTATAGCTTCCTTGATTTCATAAGCATCAAACATGACAGGTGTCTTCATCATTGCCAAGACTGTCCTCTCAAAGTTACCTGATAGCTCAGACTTGAGATCCTTGATCAAATCCTAATGAGAAGAAAAAAGCAAGGAAAAAAATGTGTAAAGACCAAACTTAACAAAAGCAAGCACCAAAAATATGCACAAGCACCAGTAATATATGTTCAAAGTAAAGCTATTCCCCTTAACACTAAAATCAGCATAATGGAAAGTCTACAGTGAGGTTGTTAAGGTCCAATTAAATAGACTGCACAGACCAAATATTCAAAGTAACCATGTAGCATAGAAACTGCTTTACATGTTTCATCTGCAACACTGCATGAAGGAGTCAAGCATGGGTAAAAAGTAGAACTATGAACTGGCTAATGCACTTCTCAATCTTCTTTTCCCACCACTAAGTCTTCTGACTGCCACTGAAGGGATGTAGGCTCTTATTTCTTCTTCCTTCTGTTCTCACAATGTACTTACCTTTCCATAAGCTGTTTTGAAGGACAGGATTATCTGCTGCCGTTGCTTGTTTGAACGACTTCCAAGACAATCGATGATTGCCTGCTCATCAGTTCCTGTACACGCACACAGACACCACAGAATGAGCATCACCTCGTGAGATTCTGCTTTCTGTCTCTATTTCATCTGTTCTAAACCCAGCAGAAGAACAGGAATGCCTTGAATTCATCTGCAGTATCTACTCTTCTGTACAAGCACAGAACCTCGAGCTCACAAACACAGTAAGAATACAAACAAAACCTAAACCAAAACCAAACTCATGATATTGTTTATGCCTACATGAAATGCCTGTAATTCTTCTGATAACCAAGGACAATCAGACGTGAACTGTCTCACTCAGTACACTCATAGCAATAGAAAAAGATCAGTGCTGAATGGAGATGCAATTCTACTTTGAACTGAACTGTAAATCCTCAGATTGCTCACCGAATCCTTTCATGGCCTTCCTTAAAACTTCTGCATCCTTCAGAGGATCAAAACCTGGTGCATCAGTGATTGTACCTCGGTTTCCATGCTAAAATGAGATCAGTAGTGTTAAGCAGTATAGTGTTAACAGCCTGTTAGTGTTAAATAGTGAAGTACTGTGGTTTATTACTTAGGAAAGATGATCACTTATCAGTTTTCTTTTTGTGAGAAAAGTAATAGAGAAAACTCAAACCAACTCTGCCTTAAGCAACTTGTAAATTTCTAGACATAAATTACAAGAAAATGCAAGATCAAGGTTTGCTGACATTAAATATGCTTTCCAATTAATTATGGTTTTATGATACTGTATATACAACTGGCAATACTTGCTAAAGTTAGGAAAGAACAAGATTAATTAATTTGAATTAATGTCAAATCTTTTTTCTTGGATATCATGGTAAAACAATTTGTTTCAAGACACATAAGGATATACTACTTGCATTTGAAAAGGTTCCATCTCTCTATTCACTCAAACTTCTTTTCATAACATTCTTTTCAATTTTATGATCGGTTTCCACTAAAACACACAAAGAAAATGTAGAGGAACATACATACAGTCACACCTCAAAAGAAAAGCAGTGCATGCTCTTACTGTTACAGGAGTGACTGCAGGCCCTGTACTTCCTGAGTAAGAGGGCATAGATGGGTTCACAGCTGGACCTGCTGGATAATTTGGCATGGGCTGCTGCCCTGGGTGAGCTGCTGGAAATCCTGGATAGTTCATAGGCTGCTGACCAGGCGGTGGTGTGGGCTGGCCGGGCACAGGGCCGCCCCCATAGCCAGGGTAGGATGGCATTCCGGATGGTGGATTTCCTCCCTGTGGAGGGTACCCTCCATATGAGGGCTGCTGTCCTGGCGGGGGCTGCCCAAAGCCACCTGGAGGAACTGGTGGGTAACCCCCAGGTGTGGAAGGATACATGCTTTGTGGTATATTGGCCCCTCCAAAGGTCCCTGCCAGGTTGGATGCCTGCAATGACAGTAATAAAGCAAGAGACGGGAAGGAGCACAAACAGCTGAGTTCCAGTAACATGCTTAACACAATACAATCTCCCTCCCCCCCAACACAGAGAGATAGCTCCTTATCTGCAAAAGATAGCAAGCAAGACAGAAAAATCTGCCTAAAACTTTACACAAAATAATCCCTTCTTTACCCATGGCTGCCTTGTGTGATCATAAGGGTGCACAGACTTTAAGCAACCTGTGGCTGCTTTATGATGTGTTAGTAGTTTACAATTAGCAGGAACTCCTGGACTACATTTGGAAAGACTTCTGCAGAAACTGAAATGAAGATCCTCCACACCATATCAAAATCTTACCACGGATATCCCTCTTCTAGAGAGAAACCAGAAGTGACATTTGATGATTACAGCACTGTCAGAAACTGGTTGCTGTGGATATTGCCTGGTACACCCTAGATAGTTTGTTGCTCAATTTGCTTGCTGGCTGCCAAATCACTTCATTTAAACACTGCCTCAGAAAGACACCTATAATGCAAGTATCTTCCTACAAACTGCATTCCCTATAACAGACTTCTGAAGACTGAAGTTGTCAGAAGTGTAACTCACTTCTGCTCTATGAAAAAATCACATCAGAAATGTCTACATTTTCTTCAGTCAATGTAAAAGGTTTTTACTTCCATCTGTTAAACATCACTGCTTGTAAGAGACTGCTGATCCCATATTCTTATCAAGGACGCATCATTGATACCTTTAATTACACAGCCTTTTTCCTTACTCTGACTGATCAAAGTCCAGGTAATAGGCAAATTTCAGACTGTGTTTGCCCATGTGAATATATTAACAGTGCATATTCTGTGTTAATAGTTCCCTATTCCTCTACACAGCAAATGCAAAGTTATATTAGTTTTACATCCATGACTTCTAAAGTTAGACTTCAACAACATTTAACTAGTGCCCTGTTTTCTAAAATAAGAAATAGCTTGCAGTAACCATTTTCTTCAATAGGCAATATTGAATGCTCAACACCCAAATCAGACATAGGCACAGAATTCAAGTGATGAACCCCTCAGTGACAATGCCAGAAACACAACTTTCCCCTTAAGGACATCACAGTGAAACACATAAAATGAAAGCAAACTCACCATTCCAGCCATGTGGCTGGGATTGAACTGGCTGGCATAGCCAGCCACATTTTCCAGACCAATTGGAGGTGGATTTGAAGGGGGTGGATAGGCAGCACCACCCCAAGGACTGCTACCTGAAATCAAACACAGATGTGCTGAAACAAGAAACAATGCCTTTTAAAGTTCTTACTACTTAAATTTCTAATGTAATGCATTTTCAACATTTACAGGAAAATCAACTGAAGAGGTGCAGGGTAGCAGTGCAATTATTATAAAAGAAGTAGTCTCACTGGGTATTTCTAATCATGTTAGTTATAACCGAATCTGTAAGTTTTCACTTAAAACAACTTTAAACCTATTTGAAGGTTAGTACTCTAGACTTTTAACACCATATTTTGACTTGAGAGCACCTAAAGTACAAAGTTGTCTGGGTATTCCAGTAGGAAGATATTAATTCCACTTACTTGGCTGATTTGAGAGGTGCCCACAGAGCCCAACAGACACCAAAGTCATAAAACTTGTCTGCATAGAGTAGTATGATCTAAGTTAAGATGGAATAGAGTGCAAAGAAATAGGCTTTATCCCTCCTAGCTAGCTGGCCTTCTCATTGTACACCTCTTCCCCTTTCTGAGCCAGCCTGCCTAACTCCACACTTCATCACACCTGCATAACTCCAGTCCTTTCTTTCTATCTTTCAACACTAACAACTGTAAAGTTCAGCTTGATTACCAAGCAGTGGTTGAATATTTCATCAGCTTTATGTTATTATAATTGCTACCCTTTTTAACAGCCATCTCCCTTCTGTATGCAACCATCTGCCTAAAAATAATGAATTAAGGATAATTTCATATTTCTTTGGGGGATATGGTTTTAAGCTGTATGAATGATTTCTGCCCATAGTCATTTGTCTCACCACTCACTTTGAAGACTCAGTATGGACTGTCATTTATTTGATTTGGTCAAGTTAAGACCATATCCTAATGCTCTGTGCTTTACTAGAGATGAATGAAACCAGACCTTACCATATGAGCACATGGCAGAACACACATATTAGACAAATCAGAATCCCAGATTAAATAGGACTTAACAAGCAAGTACAGAAAGCTTTGGGGAGTCAAGTAAACCCTCCACAGTCTTGTTCTTCATCCATGCCATGTTCCCACTCCAGATAGGCCCACCACTGTATTTAATGTTTACTTCATCTGAGCAACTTACCTGGGGCAGCTGGTGGATATCCACCCGCTGGGGGATAGCCCGGATAACTCATTGCAAAGATCTGGAAAGTAGGTGTGATACAGTTATTTTCTGAAATGCTTCACTCCTCACACCACATAACACTAAGAGGCAACATCTATGCAGTAGTCAGTTACCAAAATTTAGACAGAACCTGCACACTTTGTCCTGGCTTTTCCCTTAGAAACCTCTTCCTTTTTCCTTGTGCTGGACTAATAAAAAGACAGCTAAGCAGTTGCAAAGTCATTCTTCATTATTTGTCTTATTTGTTGCAGTTGCTACTTACTCCTTTATTTGTCTATGGCATTTTTAGGCATGTATTACTTGAACATGCTTCCTTAACTGTGCCATTAAAATCTCCAGAAGTTTCCAGCCAATACACAATTGTCTTATCAATGAAGAATAGAAAATCACCTGACAAAGAAGCTACATCTTTAAGTGAGTAACTAAGTAGTTGTTAGAAGGCCCCTAAATGCAAACATCTGCAGAAGTGCAAGGGCAGAGTAAGAAGGAGAAGGGATACACCTTCATGCTCACAGCATTGCCATAAAATATGAAGGGTTTACTGATAGGATAAGATCACTAGAACAAATTGGTCTCTCAAAATGGATAGTGCCTCTGTCAGCACAGAAGTGCACAAAGTCATTAGATGTCCAAAATAGAAGCAGAGGTCAAAAAGGAAGAACAGCTAAATGAAGGACAAAATGAAAACTGGCTTCCAGAATACAAAGGCCTTATTTTAAACAGAACAACTACCAGGAAGAATGGTAAAGTAACTATGAAGAAAATATCCATAATGAGTGTTAACTTTTTGAAGGTTATTTTTAATGACAAGTCCCAGTCTGTTTTCAGAATTGCTGTGTAAATTACCCCTTTCTTTTTTTCTCCCTCTTTCCCCTAAAGCACTATCCTTTGCATCTGGCATGTTTTGCTGTGTTTTGGGTTTCAGCTGTGGAATTTTGTTTTGGATTTGGTTGGCGGGGGTGCTATTCTTGTGAAATTGTTTTCATTCTGCACAATCACATTAACTTCCCTTTCTGGTTTGCATGGCTCTATTGCATAGCAAATGGAGAAAACTTTTTTTTGTGGTTTTGTTTTTTAGTATGGAAATACAATTAGGAAATATGCAATTTACTTGGAAACTGTTAGGACTTCATGCTGCACATACTCACTTAAATTTAAAGAGAGAGAAATGAACTAACAGAATGCAATGAACAGAGCACACCAAAAGTTATAACCCTTACTTCTGCTCAGTAGGTAGCATCTAACAGAATCAATAATAAGTGAATGCAGATTCTCAGCATTAGAGAAGCAATGCCTGCTGTTACCCATGCAAAGACTGACTCCAAAGTCACAAGGCCAAGAAACAAAAAGCAAAACACGTATTCTCCCTCTGCTGCTGGAAAAAATGAGCAGGCAGCTTCCTCGCTCCTGGCACCTGGCCACACAACTGCCAGAGGGAGCTGCTGGGGCCCCAGGCCTGTGCTGCCACCTCCGGCCAGGTACCCCAGTGTGGAAGTGCAGAGAGGCCAGCAGAAAAAAATGACATTAAAGAAACTCAACAGAAGGCAGCCTGGCACACTTCAGAGCCTCTCTAATTCAGAAATGGGCTTTACATCATAAAGCATGGAAAAATAAATAACAATTATTACTACATCATTCAAAAAACGACCAAAGAACCTCCACATCTAGATTCTTAGCGAGCATAATGTCAATGTGTACATTTTAATATACAAATTATTACAACACTGAAATTTGTGTTATTTCTTCAGGTAGAACCATAATTATATTTTTAGTTATTCTTTAGTTTTACATGTAAATACAATAAAGACAGCGTACTCAAAAAATTGTAACATGCCTTTTCAATAAAGCTTTAGATACAAATTTAAGGCAATATTTTTTTTTTTTTTTTTTTTTTTTTTTTTTTTTTTTTTTTTTTTTTGGTGGTAGAGGGTGAGAAGCAATGGGATAGGTTTTGTTTTTCTTAGCAAGGCTGTTTGCTTGCTAATCCCATATAGAACACTCATTTCAAATTGGAAAAAACCCCAACATTAAAAGAGCCTTTTGGCAATGAAAGCTGAGGTTGAGAAAAAACAGCCAACTTCAGCAACCTGAAAAAAATGTTAGTTTCTATATAAAAATGTTCCACTTGCTTCTTTTGAACACTGTATTTATCCAGGGCTTCTCCAAGGGGAAATTTTCCCAGATTGGTTTGATTCCAGGCAAACTAGATCTGCAAACACACCGACTTCTCACGTTCAGAAACTTCTCTGATCACACCTATTCTGCAGTTCATTCAAGCCTCTGTTAGTCAGTACTCTAACTTCCAAAACATAAACACAGAAAGTCACCTTTCCCAACCATTCCCTCAACCCAGCCTCCATTTCGTCTTCTAATCTCATCTTCCACACCTTCTCCTGCTACATCCACAATATTTTACTAAAATTGTTGGTGATGAGCAGCACTTGCCTGCCACAAAGAGGTGGCACAGGCAAGGGAACAGAAGATGTGGAAACCCATCCTGCTACACAAATACTGCGTGGGAGGATACAGAAACAGCAAGGTCTCTGTTTGCTCAGTCACAAAAAATGTACTGCATATGACAAGGGAAAAATCCAAACCACACACGGAAAGAGGGAGTGCCTTGAAGAAAATAGAGAACAACTACTGTCAAGGTCCTCTCCCCATTCCCAGTATTTAATCCCAGAGGTGCACCTCAGAACTTTAAATAAAGACCTGAGGTTTTACTCCCACGTGAACATCGCTATCATGCTTCACTCTGTAAGCTACAAACAGTTCAGGCTCTTGAGCATTTTTCTGCTGATTGGCAAAGCTCAGAGGGAACAGACCTGTCCATAAAAGATTAAATCTGTGACAGACTTTCAACAGGAATCTTGAAAATATCCTTCTGTAAGATACAGCACAGAAGAAAAGGACTACAACTTGAGAAATTTATAACAAAAATTCCATAATGATGGCAGAAATAAAGAAGAAAATTTCAAGGCTGCCAGAAAATTTCTGTTTCAAGGTGCAGTAGCAATAAGCCCAGCCACTGCATTCACATCCATTCCTGGAATTTATTTAGTGGCTGCTGTTCAGGCTTCAGCTATGCCATGGTACAATAATTTGAGGACAAAAACGGATGAAAAAATCTTAACTTTTATTTGTTCAAAATTATTTGTTCAATTATGCCCTTTTCACACGGAACACCAAGTAAAGTTAAACCCTTGGCCTTGACTCCTCCACAAGGTTAATTACCAGGATATAGTAGACAAAGCAGCCTGAAGCTATAAATTACAGTACCTGCTCCAAGACTGATCCCTGATTGTGAAACCAGCAGAACAGAATTTATCACCTTGCAATATGCTGTCGTTTTTCATCAGATATGAGCTGAGGCATCCACCACTGTGCTTTTCCAAGACAAGGACAAACCACAGTCAGCACTGAACCAGCTACCTGCTGTTTTACACCAGCCTGAGCAAGATTTATCTTTGACTCATGCACTGCAGCATACAAGTTGCTCTCTCCTGTATCAATTGTAATATTTTTCATCCTGGCAGATAAAAATCCTGCAATTCTGTTTTTTCATTAAGTCTTCTGTGTATGTACATGACTCCTGTCTAGCCTTCCTTTCACTCTGAAAAAAGCTAATTTAGTAGAATGGGTTTTCTTCCAACAGGACTGAGTTCATGCCACCCAAAACTTAGGAAACCTCTTTTACACAGATCTTATCACTCATTGTTCACCTTCACAAACCTTTACTGGACTTCATCCAGCAATGTATATTTAAGGAGTACTAACACATCATCCACTTCTGAAAAAAAAAAAAAAAAAGCTTCCTTAACAAAAAACCCAAACCAACTCATAGCTCCGAATAGATGGTAGAACAGAAACAAACTCAAATATGAGTGTTTTTTAAACATTATCCATTTGAATTGCTTGCTAGTATTATGACTCAGGAGCTCTGCAAGTTTTGATGTTCCTTCTAATTCAATATAATAATATTTTTTTTTTACAGAAAATAATCAAGTACTTTTTGACCTGCTGGGGCAAGGGGGGTATGGGGGAAGAGCATGAAAAAGGTAGCAGTTGCAAGCTTTAATCAAAACAAAATAGAACTGAAAAGAGATGCCATGTCCAACAAAGAAATACTGAATGGGGACACACTCATAAGCCACATCCGAGTTGTAAAAATATTACTAAAAGCATTCCTGTAACCCTTCCAGTGACAGAAGCCCTATATACATACTCAGGACTTCAAAATCCAAAGAATTTAGTTGAGCTGCATGGACTTTCAATAACTATGTGCAACAAAACCTTGAGTTAATTCCAATAAGTCAGCTTCATTTTGGATCCCTACTCTGCCCTAATGCAAGTGCTTCCTTTTGTAGCACTTCCTTTGATACACTCTTTCAAATATACAAAATATACAGTAAAAACATCTATGACAATATAGATAAGACACCTTCCAAACAGGAAAACAAGCAAGGAAAAAAAAAACAAATTAAGGTTATGAGATGTTTGAAGAAGAAATGGAATGAGGTTATTCTATTTCAAACTCATAACTTGTCACAGAAAATAATTTGTTGCAAAAAAACCCCTACTATAAATAGTCTGAACTATGTTTTATTAGTCAGTCTCAACTGACTGACTAATGCCTCATCTATTTTAAGTTCCACTGTGAAAGAATAAATTTTACAACACAAGTGCAAGTCAGAATATGCAAATACCAATTAATCCAAGAACTACAGCAATAGTGTAATATTCAGTACTCTAAAACAGTAATTAAAAAATATATGATTGTTCACTTCACACCAGCAGTTTTGAATTAGTTGCTGTGCCCCAGCCTGAAGCACAGAGCCAGGGAGTGGCCTCACTGCAAAGGCAGAGGCCACAGGAACCAAAGGATGACAAGAGGCTCCCATCAGGTCAGCAGCTGTTTGGATGCAGAGGAGGCCAGACTGACACCAAACTGTTCAAGTGGCAGCTCCCAAATTCAGGCACACTGCAGCAGCTGCATGGGATCTTAGCTAAACTCCTTATGGACATACCCTACACTGTGACAAAACCTCTCTGCTGGCAGCCTGGGGACTCCCCAGATGAACAAGAGGTACTTCTCATTAGCACACTTTCCTTTTCCACACTTTCTGGACAGGGAAGGCTTACACATTCAGCTGTCCAGCAACACTGGGAAGGTTACCACCCCTTTGTGAGCAAATGGACAAACTTTCATTCATTCCAGGCTATAAGGAATTACTCATTTTCAGCTGATTAATTCTTTCCAGGAACAGAATTATTCAAAAACCAACTTAGAGTAGTAAAATAGAGAGACAGGTATTTCAAAGTAAACATAAACAAGGAATGTGAAAAGAGAGCAGGACTGTAGGCTTCAAATCTAGTTTGCACTTGAGATCATGAAGCTTCAGTCCTTAAAGCTTACTACTGAAAAGTATTTTTCCCCCCAAATCCTCACATTTGTAAGATGCATTTAGTCTCCTAGCTAATAGAAAACCAAGTATTTTTAAAACACTGCCAAGTATAGCAAACAACCAGTTATTTTGACTATAGATAAGTATACTGTTTACTGAATAAGTGCAAATTCCCAAGCTTAAAGTTGTTATCTCTAGCAATAATAAAAGGGATATTTGCCATGTCTGCCTCAAGCAGCTTAAGCACCTAATTCAGAGCAACTCAGTAAGCCGAAGTTCAAAATCAGACATTCTTTTCTAGCCAATTAGGTGCAACTTAAGCACCTAATTCAGAGCAATTCACTAAGCCAAAGTTCAAAATCTAGCATGCTTTTCTAGCCAAGCCAGAGATCTGTGGGGTGTAGCGATTAACTACAGCAAGCATCACTTCACACACATGTTGACTATTTGGCTATAGTTAAGTTTAGCACAAACAAGAGACCTTCAGAAGCATTAAAACTCACCTGGATCTTTAATACAGGACTGATGTATTCGACAATTCTTAAGCCCACCAGAATTAAAGATCCAAAAGCCTGAATTGGAAGCCCACCTCTTTTACTGGTGAACACGTTCTCAATGCCCTCAAAAAAACCCCTCACCACCCACACTTTGCAGTAAAAGAAAAAAAACCAAAACCAATCAAAACAAGAATTCCAAAAGAACTTTAACCTTCCCCTACCAAGTAAGATAGCATATTCCCTCTCAGACAGCACACAGCACATATGGGGAAAAAAAGGAAGCAACATCTGGGAAGAACTTGTTTCCCTTTCTTTGAAGATCTTACAGAAGAACATTGCTACTGACCAGACTGCAGTGACACTGCACTGTACAGGGAACAGCCAGGTAGTGGAGCTGTGTGGGACTGTGTTTGTTTCATTCAGGTGCCACAATCTAACGACTGGCACTGGTCCCACTCAGCATCTGTGACAGCTGAATAGTATGGATACAGTTGCACATACACAAACAAAAAGGAACTGCCAAGCAAGAATCACACATGAAATGTGATAGAATTGTCTCTTAGAAGGACACCAATGAGTCCCAACTCTGACCCATAACTGATTATGGGTTTACCCTATTCAGGATCTAACTTCTCATCAAGATTCTTTAGTGAGTGCTGATAAAATCTGGAACGAACACAGAGCAACAATGGAAACAATACACAGTAAATACCTAATGCTGTTCTTAGGTTTGCTTATCTACTTTACATTCCTTCCAGCTTGGGGAACTCCCTGAAGGAAATTCAGCATTTATATCAACCACACCCGCTTTCAAATAAACTGGCAAAAGTAAGTTTCAAATAGGTGAAAGTGCTGCTTGCTGAGGGGTAAACATGCAGCCTTTTTCTTTCTTTTTTTAAAAAAAGTCTTTGCTATCTTCAAGAGAAATTCAAAACAAAACACACCACACACAGCTGACAAGTCCCTGTCCTTATTTCCAACAGTAAACATAAAACACTTTGAAAGTATATCCAATAAGAAATATGGTTCAAGGTAGTAAACATAAATGCATGAAATAAACAAAATAAATCCCTTTGGTGCCATTACTCAGTTGAATATTTAATGTAATGGAAACCTCCAACCAAGCAGTTGGAAGCTGACAGAGACATTTTACAATTACATAGAGGCTTGGGTAAAAAATGAAACTTCCAGTTTGTTCAAAAGCCCTACTATTCCTGTAGTCACAAATAAACCATCTGCTGTTTTCAATTATATTGCTGCTTTAACTAGAGCTTAATTTTCTTCTTTTTTTATACTAACACTGCTATCACAGAACTAGAATTAGGTTGGCTCTATCTTGGCTCTGATTAATGCAATGCTATTGAACAGACCCTATGGAAGCTCCATCTTGCAAAACTTGCTAGAAGTCTAGGAAACAGCATCTCCTGTAATCTTCATATCAGACAGACTTCTTGGCTTCATTTTTTTATAGCACATCAGGTTATGTTTTAAGTTATGTTTTATATCTTAAGTTATCTAACACTATGTCTTTATAATTCTGACTACATAAATATCCCTATGAAACAGCCCCATCCCACTACTAGTTTGTTATGTCTTTTAGTGACTTTTGACATTTCATGGAGCTTTCAGTCTAGCAGTTGAAAACTTTTGGGGACTACAAATAATAAGCTAAAGAAGTGAAAAACCAGACGAATGAATGTGATAGCTACTTCAGAAATTTTAAGTACAGACAGGCATTTTGGCCCCTGACCTTATACTAAAGTCAGGCAAGAGAAAGGAATTATGATAAATATCATATTGTTGAAATAAAATCATTAGGAACTCAGCAGAAATGCATTGGGGAACAGGGCTACAGCCAAACATGTAAGCAATGCTCAGTTCTAGTTATCTGCTGTATCAGTGGGAGGAGAGAGGTCCACATGACTCTTACAACAACTCAAAATAGAGGAAATTACAGAAATAACCAAGATATGGGGAAAGCGTTCATCCACTCAGGCTTTTCAGCAACCATACACTTGCACGGGTGTTGTATTGTTTCTGATTACCATGGCTGTTGCAGTAAAGCACTGACTCATTCCACAGAAAATAACTGTATGCTGGGGGAGGTACCAGGGAATGAACCTCCCACCTCCGACAGCAGCCGGGCTTTGCGGTGCACAACCCTCACAATCAATCAGCTCCTTCATCAGAACACACCGCACCAGCCCTTTCCCTGTCCCTCGCCATCTGTCCCCTCTCCTCACCTCCGGCCAGTGCCATCCGCCCCCCGTCTGGGTGAGGCGCCTGCCACGCTTCTGCCACTCCCCTCGCAACCTTATCTCCACACAGCTCCTCCTTAACAGGAAGGAGCTTCCAGGAAATACTATAAATATATTTGAAAAGAAAAATATACTCCACAGAAGTACCCCCTCACTGCCCAGAAACAGGACGAGGAGAAGAAGGAACTGCTTTTCTGAATATGGAGATGTTTGTGCTATTTTCTGTCATGCATACAGCTACTGCATTATAAGAATTTGAAGAGTTCTGGTTTTAAGACAACCAAAGTGACTTGAAGACGCTTAAAGACACTCGAGTGTCTTAAAGACATTCCAAGTGCATACGGTATAGGAAAAGATAAAGTATATTACGAGCAGTTTAGAGAAAGGGGACTTCGGATGAAAAAAAAACAAACCAAAAAGGCACTGCGTAATGGCCAGCCTACCATCTTAGGCTGCTGCCTCCTGACAACTGCACACATCAACATTATAAACTCAAGATAAACTACGGACACAGGCAAAGAACCGAACTGTAACTACAACAGCAAAACATGTCCTCTCCCCCGAAACCCCATTTCCCCAGGAACGGGCGTTGCTTCCTCCCGGCTGCTGCAAGCCCTGACCGCTGCCTGTCCCCCCGCGGGCTCCCGCCGCCGCAGGGTCCCGTCCCCCAGCCCGGCCGCCCCGGGCGGCCCTGGCCCCTGGCCCCTCGCCCCTGGCCCGGCCCGGGGTCGCGCCTACCGTGAGTCCACTGAAGTCGCCGCCACCGCCGCCCGTCCCAGGTGCTCGCTGGCGCTGCAGGGCGGTGCCGGGGAGCGGCAGGAGGAGGAGCCGCTGAGGCCCCGGCCGCGGTGTGAGGGAGGGCCGGGGCCGGGCGGTGGAAACCTACGGGGGTTGGCGGGCCCGGCCGGCGGAGCGCGGTGAGCCCTGAGGGGCAGCGCCCAGCGCCCCGGGGGACAGCCGGCACCGACCGGGCACAGCCCTCAGTGCACCCGGGGGACAGCCGGCACCGACCGGGCACAGCCCTCAGCGCCCCGGGGGACAGCCGGCACCGACCGGGCACGGTACTCAGCGCCCCGGGGGACAGCCGGCACCGACCGGGCACAGCCCTCAGCGCCCCGGGGGACAGCCGGCACCGACCGGGCACAGCCCTCAGTGCCCCCGGGGCACAGCCGGCACCGACCGGGCACAGCCCTCAGTGCCCCCGGGGCACAGCCGGCACCGACCGGGCACGGTACTCAGCGCCAGGGGCAATCCGGCACAGCCCTCAGCGCCAGGGGCAGTCCGCACCAGCCCCTGGGAACGGCCCGCACCGGCCTCCGCCGGTGGAAACCGCACAACAGGTTTGACCAGGAGGCGGCTTCAGCGAGAGGCCCGTTTTATAAAAAAACAAAACGCTCAGTAAAAAAGGCAATTCCGCCCGTCATGTGGGTAGCCTGGGTATTGCCCAAGAGCACAGCCTGTGGGACCCGGTGACACGGACACGGCAAAACCAAATCCAGGAAGCTACGGTTCAAGTCAAGGTTATAAGCGTTCAGCACAACCTCGGGTTAAAACCCCAAACCACCCCTGACTGTTCTCACCAGGAGGTTTCAGAAAACATGCTTTCCTGACAAGGTGGTACAGAAACTCCTATTTTGTATATAACATACTTTTCCTTAAGTAAAATTCTACAAAAAATCAAGAGGAAGGAGATTGTTTTCATCGACCTTATCTATTACAAGCAGTAATAGCTAAAGGCTCCAATAAATATATTTTTGGGGTTTCTTTTCCTACATGCATTCTTTAAAGATGAATGAAGTTGCTCACATGGAAGCATTTAGAGAGACAAACCAAGATAATAAAAACGAAAAATAAAAAGGGCTAGCATTTTCCAATTACATTTCTTTTGCCAAGACACTAATCAAAATAGCAAACACAGCATTATCTAACTGAATCACAGCATTATACAACTTGGGTGGGGAATGAACTTGACTTTGCAGCTGGGAATTTTGTCAACAGGGTCCAGAACCTTCTTTCCAACACTTGCTTCTCTAATATGTATGCTTTGTAACAGGCAATTTCATTTAGAATGAAACTAATTAGGATAGATGTGTTCACACTTCTTAAAGCATCCAGTTCAACCTCCTTACAGCTTTCACATACCACAATGGCCAATCATTGAAATACAACAGCTGTGATTCAACTAAAGAAAAGAAATTGCCATTTTTTCCCTCTCCCTCATCACAATTTTAATTGGCACTGCATAGGCCAAGGCTGTGCTCATGGGAAACAGCCACATTTAAAGTAGTCTAAAGCAGGTGCATAGGTATATTTGAATATAAAAACAGCCAGCAGCCAAGCCCCACACAGCCTCTGTTACTCCATAACCAGCAAGATCAGGGAGAGAGTGAGAAGGTAAAAGCCAGAAAACTTGTGTGTTGGGATAAAGAGAGTGAAAGAGGAAAAGCAAAAGCCATGTACACAAACAAAAAAATACAAAGAACTAATTCTCCACTTCCCATGGACAGGCATGTGTTCAGTCATCTCCAGGAGGACAAGACTCCATCACACATAACAGTTACTTGGAAAGATAAATGCCATCACTCCAAACGTCCCCCCTGCTTTCATATAGCACAATGTCATATAGTCTGGAATATCCCTTGGGGTCAGCTGGGGTCAGCTGTGTCCCTGCCCAACTTTCTGTACACCTCCAGTCTCCTCACTGCTACAGTGAGAGGCAGGAAGACCTTGTCTCTATGCAAGCCCTGCTCAGCAATAACAGAAACATCTGCATTATCACCACTGTCTTCAGCACAATTCTAAAACATAGCTCCCTCCACTAGCCACTGTGAAGAAGATAAAGTGCATCTCAGTCAAAACCAGCACATTATCATACTGTGGTTTAGCACAAATTATAAATTTATACTCAGATTATCTTAAGCTTCACTGATAAAGACGTTTCTTATTAATAGGCAAAGCTAACCTAAAGCATCAACACAAATTATGATACAGAGCATAGTCTGATGTTCACTATGCAGGCAGATTGAGAAATGAAGATGTATCCAGAGTAGCTCAGATGGAAAGAAGGTCAGGGATCTTTGTCTGCTGGTACTGCTTCTCCTGGGAGTTAAACTCCTCTCACCTGTGTCAGCCAAAAGGGGCCACATTAGCTCTATCATGAGTTTTGTTAGCCAGAGTAACTTTGACTAAAACAAGTTAGGAGCCATTCAGATGAGCACACAGCATCTTCTATAAAGCATTATTTCTTCTTCCAGCAGGATTTGGAAAAAAAAATATCCTAACTCATATTTCTATAACTTTAGAACTGCTATTTTTTCATGTAGAAAAGCCCTTTGATGCCCCTCAAGGCCTAGGCTGCAGGGGTTGTATGAGGAAGCTTCTACTCCTGCAACCAGCCTGGTATTCATTCCAGACCAGGTTGTGCTCACTTTGAAGTCAATTACAATCTTCCACGGGTTTAACCAAGGTCTAGATTTGGCTTACTTTTATGAATCCCTCTATTTATCCAGTCTCAGTGACTGGAAGTCTCATACCTTTGATGCTGCATTCATAAACAGAAAACTTGACTGGCTATGGCAGTATATGGAATATTCTTCTGACAAAGAAATCATTCTATGGAAACCTCACTACCTGCCATTTTGAGACAGTCAGGGACTGAGACATTTACTTAACATATTTTATTTCTGGAAATTTTTCCACAGGAATGATAGCCTCTGAGCCCATGCTTTTTGGGACCTTTAGTTGGAGTAAAACACTTGCAAACTGCTACAGGCAGCACATGTACTTGTCAGCATCCACTTAAAATTCCAGGAAGCTTACCAGCAAGTTTTAATATATTTTTATTTAGCAACCTCTTGAGTTTTAATACTTAAGCTGGTTATTTAACCAGGACACAGCCCCAAAGCACCATGTGCTGTGCAATTGAACAGAGATTTACTTTTACTCACATAAAAAACTCTAACTCTGTATTCGCATTTCAAACCAAATTCATATGGACAGTGATGCCACAATCAGAAATTAGGCAGAAATGAGGCCTAGAATCCTTGGTGTTGGCAGAGGTGAGAGTTTGCCTGCCATCTCAAGCATAGTCATACTGCTTTCTGACATTTCTGACAATACTGTCCCAGTACCAATTGAAACAGACAAGCCCTTGTGGAGAACCCACAAAAATCACAGCAGCGTTTCCTGCAAGCACTGCATTTTCCTAGTGACCCTTCCAAGCCTATGAGCTCCAGCCTTGTAGTTTTCCAAGTGGATTTGTGCCATTGTAACACACAGACCAGAACTGAGTGGTGGAAGCGAATACATCCACACTCCTGATTTCACAGTCTTCTTAATTTTTCCATATTAGTTGTACAGCATTTAATTTCTATCACTAAAATATTCCATTGTTGAAAACTCAAAAAGAAAAGAACTTGAGTGTTTACATAGTAGAAGCAAGCAGATAATGCTAAAGAAAACATATAATAAAATCTGCGAGTCTTTCAGACAGTCTAGCAACTTTGAGTATCAGTGGGAGGTACATTTTTGGGAATTCTATCCTGGAACCCAAATGATCCAGGTCAGCCCAGAGGTTTCCTGCATGAACTTGATTATGTTCAGATCTCTGAAAAATACACATACATACATTCATCTTGAGCCCTAAGGAATCAATATACATAAGTTGTGAACTCACCAATATACATAAGTGTGAACTCACTTTCTTTTGAGAAAAGGTGTTCTCTCACAATCATGCTGGGTTGTAGTTCACTTTTTTACACTTTTTTACAGTCCTATTAGTTGATGGAGATTTTAGGAAGACATTTGCCCGAATCCTTTCACTCTGCTTTAGCCACAAAAGACATTTCTCTTCCCTCCTTGATTTTTTGATTCTGTAGGTTTTATACTTACCTCTTTTTTTGCACATGGTTTCTAACTCCATCAGCTTGCAACCCTTCTATGCACTTGTTTTCCTTCTTCTCAACTGGGCCTTCAGCTAAACCAGATCCCTGCAAGACAATATCATGTATTTGGATTTGCCTTCCCTGCTTATTCCCCCACAGGTTCTTTGTACATGCTTTGTATATGTATATTGAAGATTACAAGCATTTGATGGTAACAGCATTATCCTCAATCTGTGGTACACTCCTGAGAAAATTTTACTGCTTAAAATCCATTGCTCGGAGGCATGCTCAGCAGAAATGACTTCTGCACTCCGCTTCATTTCCCCAGTGCATTTGTGTTGCAATAGTAGACTGCAATGTTTAATGTCTGCACTGCCACGAGTCTGGAATAAAGGTTATAGAGCCTACAGCTTGACTTGCTGTATGCTGTATGTGTGAGGAATGCACTACAGCCATCTCATAACTGGGCCAGAACTTGTGATAGACTGTACAAACTATGTAGTCAAAGGCTATCTGCCTTAGACCTGGGTAGGTCTCTAGGATATAAAATTTTTGGTGAAATAATTTTCTTGCATATTCTCCCAAACTATCATGCTCTGAGCTTTGATCTGTGATGCTGTCAATCTGAGCATCTTCCATTGTTACTAAAGGCATTCAAATTAAGTTGAGTGAATTGGAGTGTTGAGCATGCATGTGTATGTAAACCAAAACCCTTCACATGCTGCAGAATATAGCCTTGAAATAAACATTTTCATCAAGGAGAAACAGATGGAAGTGCTTTAGTTTCCATTTTGTATTAACAGAAACTTCTCATTAAACTCTTGAACTGTCACAATTGGATAGCTCTGTGTTTTCCTGCTTGGTGAGCACAGCCTGGCTGACTTTGGTGGGCTGACACTTTGCCACATACACTCATAGATGCCATTAGTTCACCCCTTTATGGATGAGATTTTCTACCATTTGTTTAGAGTTTCTGCTTTGCATTCTATCTTGTACAAAACTGAATTCTGAACTCCAGTCAACCTTTAATTCTAAGTAACAAAGTTAGCCAACAGAAAAAGGAACTGACAGAGACAGACTGAACTGGCCCTGGCACACACCTACACCTGCAGAGTTTAATCTCCCAGTATGGGGAAATAGATAAATATCTGCTAGTATATTTAAGTACTGCTGAATGCAATCCAGTTCATTGACTGGGAGCTCCATCTGAATGCATTCTGGATGAGCCATTTATCCCTGTGTGTCAGCTGTGGCAATTTGTAATACCAGTCTGAACTGATTGCTTCATTATTGTAAATGACGTTCCAGCCTCACAAAGTTTCTGGGTGGAACTTAATATGATGTAAACACAAATACCTATCTACTTACTAAGTTTCTCCTCCAGGAAGTAGAAAGCAAAGCAACTTGAGCATTCTGCAGTATCAAAGAGTTTTCAAGCTATTAAGGAAAGCAATTACTGTGAGGTTAGCCATACAGTTTTATTGAAGAGTGATTTAATGATGATGATTAAACAGTTACTAAACAATGACAACAAGGTGGTCAAACACTCTATTACTTCCAACACTTCTAATAATTAAGCTAGCTTGTGTGGAGTATGCTTTAGATTTAACATAAAATGTCACTTACCTTGCTGTAGATTCCAGATGCCAGGCAAGGCATAACTTGACCTTGAGGAGAGGCCTTGGGAGGCATCCCTGCTCCAGGGGAGATCACCACTCTGCAGCCACTGCCATGCTGGAGAGCTCAGGCTCTGGGGCTGCAGACAGCTGTAGTGTGAAGTGATTGGCTTGTAGTCAAACTCCTCTCTGGTGGGAGCCATAGAAGTTTTAGATATGTCTGGTCTCAGTTCAGGTTGATGCTGTTAACTCCCAATAAGACCCAAATTCTTTAGGTGAAGAAATACAGCTTAGCATAATTTCTCCAGGTTTGCAGAGCAGGGCTGGTTTCAGCCAAGCCTATTCACTGGTGATGCCAACGAGTGGTGTACCACTGACTCAGAGTAGGTGTGTCCATTGATTGTACCATAAAATTTGGGAAATGATTTGGGACAGAAATATCTTAATTCTTATATTCCCTCACCTCGGATGCAACTGCTCATACTTCTATCTCACAGCAATGCTTCTGTTGTACTCCTGATAGAAAGAGTCTTTGGAGTCTCTCACAAAGCTCCACTTAGCCTTGACTCTGGCTTTGACACCTTTTAGCTCCTCCCATCAGGTCACGAACCCACAGCTTTTTACCTTTACTGTGCTATTCATTACAACAGAACCCTCTCCTGTATTTTCTGTTCTGCTCTCCTCACCTTTAAATCCTATGTCAGAGTATAGCATATTGAACTATTCTTCTTTTCCTTCATCTACTATATGCCCCTCTTTCATATTTGTGTGGTAATTCTGTAAAGAAAGGAGTGCCTGTAGCTTATATGTGTATTAAATACGTCAAAACAGTCATGGAGCTGAAAATACGACTACTCAGTAAACATCAAAATATGGGTAATTTTAGCTCACTATAGGCCTAGTATGTGACTTTAGCCTGTTCATTCTTCAAATTCCCTTCCCTAACACTGAAAATAAATACCATTAATCAATCCTCAGTTTGATGATAAAAACCAAGAGGACTACATAAAGATAAATATCCTAAATGTACAACACTTCTTTGTAACTATTAGTCAGATTTGAAATGCTTAATGAAAAAAAAATCTCAAGACTACAAAAAACACAGTTCAAACTGTAGTTAAAAGTGTAGCTTTTCAGAGGTTCTGAATCATTAATGCCTGTGGGGGTCTCTGTGCACAGCAAGCTCTGAGGGGCTTCTTCACCTCCCTAATGATATGGGTCAGCAACTCCTCAAACCATGCCTCCACCAGCAACAGTGTCCTGCTGTGGCAAAACAGCTCTTTGGGACATAACTCTTGGAACATAATAAACCAAGTTTCATATAAAGAATCATCTTCCCATGACTCAGCCCTGACTCACCAGGAGCCTTTTCCACATTTAAGGAAAACCATGTCATTCAAGCCAGCTTTAGCACAGATGACCTTTTAAGCAAGATTGCTCAAAATATTTTGCAACTATTAAGAAAAGCAAGCACTGAAAGATTGCCTTTCATAGGTGTCCCAGGCCAGCCTTGCTTGCAGGTAAGCACCCTAACCACAGAGTAGGGATCAGATCCTGAGTGAGCTGGACAACATGGTATTTAACTGAAGTTGAACAGAGTCAGATTTGTGTTCTTGGTATTGACAGCAACGAGAGAGCATTTGTGTGAAAGGAAGAACGTAAATTCAGATCTGAGTAAGCGTTTTCCCAACAAGCATAGTTGATTCTTTGAATCAGCACACTTTGACTGCCTTCCAATTGCAGGGAGCGAGAGTCTCCTGGTGGTGTGGGAGTGCACAGCGGTGCAGCCTCGGTGGCCTCGTGGCACAGGTGTCCTGCACCCCAACAATCTCCTCTCCTCTCCTCTCCTCTCCTCTCCTCTCCTCTCCTCTCCTCTCCTCTCCTCTCCTCTCCTCTCCTCTCCTCTCCTCTCCTCTCCTCTCCTCTCCTCTCCTCTCCTCTCCTCTCCTCTCCTCTCCTCTCCTCTCCTCCTCTTCCTCTCCTCTCCTCATCCTCCGCCTCTCGCTCCTCCCGCCTCTCCTACTCATCGCTCTCACACTCTCCTCTCCTCTCCTCGAAGCCTCTCCTGCTCCTCGTCCTCTCCTCTCCTCATTCCTCTCTCTCCTCTCCTCTCCTCTCCTCCTCCTCTCCTCTCCTCCCTCTCCTCTCCTCTCCTCTCCTCTCCTCTCCTCTCCTCTCCTCTCCTCTCACCTGAAATGCCTTTTGGTTTGCTTTTGCTTTTTTTTGTTTTGTAGCTCTTATCCTTATTTTGAACCCTGCAAGCTGCCTTCGATGGAAACTTCGAGGAAAGGAGCCTCATTGCATCCTGAACTAGACTTTCATTTTCATATTTAGAAGCAAAAAAAAAAAAAAAAAGAAATTGTTGTTTTCTACAAAGCAGCTGCCATCAGCAAAACCTATTATCTGAGCTGGCTCAAATCACAAAGGAATGACAGCTCGGTGCTAACATTTAAGATTCAGAATTTCAGTCTATTTTAATACATTCCATGATGAGTCAGAGCCCTCTCTGAGAAATATGGAAAGACATTTTTTCTTTTCTTAAAATAGTTGTGCTATTTCATCTCAGAAATGCTTAACATCCATAAATATGAGCCGCTGATATTCCTGCTTCCTTCAATTTTAACTTGCTTACACAGCAGAGAACTCAAAGAGTTAAAAGATTTAACAATGATGCTCAGATGTAAATAGACCAGAATTATGCAAGGGTCTGAGTTTACAGTTCAGCTGCAGATTGTGGCTAGTTAGTTTTGTTTGTTTGCTCAAGCACAACATCATTAATCAAATTGCTGAGATTTCACAAAATTCAAGTATCCCAGGAAGATACATGCACACAGTAATTCTCGTTTATTTCTCAGTTAGCCATAGATTTGCCAACAGAGGGAGTCCTCTTACTGTCTACTAAAGCTTTTGTCAAAGTCATGGTGTCCCTGCTGAGCAGCATCACCGCACTAATAGCAAGGAGGAAAAAGATTTGCAAAACAGAGTCACCTCAGGGCATTTAGCAAATCAAAACATAGGGTAATATCAGACATGAAATCACTAGAAGTGCACTGGAGGATTCAAGTGGCTGTTTGTGTTATTACAGCAATTATATCTATGGGCAGAGCTATGAAATATCTATGAGAGTAATTACTCTTAAATACATTGAGAAGAATTATGCCAGATAAACATATAGTTCCCCTATGCCTGCAAATCAATGTTTAACTGTAAAACTCCTTTGTGTTCTTTCCTGTGGTTGTAGTCATAGCTTGTCAAGTAGCAACTATCCAGACTGTGGTTTGGAGGAAACAAAATTGTTTTTTAAGAAACAAACATAAAAAAATACAAACCAAACAAAAAGAAAAAGAAACAAAGAAAACCCAAGACTTTCTTCTACATTGTGATTTCCTTAAAGGATCATGTAATTTTGTAATTTTAATCCCATCTGAACTAACTTGTATATAGTAGGACCTTCTGAATTTCACTTACTTTTTCATCACAGAATAAACCAAACTTTCTTGTGAACTATGAAAATATTAATTTAGTATCTTATAGCCACTGTTTGGATCATTTGGTTTCTGCTGCTTCCCCCTTTCTTGAGGTGGCCAGTTCCCTTATGACTTGATGAAAGGATTTCAACAGCTGATCTGATAATGACATCATGTTCCAGATTATCTTGGACACAGCATTTTAATCCATTTAAGAGGAAAGAAAAAAAAAAAAAGCAGAAATAATGTTATACTTATTACATCAAAGTAAACACTTTACAACTATGATGTATTGCCAGGGCTAACAGTTTTGTGAAATATTAAGTAACCAAATCAAGAACTGAGCAGCAATCAGGTATGGTGATTTACTAGCAGTAGTATAAGGACAAAAATATGAGGTTACAATCACATCTGTGTGACAGTAACTCCTTCCTTCTCACAGAAATTGTTATTTTTATGGTAGTCAAGACTGAAGTGCTCATGAAGCAACTCCTAAACCTCTGGTTTTTTTTCAGCTTGATATATCCCAGTGAATCTTTCAAAAAGATAAAAAACCAAAACCAGTATTACCTGCATCTGTTCCATCCCCTTTTGTCCTGGAACCCAGACTTACACTGAAATTCCAGCAGCAGACTTAACCTCAACCAATTATCTTCTAAAGCGAGTTTCACATAGGTAAACCAGTGCCAAGAAAACTCAGAACTGCAACAAAATTGAGCCTAATTATTGATGGGAATAAAATTGATATTTTTTCTTCATCATTTTCAGATGAGTAAAGTTCTTTGTTTTCTATTTCTTGCTAATACTGCAAACAGATCAGCTTTGCAAGTTTTGGACATCTGGCCATTTTAGATAAACATTCCAACCTTTTAAGTGTTTACAGACTAAACTGTAGAGCTAAATGTTTATGTTGCACTGAATAACTTCAGCTTTGTATTTAACAGAAAGACTGCTAAAGTAATATTGTTTCAATCAGTAGGTGAAGACACATGCTACTGAAATAACCAAAATTTTGAAGGAAGATATCAATACTACTCTGTCCATAAATATTTAATACATCTCTATGTAGCAGCCTTTATAGTTGGAATATATAAAACTGCCACAGTTTATAGGGTTTCTAATTTTAATTATTCCTAGACCCTTCAAAAACAATTATTACAGCCTTAAGCTTCTATGAAAACTAGAATATAGCTTTTTGGGTTTCAAATAGTATGTTCCTCCCTTAATTCTAGTTTAATATGAAATAAATCCTTGGCCATGTATTTCAAGAAACATGGCCTCAGATATTGCTAGGAACAGGGTTTGGATCCTATTGTTCCACCTGTACAGGGCAAGAGTTTTTACCCTGACACATGCAAAACTACATAGAGCAGAGAACTGGTCTGGTCCAGAAAATAATTTCTGGACCAAAATATCTGTTCTCAATCAAATTTCTTCTCAGGTTCAAATAACAATCTAGCTGTTGCCTGCTAAGGTTAATTTGAATCATCTCTCTCTCTCTCTTTGGTATTTACATTTTTCTTTTTCTTTGGGGACAGCAACAGTATCTCATGGTGTGTAAATCTGAAAGTATGTCATTCACTCCAAAATACCACTTTGCTCACAAAATCAAAACAAGCTGGGGTACAATATTGCTTCTAAAAGAAGAAAAATAACATGAAGAGAGTTGCACAGTGGCATCAGCTTTTATTCATTGCTCAGCTGCTCATGTAGAGACTTTCCACAAGTCTGTACACAAGTCTCTCTGCAACACAATGTGGATGAGGATATTTCTTAACTTCTGTGGTTAAGTTTTATGTTTCCATTTCAGTGAGTTTTGGCTGGATGTGTTTTCCACAAGGTCAGAAGAGTTTGCTCTGGATGGGCTCCTCTGGGGACCATACCATTACATGTTTCCTGTTTTGTGCACGACAGCACAGTGAGCTTTTTCAAAGACACAAGCTGTGTGCTTAAGCCTTCTGAGCAGAGTTACTAGTGTGCTAATGCAAGACTAAGACAGAACAAAGGAAAGAACCCTTGACTGAAACCTTTACCATCTTTCTATTGAGTCTTCCAGAACCTGAATTCAAGCCCACTGCTCAAACAAGTTGAATTCAAAGAGCAAGCACCTCAGGGTTTAACTTGTGTTTTCAAACTCCTGAGTGTAAAATAATCAAATATAGCATTTCTGTTTTGTCTTTTGTCCATTGCTTAGACAAGTCAGTTTTCACAGTGTCAGAGTAGTTGCATTAGCACTTCTCAAGTCTGGTAAGGTGAAACTACCTGAGACTCAGAACAGACACAGCCTTTCTAATGAGCCCAGAGGTAAAGAGGCAGCAGTTCCTGAGCTAGCAGATAAAAACTGGCATCACTATTCCTTTTTCACAAACTGCTTCACCTATGCTTAAAACACCTCCTTACCTTAGTATTCAGAAAGATTCAAGTTATTTAAAAATTGAACCATGTCAAGTGATTTACAGTAACTATGCTGTATGAAGACACATTTAGTGTTTTCAAAGGAACTAACATCTGCATGAGTTTTCTGTTAATATGTTGCATTGTAAAAGGATATTTTTAAAGAGATGGCAACAGTAAAAGCATGAAAATTACAAAGGGAATGTAAAGGAAATTACTATCAAGAAACATAATTTTGGGGTTTTCTTAATCAGTTTAAGAGGAGATGCAATATAGACACCCATTTGAAAGTCCTGGTGATGATCTACCAAACTGAGGAGAGTGCTATAATTTTAAAATGGTTTATATCAGCTAATTATCTCTGAAATTATGCCTGAAGACTTGATGTAGATCTCACTTTTTCCAAGACTGCTGGAATCACAGTTCAAAACAGAATACTGCATCCGTCATGCACATTTCTACTGCTGTCTGGACACAAAGCATTTTTGGAGCATCTCAAAGATGAGAAAGAAATGATCTGAAATGGCCAGGTTTGTCCTGACCTAATCTTGAAATAATGCTGTTCTCCATACAGGAAAAAAATACAAAGGAGGACTTTTGACTAATGGATAGAATCCAAAATTTGGACTGTTATTCATAGTTCACTAAACTTTCCTGTGAGAAAATGCTTGCAGTATATGGGACAGAACAGCAGGAGGGGATCAAGACAGCCTTCGTTTTTGGGAGCCTCAGCCAGCAGGGAATCCTGGGCATACCAGGACTGAGATGGAGGCTGCTGTGTGCTCCCTGCCCTCTGGTGATTTCTGCATTATTATCATCCCAAATGAAGCTCTGCCTTTGAGAAGCCTGGCTTGCCTGCTCCAGCAATCAGGAATGGAAAGCATTGACACAGATGAGCCACAAACAGTGCATTGTCCTGCAGGATATTGGTATCTAAACTCAACATTTTGGGAAAACAATTCAAAGGATGAATTTAAGAAAATACATAGAAACATCATCATTCCTTTCTGGTATTTCCAAGGATCCTGGCAACACAGTATTTCCTCAGTAAACCAGTAGCTTGTTCCAGCTACAAAGATGGACCATCTCACTTCACACACAGTGAAAAACAGGTATAGAGAACAATCTGTTGTCTGCCTGAATCCCTCAGTGAGATCTGTGGAGGCAGATCCATAAACAGTGTGCAGGGGCTGCTTGCATGATATTCAGTGCAGGACTGGAGCTGAATTCTCTGTTCTGTCAGCTGTTGGTAGCGTGCAAGACCCCAGCCAGTGAACTCAGATCAAGCCTCAGCAGGCACACGCTCACCTCTTAAAATAGTACAGTCTGGCAATAGACTGTAAAAAGGCAAAGATACACATGCTATAAAACCTAATTACCACTGCAGCCTGTGTCATGGCCTGCCATTGCACACAATGCACAGCAAAGGAAGTGTTTTATCCAGGACACTGACAGCTCAGCATGTCACACCTGGAGTGAAGAAGTAAATCAAAGGAGAGTTTCTATCTGTATTCCTATAATGAAATATTTTTGAAGGAATGGGCTTATAGATATTAGAAATGGGGAACACATACCATTGATTCATCTAGTTGTATTCCATACCTAAACAAATCTGATCTCAACTGTACATTTATGCATGCTCCAGCCAAACTACCCTGTGAAAAAAATATTCCACTGCCTTCATCTTTGCAGTCTTATACTGTTTACCATAAAGAGGAATTTCCCTTTCCTGACTACAGCCTGATAGTCTCTGTTATGTCACTGTTTAATTACTCACTTCACTCTCCAATGTTTGAGTTCACCAAGTATTTGCTGGCATTTACCTTGAATTCTCTGTTGGGGGACTTCAGTTCTCTGAGGGTTGGAAAAAAACTACATTCTCTATTCATGGGTCTAGTAATGTACAATATGAAGTGCTAGCTCTGCACATATTTTCTAGTCTGTCCATATTTTCCAAATATAATAACTGGGTACTGACGCTCAATAAAATGGCCAGTTTTGATCACTGCCTTCTGCACCTACAACCCCAAGCTTGCATCACACATATTTCCTTGCCAGAACATTAAATAAATCTGTGTATGCTATGACTTTATTCCCACCCTCCCATATTTTTTAGTTTCCAACAATTCCTTCCATAAAATAACGACACCATATAAGATGCATGATCTATGGCAAAGCAAATTTTTTATTTCTTATTCAGGGATCACATTTCCACAGTTATTTCGCAGCCCATTCTAACATTTACAGTTTCTCTAAATCTGATATAATATGAATATTTTATTAATATGCTGCTCCTATTTTCTTTTACAATAGGTTCATCATGTATTTTCAATGAATGTATTTAAATCAGTAGTTCATCTATGTACTTGAGACTAAAAAAATAAAAGAATAAGCATTTGTTCAGTGTTATCTCCCACTGTGCCTTGCACTTGCAATCTATTGCTTCTAACCCTGAGTTCAACTCTAAATTTATTATACTCTAGGCTTTTAAAATTTGTTTGAAGCTTATCAATTGAAACTCTACAGTCCTAATAGTGAAACTTAAGAAACAGTTTACTTACCATCTGTGTCAAATTAGACTCTCACTTCTACCTCTGTGGCCAGAAATAGAAGAACTAAGCAACTTCATTTTTAAAAATCTTTTTTCTAGGATTTGGGGAAAGGAGGGGGAGGCTTTAGTAGTGCAGCCACTAAACCTAAACTGAATTATGTGGGTAACAGAACTTCAAAATATTCCACAAAACAGTGCCTGATGTGTCTGAAGAAAGTTAACATTCAAAATTCACTTGGATTTCTAGTCAGGAAAGGCCCACAGAATAGGGACTCAAGATAACCCCTTAACAGGCTCTTGCTTGGAAACTGAGTATGTAGAGGGATAGGAATAGAGTGGCAGAGAATGTCTGCTTAGAACAAGAGAAAATAGCAGCTGCTACTATGACTGCAATGCACTTGTGCTTTCAGGACAGCTTGAAAGTTGCAAGGGACTAGAAAGCACTACTAATTTAGGAAAAATAAAAATAAAACCTCTAATTCAGTGTCCAATTTTGTGTGTTTAATTTTAAGTTCTGCTGAATGATCAGCTGAACACAATGGAACAAGGACAGGCTAAAGAGAAGCACAGAGGATTTAGATGGGATTTTGAGCAAGGTTCTAACTCTGCTCCCAAAGGCAAGTGAGCTCCTACTAGTCCTGCCCTTAATAAATTATCATTTAAATTGATGCAACTACTGATCCTATTACTGCTTAAGTACAAAAGCCACTTTATATGTGTAATAATTCCTCAAGCACTGAGATTTCCATTCAACAGGTCATCTAATGTCTGCAGTTCAAAAATAAGGCACAGCACTTCTGGCAGAAAAAGAAATAAATTCAACCCCCAGTGTAATTGCACTAAATTGATAATTAGCTGCTTAACGTGGTGTGTAATGAAAAGGTTGAGGGTAAAGTGAAAGAGATGACTTTCACCTTTGCTACAGTTTGATAGCAGAAAGGTTCCTTTAGAACCTACAGATTTATGTAGGTTGTTGCTTGAAAAGGAAACATTGTGTGGATTTCTATGAGGCTTCTGTGTGAGGCAACAAAAGTTGTTCTTTCTGAGAAATGTACCCAGAATGAGAATATCTCCTGCTGGACAGCTTGGACAAAGAGCTGGGACTGCCAAAAGCTGTGGAAAGCAGCCAAAGGACAAGGAAGAAAATCAAGCAACAGAGAAGTGCTAACATTTTATCAACAAAATCTTTAGGGTAGGGAAAGGCAAACTTACAAATACCAACAGTCACCATACGTGAACACCCTGAAACAGGAAAGAGCAGAAATTCCAGCTGGGGAGCACAGTAAAAGATCTTGCACAGGAAATGGGGAGATCACATTACCACCAAAATGTTGATTTTCAGAGAGAGCCCAGATAGACAATAAAACAGTTACAGTCCTATAACTCCTTTTAATACTATGAATAGTAAAAAAATATAATATCTAACCTGCAAGAACCCTTACGGATCACCAACTGCAAACAGCAGGAAATAGTTACACAGTTCACTCACTAAAATAGGATGCAGGCACATCAGTTTACAGAATAAAATTTGTATCAATTGGTGCATAAACCTTATAAGGCCAAGCAATTAAAACTGCTATGGAGGACTACAATCTTGCAGCCACTCAATTGTTAAGATTTTTTTCTTTTTACTTCTTTCTTTACTTCAGAAGTAAACCAAACTTTTTTGTTCCATATCCAAGGTAAGTAGAAAAACCTCAGAAAACCTCCACCAGCATATTTTCAGGAAATAAAATCAGTGACATAGTGCTGGTGAAGCAAGAGACTGTTCAAGTTCTGTCCTCAAATAAACTGATTTTTCTTCCTTCAAGCAAGCATTCTCACACACACTTTTACACAAGTTTGGGAAGGAATTTTACAGGAATATCTTCAGGGTTTTTTCTGTTCTCATGTAGTCAGGCCTGACTTTAACAAGAAGTTACACCTGACTGTGGAAACTGAGCTGCTGCATTACTGTCACAGAGAGATTAGATATTACTAAAATTAAAATCGTGGAGCCACATGTCATGCTTTGCAGCATAGTAACTTCTCTCATTACAATCTTTAGCAGATACTAAAGTAAATTGCATACTTTAGTAGTATGCAATTCAGTGTAGCTACACAGATTATGTGTCTATGCATTTGTATGTGCATATGCATTCTGTGTTCCAAACCAATGTGGCTGTTACCATATATACCTGCTGTTTGTGTTATTATTTTGGAATTAACTGCATGTGATTAACAGTATCCTGCTTTGTTGTTTAGAAGATGCATATAAAATAATGAGAAAAAGGGGCACTGATTTATGTGCACGATTAGTGAAATCAGTCCTGTGTAAGGATCTCTTGATTACCACAGGCTGTATAAATTTCAATAAAAAGCATTCAGTAGCTGGCACTGAACTCTACGTGGCAGTAATGTACCAGCTCAGTCTGTACAGCCAAGGCTTAAAATAGGTAGGGGATTACATGACACAGGTGTAAATTAGGAAGATATTAAGACTTGACCCTGTGAAGCATGAGAAAAAGAAACAACCTGTGAAACAAATTTATAGAATTCGTGATTTACTATAATTTTAGGAAAGCATGTCTCTCCCTCTCCTGCACAACTAGCAAAAATTCCCCTTCATCTTTCTGAGAACTTATTCATGATTGCTACAGTCTCAAAAAGCTAGTTATATTTTTGTGGTCATCCTGTCTGGCTTTGTAGAATCTTTTGGAAGAGAGCACTACAATTTTCCACCCTAAGATATCTGATAGCCACACTAAAAATAGCCCCATGGCAATTCCTCTGTTGAAGATACACCTACTGGTATGTGTCATGCTGATCATAGTTTAGAATCCTCTTGGACACTCAAACTAGTGCTGATGCCCCAGGGGCTGTAACAGAATGAGTCTCAGTGTGCTCTTTAAACAATCATTAATAACTTATGCCCATAATAAACCACATGAGAGTGGATCTATTTTCTGCACATCAAGTATATCAAACTTAGTGTTCTCTGACCATGTGAGGGGAGGAGGGGGATGCAAATCAGTGAGTGAGGAAAGGGTATGAAGAACATCTTAGCATTGTTTGCACAGCTGTGGTGTCATGTTTTCCCCTTGCTTTACATTTTCCAGTATTCCTGTCCCAAGCAGTTAAATCAAACAATTTACCTCTCATAATGCACTAAGAACAAAGAATTATACAAGCTAGGCAAAGTCTTGTTTATATGGATATCCACTCATCTCGGAGAAATGTGAGCTTGGCTCTCACTAGGGTTTTTCCTGAAAACCACCTCACCAAGGCTGCTAGGATGCACAGTAGGAGCTCAGGTACCTCAGGAGAGACCTCCAGAGCTTCCCTATGGCAGTGAGCTGCAGTAAATGCTGTTGCAGCAGGAATGTTTCCTGACAAGTTCTGCTTTGTAGTTTTTTTCATATACATCAAATAATTGCATTCTGTATGCAAGAGGTATCAAACATCATAATAAAATAATTTAAAGGCTTGAAAATAAACAGCTTTAAAACTCAAGTTCTCCTTTAAGAAAGATCTGTAGTATCTAGGTGTTATTCTGAGTAAAACATCCCTTCTATCAAATTCTGGAGAGTATAGGCCTACATTTCTACACTATTCTATGAGCCAAAACTTTCTAGTTTATTGCTTGAGAAGACATTCCAGCTTTTTTTCAACTATTAAAATGGAACTTCTGTAGCAAGTAAACTGAATTTGGAAAAAAAATATAGAACAAAAAAATCAGTTTCCATTATACTATATTCAAACATTCAAATTAGTCACTAGATATCTGTGGTCTTGCTTTTCTGCTTTTTAGCAGCATAATTATTGCAGAGTTTAACTTTCCAAATAGAAACCTACAGAACAACAGTCATGTTTGGAAAAGTCTAGCCCATTTTTTTCTTTCAAACAGAAGTTTGTTAAAATGTCTTATTAAAGAAACAGGGAAACTGAAGCCACCTCAAAACATGAGCAAGAACCAAGCTACTAATGATACTGCTCATGAGCTAAATTGCCATGAAAAGTAATATGCACCAGAGGCAAAGAGAGGAATGGAGTAGGTAGGGTGAGGGGGAAGCATCTTGAAAAGTGAGAACATGTTTGATAGGATCTTCCCCTAAGGGGTAGAATATCACTCCTCTACCCTGAGCCTTTCCTTGCTCCTTTCCAAGTGCTGCCTTCAACCTCAACTCAAGTCCTGTTACACATACATGCCCAATTTTGGTCAATTTATGCTCTAAGAGTTGCCTCAATTCAACTTTTATAAACATGCCAATGTTATAAACCTAACAACTGCCATAAACATAACAGTGTCACAAGTTAACAACTGCATGTCCTGCAGTACATCATTCACCTGCCTGGAGTCCCATTAATTCTTGCAGGTGTGGAATTCAACACATATTATTGAGGTCTGTCCTCAGCTTTGGGAATACAGGTACAGGGAAACAGGAAAGGGAAGGAAGTCATTAAAGGATTCTGCTTCTAGAGACATAAACTTCAGGTTCTACTTTGAGGTTTTTTTGAGAAGGCAGATGATAAAAATCCCTTAATTACCTGTAGAAAAATCCCACATTCCTGCAAATCCAAAAAGGTACACAAAATATGGTATCCAAAAACAAGCAATGCAGTTGCAATTCATATTAAAAGGAGTTTGGAACCAGCATGATCCTTCCATGTGCTCCAGGCAATCCAGTTTTTTGGATATACAAACAAAAGCAGATGTGTTGATATTTAGTGGGAAAGTGATTTATCTCTATATATGGTATCAGTACTAGAATATTGTGTACAGATGACATCCACATTTTAATAAGGCCAGATGTGGTTTGGAGAGCAGGGTAGCAGGAATGAAACACTTCAAAAATAAAAAAAAAAAAAACCAAACATATCTAGAATTAATTTTTTACTTGGTAATAAAGGACCTCAAACAATTAAATATAATAAAAGGAAAAGGTGATATGATTACGGAACAAAAGAACATCCAGAGAAATAAAGCACCATGTAGTTAAAAAAACTCAAACCTATTGGCCTGAAGTGGCACAGTGTTAGCAGAAAATAAACTAAATCCCTCCGAAAGTCTGATAACTAGCAGCTGAGGACAATTTTAATTTGGAGAGTGATTAAGCACTGGAACTGATGCCCTTTCTGATGCAGGGGTGTTTTTCAGATCAGTAAGATATTTTTAGCCAAAGATACTAGAAAGATTATACAATTCTTGGCAAAATTTACTATCATGCTTACTAGGGTTGGTCAGAATAACCATCTCCACAGCCTTTTCCAGCTTTAATTTCTGTGAAGAGTTAGACCTTCTTCAAACCATTTTGAGATGAAGGCTCTTACTCAGTCTTTTACACAAACTCCTGCTATCCACTAAGGTATCTTGTAACACCAACTGTATTTTTAACAAGGTTGCTACTTCACAGCAGTAGAAGAGAAGGAATATGAGCATGCACAAGAAAGCTGTTAAACCCAGTGCTAAAATGCCAGCTCAAGTGAAGCTATGTTCCAGCTGTGTCTGTAGGGCTGAGGAGTCATTTAATTAGGCAAGGCTTTTTGTAAACAGCTGGCAGTGAGAGAACGGGGATTTTCCTTCCAATTCTCTTAAAAAAAAAATCACACATCGATAAAATACATCAGAAAATGCTCATGAGGAAACTCACCACTGAAACAGCAGGTTTGCTGTGCCTGCTCAAAGCTATGTACTACTGCAGACACAGAGCAAAAGAAAGGAAATCATTAAGAGTATGTATTTGAGATTGGAATTAGGCAGAGTTCCATCATGAAATCTCTTTACAGGTTTAAAAGCTCTCCTCTAAGAAATTGAAGAGACAAGAGGCCAGAATGACATATATTGCTGATGGCCACCTCTCAAACACCTACACTGACTACCAAAACTCCCACATTTGTGTTTTCTGGGTACAATATATAGCATTCCCTTTTTCTTTTGCTCACCGTATTTTCCCACTTATTATTTCTGACCTCAAATCTATTTTTTGGCTGAGGTATTGGTTTTTATTTGGTTTTGGGCTTTTTTCCAAAGAGAACTTTTGACTTTTTTTGTGCTCTTCACCATAGGTTTTGTTTTTCAAACACCATGAAATTACTTGGCAACATCTCTCAAGCCAAGGAACTAACCTGAAAACAGTTAAAAGAGCATATAGATTTTGCCTCCTATTCCTCTACAACCAATACAACAATATAAACTCATTAGCCTTCTTTTCCTACAGTAATGGACAAAGGGGATGGAGCTACATAGATGTGACCACTCTGTCTAGGCAGACCTTGTGCTAAGCTTGGCAAAAGAGAACAGAGGATAAAATGTCCCTTGAAAAATGTCCACAAAATCTAAAAAAAAAAAAAAAAAAAAAAAAAAAAAAAAAAAAAAAAAAAAAAAAAAAAAAAAAAAAAAAAAAAAAAAAGGGGGGATCAAGGAAGTGAACAGAAAGAAGTGAAAGGGTTTTTTTAATGTCATAGAGTAGTTCAATGGCTGAACAAGTAATAGGAATACAGTTCTTCCCAAGTCCCCTCTATTGCCCTAACCACAAGATGTGCTGCTGCATACCAGTGATTATTCTATGAGATCAAGACTTGACTGTGTATTGATTCACTATTTAGAAGCTGAAAACAGACAAACAGTTCAGAAGTGTAGTAAGAAATCAATGGATCACTGTTAATTTCCTTCCCAGTATCCATTGTTTGCTATGAGATGCTTCCACAGAGCATTAATGGGAGCTCTCTAACCAACAATGCAGCCCTTCTTAATCCAAGAAGTAACATACTTTTCTAAGTTTCATTTCCAAGAAGATACTTCACCAGCTAAAAGGTTTAAAATTTCTTAGTTTGTCAAACACTTTAAGGAGGCTGGGGGGAAAGAAAAGCTTGGTAGATTCAGCAGTGAAAATAAATTCCCCAAAGAGCAGAGGTTTTGGCAATGAATAGTAAGTCAAAAAATGGTCAAAAAATCAGTTGTGAAAACTCAGACTTCTAAAAGTGTTCCTACAAGGTCTCATATTTATTTACAGACACATCTATACTTAAAACAATTTTCTGAAATGGATCAAGATAGCCTTTTCTCTGCAGATTAGTTATCCAAGGCATAAAGAAGATAACAGTAACATTCCCTGACTTGCTGCAAAACTAATAAAGCCAGGTCATATGTTTTCTGGTCTTGATATGAAACTCATTCAAAACAGCAGACTTTACTAACACAAAATGCTTTAAACATCCTGCAGAGAAGCAAAGAGTTTGTGTTGTTTTTTTTTTATTTGCATACATTTAGAAACACTGACAATCATTTATCAGAGGCCCACTGTAGTAGCACTGACACCAAAATTCAGTTCTCAACATATAACTACTGATTTTTACTCACCCTCATTTTGCCTATGAACATAAGTAATTTGTACTTCTACAGCAAGGTAAAAAGTAAGAGAAATTTCTTCTTTCTTAGAAAAAAACCACATCAGCGAGTCATAACAGGTAATTACAAGGTTACAATGCATCAAGAAATACTTTACAGTGTGCTTAATAGATGTATAGAATAACATGCAGCCAAACTAATTAAATGTAGAAATTTGTTGACTATTATCTACTGTAGCTAAGGTTAAAAACAGATATTTCAAGGAAAATGGTCTGAACTTCAAGAGACAAGTGCCTGTGCATTCATCTGGCTCAGTCATACTGTGGGCTGTAAAGATGCTGTGTGAATCAGAATTACATGATTTTCTCTTTAGACTGGAAAATTGTGGTCCTACAGAGTAAGACCAAGGTTTGTGGTTTACTGATTGGAAAGATCTGCTATGTCACTGTCTATATAAGCTGCATTGTGGCCAACCCTTGGCCAAAGGATAAATATGTATGGTTTCCCATTCTGCCAAGACATAGCCTCCATTGACATGTACATTTGAAAGGCCAAACTAAACTAACCCCCTTCATCTCAATAGCTATGAAATTTAGAAACATCTCAAATCTATAGCTAAAATTTCAGGCTTTTGGGTAGCTCTGAGGAGCTTTAACCAGTGATTATTTTCAAGACAGTAGAGCAAGACCTACAAAGAAAAAAAAAATTTGTTCATGCACAGTCACGTGAATAATGAATTCCCATAAGTATCCCCAGAGATACTTATGGTTAAGAGCTAATGCAAGGGGTTTTGAACAAATTCTGCAAGAAAATCTAGCTAAAACTAAATCCCCAAAATATAAAAGGTGTCAGATATTGGACAGGATAGTTAAAGAAGAAAATAGTATTTCAGTAATTTGCCCTTGGCAAGATACTATTTTTCTCTTAAACATTAGAAACTTTTTTTCAGTCCTATTTGCACCTCATTTTCCCACAGAATCCAATGTAATCAAAAGTTACTGAAAAGATGATAAAGAACCACAGTCCTTTACATTTTCACCGCATTTTCTTTCAGGTGAAAGCTGAAAAGGAATATCTGTGTTATCTGCTAACAGATCATCAAAAGTCTTCCAGGAAATGAACTTACTGTCCTTGTAGAGCAAGCAACAGAATCACTGGGTCTTGGTTTAGCAGTGGTTAAAATAAACAGCTGGGAAGCAGCATTCCAATAGCCACCTTTAAAGCCTGAAAACAAATAAATTAATAATTATAATAACTGCTGCTGGAAAAAGTCTGAGCAATTATTGCTTATATTCTCAATACTTGAAAAGTTCTAGCTAACCACAGTCTATAATAAATAATTGCTTTCTAATAATCATAAAAATTTTACTGGGAAGCTAGTGAAAAATTATTGAAGACAGTGTAGTCCACCACTGAGATAAAAAGTAATTGCTCCTCAGTCAAAGCAGTGTGATTTCTTTAAAGAAAATCTGTTCCCTTCTTCAACAATTTGACTACACTAATAATTTAACAGAATAGCCAATAACGTGGTTTATGTGCTTTTTCACAAGGCATTGTGAAAAGTTGTCTCACAAATATTAACAAGGAAAATAAATAGTTGTGAGCACACATGCATGTAACCAGAGACACCTGCATCTCTTCTTGCTAGGGAAGAAATTGTATAAATTTATTCTTCAATGTAGAAAGAAAAATAATACTGGAATAACCCAATCTCAATTAATTGAATAATTGATATATTTATTAGAGATTGGAAAGCAGAAGAGAGTCATGAAGTGAATGTGCTCTGAATAAATAGGCAAAGGAATTCTTTTTTTAAAGAGAAGTAGAGGAATAAGGGGGGTCAAGAGGAAAAGTACATTCTGTGTTGCCATATATTGAAATACACTATCAATATTTAAGATTTCCTTATGCAAAAAGGTAGAGTCTAGTACTATTAAATAAATTATTTGAAAATATGACTTTTCAAGAAAAATGCTAATGGGCATCAAGTGTAAACCCAAAGCCAAATAACTTTTCTTTATATTCCAGCAAGAACTGTTAAGTCATGAACATTTATACAGGTATATTTCTTTGAGAAAGTATTTATAACATTCAAAACTATGCACTGTGGTTTGCAGAGCAGATGCTGGACTCCTTCCAGGATGTGGGAGCATTCCACATAGAGCCAGGATGCTAGGAGTGATTATGGCAGATCCAGAGCCTTCCTCTTGTTGTTAGAAGAGGGTGGCTTATTAGTTCTGGGAATCTGTCATAACCAGACAGTGGAAAAAAAGGGAGGTGGAGATATTCCAGGAAAGGTACAGCAAAAGTGTTTTTTTCACTGCAGGCTAGGGGGTTTGGGTTGGGGTTTGGTTTGCATTAATTCTAACAATGTCCTCCAAAACCACCAATATCCCAATTTAGCCTGTACCTATTTTGCTGCATGAACAGAAGTTGAACAGCAACAGAAGAACTTTAAGTGAAAAAAAATGTTTTGAGTGCAAAGCTCATAATAAATTCTTAGCTTATGCTTGAAACTTCAGGGCCCAGGCAGGCACTTAAAAGCCACAAACACACAGGTGGCCAAACAACCCCTGGCTGCTGCAGGGATCCAGAGCCACTGTGAAGGTTTGGGGTTTCAGTGCCTTCCCTTGGCGATCTGTTTGTCTTGAAGGGATATCAGCACTAGCTGACATGGTGCAGTGCAGTGTCTGTAACAGACATAACTGATCATGGCAAGAACAGAAAAACCCTATTTTTGTTCCCCACAAGTATTCCACAGGCAGTGGGTGGGGTTGGTGTTTAAAGCCTTTCCCAGCCCTCCGAGGTGCCAAAAGGCAAACGGGTGCTTTAAATTCACGGCTTTGTGGTAAGGTTGTTTGCCTTAACTGTGGTGCAATTTTACAGCACCGTCTGAGTGCTGTGAAAAGAAAGGAATAAGCTAAATGAAGGCTTTTAGAGTTCCCCAGTAGCTTCTGTCACTCAAAACACTGCCACTCTTAATCCCAGTTTCAATAAACAGTGGAAACCATGCACCTGAAATTCATGGCAAAGCAGCCTGAAGAGAAGGGTTCAGACAACCTCCCTGCTCTCGGGTTCTGGGGATGCCAGCAGCTTTAGTAGCCAAATCAGCTCTTTAGAAAAGGCAGAAAACTAGTTCAGAGGTACACAAAACTGAGAAATAAAATTCTTCATGTGTCCAGAGTTCAGTCAGCCCTTTAAAAAGGACTAGAATTCAGTGGGAGAAAAATTCTGGAAGCACACTAGCTGACTAGATTTTTTTTTTAAAACTAAAACTTTTTCTCATTTCAGAGGTAAAGGCAGGATAAGACTTTGCATCCCAGATGCAGTCCATTTTTTCAAGGAAGGGGATGTATTTCAAGAATATCCACTGTTAAGGCACACTCATCAAGTCCCTGCTACATGGGTTGGTGATTGGAGTTAGAAATTAGAGGTCAGAGCTTTGGCTGGCTCTTCCTGCTTGGGGTTCACATTTATCCACATTCAAATCAGTTCCTTGGTCCCAGTTTATATACCTACAGAGTTTGTTTTATTAACACCTAGCAAATGGATAAACTAACCCTTATTTAATATTGATAAAGGACTTAGCAATTCAAGAGTCACATTAAGTTGAGGGTCACTGAAGAAAAACATCATTTTAAAGCATGACAATAATTATACAGGGGCATTATCTTTTTCCCTTGATGGCTGAAACTTGTCTCAGACCACTGATAAAATCCTGACTTAGTGGGTGTTTAGTGTCCTGTGACAAATAATACATACTTTTGATTGCATTCCAAGCAATCATCAGTACTGCATTGGGTCACTAAGCCTCACAGAAAGGATAAATAGCCTCCATAATAAAAGAAGCATAAAAACAGTACAAACAGTAAAGACAAATTATTCAAGGTATTACAGCATGAAAACATTTTGTGATTCCTGAAATGCCAGTATGGCAAGCTTTCATGTAATATTCTGTGCTTTTCAAAAACACAGAAGAGTGTCATCTTACCATTTTTGAAACCCTTGCTAGCAAAACCACTTGGTTTAGAGCTGTCTTTCATGCCTCCACAGAAGAGAAAGCATAAAAAGCTGTATAACTGGGTGAGGATATTAACAACAAAAAACCAAAACCCCCAGAAACAAACAATCCCCCCCTCCCCTCCCAAGTGTCAAAATAAAGAAACCCAGCAGAAAAACCAAAAACCCATGCAAGGGGAAGAATTACCATAATACATCCTAAATGGGTGGGAAGGGGAAAAGCAGGAATTTGCATTTAGCCTCAGGACCAGCACAGAAGTAACAGAAATATACTTCATCTTCTCCTAAGGAGGAAAATCAGAGCAACAGTGGAGTTCATGCTCTGGTCTCAGCTAGGCTCACCTAGAGAACATTATGCCAATGTTTTAGTCCAGGCCAGGAAACCAGTTCCTGTCATGAATACCGTTGGGACTCTTCTCACTTGTTTTTTTTTTCATATCTCAGAGCACCCATAGTATGTGATAAACAAATCTATGCTCTGATTGCTGATTTAGATGGCAAGACTATCACCTTGCCTTAAGGAGAAAAAACCACAAAAATGTGCAGGATGGGGATGCCAGATCTATTGATCCTTAAAAAAAAAAAACTAAATCACTAACACAGATATAACCCTATTTGCTATCCACCTCTTGGGCTGGACTATTACTCCTCCAAACAGACATTCAACACAATAAGCACCCAAACTATTACAGGCCAAGAAAAGGAGCAAATAATTTACTGATAAAGAATAACTCAGCATGGAAAAGTAAATTATTAGAGAAGCAGATTGAAAAGAATTAGGCCTTTCCCCCAAACTCTGAGAATTACCAGAAGCCAAAAATTTAAGACACCTAGGCAGGATATATCACTCTTTCAGTTTCTACTGAGTGATTTTTCAAGCTTCCAATGGAATATGCAAGTAGCACAGAGCCATAGTAGTCCAGTTAAAAATGCATTATAGAGCCCAAGGAGACCAAGCTCTATCTCTGGTAACCCATGGAATTTATTAGTCCTTGCAGACTGGCTGCTATTATGATGAATAACAATTATTCAGTTAAAACGGTGACTGTTAATTTAAAAATGTCCCAATGTAACCTAAGTCTCCTGCTACCATACAGCCATCAAACCATCCAGAAAGCAGACCTTTGTGGGGTATAGCATGAATTATTTAGTTATTGGTCTTCTAGAGCCATTCTTTATGAAAGAATTACAGTCACATAGCTATGATGGGGAAGGAAAAGAGGATCTTTGAAGTGTACAAACAGCACAAGATAAAGGTATTTTAAAACAGAAAATAAAACCAAATCTGAACCCTGCTCACATTATCCAACTACAGCTGAAAATTAATTGTGATTTTTTAAGTACTTCAGCAAATTGCTGCTCCAGCTGATACCCCAGCCACAGTTAACCACATATCAAAGCCAAACCACAGCATTTTACTGGGGCTATTAGTTGCCACTGTCACTTCTTCTCAAGAGACTTTTTAAAGAGAATCATAATTTTGGCAATAATTTCAGCAAAGTCATATTTTTAGTTCATCAAGGGGAAAGTTTTAAAAGAAGTTAAATAAAGGATTTTATTTCTAATATATTGTTGAATTCTTTACTAAATTTAGGTAAGCTTAAAACAAGTGAAACATTTTGGTAACATTCAGTTCACCAAGGTATGCCTTATATTTTTCTGCTAACACAATAAAAACCACAATACAGATAAGTGGTAGTGGGGTTTTTTCCTAGCTGCATGAACCCTCTTATCTCACCTCAAGACATCTGGCAAAATAGGGAAACAGATGCAGGATACTGACATCTTCATGCAAGTCATTCATGACCTAGAAAGAAACAGGCTGCAAAACAAGATCCTTTCTTATGCTGTGCCTCATTGAGGATGTTTCTATCCCCACTTTGCTATATTTTGATATAGATACAGTCAAAACATACATGCTTACACCAGAGGCAAAATGACAAGCACATATAACATTACACCTGCAATAAAGCAGAATATGAACTTTTTTCTGCAGAGCCTTCAGGTATGCTCTGGATCCCTCTGGTCTCATCAATGAAAGGCAATACCCTGCACCCCAACTTTCAGACCATAAAAAACAATTTGCATCTGTTCCTTTGGAAGTATATGACAGAGTTCTAATTCTTAAAATGGCAGATAATAACCCATTTCTAATATTCGAAGGGTTTTAAAATTAATTCTCCTTTCCTCTGAACCTAAGACAGCAAAGATGAGGACAGACTAGCATTCCCACTCACTGCCACATCCTTGATCCAAAATACATTAGCAACTAAGCAAAAACAAGCTAGACCTACAGAAAAAAGTTCAACAATTTCACATGTTCAATAATTTAGTTTGGAACACAGTGCTTTGACAGCACTGGAGTTTGTGCTAGTGAGTTGATGCCACTTTCAGGAAAGATATCCCACCTGAAAGCATGAAAGGCAACCAGCATAGGAGTAAGCCATCAAGAAAAGATTTGAACTATGACTTTCTATACTGACCTTTTACATTTCCCAAGGTGAAAACGTGCAAGACCTTCTGCTATGGTTTGTAAGGTGAGAACTAAGATTACACCGGGACATCCACCCATTCCTTCATGTCCTTATTCACCTAGCAATTCACTTCTGACACTTTTAAGGAATGTCTCTGCCAGTGCTGATGGGGATGAATGTTTTTCACTCAGTGACAGGGATACTGTGGCAGAAACAGTGAAGTAGACACAAATCAGCTGGAAAATGTGTTTCTGTAGCTACACAGTCACATACACCCTGTAGCTGGCCCTGGCCTATAGCCTGGGCTAAGACAAGTTAAAGAAAACAAGGTGCAATCAATACTTAAGGTGGAAAAATAAACCCTATGCTTTTTTTCCCTTGTTCATCAATAAACATATCATCTGCTCATTGGCTGTCTACAATTCTGAGCAAATATGACATTCCATAAGGTAGAAATACTGGAAAATTAATTTTGGAGCAATTTTTTGCAGACTTACTCAGCTTTCATTTTTATTTTTCATTCAACAAGTTATTAGTGTTAATGATACCCTTGGCTAATCCCATCCTCACAGGACCAGGTGGTACATGTTAACACTTCCAAATTAACAGCTATGTTTCAAATAGAGACACTAGTAGGCTTGTTCAGCCCTTTATAGGAGAAGAAGTTACTTGTCTCACTGCATTGGACAGGGTCAGGTCAGTACTTGTGGGTTGGCACCAGTCTTTTGTGCCTATACCCTTCTGGTTCATTTATTTACTGTAATCTTCACTATTATTTCATTTTTCTTATTTAGGATTGCATTGAAGAAACAAAGAAATGTTTTGCTAGAAAATTCATGTTTTGCCTTCAGTTGAATTAAACTGGGCTAACATGAATAGGGACTTGAGTAGGGACAAGCAACTTTATACCAAGAATTGTTTTTACAAGTTTTAAAAGAGAGCTTTTTTCCTTGTGAGTGTTTCCTTTTTCTTGGTGGGAGACTGGAGTGTAGTGCTTCCACTAAACAAGACATACATGTGAGAGAGAATGATGTCTGACAATTGTATTAATTGAGGTGAAAAAAACCCCTGGATTAAAAAGGAAGAGGAAAGTTTTTAATATTTTAAAGCAGTTCTAGTGTTCCATTAGCAGTGCTAACTTGTGTAATATCACTGTGATTTTTATCTATGATTGACAGATGTATATATACAGAAAGGTGTTTTTTACTAGAATTGCTTAGTCCATATACATATCTGCACCAGTATCATTGTTCTCATAAAACCATATACCAGGACTGATGTAGTAAATCTAATCCAAAACCTGTACAGCACGTATGTGTTATAAAAGCTGATGACTTTTAGGCTCTTGGTGGGATGGCAGCAGGGAACAGCTTCTTCCTGCACAGAGCTGTAAAAGCATCAGTACTTACTGTAATTTTACTGCCTGCATCAGACAGCTCAAAAGCAGATGGTCCTGGCAAATCCTATAGGCATGTGAGGTGTCCTGACTGAGGCAAGAACTGAGCCCTTGTGTGAGACAGAGGTCCAAGTTTCAGAAAATAAAAACCTTGTGTCTTCAGTCATCTGCAGTTCATTCCTTTTATTTAAAGAATTGCCTGAAACCTGCTTGGAGAGTTTTCAAGTCTGATATAAATATTGTGCTGACTCAAAGTACCTAGGAAACAGACTTCCCTGCAACAGGATTAGTTCCAATTAAGACTGGCAACTAATTCTAGGTTACTCTAGAATGAACATGGCAGCTCAGCATGGATAAGGTATATACCCTCATGAATAAGTAAGTAATTCTGTTATCCAGCCTAACAGAAAGAGGAGATAAAACAGAAAAAGCAAACCCACAGACAATCCTGGGTATGTGCAGAAAGCATTAAGAAGAAATTAGTGAGAGTGCAATGCTGATACAGGTGGCAGTGGCATGCTCTGTGATGGCTGGGGTGCCAGCAGGTTCCCATATGGAGAATAAAATACTGCTTCCAGACCTGATCTAAGGACAATCCCAAAAAGCAGTCAGATACTCAATTAATCAAGAGATAATTGTGGCTACAATCCCAACTTCCAATCCCACCACAGCCACTCTGTTTGCAGGTCCCAGCAGTTCTCTCTTATCATTTCCATCTCCTATTTACCACTATGGCCTGTGTCATCCACTAATCACTATTTCATGTACCTTTATCTCTGGCATTCTCTTTTGTCTTCTGCAGCTGCTCAAAGCTTTGTTCTACCTCAGCAATCAAGGTTTATAGTTATTGGAATAAAAAAATCTGGTGGAGCTCCTAGAGAGAAACAGAGAAGTGGCAAACAATTAGGCACTACATCTGTCTCCTGGAGCTTGCAGTACCATGGATTTGGTAAGAGAATGAGGTGGGCAGAGATACTATATACAGTAAAGGGACACACAAAAACATGCAAATTAAGCTCTTCATGCATTCTCAACAAGATCAAGTAAAGAGTCCTCCTTTCCTTCCTTGGGCAGTTGCTTGAGGATTTTTATTGCATTCTTTAACACCAAGGTCTTTAAGTGGCTCCATGCTTATTCTTCAGCTGGAACAAAGCACTGAGGCCATTTAGCCCTCAGTAAAGGGTGTCCTGTGGCATAAGGCAGGTTAGAGGGGTCTCCAGGTGACACAAAATCCCTGGTCCTCCCCACTTGCCTGCCATTTCTCTGGCTGCAGAAACAAGAATCAGCAGCTGTTCCAACACAGACACTTCCAGGGAAGGCAGACTGGCTCCTCTGCACCCACTTCTCCCTAACTGCTACTGATCTCCTCATCTGCTCTGCTCTTTTCCTTGGATTCCCAGGTCAAGCAAATGAAAGGGGTTAGGATGGCCTAAGGAGAAGAAACAAGACACCTCAACTACTGTTTTGGACATGGATGCTGAACTTTTAGATCAGTACTAGAAAAAGGAGATGCTGCCTTTCAAAACTGAAATAACAAAACAATTCAGATGACTCTGCTGCAGCTGAAGAAGGTACAGGAAGCTTTGTAAAACAATACAGAAGGATCAAACCACTATTTCTCACACAGCTACTCAGATCCAGGGCTTACTTCATGCCATTACTCAGCAATGCACTGACATTTTAACAGAGAGCAAGCAAGGAGGCCCCAAGACTTGAAACCACAAACTGGCCAGGTGCAGAATAGTCTGTGTGCTCCAACAGGATCTGTTACACCAATTACCTACTTGGTGGTTTGAGACAGTCTTGCAGGAATTGTGCTTCACGTACTATCTGCAGCAAATCTTTATTGCATATGGTATATATTTACTAACATTCTACATATGGATGAACTATACCTTTATACCCACATATTTCCAGGATGCCAAAGCTATAGGAGGAAGAAAATAGGAATTTTTACTTTTGTACCTAAGCACTGAGCTGCAGCTGATTCTTTAGATAGGTTGAAAAATCCATGGTGTTACATACCTAAGCATTTCCCAAAATCACTTTGGCTTACTCTGGTTTTTGCTACGTTTCATTGCTGGCAGTGGAACTGCTGTACCTAGATAGCCAGCACAAGTGGTTTTAACATCCATAACTCACAGATGCCACATGCAGATGTGCTTTCACAGTTTACAACTCTGCTGAAATGCCTTCTCATAATTTGGAGAGTGCTTACACAGTTTCCACCGCATAGCAAAATTATTTCATAATAAGATAAGAATCACTGCTGCAGCAGATGAAAAACATTTGTTTTTAATATTCCAGCTACACTGCAGATAAATGGCCTCTTGCATTATGTATATCCTGATTACAGAAACTGGAGAATACAGTGGGTTCAAGTTACCTGTGTTCTCTAGTCTTGTTGGCAGTTTTGGGTATTTGTTCTATTTTCCCACTGAAACCCCACCTAATCTAGAAGATAACTAAAAGACAAGACACATTTAAAAGACACATTCAGACCAAGACAGATTTAAAAGAACAAGAATCCGATATTTGTAGTAGAGCACATTTTTAAAATATGGAGGACCATAAAAATTTTCTTTAAAAAAAATTTAAAACTTTAAATAATATATATAGTTTAAAGGCTGACATCATCTGAAGGTATGAACACTGCAAGCAGGAACATAAATACATTAGATTATGAAACAAGTCCTGGCCAGAAATGGAAAATGATGTTCCTCACTCTTGCAAAAACGCTGTGGGAAGGGTACAGCCACAAGATGTCCAGATCACTAAGGGGACAGGCTGAGCAGCTATAAGGAGATTTTTGATAAATTACATGATCATCCACTACTTGAACAATAGGACTGAAGCTAAATTCTGTCTCTGTGTTTGCCTTTGACTTGTTTCAAGGCTTCTATTTTTCAAGTCCCTTAAGCCATTCAATTTATTCAAAGTTTGATGTTAAAGTCCCAGGTTTTTTTTACTTCATTAGCAGTACTCATAAATAAAATCAAGAGGATTCACAGATGTTTTGGCAACATAAGGCTGATGTAAAGTCCATATAGTTGATGTCACTTACATATTCCATCCCAAAATAATCATAGGAAGTTATTGTACATGTCTGAAAGATATTTCAAAGCCATCAGACTACCTTGTTGGGCACTTTTGTCTCAAGTGTTTCTGAGAAGAATAGATGCAATTGACCTTAACACTTTTTTTCTGTACTTTCATGTATCTGTTAAACAGATCATTTGTATCCATCTTCTCCTCACTTATCTATGACTCCCAGAGGTGAAGAGTGGACTTCCAATGAAAAAATTGCTATCTTGAACTTAAGTGGACTGTAACAAGTGTGGCACAGTGTTAAGAGCAGTACTAAATCCAGAAATGGGAAGGAACTGCCTGAAACTGTTTTCCAGAAGAAACAGCACAGGAGACCAGGATGACAAGTGAACCTCCAAGAATGGGTGCTTTTCAGTTAAGCTCCTCATAATGCATGCATTTGCAGCTTTCCCTTTCCTGATATGCCAAACAAAGCATCTATTCCGTTTTCTCATTCCTCTGCATGGTTACTAGAAGCCATCAGGGCTACTGTCAAGGGGCAGTAACAGCCAAAATCTCTCAGTGTTCAAATGCACCTGGTGGAGCACACGGTGCCCCTCACTCACATCATAAGGGGTTGCTGCATTCATGAATGCAGCTGCTGCAATAAATGCACCCCAACTCCACCTTTCCCTTGCCCCACAGCAATCTCTACTGTGTTATTTCCACCACTTACAATAAGAGATATATTCAATTTAAGGGGGAAAGGTATCAAAATATACCAAAAACCTCTTCATCTGAAACATTGCATCACCTTGACCCCTCTTCATTTTATCTCTGCTTTTGACCCCTATTGCTACAAGAACCCTGTTGTGTTATCTTTTCTGCCTGTTCAGAATTCCCATTTCCTTCACAGCATCTTACTAAAGAGAGTAAACAGTGCAGCTGCCAAATAAAAATACATGTATTTAACTTAGCAAGTAAAAGAGGGAAGTGGTAAGAATAGAAATTGTCTTTTAAGGAAGGAATTAGCATGCCTACAAAAAAAATCCAAACAACTCCACAACAACAAAACAAGCAACTTCAGCCTAGTTCCCCCTTCTAGACTTCTTCATATCCTGACTTTTAAAGTGCCATCTGCTAGAAAGGCAAGTTCCTCAGATGTGATATCAGTTTCTTGAGGTTTTTCTTCATTGATCAGCAAATCATGGAAAATCCTTCTCCACAATTTATTGTCACTAAGCCTCATACATCTCTTCCTTCTTTAAAACACTATGCAGCTGTTTGTGTATGGGATGCAATTTGATTGAATTCTTCTATTATGATCTCTGTTGTGGACAGAATATAAAGAAAGAACCTTTACACTGGTAGAAGTTTGTTCCTTCTCATGCTGATGCATGCATGTTTAGATGTGCCCCTGAAGGCTTCAGAAACCAAGAGTGTACAAAAGAACTGCATTTGTGCTGCAAGGAAAAAAAAGTAACCTCACTAAAAGAATTCAGCTTGATTCAGCTATTCTAAGCTTGACCTGGCAATTGTGGAAAGTTATAATCTTCACCTGTATTTAAATTCCTGCAAGCAGATAGCTGCGCTGCCCTAATTAGCAGCTCTAAAAAGTTGAATGCATCTTTGGTGTTTCCAGCTGACAACAGAACAGCATTTTCTACTGTGTGCATGCTGACCCTCATTTTCTGTTGCTTGTAACCAAGCCTTTTCAGAACAGTGACTTTTTTCCTATCTTGGCAGAGACATATGGCTTATTACAGTAAACTAAGATGCCAACTTTGATGTTTCAAAGGTCAGATTTCTTTTCTGTTATCTAAGTAAGGAAGGCATTTTTCTTCCAAAACCATACTGGGAAGACACATTAACTTTTACTCTTTTGTCTCTTGGCAAAGAGAATAAGTAGCTATAGTCAAGTTTTTAGGTTACCTCCTGGGAGCTCCTTTGAAAACTCCCAGTTTGATTACTACGGTGTTTGTACCAAAGCAAGAAATAGCTGCCCTGTTGCACTCATGGCAGGGAAGGCAGCAGGGAAGAGTTTATGAACTGTAATTACCAGCTTACCCACTCAGGCTCCTTCCTAAAACAGGAATCATTCATCATCCTCTTTTGTGCTACCGACTCCTTAAAAGGCCTACTGAGCTTTAACTCCCGGGTATCCCACCGCAGCCAGGCTCCCCCAGAGCCCACGCCAGGGTTACCTAGATGGATTTCAGAGGGAACATCGCGGCGCTCGCCTCCTTATTTGGGAAACCCTGACTCTGCACGGCTTGGCACAACCTCCGCAGCCGCGCGGGGCTCCGTCAACCTGGAGCTCCGACACAGATTGAACGAGAACGAACCGCAGATCGCGATGAACTCCCGGCACCAGCAAGAAACAGAAACGAGAGCCAAAAGAGAAGGCGGGCTGACAAGAGCCAAGCGAAAGTTGTCGAGTTTCAAACAAACCCAAAAGGGCCCAGAGAGGAGCGCTCGGGAGGGCTTTGCGCGTTTGGCGCAAAAATCTTCAGGAAGGAGGAAAAGGAAGGCCGGGGAGCGAGCGAGGGAGCCGGCGGGACGCAGGCGGGCGAGCGGCCAGCGGCGCGGGGAGCGGGGCCGCACTCGCTCCGCGGGCCGGGCGGGGGCGGAGCGGCGCCGGGACGCCCCTGCACCCCCGCGGCGGCCGGGAGGCCTATGGGGGCGCGCCGCCGCCGCCGGAGCGCCGGCAGCCCCTCCCCGCCGCTGCCTGCGAGAGTGGGAATAAAGACAGATAGCGGGGCAGGCAGCGGCCGGGCGGGCGGGACGGAGCGCGCACAAAGTTTCCTGCGGAGCCCGCGGGCGGCGGCAGCGATGCCTGTGCTGCGCGGAGCGCTGGGGCTGCGCGGGCGCCGCCGGCCTTAGGGCAGCGAGAGCGGCGCGGAGCGAGCCCCCGGCCCGTGCTCTGCTCCGGGCGGCCGGGAGGAAGCGCCCCGGGCGGGGACGGGAGAGCGGCACTGCCGGAGCGCGGGGAGGGGGAGCGGCGCCGCGGGGCCAGCCGCGCCGGCAGAGCCGGGGGAAAAGATGAGCTTGTTGTCAACCATCGACACCAGCGCCGCGTCCGTGTACCAGCCCGCCCAGCTCCTCAATTGGGTCTATCTCTCGCTGCAAGACACGCACCAGGCCAGCGCCTTCGATGCCTTCAGACCCGAGCCCTCCTCGTCCCAGCACCCCGACCTCGGCTACACCAAGAGCACCCCGGAGCTGGGCTCCTCCCTCAGCTCCAGCTATCTCAACAGCTTCTTCCAGCTCCAGCGGAGCGAGGTGAGTCCGTCCCGGCCCCCCCGGGCCACAACCGCCATGATGCCCGGGCAGCCTCCTGCCCCTGCCCCGGGCCGGCACCGGCACCGGCCCCGAGCCCGCCCGCAGCGGGGCAGCCCCGCTCCCAGCCCCGCTCCCCGCCCGGGCTCCGTGCCCTGCCCTGCCCGGCCCCGTCCCGCCCGGCGCTGCTCGCTGCCCGTCCCGCTGAAGGGCCGGGGCGAGGCGCCGCCGCCGCGGCTTTGGCGCGGCCGCCGCCTCCTCCCGCCGCCCGCCAGCGGCGCGGGCCGCCCGTGTTGACAGTCTGGTCAATGGTTACACGGATTTCCCGTGCGCGGCCGGAGGGACGGGGGCAGCACACACAAAAAGTGCTACATCCGTCGCAACGTGCAAAAATACCGCCGCCGACCGTCACCCCCCCCCCCCCCTTTTTTTCCCCCCCTAAAGTATTACTTAAAAAGCTCGATACAAGAATACATATGGTTTATGAGAGATCAAAGGCAGGCACTATTTGAAACAAAGATATAAACAGGAACGTGATAAAAACAACGAAAAAAGTTTTGTGCACGTTTCATAACACGAAACAAGACTAAATGTAACCAAAGGGAAGGAAACTAACAAACTGGGGTGTGCAAAGACAATTCGCTATGGAACTCACTGTCACAGGAAGTTGTTGAGGTCAAGCACTTCTGCATTGGAGGGATTTCACATGTGTGGAGATACTGCAAGGTGGCACCTCGCACACCACAGCTCCCAGCCTCTCCAGAAACACCCAGCTACAGTTTGGCACCCTGCTGTGGGACTCTTGCCGGAGGCATTCAACAGCGGCTTTGTTTGATATGGTCAGATGGACTATACATCCCAACCTGCCACAGAATGGCATTTCAAACTCCTTCCAGTACCTTTTATGTTAAACATCGACTCAAAATGTATTCTCAGTCAAAATACGTCTTCCTGTTCTGTCAGAAAAGTTATGGAGTTATTAATTAAAACCAAATCAAATTCCCCAGCTGCTCTCGTAGAGCTGCTAACAGTTAAGAGCCAGAGTTATATAGACACGTTTTCCTCTAATTAGAAAATTTTTCTTCTTTAAGAATTTAACAAAGCGCATCCAGCCTCAAAATAGGCACTGTTTTTGAGAGTATGTACTTCAAAACCCGTTCAACCTGATTAAGTCTTACTAAGCATGACGTGACATAGGCAATTTAACAGCATCTAGACCTAACAAGCACATTGGATTTGCAAAAAGATTAGAGAGCAGTGCAATTTAAACTATTAGCTACCTACCTGTTGATGACAAATTGTAGATTTTGCCCCTTTGTGCTTGGGCTGACAAGCTTTTGGTACCCAGGTTGCAGCAAGACTGCAGGAGTTCGGCCAGCATGGATTCCAGATTGGGACTCTGTTCAGGCCTGTGTTTGTTGAAGTCAGGATACATTCTGCTCACAGCAGGTCCTTTATTTTTGGGGAGAAAAAGGAAGAAACGAGTAAATGGAGTCTGCATTCAGGAAGCCTTTGAAACAGTCTCTGAGAAAGTTTTCGCTTCCTGACAGTTCCCCAAGTTCATTTTTCGGCTTCTACTATACTCTGTGCAAGTAGGGGCTAATCCTTTTGTCACACTCCCTTTCCGCTTGGCTCATAGTTCTTTCCATTTTTTCCTCCTAACCTTTCTTCTTTCTTCTGGAAAAGAATTTCCCCGCTATGCCAGGCCTTCCTCAGGCCCCTGTCCCTGCCCCAGCTCCAAGCAGTCAGTCTCTGTGCAGCCTCCCCCAGCTGTGCTGTTCTCAGATCCCAGAAGTCACCTTCTGTGTGGATTCCTATCATCCACAAGCTGTCACTTTATTCTACTCTTTTAAACCTCAATACATTTTCCTGAGGCACATGAGCAGCAGCAACAACTGAGAATGCCAGCTCTGTAGAAAGCCAAGAGCATTCACCACTCAGGAAATAAGAAACTATTTCATTCTATATGGATATTTTATTATTTTTAAAAGACAAAGCATGTTAGTTTGTTTCCATTCACTGACTATGTGGCTGATGGAGACACTATGTTTCCAGTATTTACCTGAACATGGTAGCCTGAAAAGAGGAAAAGGAGCACAGCTATCTCCTACAGCTTGGGAATGCAACTGCCCTGCTGGATGTACCCTGAAGGAAGTAGGGAACCCTTTAATTTCCCGGACTAACACTGCCTGCTTATACAGCAGCTTTCATTCAAGGGTTTAGAAGGTGCTAGAGATACTGTTGCTCAGAAGTTTCGTCAATATGTTAGATGCTCTGCTCTTTCCAGAAACTGGAAACTAGACTGCTTTTTGGCAGGAATCACCCAAGAGTTTCCGACAATGTCATGCTCTTAATTCCTGAGATTCTAACATCTGTTTATTTGCAGATGCCATTGGGTATACACTACATATTTCATATTTGGAGAGCATTAGTACTGTACGCTGGTTTTGCAGCAAGTGGGCTTATGCTATCTTTGGAACAACACATAGCTTTCCACAGTGAAACTGTTGACTGTTTTCTACACAGTGCTTGCTTTGGTTGGCATTTTTTTCCCCCTCACGGTTTTGTCCTGGGTTGGCTTAGCCTGGAGCCGAGCTGTTACAATGATTGACACATAGCTGTACACAATATTTGGAAAGTGACCTAATGAGGGTCCAAAATAGCAACAGATTGAGAAATGATAGGATCATAGAGTGTAAAATAGTTGTGTGTCCTGTATGTTGCCTTGCAATTGAAAATTTCTGGAGAAGAACACTTGGAATTAGAGACAGCACTTGTGAAAAGTTGCTATTATACAGGGTTTGCAAGTCTGCATGGCAGTGCCTGTGTATGTGACTTGCATACTGACCAAAGGAATGGGACAGAAAAAAAATAAAAGTGCCAGCACCCACAGAGTAGTCTTGTACTTCAAGATTTTTGTCCTCCAGACTTTTTCCACTACAATGGATGCCTTCTAAATAAACATGATGAACACAGCTGTTTGGTGCATAAAAGCCCATTGTACCAAGGAAAAAAAAAGCAATAATAAAGGTTTAAACAGTAAAGCAACAATGAGTGTTTTGTTCCGTATGCAAGACTCATTTTGCAAAACAGACCTGCTTTAAACCAAACTTTATGGCAGCATTTGTTGTCCTAGATATGAAATAAAAGCATGTTAGACCATTAAGATGCAATAAATTGGCCATTGAACTGAGCTCCACTCTCATTATAACACCATCCATCAGAGCCAAGTATTTGAGGCTTTGTTGTGAGACTGGTTATATGGAATTTAATGCCTCTGAGACACAGCCAGGTATCTGTGGCTGTGATTGAAGGATACAATTAAGAAACCTAGAGTGAGGGGGCAAGAGACTCATAAGGTATTTTTCAACACTAACAGGAGGCATCCTACCAGGTCAGTGCTATCTTTGGTCAAGAAGAGACATCATTGTTAAACATTTTTCTCTACTCTGTGTCTTTCAAGAGCGAAATTCCCTCTAGAAGCCTCTATGGCAGCCACTTTCTGGATTTAAATACAGATTTTGTTCAAGCACAAATTACTGCACATACTAGATGAGAAAATGATCACTGTTTTCATGTTTCTGACTTGGAGACTTCCAGACCCAGTCCTTATAGACAAGAGGGGAACTAACTGAGAATGAGGGCACACACCAGCTAGTTCTCTTTGCTACAGTAAAGTATGGATCACTTGCTTGGAAAGAAAAATGTGTGTGGAGTTAAAAACAGTTTACAGTGTGCTGTGGAAAATAACATTCAAATCCCTGTGAAACAGAAGCAGATCTAAAACACTGGGATAGATTAGGTAACTTCCCAAAGAAGACAGTAACATTCATACAAAACTAACAACAGAAACTGATGAAATGCTGGAAGAACAAAGATGTAGGGAAGGAAACTGGCGGTTCTACAGAAAATATATTTTATCAGACAAACTTGTTGTCCATATGCCTTTCACAGAATTTGGGGGGTCACACACTAGGCTGATACTTGACAAAGAAAGATCTGTTATTTGGCCTAGATGAAGTAATTTGGAGGATAATTATAAGATTAAAAAAAATCTCCATTCTCTTAGTATCTGAAGAATACAAGGATTGCTATATCAGATCAGGCCATTGGCCCCCTAAATTAAGTGCAGTATCTTTGAGAACTGCCATGATTAAAAGATTCAAGAGAAAACTAAATGCCTTTTAAGAAGCTGCTCACAACCAGTATGGTCCGAAGGCAAACTCAGCAGAGATGCAGGTTAGCAGAAATTGCCATATGCTCCAAAACATGTCCAGTTTGTGTGATTTTGTGTTACATTATTAGTTATTCCAACACAGAACATGTTTTTGATCCACAGGGTGCTTAATGTTCTAGGCACTCAAGTGAGAACTTCTTGGTTTCTCATCCACAAACTGAGTAGCACAGTCTAGAGTACCTGAGCATAGGTATTATTATAATCAAATTATTATCAAATTATTATTTGATTTATTTCCTAATTTTAATTTTTTCTCACTATTCTTTGTGTAAGTGCCAACATTGCAGTACCCTTAACCTTTTCAAAATTTTATTGAAAGGGCAGTAGCATAACAATTCCTGTGTGCCAGGAACTTGTGCTCTCTGCCTCAGGATGATTGTACACTACCAATATATTTTGTGGCTACTTAAAAGTGCCAGACATGTAATTCCAAAATGCTTCTCAGGAAGTTAAATGTCAATTCTCACATCAGTCCTCTTAAGAGATTGCAGGGAGCTGAATCTCCTGTGTTAATCAGTGGACAACTTGCATTTGGAGATCCTGGCAACACCAGCCTGTGCTCCCAGCACAGCCAGCTCCAGAGCCCTTTTGATGATCCTGTCTCAGCACACAAAGTGCAGCTTTCATAGCCCACTCTACACTGCTATCAAAATCTTAGATCCTATTACAGGTGATTGAGCTAACAACCATTCTGTTCCTAATTCCAATTGGACATATGCTTTAAAATGCAGAAATTCAGGGGTTATGTCTATAAGCATTCTCTTTTGCTCACTTTCCTTATCTCTGCAGCTGTGGCCTCCTGCTTTGTTACTTCTGCAGTCTTTGGAAAAACACCCACGTTTGCCAGGGAAATAAAATCCCCATGTGTGAATATACTATAGAAAGTGGAGCCTGAAAGTAAGATCTATATCTTGTATAAAAAGTGTGAAATTCAAATTATTATCCAAATTACACTCTTCTGTTTATATGACCTAGGTATGGCTTCAGGCTTCTCTGTTGCCCAGGATTAAGTGGTTTTTTTGTGTTTTTGTAAGTGGACAGTGCTGCATGTAGCAGATACTCTTCTTACTCTTGACACTGAGGCTGAATTACCTAATAGCAAATTGATTGCAGGAAGAAACACACAAGAGCCAAATTTAGTTCACCAAAGAAAGTGTTCTAAATACAATTATGTTGCTTTTAATCTGACTTCCTTACCTAAGAAAGTTCCCAGAAGAAGAAAATGTGTTGAATTTACTGCAACAGCCAGAGCCTCTTGTGTTGCATCCTTACCCACAAACTGCAAATGCTGCTGTAGCTCTGCAGCACCTGCCCTACCTCCAGCTTTAACTAACCCAAACATGACTTCCACCTGGGCTTTAGTTTATTTACAATGAAAATATTAGCCACTGTAGTAATCTGCAGCTACTTGCTTTCACACAGCAATCAGAACCACGCTTGGAAGGCTGGCAAAACTAAAATACTAATTAGTGAAAGTAAATCAAGTCCTCAAGAAGAGGAATATGCACTTTCTGCTTTAGTATTGATTTTTTTTTTTGACAGCTTGAAAAAAAAATAAATCAAACAATAGAAGATAGACCAATTATATTTATTATTCCTGATTAGCCGAAGATCATTGCCAATTCTTTTAAATTGCTTGGGATTTTGTATCTATGCAAACTCCTCATTGAGAGGAACACTGACATGCTTTTTCTGCCTCATAAATACATGCACATCTTGACAAAAACCTGTCAGGCAGTATATAGAGAAGAAAAACACACCAACCTATAATTGGAGGCAAAAGGATGTAGAATTCTTGTTACAATTTTATTTTATACACAGAGCTTTCATTTACAGTGATTTTATGCGTTTACAGTGTCTTCCATGCCAAAGCACCCAAACAAAGGGGTGATGTAACTGTGTGTTGGGTAATGATTTTTCATCCACTCCTCTTTTGCTCTGCAGACACAGACTCAGTTATTCAGAACAGAAAAGGAAGATCCTTCTCCAGTGAACTGCACAAATGATCAGACAGCCAAGTCTGACTTGAATCAATATATTAATTTATGAAGTGCATGGAATGAATTAGATAGCCAAGATGTGTACTAAACTGCTTTTATCCCAAAGCAAATCCCTCCCTCCCCCCCAGGCCTTTTTGTTTTGTTTGGGGAATTTTGTGTACAAGATAGGTAACAAACAACTTGCAGTGATGGTCCTGTTACTTTGGTAATTGAAAACTAAAAGAAAAGATTACATTTTACTGACAGATGCTAGGTTAGGATTAATACCAAGGAAAGTTTTCTACATCAGAGTTTAAGTGTGCCATAAAAGGATTTTGAAATATCCTTTAAGTGAAATTTAAATCTAAGACCAGAGAATCTTTTCCATGCTGCTTTAAGAAGCATGAAAAATAATGGCACAGTGCAGTTGCCAAAAGGTGCAGGCACAGATATTATAAAGCCAAATAATACAATTCTGATAATACTTATTTGCACAGAAAAAAAAAAAAAGCAGCTGTATCCTGTTACCCAAATTGGATGCATACATATAAAAGCTACCTAAAAAGCAATACTGAGTATCACCTTCCATTTTCTGAACAGATTAATGAAATGTCACAATTAATACCTGTACCTCTCTCCAGTTTCTTTTCCCTAGAAAAGTTGCCAACAGCCTGATGCCTATTTTGCTACCCTCTGGAATTGTTCCTCCTCTTTTAGAAAGTCACAATGAAATTATTAAATTAAATGGAGAATGTCTAAGTCTTTTCCTCATGGTTTACTTAGGTTCTGTGTGGGTTCCAGAGTAATTATAATAGATCAAAGCAACTAATTAAATTTTACAAAGCTATTCAAATGTTACAGTAATGCTGATATAATTCAGACAGACAGTATTTCATAAGTGTGAAAACTTGGATCACTTCATTTTTCCTGCAGGTTGGTTCTTATTCTCAGAACCATAGCAAACAATTTGTGATTTACTAAAAGTAGAATCTAAAATTATAGACAGATCCACTTGAGGAAAGCAGAATAAAGGCAGGGTTACAAGTCCTAGGCTTTCTCCATGTCCCTGATTGTCTAGCAGCACAGCTGGAAGTTTTTGTAGGTTTTAAGTTTTAATATAGCACAAATCTAGCCCCTTACTTTCTGTCATATGTTTTGGTGTAAGCAAATAGTAACAAGTCCAATACTATGACTTAGAGGAGTTGTAAGGAATCTCATGCAGACCCTTTTTCTTAGCTTTTTCAACTACTGCCTGGTCTTCCAAGCCTGTTTCTTAAGAAATACATTTTGTGTTTTGACAAATTTAGTTTGAAGAATAGCAAATGCCCTCATGATCCAGGACTTATATGCAGCTCATATGCAGAGATAAATTCATCCTATATTAACTGGCCATCCACCCCTAGTCCCTGCATGTGGCAGGATTTGGTGTCTCTTTTCAATGAACACAAGTGCAATACCCTATGTAGAAGGATTGTGGGTACCTGGAAATCTGTATTTACATCTCATCCAGCTAACTGCCAACCAAGCAGACACTTCAAGGGGATCAGCTTGCTCTCATAGATTCCTCTTGCTTCCAGGAGTTCCAGGTACCTGAGTGATTTTTGCAGGGGAGTTGCCCTATATTGAGCCTATATTTCTTCACACTAAGGGAGCCTTCTAGGCAACTATTTTGTAAGTAGTCATTAGGACTGTGGTTGAAATGAAAGCAAAGGATCAGTTGTTGCACCCTGAAAATAGAGGACTAGCAAGAGTTTTTAAGAGGGTTTGACCATCAGTGATCCTTGAAATACAGAGATGTTGTTATATAACCATCTTTCTCCAGCATACCTTGCAACTGAAATTAGTAGAATAATAGATTAATTCCTCTAAGAGTCACAGCATAGGAAGAAAAAAAGCCCCAAATCTACTCTGAAACGAGATTTCTCAGTTGTTATGTTATAATTTATCTGAAGTAGATTGTGATGTTTTAGGTTTGCTTGCTGAGATCACACTTCAAGCTGTGCTGTATCACAGTTGATTAAGAGGGTAACTTTAAATGTAGATAAAACTATCTAAAAGCTGGAGTCACAAAATGAAATTCCAGCCTGTCATTTAGTGCATAGAAATGATTTCTTTTCCTCACTATATTCAATTTAACACAAGTTTTTGTCTTGCCGTGGGTGCAGGAGCTGGGGCCCTGCAAGGGGCCCATTCTGGGCAGATGATGCATTGTTCTACCTCTGACAGCGACCTTAGCTTTGCCTCTTCTAAACTTTGGCAGCCATCGCAGCACGTTCTGTGCCAAGAAGGCATTACTGAATGTAAATGATATAAACAAAACTGTCTCAGACTTAGAGCTGTGTTTAACCCAAAATGGACATTTCTTAGCGAGACCTTTCATCGTACAAGAGCTGCACAGGAGGTAAATGCTTTCCTAAGCGTGCCTTGAACGGGCACATATCTATTTCCGGGTGTTATTTTTCTTGCGTTTGGAGTGTCAAAAGAGCTACCAAATGAGAGGAAACTCGACTCTTGTTTTTCAGACTGCAGGTCAGATTGAGACAAGATTTCCTGCAGGAAGCAGAGATGTTAACAGAAAGTGCAGGGATCAAAACATGTGCCCCTGTTTCTGCCCTGCCTTGATGACCTGCTCCTCGCCGAGGGCCCTGTTTGGGCAGTGCCAGGGACAGTGGCACGGAGGGGCTGGCAGGGCCCATGGCCTCCCCAGGGTCAGGAGAGCCACTGCAGGCAGGCAGGGACAGCCCAGCGCTCCGGGGCTCCTGGGGGATGGGTTACAGCAATGCACAGCATGAATGGTCTCTGTTGTCCCTGACACAGGGCTCATGTGTTAGAGCTTCTCTTTAACAGAAGTGGGCAGTTGTTGGGCTTTCAGCCGGTGAGAAGGAACCCTGCAGAACGTGGTGTGAGATTTAGAAAGCTCCTTCTAGACTGCACACCTCTGACCAGAGCAAATCTCTGTCCCACATCTGCCCATGAAGGCCTTTTGTGAGGTCCCTGTATATTGTGAAAAATGAGTAACCTCGCTGATATCCACACAAACCCTTCCCCGAGGATGAAATAAGGAAGATCACACTACTAGCAGAAAGCCAGAAGTGCTGGGAAACGCATTGAAAGCTCTGGATCCAAGTGCTCAGCACCAGCAGACCCAAAGCAGGGCAAGGTGTTGGCGTGTGCTGCTCTCAGCCTTGCTGTGACCAAAGGCACACTCCAGTCCTGCCCAGAGCAGAGTTTGCACCCACCTGTGTTTGCAGAGTCCCAGCACTTACAGCCTGAGCAGCCACAGCCAGCTGAGCTGTCAGGTTTGGAATAACTCGATTAGAGAGATCTGTATGCTGGATTAAAGATTCATCGCCCTTCGATGACTCCCTTCACAACCACTGGCAGGTCACCCTGCATGTGTAGCTGTCTCCTTCAGATACTGTTTCTGCAGAAGGAAAGGCCTAGTGCCATCTGTCTGAAAATATTTAGAAGTAGACCTTAGTGTTAGGAGTTTTACATAAACATGTATTTGTCTAAAGCCCCCCACAGAAAAAGGATGAATTAAGCTATACTTGGCTAGCCTAACTAGCCAGGAATGCATTAACATTTACTTGGCTAATCTACCTTTATCTGTGGTTTTATATGAGAACTTGAGTAATTCAGATTTTACTAAAAGTCAGGCCAAAAACTAGATTTTTTTGACAGCTGACTTAAGAGTTGACTTTAGAAGGAAACAGAAACCTGAGTCTTTTTTTTCTTGCTCCAGGCAAACATTTTCTTTACTGAGTGATGAGCTTGGCTTTCAGTTTTCCAATGATAAAATGTTACTGAACAAACTCTTAAGCTGTTTTTTTGTATAAGTAGCCAATTTATCAGAGGAGCTAAAGCAGACACAAGCCATACAGGAGCAGTTTTTGAGGTTTTCCAGTTCAGCCTTGGTAATTAAACTTCTCTATTTCTTCTGGCTCAAATTAATACAACTAAATTTATTACAGTATTTTCGTTTAATCCCTCTGTTTTCAGAAGGCTTTGGATTTGACCATAAACATTGATGATGATCTTAAAGGTCTTTTCCAATCTAAACAATTCCATGATTCTATTCTGTGATTCTGCATTGGATGTTTTCTTTGGGGACAAAACCAGGGAACTGTTTTGACCACTTATGAAGAGATGAAGCACAGAGAAGTCACAGATTTGAAGTGCTCTTCTCCAAACATGGTTGTCCTCTGGTTCAACTGTTGTGCTCTCACACGTATTGCATGGCCCCATAATGAAGCCCACATCAAAAGCAAGCCTTAGGACACTGCAAATAAGACAGCTGTAGGCCCTCAGGTTAAGTTTTGTGTATTACACGCACTGAATTAATGAATTACTGTTTGGGTAGCTCAGATTTCTCTCTCCTCCATGAACATAACAACTGAGTGAGGGCAATGACTTTATTCTACTGTTTTATCTATGACACAGCACAGGGCCCACTCAGTTCTTATCTTTGTGAAAATCCCAGCTGATAACTTTAGCACCTTTTGATATTTTGGTGCAGGGCTAATGACTGGCATGGCTAGTCCGGTTACTGTCTTGCAGACTGAAAAATATTTACCATTTACAGTGTATGAAAGCCTTACTTTTTCCATAGTGATTACAGGGAAATCCAACTCCCTTTTCCTACAAGTTTCAAACTGCCATGGTGTCTGTGACTTAAACTTAATTCTGTCCATTAAGACTGCTTTATTTTTGTTTGCTTTATTAGGTCAGCAACATACTAATGCAAAAATAAGTCATCAAAAAATCTTTGCTTTTCAATTCTAGACTATTTAATGTTGTGGAAACATTCATGACTGGACTTGGTTGTAGGAACATTGAAGTGCAATTCAATACATTCAATTACTACAAATGAGGATAGACCCATATGCACACATCATAGTAACTTCTAAAGCATCAAACAGATTAACTGGTGGATATGTTCACCTTTATCATTACCTAAAGGGTCCAGCAATCACAAACTGCATTTGGGGCATTTTTCCAGCTAGGCCTCTACTTTTCCAGTCCATGCCTAATAGGAAGATACCATTCCCACATAAACAAGTTGCCATTGCTTATTAATACAGCTAGTCTGGTAGATACTCAGACATAAATGTTATAACTGAGAGGCTCTACTGCTCTCTGTTAAAAAAAATACCTTTATATGTAAAGCAGTAGCTGTACATACCAAAGGGAAATTTGGAAAGTAAGACTTGCCTCTTGTTTGCTTCGATGTTTCATTGCATATTCACTACAGTTGTCTTTCTTCTCAACATTATACCATTGCTAAAAAAAGAAACTGAAGATACAAAGCCAGTGTTTTGGGGTTTCTTTTACTATCTCTTGACACATCAATCCCAAAAGATGTTTCTGAAAGGCAGGGATGCAGCCGTGGGAATCAAGAGCGTTAGCCAATCATTCATGTAACTAGGAGTATCTTAGAGGTGAATTAGGTACTGGAACTCCTGAGTCACTCATGTTATGTTACCTAACTGGAAATCAGAGTGAGGAAGCTATAGAAGACAATAGCTGCCTCTTGCACAAAGGACCACACTGCAGATTACATGCCCTTTAACTGGAAACATTGGGCAAACAAATAACAAAGGGAACTTTGCTTCCCAACACCACCAACAGATACAGTTTAAAGATATACTCAGCAGAGAGGCTACCATTAGAAAGTAAAATACAATATTTTCAGTTTGGTTCACATTGAATTAAATCAGCAAGCTTCATAGGAAGGGAAAAAAACCAAACAGACAAACTTACATTATCTGCTCAAACCTCCCACCAAGGCTGTTTCTAAGTTTTACCACCAGGTTCCCCATCCCCCCAGTATAGCAAGATAAGGAAATCCTGAATTCATTGCAGCTGGGCTGATGAGCCTTGTAATTAGGACATGCAGTGTGGTCTTTCAGGCGCCTTGAGAGCACTAACCCTTTCATTGCCAAATCCTTTCTCTTGTGTTCAAGCTCAAAATGAAACTCTGTTTGAGAGGTACTATTGTCTAACATTTAAAGAAATAGGTTGGCTTTGCTGGTGCTGCATTGTGAGCACAGAGCAGTCATTGGTTTTGGTGGAATTCATGAGAGGAGCAGTCTCCCTGCCACCTCCCAGATGAGTACTAATACACTTGAGACCAGAGTGAGTCAGAATACATTTCTTTCTTCCTCTCTATTTTCTGTCTGAGGCCATCAACACTCTCCTTGGCACTCTAATCACCCCCCTGGACATCCCCTTTTGGTGTGAAGCTAATTCAAACTTTTTATTCAAAACCCTTCTTAAAAATCCTCTTTGCAGCAGTGCAAATGCTTAGCAAGGGCTGAATTGCTGTTCTGCTCAATTGAGTGCCCCAGAAAGAAAAAAAAAAACAACAAACCAAAACTGTTTTATGTATCTCAGCAATGTTCATTCACCCCTTGTCTTTTACAATGACAAAATGGAGTCAATCACCATTTCATCACATTCATTACAAGCCCTAAGCTTTCACTGTTTGATTCCAGGGGCTGGGATGAACTTTCCCATTACCACCCTAATTATATAACTTGGCTTTTGGGAATGGCTTATTTCCTCATCTCTTTCTGAAGAACTAGAGATTTCCAGAGCTAGAAACAGGATGTAGCACCATTTTTGCTGGTGCTCTTTATAGCAACTTTCAAGTGTCAGATTGATGTGTTTTTCACATTGAGTCAAACAGATTTAAGACCATTTTCCAGGTCAGACTGGCAGGAACTGCTGGATCAGTTTGCCTGACTATACCCAGAGGGATGGGCTGCACCTCGGGATCCTCTAGACATTTGCCAAAGGAATGCATTGTTCTTCGAAGTCCAGTGACATCAGCAATGTCCATCTTCTCCTTTACTGTCATGTTCTGGGATGTTATATTTGTTTCTTCCTTTTTTACCCCTGGGGCCATAAGATGATTGTAGAGAAGTGTTTCCTGTGAACTGAATGTTTTGCCATGTCCAGCTGTGGCATGCATCACACAAGTGCCCTGCCAGCTGAACCAGGTGGCCTCTTTTAGAGCTGTGTGCCACTCCTTGGGCACAGAACCATTGGTGGCTGCTAAGGGTAGGATTAGCTTCAGTGCAGCCCATAGTCCCATGGGATCCTAGCATCTGACACAGCTTCTGGCTGCCATGGTTAAAACAAAAGTTTGTCAAGGTTTACTGCCAGAGTGAACCACCTTGTTTTTCAGTATTGACCTGAAACATGCCAGGAAGGGTTGTTGGAGGAGTGAGTTACACAATACCCAGCTGTGGTTCCAAATTGCTCCCTTTTAATGAGTGCAATAGCTTGGTGTAAAGGATGTGTAGGGAAGAAAACAGTCACTGCTGCATGCCATATGTCCAATTCAAAGCCCACTGTAGGCAGCAGATAGATATGTTTTGGTTTGTGACTGGGCTGGTCCTGGGGGAAAAAATAGCAACCTCCTGATGGGCAGGAGTTATTCTACATCCCCAGAAGACATTCTAGATTTTCCCAATAGGTAAAGAATTTTCGACTTCACACATTCTGTATCCATGTTTTTACCCTTCAATAAAATTAGATAATAAGGAATTTGCCAAGTTACTAATGGTTGTAATGCAGGTGAAGTAGTTTAAGAATCTCTTGGCAAGAGAATCTCTTGAAAAGTAAGATTTTATATTTTTCCAGGCATATATAAGAGAAAGTGGCTCCTAGGGAGAAAAGAACTTCTTGAAGGCCCTTAATTAATACTATTTTGGCATCCGCAGCACTTCCCCTTCCTTTTCAAAATTTGATGCCAAGAATTTCTCATTCCAATAGCATCCAATAAATCCTAGAAATAAATTCCAGTGACTGTTGGAGGTATCTTTGGTTGCTTGATGGCTAAAGCAGCTAAAATCTTTTTATTAATTTTTAAATTTCCTTTTCCTTTTAAAATCTGTGGTTTTAACCCCTGAAACAAAGTGACTGATTCTCCTCTCAGCCACATCATCTTGCGTAGCACAGAACTATGCTACACAGGATGTTTTAGTCCCAGGGCATATGTGAAGTCCCATGTGAGATCAGATTCCACTCTGAGACCTCTTGAATTGATCCTGCTGCTGTGCACCAGCTTCAGCTTTGCAAGAGGGGTCAGTGGAGTTCAGCATGTTGAGTTTGACTAAGGGCAAGTGGGTGAAGCAGATTATTAGGCTGAATTTTTCTGTACAGTGTACACCATCTGTGGTGGTATGGAATTCAGGGATAGTTGGGTGTCACCCAGGTACTTGTGCCTAGGGCTTTAATATGATATTTTTTGTGTGCAACTGTCACACAGAAAACAATGTGCAGCTACCTTGAGATCTCTGAAATTAATTTAATTTCAATTTCAGATTTATTTCACAAACTCTAAATCAATTTCAGTGTGTATCTTCAAAATATATGTAATATGTATAAACATATGAAAGCACCTACAAATATCCTATTGAAATATTTTAATTCAATAGAATTGAAGCACAGAGGCACAGATTGGACCTCTTCTTATCTCACTTTTCCATAAGTCAGCAGTAATTTTCTGATGCCAGGAGAATTACATGAGCATAGCATTGCAGACCTAAGGTGGAAACACCATGTGAAATGTGTCCCATCATGTGAGGATGGAAAGGACACTCAATAGTTGGTCCTATTTCTAGAGTGATTCATTATTATGTAAATTTTTAAAAGAGTTTTAATTTTCTTTTTCAACTCCATTATGCAGTTTCTTTTGGACTTTAAGTGGTTAAAGTGAATTAAACCTTGTTATCTCCATTAGGGAAAATACCTATTTAGGTGCTGATGGGTTTCCTGCTGTTCTAAAACTACTGAATAGCAAATTAGGAGCTACTGATGTTGATTTGCAGATTGAGAGAGTGAAGATCCTATTGAGGTGAAGTATAAAACCCAGGTATTTACTGTTTATCAGGAAATGTTTAAATCACAGCAGGTTCCCCCTCAGAAAATCCAAACCAGATGTAGATCTCGGTGCTTCTTATTATTATTTGAACATGGAACCCTGTGTTGACTGTCTGATTAACCAGATTGGAAATTGGGAGTTACTTTGCATTTTTCTTGGTGTTCTTTTCCTTTCCCTGACTTCAGTATTCTTTGCATAAGTAGTTTTGGACACAAAAGGGTTCTGTTTTGTGAGCTGTTCTTTCAGCTTTTTGCCTGCACAATCTAACTGTACCATGAATGCATTATGGTCAAACAGAAGAAAGCAATCATTGCTTAGTGGAAAGGTTGGACTGAGAGAACCACAGCAAGCTCAATAGTTTCCTCAACAGTGACCAGCTTCACTGCAATGCCATCATGAAACTTCTTTTTTAATAGCCTGTATATAGCTCTCCTCAAATATGTAGCTGTGTTCCTAAGAAAAAAGGAATCACTTTTTTTCCCCTGCTGTTGTTACCTATCCCTATTCTCAGATCTCCCTCAGAACAATCCTTAATACAGTACTGTGTTGTATGTGAGTTCCTTGTTTTCTTTTGCAGGCTCTGAGCAGCAGTCTCTACAAGAGTGCATCCCCTTATGGCTCGCTTAATAACATTGTGGATGGGTTAAGCTCCCTCACCGAGCATTTCTCTGACCTATCCCTTTCTTCAGAAGCCAGAAAACCCAGCAAGAGGCCACCTCCTAACTACCTGTGCCACCTCTGCTTTAACAAGGGACACTACATCAAAGACTGCCCCCAGGTAAGTAATACATAATATTCTGAAAAAATTGCTTCAAGATTTTCTTTGTTCCTTGATTTAGCAACACAGAATTTGACTGAAATACTTTAGAGTGAGTAACACTGAAGAAGTATCTTGACAAAGTGCCAAGCTAGCTATGTGTTCTTTTAATATATTCTTTATCACAATGCTGATGGACAAAGTACACTATTTCATTTGCCTTGCAAGTATTACAGAAGAGTTTATCTAGACACAGGACTAAGTAGTGGTAACTTTAGAAATGGCTACTCTGGAATTTTCTGGCAGCACTCTGTGTAGTCAGTTTGGCAATGGCTCTCAATATGACAAGTTACATAAGCTAAAGGAGGTGAAATTGTTACATTCGAAGACAGCTGTGAATCGGTGTTGCAGTAACACAGGCTCCAGGTATTTTGGGTGCAAAATCTTTTTTGTCCTACAGAAGAGGTTTGCTCTACTTCACAAAATGTGGTATTGTGTGATTCCTAGAACTTTTCTGTAATGGCAAAGCTGGCAATATTTATTTCCTTCAAGAAGAGCTATAAACCAGTGTGCACTAAAACCACTCGCCAATCTACAATTTGGTTTTTTCCCTGAGGCTCCCAAGCACAGGTTTCTTAATTTTCTCAAGTTTCAGCTAGATGCTGAAACTTCAGCTAGTTGTGTTGCTGGCTTAAACTTCCAGAATTTCAACAACATCCTATGTGAAGTCCCAAGGAAATTAAAATGCTGCCAGTATTCTAAAAACACAGATGTGGACTTTACCAGTATTCACTTCATTATGACTTTAACCTCCCTGCCTCTTATTGTGTGACTTTCAGCAGAATTAGTCTCCATAAAATGAACTACAGTTAATTTGCTATTGAGGATATCAGACATTTATAAACCAAAATACAGGCAGGAAAACATCTGCCAGCAGAGCAAGGTCAGCATGAAATCAAGTCCAACATCACATGAGCTTTGAGTGTATTCCTCTTGCTGTTACACATAGACTAACTATCAATTCACTATATATCTTTCATTAATTCTAATGAAAGCTCTGGAATTAAAGTATGTTTGCAGTCTTGGGTGTGGCACTTGAAAATATTCTTACTTGTTATTATTTTGATCTAGGTTGAGTAAGAATTTTCTTTAGGAAGAAAACATGAAATTTTACTTGCTAGGAGATCAAAAGTACTCTGGTTTATATGCTTTAAGCTACTTAATTTAGCATATTACAGAAGAATGTGAGGATAGAGCCATGTAATAGCATGCATTACTTAACAAGAGAATTGAAAGTTCAACTACAAAATATGTGGCAGAGTGAGAAACTGCTGGACTGGGGGTAGATGGCTGTGATTTGCCAGGCTGTGTCAGAAACAAATGAGTGCAACAAGTCTCTTGACAATCAGTATGAACAAGCTCACACAAATGGTCCCAAGTGAATGTTTCAGTGTTGGAGCAGTAATGCATTGTTTATTTCATAGGTGTTTTTATGGTTTGAGGCACTAAGGATTAAACATGTTAATGAAAATTGAAGACACACACACAGAAGTCCAGGAGATATGAACAATTAAGGATTGTGTAGGAACACAAATTTTCTTACACTGGACATCCTGTATAATTTTTGTTTTCAGATTTCATTTGTAAAGTCTTCAATTTCTCTGTGAACCAGGAAGTGTGAAGACTTCCTACTGGCATAGTCTGTGACTATCCTGTGAGTTTGGGAGGGATGAGTAAAGGAACACAGGACAGGGAAACATCTGCTCCCTCACCACGTGCAGTCTATGGTTACAGGCAGCCATATCATATAGCCCCTTCTGAAAACTGATCAGGTTTTACTTGGGAAGCATTTCAGTATTTTGCCCTTGCTACTGCTGGTGTGGGAAGTTGCTCCAGACCTCAGTCCTCTCCTAACTAAAAATCTTCCCATTTCTAGGATGAGTGTAACTCACGGCTACTTTATAGTCATTTGTTCTCCTGCCAACATTGTCCTCCACTGAAATAGCTCTTATCCCTCCCTGGTGTTTATCTCAGGATGTATTAATAGACTGCAATCATATCCTCTCTCAGCATTCAATCATATCCTCTCTCAGCATTCTTTCTGTAGGACTAACCAAGCCAGATTTTCTCAGTTTCTTCACCAAAAGTATGACAGACCTTCTATTCCCTGTCCTTGTCATGGCTGCTCTCTTATGCTTTTCATCTCCTTCACGTGCACGACAACACACTCAGAGCAGAGTTTGTCAGTGCCTTCTGCTGTGTGTGCAAGTTTCTGTTTATGTTAGTTAAGGGACAGGTGACAAAATTGATTCTGCTTAACTGGAGATTTCTTCTAACACAGACAAGTGTTTTCTGGTTTAATCAGCAAGTGCTCTCTTGAGAAAAGGAAGAGTTAAGCATTCACAGGAACATACACACTTTCTTTTTGTCATCTGAGTTTGAGGACAGTTCTAAAGAGGATGACCCTGTGTATATAAGTTATGTTCAAAACCTTGAAAATCTTGTGCTCAAGAAGGGAGCACCAATGGCAAAGTCCTCATTTCTTACCACTGCTTTTGACAATAACTGATTTCTTAATTTGATCATTATATGCAGTGCTTAATATTTTAGGTTTTGATGCTTAATTTTGCTAATGCTGTCAAAAATAAAAGTTGTTTAGCAAATCCTACCAAAAAAAGGATTGTAGCTGTGTGTTTTTAAAGTACTTAAACCTGGGTAGAGAAAAGAGATAAGCTAATCTGATCTGGACAAAATGCATATCAGTAAATCATACAGTGTTTTTCTTTTGTTTTTATGAAACTGCCTAATAAGAAACACATTTTGAAATGGAGTGCTTTATGAAGTTTTTTCTGCATAGCAAAGAAATTGTGTAACAACTTTAAGACTTAATATCCTCCCTTAATTCTGCCTGTTACTGCCATTGAAAAGATATGTTCTTTTTCTGTTGTTGTAAAAGTTGATGAAATGCATGTATCAGTTCAGATTCTTGTCTTAAGTGATGATCAGATTGCACGAGGTTAAATAATTACAAACAAAAAGTGCCAGCTTTAGTATTTAAGTACCTCAGGTATCTGCAATTTGTCTAATATTGTGTCCCCAACTACCTGTTTGAAAATTGAGATGGGATTTAGCAGACTTTTATTATTTTGCCATGTAGTTTGTGTCATACATCGTGGTAAAAAGTGTATTTTTCTGTTCAAGAAACTACCAGAAATATGAGCAATGTTATGATTGTGATTCATCATTTCCAATTCGCCTAGATTTGCAAAAGCTGTTTGTTGCAATAATTATGCCTATAAAAAACCCAGCACTTATCTTTAGTATAATCTTTATAGCATACCTACATTTTTCCAGAATTAATCTGATCTTAGACAATAACTTCTTGCTGATACTTCTCTGATGTTCTGCACATACAGAATTCTCACTGACTTGAGTGAATTAAAAAATGTGTAGAGAATAAAGGTTAAAAGCAGTGTTCTTAATATAGCACTGCTCTTAAATTATTGTTGACAGTGCCATAAAAAATAAACAAGATCTTTCTCTTTAAATAGCAAGGAAGGTAAGGAATGAGAGTACTTTTCCTAACTGCTTTACTAATGGTTGATTGTATGATATATAAATTTATATGTATGTATATAGATCTGTCAAAACTTTGAATACTTATTTGTGTAGCCAAAGGTACTGTGCCTATGCCTGGTGACCATAGGGGATTTTTTCCCTTACCAGGACAACACCAATGAGTTCTGGGCCAGTAATATTAAAGATATATGATTCTTTATGACATTTTTTAATATGTCAGGTATAGAAATTATTAGAAGATCTTTTCAAAAAAGTTGCATTGTCTCTCTTCACCTATTATCGCTATATCTTTATTTTTAAATGCTATAAAATATGAACAGTGAGTTCCTTTTTGCCAAGTGTGGCCTATAAATTGAATCTTGCTCCTTTAAATTGTAAGAATGTTATTGACATGACTACTCTTCCATGATATCATCAACTTAAACTCAGACCTATCATATAAGTTTAATATGCAAAAAGTATAGAATAATGGGGTATGTTGTTAGATACAGTCTATGTGGACATTTGTAAATAAAGCACCTAGTTCACATTCTAAGATGTTGCTGAGTGATTGAACCCTTACCATTTTTTGAAAACCTAATTAGGAAAGTAAATACACAAATCCTGGGCATCATTTATTGCTTATGTCATTCCAGTTGTTCATTTAATAAGTAGCAATGGAAGTCCAAGCTTGGAGCTCCTGTGAAGCATCTCTATATTCAGAATTTTCAAATTGCTCTACCCAGTGTTTCTGCCGATCACCAGTTCCACCCACTGATGTCTCTGTCCTAACTGGATTCAAATACTGTGCCAGTGCCAAGCTCATTGAAAAAACCTTTCTGACAATTCCTGTAAATTTCTGCATAGGCAAGGAACCTCATGATGATGTGGTGTGGAAATAAAATGAGCAAATATCACTGTTCTGCAGTCAAATTCCCATGCAGTGCCACTATTTATCCCAGTTTCTGGGAGGCAGAGGAATGTTGCACAGTGTGTTTCCCAATTTTACATTGTACCTACAAACAAAAATGCCATGTGCATGTTCACAGAAGTGCAGACATAGATGTAATGGGAAACTGTGAGTCTCTTTTTGCACTGCATGTTTTAATCTGTGGCTGCAGTGCATGGCATGGTCCATATGAATGTGGCCAACACTGATCTTTGAAGCAGATCCTGTAAAACTGAAATGCCTTGAGAACACAAACTCAATGGGAGCAGTAGGTAATTGCTGTGGCTGCTTGAGTTTGCATAGATTTGCTTTTGTGGTTTCATGCAGGATGTGGAAGAAATCAGTGTCAAGCTGAGTTTAGTCCTTTCCCCTCAGTCCCTATCTTGGTGTGCCAGATCACGCTGCCCCAAGCTGTCCCTCCCTGTGGTCAGACAGAGTGGATCTTTGGCAGCACAGCTGCTCAGCAGGCAGCTGCTTGGCTGCAGCAGTGCAGCAGCTCTCATGCCTGAAACATTCATCTGATTTGCCTTCTGCCTTATGGTTGTGCAAGAATCTCAAAGGTGAATAACATTTAAGGAATTCACAGCTGGGATTTCTCCAGGTACCAAAGGCTGACTAAGATGGCAATGAGGAAAGAACTAACATCTCTACAAAGTTGGGAAAAAATTAACTTTTTGTTTTTTAGCTCAGAAATCTTAATTTAAAGAAAAAAAGCAAAACAAACACAAACTTCTTGGAATTTGTCTTCCTTTTAAAGTAAAGCTGAGATTGCAAAGGGCTCTGAAATTAAAGATCACAGGCCTTAGAAAATCCTAACATTCGCTTTGAAAGTGTTTTTGACAGTTGCTACATTTTACATTTTATAGTAAGTTTTTTGGTTATTGTGTGACAGCCTCCAAATAAATTGTCCTTTCTGTATAGAATGGAGTGAAATATCATTATTGCTACTCAGTTACAGGATGAGAGGTTAATCTCCCCATTCTTGGAAGAACCTGACACCCTGTATGGCCTCCATTTTTCAGGTTGCACAATAGTTTCTGATCATAGATACTTGGTGGCATTTCATCTGGTACAGGCTCTCCTATTTATGCTCCAATTCTGTTGGCCTAGAGAGTTTCTGAAGTATCCCTGATATAAATAAAGCAGTATTTGAATCACCAAAATTAGTATTATTCTTGCAGAGGTAAAGATGAAAATATGGGACACAGAATAAAAGAAAACAACAGCTAAACTTACATCTGGTGCAGAAGCACTGGTGTTACTAAGATCAGTGCTGAGAGAAAACCTGCATTACAAGGAGGAAAAAGGTGTTCAGTCTCTGCTATATGTAATTGTTTTCAAACTACATGTGGCACTCCAGAAAAAAAGTCTGTCTAGCCCCTTCATTCTCTGGCTTTGAAACACATTTAGGTACATAGCTCCATTTTGTGTTGTGCACATTATCTTCACCTACATATAGTTCTGTAAGAAATTGTAGCTTTTAGATGTTCCTTCTGCAAATACTTATAGCACATACTAAAATTCCTCATTACTAGATACTGGATGAATGTGAGGCTCTGAGGAGTCCCTTATATGCACAACATGCTAATTTAATGTGTTCCTATTTTTCATTGAGAACCTGCATTAAACTACTGTCAATAATTTGGACTTGGCTTAGGTTTTTTTTTTGGTTTTTTTTTTGGTTTTTTTTTTTTTTTTTTCACATGGAGTATACTACAAAATTTATTGTAGGCTATTATTTTTTGTTCTGATAACCTTGAACTTAACTCTGCCAAGTTTTCTCAGCATTTCTGAGATTAGCTGAATATATTTTTTCAGGTAATTTCTACTTTATTATGAAGACTTGCAGAAATCTTGTAGCCAAAGTATAGTGGGTTATAAATTGGCCACATCCATCTTACCTCTGAAAATATAAACTGTTTAAGGGTCTGAAAGATCAAAAAATAGCCATTGTGTGCTGTTTTGGAAATTCTCAATAAGCTGTGCATGTCATGGATTCAAACCATTTATCAGAGGCAAATAACTCAGGCAGCAGCACATGAGTAGAGGGGCTCTGAAGAGCCCTGTTTTGAGAGCATGTTCCCAAATTTCTTGTTTTAAGGCTGTGTCTATAGTATGTGGCATTTATCTCCAGTTTTTTGATGAACTGTGTGCTTGAAAAGAAGATACTGAACCCTAACATACCAAAGTAAGAACAGTTGGATAGTGAAAAAGAAAACATAAAATACCTAGTAAACTGTGTCTGTGCCCCTTTCCTGTCTAGCACAGTACTTGACATTACATTCCCAAAAGTCTGGAAGTCCAGCCAAACCCAAGCTCCTCCTTCAGGCCCATGACTAAGCCATTATTACTGTGGTTCAGTCTTTATATACTAACATGAGTTCAAATGGTTTTTTTAATCCCTGTGGGAAATGCAGTGCAAACAGAGGTGATAAAGGCAAATACTCTAAGACAGCAGTGCTTGCTTGGTCTTTGCAGTGGCCCTGGAGTGGAGTCCCAGGTCCTGTGTGATTGTTACCAATGAGCTGTGTGGCAGATGTTGGATCATTCACTGCAGAATGGGATTTCATTTCATTGAGGTTTTCCAACTCCTTTATATTCACCTTTGAATCTCATTTGCATATTCACTATCTAGATAATTTCAAGCCTATTGGCAACTAGCAACAAGGTGGATATCAGGAAATTCACCAGATATGACTTTAAATGCAAAACCATAAGGATACCCAGCATTTAAAGTCAATAAGGTTTCAGCACTGATAAAGCCTCCTCAGGCTCCAGGCTGGCAAAGAAATTCAGGGTAAAGAGGAGAAAAATCAGTTTGGGACCTCTGAAACATGACTTGTGTAGAAAGGCTGAAGAACTAATGTTGCTTTTCCCATAAAAAGTCACATTAAAAATTTACAAATGTGTAGAAAGCCTCACATGAAGGGCACAGTTTGTTTTCCACAGCCACAGGTAATGAGTCCAGTACTGGATTTCAGCTAGGCTGCTCTGACTTTGAAGCCTTGAAATAGTGTGCTCTTGATCAGTGGAGGACTTTCAGAACAGTGTAGGTAAACATAAACCAAGATTTGCAATCATGATCCTGTTCAGGGACAAGTGAGGAGAACATCCCAAAGCACCTCCCAGCCTTGTGTTTCTGCTATTGCATATCTGCATACTAAATTGCAATTCAATATCTTAAACATGCATCATTTATATTTAAAATCCATGCACAGAAAACCAGGTCCAAATCCCATGCAAGCCATTAAGGGACTTTTATAAAATCCTTTGAAGTAGACTGAGTTATTAGCTATTGCACTGGTCCAACTATGAACTCTGTTTACTAACAATTTAGTATTTACTTAGTTTGCAGTAAAACTGCTGATAAACTATAATTAGGTGTTTGGCTTTGAAATTAGTACTGTGAGCATTCCTCTTGAGGGGGAAGGCAAGGTCTGGTTTCCAGCTCTCCACAAGTTGATTTATAGATAAGGTAAAGAGAAAACTACCAGGTCAAACCACACGGGCTTATCAATTCCTTATTTGCACTGATAAGAAGTGAATAATAGAAAATTAAGTGATTCATTTTTTCTCACTTCATGAAAGTATTTTGGTTTAGTGTGAAATATGGGTTGTGGAATTTCCATTCATGCTTGGAAGTGTTCGAGGTCTGACTGGACAAAGTCATAGTAAACCTGACCTGAGTTCAGTGTTGGTCCTTTGGATTTGGTGACTTGCCAATGCCCTCATCGAATTTAATCATAAGGTGATTTATAAAAATTAACTAAATTTTCATGCTCTGCAATAAAATTTCACCGTTCTTCAAGATCTCTGTCTCCCAGCTCTAATATCTTCCCTAATCCCTCCTCACTGTGCATTTAAATAAAATACTCTTGCAAAATGCAGTACTGCTAAAGCATAAAATTAGAAGCAAACAGGCATTTATTACAACATCAAATACAGAAAAAGCCCCCCCCCTAAACTTACCACCTATCAAAATGTCCATGCACAAACACTTTCTGTAAAAAGGTAGATTCATTTAATCTATATTTAAAAAAATAATCACATTTTTTTTCCAAAGGAACTTTCTCTAGGAAGATATGTTTCAACAAGTTCTTCAGCTGAAAAAACAAATGTTGAAGCAAACACCTGAAGTGGAAGCTTTTCACTTTGTAATGGCTTGAATTTGTTTTGCAAGAATTTGTTTGGAAATGTTTCAAAATTAATTTACCCAAAATGAACATTTATATCTTGGTGTTGCTGGTTTGAAATTTCAAAAATTTTCACATCTGCTAAATGTATAAACATTTCAACTTCCTTTCCCAGTTTTAACAGAACCTTGTTTCCCTGTTTCTCAAAAGTGAAAATGTATTTTCTGATAAGCCAGTTGCAGGAGGCCTTGAAGGTGTGAGCAAGGCTGGGATGGTGCCATGGAAATGGGAAATGCTCTGGCTGTTGGGGAGAAGGTGACTGTCAGGGGTGTGAACTGCTGTTCTCTCCCTTCCTTTTCCTTTTAAGTTGCTGTCCAGAGGAGGAAGCTGGCAAGGAGCAGAAGCAGTGGGCGAGAGCAGATGGCTAAAGGCACATCAGCAGTTTCTGCTGGCAGCAGCCAGCAGTGCAGCTCAGCCCCTCCTTGCTTTCCTGCTGGTCCCAGGACACTCAGAAGGTTGTGAGGGCACAAATCCAACCAAGGGGGCCCCTCTCATTTTCTTTCTGTCAGCATGTGCCAGGCAATCCCTCCCATTGTATCACTTCCCTCAAGAAATTAAGATACTAAATGGAAATTAATCCCTATTCCATTTCCCTGGTGTAGCACAAGTACTGGTGCTATTCTGCTGTATCTGGCTTGTATCAATAAATGTAGAAGGAGCCTTATATATTTGGATATGTCTCTTTTCATAGCTGTAGAAAGGTCTACTATGAGATGAGAACAGAGTTTCTCAGGTAGCTATTATCACCTGTGCCTGATATCTGATATCTGCAGTCCCTCAGACTGCCTGAGACAGAGGCATGAGAAGGCAGCACTGCATGGATCAGCAACATGAGATTGTGCTGATACAGGGAATGTCAGCTTCACAGACACAAGGCTTGGGGTAAACTTAGTGTAAGCTTCTTTCTTTAACATTTTATATCTTATACTATAGTTTATCAGTCATGCTACTGACAGAACGTGTCTATTTAAAGAGGCATTTTGCAGGTTTGTAGAAGTTATTTTTTTAAGACAAAAAAATTGAAATAAAAGGTTTTAAGACTTTTTTTTTTCCTCATTTGGCAGGAAAGCTAAAATGTTTGCATAGTAATTAGAGAAAACAAAGAATAAGCCTTTTATTTCAGATCCTGGTCAGTGTCAAATTATTAGCTAAAGCAGTAAAGCCCATATACAGGCACTTAAGTTGAAACATTTGGGGATTTTAGCAGCAACAGCAGACATTTTGGAAATGACATAATCTTGATAACTGGTTTATCCTCAGATTTCTGACTGATTTTCCACAAGAAACGTGCTACTCTTTGTTTCTAACTCATTTCCTGGCTGTGCATAAATGTGCAGAGCAGTACAGCAACACTTTCTGAGATCTTCTGTGTTATCAAGCCCTGTAAACAATTATTTTTTCATTTCAGAGAGAAATAACACATTTCAACTTGTCTTTGACACAGTCTCAAGCTATAATCTTGGAGATGAGTTCAGAGTAACCCTGAGCATTTCCCAGGCTCAGAGGTTTCACACACAGAATACTGGTTTCAAGTTCATTTCTAATTTTAAACCACATTGCAGGTGTGCAGCTATAGTTAAAACTCTGCACCAGCCCAGGTGCACACTCAGCCCTCCCAAGCACTGCCCTGTCAGTTTTACAGTTTAAGGAAAGGAGACCCTCAGAAGGCTTCATGAGAGCAGAGAGACTTTCTGAGATGATTTTATACAGAAGTTATGTTTCTCTTATCCCTAAACTCCTGATTACACAGTTGAAAAAATTAGAAGAGCAAAAAATGGGGAAGAGAAAGGCTTCTTTCAAATAAATGGCAAACAAGAAGGCTTTCCTAGAAGATCAGAGGAGATTCATCATTTAAGTAGAGAGGTGGCTTTGATTTAAATAGTTTTTAAAAATAAAATGTAATACTAGTCATTCCAGACCTGCCTTTTGTATTTCCTCTTCTTTCTATTTCTTCTATAGTAAGTTGAAGCTCAGCTACTTAAAACAGATTTCTGTAAACTCTAGTTAAGGAGATTTAACAGATCAGAATAAAAAGACAAACCCCATTGCTATCTTCATAAATTTTCTCAAAAATCATGAAAAAAATCCTCCCATTATGTTAGCTGTCCCAAGGCCAGATTCTCTGCACACTTTATGTGAGGACAAACCAGCACCAAAATGGTTGCAGTGGCTTTTGTGCTGCACTTTCCACTGGTCAAAGTGTTTGCACAAAACATGAGAAAGAAGAAAATCAAATCAAGCCCATGAATTGTCCAGTTTCCTTGAAAATAATTACTTGTTTAAATAAAGAGCCCCATCCCTATCCTGAGGTGTGTGATTTACCTGCATACCACCTGCCACAGACGTATATTTTTCTCAGGAAAGGTATCCTACTCCTGAGGTAGCACAAAGTGCTATTATACATGTGAAACAAACCATACTGTGGTTTTACAGGTGCTAGTCATTTCTGCATTAGTGACTCAGAATTTCTATCCATTTTTGGCTAATTTAAGTATATTACACAGTTGCATCCCATGTGAAGTCACATGGTGTAGGTGAAGCCCTTGAAGGGATAGAGACCTGTCTCAATGCTGTGTGAAGTTTTCATGAGGTGACTTGCAGGGGAGTGTCAAAGCCTGACTTCCATGTTTTTCTTCAGCTTTTTTGCTTTCAGCTTTTCTCCAATATCTGTAATCATTGCCCTCTCAGCTTTTTACCATTTTGTAATTCTGCTAGATTCCTTATCCTAGACTCATCTGATCTTCTAAAACATGACCAAAAGCTTCTTGTCAATCTCCCTTTCTCTGTGTGACCCAGACATAAATGATACTTAGAGCCTCCAATTTTCTTGGAGCCCATAGGAGACAGGGCTGTGTGACTAGATAGTGTGGCACTCGAGCTCTGGGAGCCAGATGTCCTGCACTGGGAGGGAGAAGAAGGATAAAGCAGGTTGGAAAGGTGGATATTTTATGCCAGCAACTATAAGCCTTAGCAAATAAGATGAGCTCTTTCAGTCATCCAGAGGTTGTTGGCATAGCACCATGCACAGCATAGACAGAGTTTCTGCTTCTATTGCTATTTCTGCTGTTCTGCAGTGAAAGCTATGCTTATGTGTAACAGTCTGACTTTTCAGCCACTGCTTACACTCCTGTTAAACTTTTAAAAATGTGCTCTCTCTTGCTGCTGTTGTTTACAGAAGTCCCCTAAGCAGCAAGCCTTGACTGTAATTTTATGGTTGGTTTGTGATAAATTATTTCCTTTTGTACTCTATTGAATTAATTTAAATAGAAGGTAGGAGACACTACAAACCTACAAAGTAGTAGTAATAACATGAAACTAATAGAAAGGTTTGGTTGGGGTCTTTTTACATACTGACATATATAAGTAAATAATTCAATGTTTTCCTCTATAGGTGCTTGAGGTAGAATATATCCAATATTAGTGGGTACAGCTAATAAGGCTGTAGTGCTTGTGCTGAGATCACAACATGACTCACATTGTGTTTGTTTGCAAAGTTGGAGAAGAGAAGGAGCATTTTTTTTTTTTAGCATTAACGTAATTTTAACTCTCATCTGCTTTCTTCTGAGCTCCCATTCCTGATTCAGCACGCATGAGTCTGCTAATGAAATCCAGATGTCAGACGAAAAAACAATAAGCTCTCCCACCCTTCTGGTGGATCGGGTTTCTCAGAGAATGGAAAAAAAAGAGGCAGGAAAGATTCCTAGAATGTCTGAAACTTTAGATTTCAGTGTGTGTTCAGAGAGCAGAGGGCAGCAGGGGGATGGTTTGAAGGTAAAATTAATAGCAAGTCAAGATTCTTGGTGCAAAAGTGAGAAGAAATTGAGTGATTATGTTATCAGTTCCTCTGAGCCCTAAACAGATCTATTGTTTCCCAAAGTCAGTGCTACTACTGAAGAATTCCTGAATAGTGAAATGATTCATTAATAAGAAATATAAGTGGTGTCTTTTGTACTTCCAATAACAGTAGGATGCATCAGGGTTTGTTTTGACTCTGAGAGGCATCTTTTTGTAGGCACGTGAGAGCATTGCAGGCTTTCCTCATTTAACTATCTTTGACTTAAGCCAAGTCACAAAATGCTGCTTTGCTGTGAGAAGTTTTCTTTGTGACAGAAAGCAGAGTGGTTGACAGAAGTGGCCTCTTCTCAGTGGCTGCACCTCTCAGATCTGTCTAAATATGGTACTTGCAGACCTGGGCATGTTCTGCCTCTGCTGCAGGTCACTGGCCTGCTTCTGATGCAAAAGTCCTGTAACCCTACTTGTTGAGATGTAATCTGTAGATTTAGGATTTTAAAATGCCACAGCTTTGCATCTTTCAGTATTGCACTGTTTTCTGTGGAACACTATGATTAGACCTGTTATGGTAGAGGTAAATCTTGCAACTATTAAATAGCACAGTTACTCATGGATGCTGCTCAGGAGTAGTTTAACATCTGCACAGGCTCCAGAGCTCTCTGCTGTCAGACTCAACAGAGATGTTGAAATTTGTGCCTCTACAAAAAGGTAATTTCTCTACAGGCCCTTCAAAGTACACGTTCACTGCTATGTATTTGGCCCAGGTTATCAAGCTGTTCATTATTCATGAGCTGCTCTTATCTGAACTGCAGTTCACAATGGTCATAGCTTGTGATGATGGATGGTTAAGAGGTGGGTCCAGTGTGCAGACTTTGCATTAGAGCCTGTGTTGTTTTACCAGTTCCTCTGGTAGTTGTGCACAGAGATTCAGCAGGATGACTGTGTGCAGAAACCACAGTGGGGACCAGTGACAGAGTCACTGCTCTTGAGGGGGCAGGCTGAATGATCCTGTCATGGAGGATGCAAACCACCTCAGTGCAACCCCTTGGACCTTGCCATTCTTTTACGTGAGGAAGAGCAGTATCTTGTGAAAGCATCACTCTTCATAAACATTTTTTATCACATCTTTTCTTTCTGCCTCATGGTTGTCTCTGTTTCAAGCCCCTGATACATTTGATGTCTGATAAGGGCCAAAAGCAGAAGCTATAGAGATAAGAACCAGGAAAGTGAGAGAAGTGAGAGAAGTGAGAAGACAGCTGTTGCCTGAAGACTACCAGCTGTTCAAAAACAATCAGAGGGCACTATACAGCATCACCTTAAGGTTACTTAAATAAAGACTTTAGCTCCAATCTCTGTCTGCACAAAAAACCTACTTGTTTCAGTAGGAACTGAAGACAGATAGAAGGAACTTTGGATGGTCAGCCTTCAGAAATTAGCTGTTGTCTCACTCCAGCAGAATTATTGGAGCACATACAGATGGTCTGACCCTGCTGACCCCACGTTCTGCATCATGTCATACCTTCTCTTTATCTCACCTCCATTCTTGAGATTCTTTCCCAATCAATTCCTCTCCTTATCCAGCTGCTAAAGGTAAATCCCTCATTTATTTTCCAGAATATCTAAGATCAATATTTTGACCCATTCAGCCACCTTTCCAAGGTGTCTTCCATTGCTGTGAGAGAATTAAGGCTGAAGAATGAATATTTAGCACACCAAAACAGATGGGGAATGAAAAGCACAGCTCTATTCCTTGTATACAGTTCCCAGAAACACAAGCCTTATCTAGCTTTTCCAAACTCAAACTTTTTTCCATTATTTTCTCTTTTAATCCCCAGTGGCTGTCATGCCATTCATCACTGCCATTTTATTAATCACTGTAGAAAAGCTGTTGTTTCTCTGTTTAGCACATCTTGCATGTTAAGACACGTTGATTTCTTCACTGGGTATTCTAGCATGCCTTGGGTAGTTATGTTACAGCAAGGAACATAGCCAAAGTGCAGTGAGCAAAATTAGTTAAATGTATAGATTCAGATCTCTGAAAAAGCAATTTGAAGTTCTTGAAAAAGCCCAGACTAGGTTTGAGTAGGACTCCATGTCAGACTTAGCTAACAGTTGAAGGGCCAGCAGTAAATATTCACTGCCTCTCTGTAAAGTTGATTTATTTCATACTGATTCTTAAAAAAAAAAAAAAAAAAAAAAATTAAAAAAAAATCTTTCTTTCTTACTTAAGGTAGAGATAAATAACTGAATTTGGACACTGTAAAAAGTACCATACTGTACATGTCCAGAAGACAGATCATCTGTCTCAGCTGATTTTCCTTCTAAGTCCTCCCTGACTCCTTGATTTACTGTTGGAGAAAATTATGTGGACTGATCAGATAAACATCGGACAGAATACAGAACTGGAACAACTGGTGTTCCACCACATATAAGCTGAGCTTTTTCTGCTAATGTAGTGTCACTTCACACAGCTAGAACTAAACACCTAATCTATAGAACAAAATATTGTGTTTTCATTTCATGTATGATCAATTTGTGGGAAAGGAGTCTGGTTTTAGTTGGATCTGAACAGTCTGGTACAGTTTGACCTGCAGTTGGGTTCCAGTATTCTGATATTCAGGTTTTTTGCTTAACTGTGGCTGGTTACTAAATTCCTGTGATACTGTTCTTTACAACAAAAATAGCATTTTTAGATTTTCAGAAGTGTGGGACCAGGAACTATGTTTGCTCAATTTTTTGTAAAAAGTGAAGACATCTGAAAACAATCCACTAAAGATTCTTAGATATTTAAAGAGAAAATTGTCATGCACTCAGTCCTCTTCAAAATTTATCTAATATACTTTTGCATTCATATATAAATCAAGAAATGAGGTGCTCACCACATCTGTATTAAACTTCTAAAGCTGAAACCCCCCTGGTGTTTTGCAAAACCCACACTTTTAATACTAAATACCACTTTTATTCTCCATGTTACTCTTCAAAACACAGGTACTTAATACAGGAGACCTTCCACATGACCTTCCATGCCAGAATATTAAATCACAGAAACAACAAACCTGTTGAGGCTGACAGGGATCTGGGGAGATCAGCTAATCCAATCCCCTGCCAAACACTACTCAGGTGTAGAGTATCTCCAAGGATAAAGACACCACAACCCCCTTGGGCATCCTGTGTTAGTGCTCAGTCACCCTCACCCTAAAACAGCTCTTCTTATATTTAAAGGGAAATTCTGGTATTTCTATTTGTGCCCACTGCCTTTTGGATCAGATCACCTCTGCCACAGGATACCAGTGAAAAGAGTCTAACTCTGTCTCTTTTAATCTGTCCTGTGCTACATATCAGCTACACAAAACAAAATCTGGAGAGCCCTTTGAATTAAATATTAGTCATGCTGAACAGGTTTTCACATGAGGGAGGATGGGATGGGCACCTTTTTGCCATCTGAGATGCAAAGTCTAACAAGGTGGATGCTAAAATATGTGATTCACCGGATGTTAGAAGTGCTTAAACCAGTTGCACTTTCCATGGCACAGTGCACTGTCATGGAGAGAGTTGCATGCATTGCACCATGCAATTTCCACTTCTGGAAGTCCTACCAGTCCCATAAACAAGAAACTAAGAGGCATAGTCATGACAGATAATCATGACTATGAAAAACAGCTTTTTTTTTTCCCCCTCAAATACACTCTGGGGAAAAACAAGATTCAAGTCAATGAATTAAGAGAATTTTCCCAATTTAAGTAGTTGACATGGAAACTTCTCTTGAGACAGGCAGTACATTTCAGATGCTGAGGGTAATGAATCTCTGAATGCATTGGATTAACACATGCAGAAACAATGATATAGAGTACACATTTTGACTGCCTCAGATACCATTTTCTCTGTTCCAATTTAATGAGAGAGAATGGAAAGAAAAAGAAACTAAAGCAGAACTCCATTTTAAGTCCAAATATCTGCACTGGCTTTAGTATTTTCATCAGCTTCTGGACAGAGAATATTCTTTGCACTGCAGATTTTGTGTTACAGTGAGTTTGTTATTAGCTCTCCATTTAAAACATATTTACAGGACTAGGATTTTCAAGATCTTCACTCTTTGTTCTCCATCTTTTCTGTGTTTTACCTCACCTCCTCTCTTGAACTTGCAGCAGTGTTTTTTGTGTTAGGTTTTAAAGGTCAAGGCAGGCAAGCCCAATGTGGTGAGCCCTCAAAGACAAATGAGCATTATTCTGTTCAAGTCTGTTATGATGCTTCTGTTTGTAATATTTGGATTATCTGGTCCACAGTATCAAACAGGAAAAGCCAGAAGATAGTGTTAGCTGAGAATTTCAGTTGGTGTGGCACTCTGCCTTGATACAGCTGGCATGTTCATGTGATGGAAAGAACTCAAAATCACAATGATTATGCCAATCTTGAGTAGTCAGGAGGGGAAAGGCAACTTCCTTTAACAATTACTGTACCTTTTCTGTGCATTTCCACATAAACCAAACATTTCTTCTTTTGCCCAGTGCCACTCCCTAGAAACCTGTCTGCTTCTTTCTGGTCCAGGGCTGGTGATACAGGTTTTGCGTCCCTGCATCTCAGCTACACCAAGACCCTTGGCTCAGATGTTGGGCAGTGCTGTAGGGCTGGCCTGTGGCAGATGCACACTCTGTTCCCAGCATTTCACTATCCACTTAGATCCTTGGAAGTAGTAAACTTTCTGCTTGTTTCTGCACAGCTGACCTAATTGCTCAGGGAACTAAATTAGAGTAGGCTTTTCTTTTTCTTTTTAATGACTAGCCTTGATTAAAAACAAGCAAACAAAAAAACCCCAAAAAAACCAAAAAAACAAAAAAAACAAAAACCAAAAAGCAGTGCTGTAGTGCACAAGATCATCAGTGATGAAGAAAAAGGTTAATTTTTTTCATAGTATCATACTGGAAATTCAAGTTTATCTGATTTTGAATCATTCTTCTGAGAAGAAACTTACAGTAACAAGTTGTAGCCCTTCAGTTTTACATTTGCCTATGGTAAAACATGGTCCTGTGCCACTTATGCAGTGATTAAGATTACTGCATTACTCATCTGATCTCTTCATTATTTACCACTCTGCAGACTTTGTTATTCCTTATTACCTATGTTCTTCTTTTTGGGTACATCTTCTTGTAAAAATATCAAAGTGAAGCAAAAGACAGGTTTGCTTCAGCATCCACATATTAAGAATAATGAATTTTTATTTTTATATTGAACTCACCCTTAAACTGCTTTTGATACTGAAAAACACTCATTACAACCTATTCAAGTATGGGGCTGATTCAGGTAATTTAAAATAGTTTAAATAATTTTTCAGTAAATTTGTGACACTGAATTACTAAGTGTCATAATTACATCACTATGAGAGTAAGAGTCAATGCTGTTCTAATATTTTTCCAAAATATAAAAGCGTTTCTAATTTTGAATGTTTGGCTTTGACCCTATCTGTATAATTGTTTGTATTAATGTAATTATAATTCTACTTATGGTCTCTTGCCCTGCAAGAATATTGTATAATTACGAGCAGGTAATATCACATCTTAAATGTTTATCTATAAAGAGTAATAGATAAAATCCTAGAAAATCTCTGCAAAAAAGGTTTTAGAACAATAGCATTTCAAAGTTATATTTGATGAAAAATTACCATTTTTTTGTGTGCCGATGGAAAGCACAAAGCATTTTAAAAATTCAGTTGAAACACCATAGTTTTTGTTTTATCAAACTGATAGAAACTCAAATATTGTTTTCTGAACTTTTTAAAATTCATATAATTTTGGAGAAAAGTTATTTAACTGGCCTTCATGATTGCCCAATGATGTTTTAATTTGTGATGCTAGTCATTTTACTATTATGGTGTGGAAGTTTTCTCCCTCTCCATTTGCTTCTTACACTTTAATCACACTTTGTGGGCTTGCTCTAAAGCCAGGAACACATTTTTAAGGGCTAACAATCAACACCTTCTACATGCATAAATATACTTCATCACTCAAACTAATGATTCCTAAGGCAGCATAAATTGTTGTCACTGTTCTAATTTCTGTCTCACTATTAAATCAACCCAATTTTAATCAATTTCAACTTTATGTTTTCAGAGCTGTGGCTTAAGCTAATCAAGCTTAAACTCACTGATCATCCATGCTTTTGGCTCATCATTTCAGTGAGAGAGTTGTATCATGGTGATTCCTTCTAGAGCCATTTATGAGAGTATGTCTTTGTTGTTTTCTCACCCTTAACAAACACTGTTTCACTCCAGACAATGTTACCCAAGAAAGAGAAGTTAAACATACAGTAAATAGTAATTTGTTTTGCAGTGATCATGTAGTTTTAGTTAATGGTTTACTTCTGAAAGAAAACAAGCATAGCTGGCAGATAACAATGATGGGTCTATGGAAAATATTCCTCAATCAAAACTCTGCTAGTTCAGAGAATATGTGCTTAAAACACTTGGGGATGATTAACCAACAGAGAAGAGGAGAGGAGAGGAGAGGAGAGGAGAGGAGAGGAGGAGAGGAGGAGGAGAGGAGAGGAGAGGAGAGGAGAGAGGAGAGGAGAGGAGAGGAGAGGAGAGGAGAGGAGAGGAGAGGAGGAGGAGAGGAGAGGAGAGGAGAGGAGAGGAGAGGAGAGGAGAGGAGAGGAGAGGAGGAGAGGAGAGGAGAGGAGAGGACGAGGAGGAGGAGAGGAGAGGAGAGGAGAGGAGAGGAGAGGAGAGGAGAGGAGAGGAGAGGAGAGGAGAGGAGAGGAGAGGAGAGGAGAGGAGAGGAGAGGAGAGGAGAGGAGAGGAGAGGAGAGGAGAGGAGAGGAGAGGAGAGGAGAGGAGAGGAGAGGAGAGGAGAGGAGAGGAGGAGAGGAGAGGAGAGGAGAGGAGAGGAGAGGAGAGGAGAGGAGAGGAGAGGAGAGGAGAGGAGAGGAGAGGAGAGGAGAGGAGAGGAGAGGAGAGGAGAGGAGAGGAGAGGAGAGAAGAGGAGAAAGGAGGAGGGAAGAGGAGAGGAGAGGAGAAGAGAGGAGACGAGCGGAGAGAAAAGAAGAGAAAAGAAGAGAAGAGAAGAGAAGAGAAGAGAAGAGAAGAGAAGAGAAGAGAAGAGAAGAGAAGAGAAGAGAAGAGAAGAGAAGAGAAGAGAAATTCTGGGAGGCAATTGTTTATTATTTTGCAGTCAAAGTAAAATCTTAATTTGTTACTTCTTTGGAGGAGAGTTGTAATTCTCAGGCACTAGATGAAATGAAAAATGTAGTGGTACCCTGAGGAATGCATTGGTCAGCTAATAAAATCTAATCACTTTTTTTTTTTAACAAGTTCCAGCCACTGTCCTCTTTTATCTAGAAGTGGAGAAATACTATTAATCATTTATAGTATAGTCATTTGTCTTGGATTCTCTCTGCTAGGCATTGTTCTTCTACACAGTCACAAAGGTACCTGGTCCCACAGGGATGGGAAAACTAGAAAGTGAGCTTTCTCAACTACTATTTAACAACTAATATTAATAGTGGAACAGACAACTACTTTATACTAAATAAATAAAGAAAATAAAAGTTGGAAGCTTTCCTAAAATATGTCAGGTTTTATATGAAGACTCTGCTCTTTCTTACAGCATCTTGCATACAACATCCATTAGTAATGCTTTGTCTTGGTACTGTATCAGTGTAAAGCTCTGCATCACAACATCTGTAGGCCAAATAATGGAATACTTCTAAACACTTTTGGTCCAGAAGCTGCTCTTTGATACTGTTTCATGTATTAAATCCTAGATATTTCAATTCTGCTAAATTATAAGAACATTATAAATCAAAATATTCAGCAAAGACTGAACTGTCCCATCTGCTATTGTCTTCTGCAGTACCACATACTCAGAACAGAAGTACAACAGAGAGATTGTGTGTAGACCTCCCAGTTTAGCTGCAGTGTGCACTGTGCTCAGGAATTTCAATCACAAAGAAGATCCTTTTTTACAAGAAGGCAGTAATGCTCCCTTAGAATCCATTGCTATCATGTAAAACAGAACTGTGTTTGTTCTGCCTAATGGACTTTGCATGGGGCATCTTTCTAGCACAGTCAGAAATATATTCTTTGGCTGTACCAGTTTGCCCTGAGGCACTGCAGTGCCCCACAGATTCTCCCCAGGGAATTCATGCTTTTCAAAATCCTAGCCAGGTCCTCTTTGGGAAATGTGTGTGTCCCTGGACCTTCAGTGCAGCATGTTGCTATTGGCTACATGTCATAGCTGTAAAACATAGGTTGGAAACAGCATGGGAGTTTTGTGTCATTTCATTAATATAAAGAAAAACTGGACTATGTGACTGTAGTTCATTGAAATCAATCATATTGCTCCTTTAGTGGAGGAAGGGGATTGTTTAATGAGAAGTACATTCTTACTTCAATTACATTGTAGCAACTAAAATAGCAATCTCTAAAGTGAGCAAAATATATGGCTTTTAGCAACTAACTAAATTAATGGAAAAATTCCTAGAGAACTTGATTCCACAGAAGCTTGCTGAGTCAGCAAGCTCTCCCCACTTTCTTTCCTTTGTTAGGTAGTTACAGTACTCAACTTTACAGCAATGTATTCTCTAAATCATGTATTTTAAAAATATATATTTTTATCTTTTTCTTCTGTAGGTCATCGTTAGTTTTACTAGTTTCAGAATGTGGGAGTTAGATTTTTTTTTCTTTCAGTAAGCACAGATGTTGTGCATATTGACCTTAAAACTTGTTCTGCTTATTGTCTACCACAGGCACAAGAGAACATACAAGCTTACATGGTCAGAGTCAGGCTGACTGTGATCTCACTGAGGCAACAGACTGAATCCCAGCCAGTTTCCTGCACAACATACTTTTCAGATATTTTTGTTTGCACCTAGATTTCTTGTAGAGCGTAACACATTAATTTGGAAGTGAGAGAATGGCCTTGTGGTTTAAGATCTGGACTAAGGTTGTATGCTGACTAGTTATATACACTTGTATTAGTGATACTAGCAATACTATATGTCCATTTTTTATGGATAAGGAACTGTGGCAAAATCTCCCATCTTACCTACTACAGTCAGCTCTTTTGGCCAGAGTATTTTCCTGTCATTTCATATAGCTCCCATTGCAATAGACTCAGGATCTCCACTTAGTAGTAAATGATAAATAATTTTTAGACAAGGTTGAAAAACACTTAATCACTGCTGGTCTGTGCTGGTCTAGGGATCAATGTGTCAAGTCAGCACAGCTGACATACCACAGGCTTACAAAGTTCTATTTACAAAAGACATGAGAAACCAAAGAAGAATTCAAATATGGTTCAAAACCAAAGGGAACCTGGTTTAGCCTCCTGGATGTGCCAAGCAGGGCAGAAAAGCAAACGAGAACAGTGTTTCATGAGATTTTCCTACTTCTGGTCAGGCCAGAAATTTTGCAAGAGCAGCTTTTCTCATGATATTTTGGCACTTTTGCTTCTGGTCTAGCCTGAAGCCTGGAGGCAGAGCCATGTGAAAATACTGATGGAAAAAGCAACTTTTCTCAATGTGTTTGATCTTCAGCTACAGCTTGAAAGATTCATATTCTCATACTTCATCTATGTCCAGCTGTTACTTTCAGGTTTAAATGTTTTTTTAACTCATGCCTCCTTCTTTTGTTGCTGTAAACTTGCAGCCTCACCTACAGCTTAATCCTGCTTCACCAGAAGGAATTGAAGGCATAAAATGAAGCCTCATTCTTAAAAGAGAGGACTTTGAATTAGGGAGAAGAATGTGCTGTCCTTCAAACAGAAGCCAACCTTCAGACTACTTTAACACCACTTTCTACCCCAGAACTTCCCCACTTGATGTCAGAACATTGTGGCTCACTTGAGTGGGAACTTGATGTAGCCACTGTAGTCACTAACAAGACTACAAGAGCTGATAGAATGTACTCCACATACCCTCAACCCAAAAGTAATCCCATGTTGTTTCCCAGTCCTCAGTCTGTGTCATCATCTAAAGGGCAAACTCATTGGGGCAGAGACTGACTCTATCCATGGGTTTCTGCCAGCTCTGTTGTGACAGACAGCTTCCCACAAATAGCAAAGGATACTGTTAATACCAGCCTTTCTTCTTTGGAGCTTTTATCCTCCATATAATGTAGTGAATCATAGAATACACAAGGTTAATAGGAAAGGATCTCTCTATCCCTCTTGCTAGGAAGCTTTGCTACTACTTAAATGAACAGAGGATCTCTGCAGGCTCCCTTTGACAAAGGAGATGATCTTGACTGTGGATAGCAATCAGAAAAAAAGTTAAACTCACACTTGCCCCTCCTCTCAGTTTTTCAGATGACATAATTCCAATGAACTTCTTAACTAACCTGTTTATGGCTATTGGCAGCATGACTCTAAATACAGGGTCATTTCTGCCAGCATGCCTGCCTGGTTTCTCTCTCACCCTGTTTATCTGCAAACACTTTTTCAATGCAACCACCTGCCAAAACAAAAGCTGAAATCTGGGGATTTTGTAGTAAGACATCTTGTGGGTTTTTTTCTGGATTGGAGAATAGGACTGAATAGGAGGTGGATGAACTAAGCATTTCTTTCTTCAGTGTGGCTCAGAGCATTGTCCTCACCTAATCAATCTCCCCCCAGATGTGTATGTGTATTAGGACCTATTGCCAGTGCTCTTGAACTATGTTCTGGGGACAGGTGATAACCCTACTCTGGACCACTGAAATTTCATGTAGGCTGCAATTTATTTCTTGATTCAGCTACAGCTGTTTCTCAGATGATAAAAATAGGCTCTTGTGCTAGTGCTATCACTGCCTATTTTGATTAAAACAAGATGTGCAACAAGATCCTACTCTGATCCACATGATCCAGAATAAGGGAAGGGTGAAGCAGAGTTTTCTTTCTAGCAAAGTTTTGGGGAAAGGGAGAGGAAAATTAACACACCAGAAACAGACAAATAATTTACATTTAGGTCTTTTTAGATCCTTTCCTAGAGCTTGCAAATTGCACTGAGAACACAACATCTCAGTTTGTTGCATACATACTAGTAGAAGAAAGGTACTTGCCATGATTAAACCATTACCCCAGGTGAAGTCAACAGTTGATCCTTGCTTGCTCCTGTGACAAGCACAAAATAACACTGCATAGTTCTTGGTCTCTGTCAGCATGCCAAAGGAGGAATTAGAGACTGGAGTCAGATCTGGGAAGCAATTACCAGAAAAGTGATGGCTGTGTTGGGCTTCAGATGGACTCACCAAAGCAATTGCTTTCACTGGTGCTGTTGGTGGTGTTCTCAAAGTCTGTGCTTCTCTCAAATTATTGTACCAAGCAAGAGCAAAATAACTTCCACACATTCAGAGCCAGGTTCATAATGGACAGAACTGGGAAGGAATAGGATGGAGAGAAATTCCATAGTTTGGTACTGTATTGTAACAAGAGTGTTCAGTCTGGACTGATGGTGATGGACCCAGTCTGAAGGGTACATAACATCCTCTACCCTCAGAGCAGAGACAAATACTCCTCATAGTGCCCTCTTAGTTCAGTACTGATAAATTTTCTTGACACAAAACGTATTGTTACAAACCTTTTTATTCTATTTTAGAAACCTGGCATTGTTAACACCTTCAAAAGAAGATGTTGAAACTAAGATTTCAAATGACTTTGAGTTCCACTAGCAGTACTATACTTGATCTCAAATATCTCTAGCTAGTACAGTTGTTACTTCCTTTAGAGGTCATTGGAGTGGTCTTTAATCTAGATATATCCAATTCACTTTAGCAGGCCTAGAATATTTTTGATAGGAGTCCAAACCTGGGAAAGTTTATCTGAAACTGAGAATTCTGCTGTTATCAAAGAGGATTAGAAAAGAGAAATAATGTAGCCCAGATCAAAGTGAAGAATATCAGGTTTACTAGCCTGGCATTGAATGGGCTTAACCAAATGTTTCTTGGATCCTTACTCTAGCAAAGACAATGGCTTGGATTGAGTGGAAAGGAATTGTACTAAATACCCAGAGCCCCTTGATAGGATACTACAGAAAAAAGGAAATCAGAGGAAGAAACCACACAACTCCCACCACCCCAGACTGTTGCTTCTCTGTCGTACACATCTTTGTAATTGGAGATCTTTGATCATGGAGCACCTGTTGTCCTTTAGAATCAAACGTGCAACATTGAAAAGAGCGGAACACTTTATTAAATTATTTACTTATGGTCTTTGTGAAAGCGTTTCATAGTTCAGCTGCCTGGGTTGTTTTCTGCCATAATCTGGCACAGCTTTATCACACAGCAAAAGGTGCTAAATCATCAAGTGTGTCCAGGCACATCTGTAATGTCATACCACGTGCAGTAACAATGTATTTATTATGTGATGTGGTATGCATCTGTCCCAGTAGGTCATTCCTATCCTTGTCTGTATCAGCAACGCGTTCTTTTTTTTTTTCTTCTTCTTTATATGTGCAATGTTTTGTTTTACTTTGAGAGCACAGACAGCTTTGGCAAGGACTCAGCTTTAAAAGTTAGCAATTGCATAGACCTAACTGGACAAGTGAGCAGATCAAAACCAGGAGATAACACATATATTTTTAGGGAGGTATGTTTATGGAAACCTATGGGAAAGGCCAGCTTTCTTTTCAGAGAAGACAGAAGTTGTGCATGCTTGTTACAGCTTTGGAAAATTTTCCTTTTCCTGTTTTTGCTTTATATTCTGAGAAAAAATTAATTGTAAATAAATTATTGCTACTCCTGTCAGCTCTAATGCTCTATTAAGCTTCAGTTTAATACTTCACTGCTCCAAAATCTTTTTGGGACAAATTATCTCCTGGCTTAACTCCACCAACTGTGGTGAAGCTACATTAGAATGGATTTGGCCCTACAGTTTATTTTTTTTTTTCCCCCCAGTGCTGCTTTTGCTTGACTCTGTACATGACCAGAATATAAAGACAGCAAGCCTACATTAGAAACAAGTCACTAGAGAAATCAAGAAATCTTTCTAAATTATCAAATGTCTTTTCATGGGGTGTAAATGGCTGCACAGTTGATTTCCTTCCTTTTCAATACCGTCTGGCAGGAGGACAGTGCTAACTGTCATGTAAACATCAAGTTTTACAAAAGAATTTTCAAAAGTAAGTCAAATACTGGTTTGTATTGCTTAGTTCACTTTTCCCACTGTTTATACACAAACCTGAAATTCTCATTACGGAATTACAAACAATGGCTACCCCCAAACCCATTCATTTCAGAGTTCATAATCTGTTTCAACATATTCATGGTTCAGTTGGTGCAACAGCCTCCTGGATTTACTGCTGCTGTGCAGCAGACCTCTAGAAATTCTGCCAGTGAACACTTCAGTCATCTTGATTAGCACAGGCTTTCCCTAAAGCAGTGCTTTCCCACTCGTGCTGTCCCATTTTACATGACTCTGCAATGGAGTTTCACACTGAAGACAATTCCACATTCTAATTGATGGTTTGCTTTTTTAGTGCTATTTTTTTTCAGGGTTGAAAAAGAACTGCTTTGTAGCCTTAAGGCACGTGGCAGGAGGAGATGGAAACATTTCTTTCATAACATCTTTCTGATTATAGAGCCCTTTGATCCTAGAAGATTTACATTCAACTGAAACAAAAACTGAGACAAAACAACCATTTGTAATCACTGGTCACTAGTACAATGTGGAGTATCTTATCAGGCAGGCTAATAACAAATTGGCATAACTTCAGAGACACACATACAGGAATATCTGTCTACCATATATTTTAAAAACACACAGTGGAGGAGAAGAAACACTTTCAAAGTTTCGGCCAAGTCTATTTGAAAGAGAGTGTTATCCTATTAGTACAGAAGAATCTAAAGACAGTGACCTCAGAGCACCAGGAGAGCAGTGCTCTTCCTCATGTAGCACACTGTGCCAGCAAATTCTTTGCTGAAGATGACACTGTGGCAAAGTGGTGGCTTAAATTTAGACACTTGCTAAATTGAGAGCTGTTGGAAAACTGCATAGGCACCTAAGAATCCATGAGTATACCTATCTGAAGTGCTGTAGCACTGGTTACTTTTACATTGCCACAGACCTAAATCCCACCTAACCTGTGCCAGGATGGTTTGCTCCTCTCTGATGCTGAACCTACTGACTTGGAAATTGAAGCACAGCTGAACAACTTGTCCAGCTAGGGACATGAGAAGGATTGTTGTCATCTTCAACAATTCTTTGTCTGTTCTGACTAGAAAATGAAGAAATCAGAAAGTAGAGACACATGAAATTGCACACTAGTTGACTGTAGTAGATATTTACACACTTTTAGCTACCAGAGAAAATCTGAGCAGAATGAAGAGGAAGGATAGTGTTGGAAGCTTGGAGGAAGCAACAATCACAGCCCAAAATGGAGCAGCCTATTGAGTTAGCCTTGCCATTTTTTCACCTGATGCTGCTGCATTTCAGTCTGTTTATTCTCAAGTGTTCTCTGCAGTCTGATATCAACTGCCTGAAAGAGTGGCATGTCTGCCATTTCCTAACCTGGCAGCTGTACCTTACTGTTAGGAATTTTCTTCTTAGACATTTAAACTGAAGTCTCACATCCAATACTTGAGAGAAGAATGAGTAGCACTACTCCCACTACTTACTTTATAACAGCCTGACAATCTTCACTTAAAACTGCTCACAGGAATTCTTTACTCCCTTGGAACTTGTGTTTGATGTATCTACAGAAGTGTAATTCTGCTTCTGAGATCTATAGGACATTTACTTATTCACTACCAAAACATCATATAGATCGGGATTTTGTCACCAAATCTCACTGCAGTTTTATGAAGTATTTGATACATGAAGGCTCCTTTAGAAAACCTGATACATGTGGTTTTTTTCCTTATGGATTATTTCCCTAAGTTTTATTTATAAAAATAGCTTCTTGCTTACATATGAATCTATGCTTACACAAGCATAAGTCACCTCAGCAAACTAGTATTCCCATGATCTGAAATCCTCATCTCCAAAATTTTGGAAATTCAGTGAGAACTTTAATACCACCTCATCCAGTCAGACACTTTGCTTTGATGACCTTGGGGAAGGACTGCTTGTTTTAAATGTCATTTACCAAATTTCCAAATGAGTCACCAATAATTTATATTTCTAGCTTCAAAAGCACCTTTTTCCCACAACACTTGATTCCTGAAGCACTTTTCGTCATCTGCTAGATTCTTAGCTCAAATGACAAAAACAAAGCCTAATTTTTACTGACACTTGTGGAGTTTTCCCACCCTGCTGGGGAAGCCTAAATACAAGCAGACTGGAGCAGAAGAGGAACAAAGAAGCCATGCTGGAGGAACTTGCTCTGAAAACACAGCTGAGCACGCTGAGTTCCCAACGCACCGGAGACGCAAACAATAATGTAAAGTGAGGATGGAAGCTCTTGCTGTGACACCTCTTGTTCTCGTGCATCTCTAAGAATGTCTCCAGCCCAGAAGAATGTACATGAAGATGGGTGTGAGGCTGCCCAGCTCAGAGGTACAGCCAGCACATGCAACTCTGCATAAAGCCCTTTGTGTTTGAGGGGCCAGTCTCTTGCTCAGGGAGCCATGTCCTTTTGTTTACCCACTGGGGTACTGCCTGCTGCTCCTTGTTAGGGCCCCTGCCTCTACAGGCATTTCTTGGTACAGTCAGTGCAAGCATTTTTTAACTATTCCTTACAAAATGGCAGTGGCTTCCCCAAGGCCATATCTTTGTTTCTTTGTACAATGCTGTGATTGTGTAAATTGTCTTGCGTAAGCACATCAGCCCACTCTGGAATTCATTTTCCCCCCTTATGGCCTTTCATTGTTGTTCTTTTATGGTGGGATTTGTTCTTTTGCCATCTTGTCACAAATCTGTTCCTGTGGCTATGACACTTTTAAGAAACAGCATGGATAAGTCTGGCCTTTCAATTTGCAGAGGTCTGGGGAGCAGCTACTTCTGCTGAGAGCACTGTTGTCAGCAAACTGAACGGGCTCCATAGCACTGCCACACAAAACTGCACAGTCCCCAAATCTGTGAAGCCCAAAGCAGCCACTTGTGTTCTTATATCATAATCTTTTCCTGCATATAGCTCAACAGAATGTTTTCTAAATCTAGTGATGTGGCTTGTGACATCAAAGCTGGGAGTAAGAGAGAGCTTCCTCCTTTAGGGATGATCAGGCAAACAAGTCCTTGGATACTGAATGCAAACACTGCAGACCTCAGCATCATGTACAGATATTTCTTCTTACATTTGTATAAAGAGCAAACCACAAGTGGAAACCAGAGTCAGTGAAAAACTTGCAGTTTTAAGATGACACAGCATTTTGGAGCAAGGTTTTTTCCACCCATCTGCACCTTAGCTGTAATCCCTCTTTCAAGGTGCTTTTTAGTAGTGTACAAGACCCCTCCCTGTGTCATGGATCTGACCACTGTTTCCTCAGATGCTAATATTAATCTGGCAAGTTATAAAAGAGTAACAGGAAAGCACATGTAGTGGCTTCTCCTTTTTCTTTTGCTGCAAACAGAAAGGTCTGGCTGACCACCAGGCTTTTCTGGCTCAGTGTGTGCAAGAGTCCATCAGGTGATGTCTGTATCGGGGGACACTGCTACAGGACAGACTCACAGGGTTTATTACAGGCCATGTCTGCAGAAACCATCCCAGATGACCCTGACAGCATCACACAGGTTGTCAGCTATGCAGCAGCCCCATTTAGAGCTCAGGAATACAATAGTCAATTTGAGATTAGGTAGGAAAGAGTTAGCTATCGGGCTTTCTTGGAAGAAAGGAAAATTGCACTTAATTAGCCTGTGCCTTCTAGAAGGATTGAGACTATTTATGTTTTTAGCCAAAGACCTGCTCTAAGGGAACACATAAATCAGGATCAGTATTGTTGATTTAGCAGAAAGGATGTAATCCAAATCCCTGTTATCCGGAATGTGTTGGGTTGTCATTATAAAGCAGTACCCATGGCGTTTACTTCTTGCCATGTGTACAAACATAGGCAGATACTCCTCCAAATGACCAGTAACGAATAAGCCCAAGTCTGACTGAGGCAATGGAAATTCCACCAAGCTTTGAAATGAGCCTGAGTGAGTCAGACATACAGAATTTTTGCATGTGTGTTTGTTATAATACAATCATACTTCAGTGAACGGTGTTGCAAGATGTAAAATATTGCACTCAAATACTCTAAGCTAAGTACGTAAAATAAATTACTTCTATTCATCATGATTGCCCTTACAAATCCATTGTTTTGACCACATTAAAAAACAATCAATATTCTTAAGGCTTGAATGCTATAAAGCTACAGATCATGTATCATAGCCAAACCACTAAAAAAAAGTGAGAAATTACCTTCCTATAAATAAAGTATGTCATCTTCAACACAAAAATTTAAAAAGAATCTACCTCCTAATGTTAAGTTATAGATTATTTAAAAGCTGTTCTGTCTGAATGATGCTAGCTAATTATAGGGTTATGCTGCTGTTGTCAAGAAAACTTAAGGACCTTGATGTGGGTTAGAAGTATTTTCCTTGTCTTTGAATGGCATGATTGTGCTATCATTCCTGAGTCTAACATCAGATTTTATTCAAATAAAATCAATTAGCATAAAACAAAAATGCTGCAGGTTTTGTGGAAGCTGCCTTTGTAACAGTGATTCTCCAAGTATGCCTCACTCCCTTTCTCCCCCTAAATGCACACTAAACTGCTTGTGCTTTTCTGGTGAGCTGAAAGATCCACAATCCACATTTCCTAGAACCACTTATGGAAGACTGTGAATCTCAGTGATCCAGAATGAAATACACTTTTGGCAGCATTCTGAAGAACTACCTTATCAGCTTTTTCTCTTGACTTGTGTCATCCTCATGGTATAAGTACCAGACCTAAATGTTTTCAATTCAGAATTGGATCTGAATGAAATGTTTTATACAGGCTGAGATATTACTGCTGTTATCCTGGGCTATGCTTCTGAGGCTGTGTTTGGCACGTGTCCTCAACTAAAATGCTTTGTGTTTACTGCTATCAGTATTACTCATGTTCATGCTGTTTGTGTGTCTCAGCACACCTGATCCCTGAATTTCAAAGGAAACTGTAAGTAGAACTCTGGTGTTGGTTGCCAGCTAAAGCTGATGAGCACCTGCCTTTAAACACTGCTCTTGTGTTCCTCTTGCTAGCACTGAAGCACAGACTGTTCACTATGGCTGGACTTCTCTGCTAACACTAACAAAAGTTGGTTTAAAAACATTTAGATCAATCTGTACCTCTGCATTTGTTTGAAAGTTGGCTTAGCAAACAAGAGCAAGATTTCTCTTGTGTTAAGGAGGGAAAATTCTGAAAAGCAATAAAAATGGGAAATAGCTCATTTGGAAATGGCCTGATTGGTCATATTGTTTATCCCATAATCTTAGGAACCTTGGAAATATTCATTCTGTTTATACTTTGGCTTTAGCTACAGCAGAAAGTATTGGTTGTGCTGTTCATCTTGGTCTAAGCAAGTAATGGTGAGAATTGCAGAACTAAAATGCATGGAGGTAGCAGGATATAAGACCTGCTTTTTGTGTTTTTCTTGAAGAAAACCCTGAAATACGGGGTTAACATGATGAGGCCTCAAGAGAAGATGTGAAGATGATTGACTGCAGAGATCATGTGTATGTCAAGAGATAGCAAAAATCACCAGAAAGGTACAAGGTCACTGGCTATATGCAGAATATAGCAAGGGGTAGAATTAAACCTTTATTAATCCTAGGATCCAGTGTACTAAAAAACAATTTCTATAAAGACATATAGCTTTGTCCTCCAGCAATAGTGTCCTCCCTGCCTGCCCAGGTCAGTGCCATGCCAAGCTGACACCAGCCAGTGACCAAGGGGCTCTTCACCACTTGATGTGCAGAGCAGATGGGGAGGCAGCAGCTGCCCAGCAGGTGGATGGGCACTAAGGAGAAAGTAAGCATTAATCCAGGGAAAAAGGCTGTTGGGATGAATCTGGCACTATTACTGATCAGAGGAGTTCTAATTGCTTGAGTTACATGGAAGGAGATGAGCAGTAAGGGATTTTCTATAAAAATGATGTTACAGACTTTAGTTTTCTTCCTGGCGAACAGGCAAAACAGGTTTGTGTGTTTCTTGTCAGGAAAACCAAAATGGAATTAATCTATAAAGCAAGTCCTTATTTCTTGGCATGATCAGTGAAGATATTATCCTTGAAATTCCCGAGTAATAACATTTTTAAATTTTCAGATGGTGTTCCTGCCAGTGTGTGTATTAAAATGGGAATCAGATATAGCATTACAAAAGCCCAAGTATGTAAAATCTTCAGATAATTACCACTCTTTCCTATTTTCTTTCATCTGTTTTTGATGAGATTGTCCTTTAAACAGACATTTCTATCCTCTTCAAACTGAATGCTAAGGACTCCAAAATTAGCAGGAAAAGATAATCACAATACAGACCAGAATAACAAAAACTGCTGTTGAGGGTCATTGAACTAAACTAAGAAAAAATTCAGCAACCAGACTTATACACTGCTGAGCATGTTTAGAAATATCATCTCTAAACTGTTTACTTACACATGATGTAACTAAGTACTGAAAATTTAAGGTAGGTGCTTAGTTCATGGAAATAACTATTAATTGACTGTTGCTATTTGTTCTGTTCCCAAAATACACAACCTGAAAATTAACTTTCTCCTAGGAAATCCAGATGCATGCAAAGAACTGATTCAATCCAATCACCTATCCCACAGAAGATGCCTGCAAATAAATTCTAGTTTTTGTGGAATTTCCTGACTTTGGAAGGGTGACAAAGGGCAAAAAGTCATGATATGGACAGCATGCAAGCACAAACCTAAGTTTCTAGAAGGTGCTTTTTATTTTGGAAAACAAAGCTCAGACATAGCCCCTTCAGGCCTTCTTTGGCGTAGCCCCTTCTTTGACCTTCTTTGAGGTATTGTCAAGAAGAGAAAAGAGTTTAGCTCACTTGTACAAAAAAGGAACTGGAGATCCCATCCTTTAGGTTGCAGTCTTGAAAATAGCTATATAATATGATAATAACAGAGTTGATTTTTATTTCTCAAGAGCTGATATGATGCAAATGTGGGCTATTTGGAGGCAAAGAATTTGTGTCTTCCATACCCCAGTTATTTCCCCATTTGAACAGGGAAATGTGGAATGGAGGTATGTAGATTCCTGCAGACAGCTCAGGGCTGAGCAGAGCTTTGCAGGCTCTGCTACAAACATATCCCTTTTGCTGGAGAGAAGCATTCCAGCAGGGAGTGATAAAACATAATAACATGTACACATGGTTTTCAAAACAGTGTTTTCAAAACTCCATTGCAGTTCTTAAACACCAATAGAGACCAGTTACCAGGTATGCATCACACGTGAGAAAAAAAGAATTTCAGTTCTTTGAAGTGGTTTAGAGTGAGAAACCAATCTGTACCTGTGCAAAGGGTTGAGAAAAATGAATACATAAAGCTGACAGTTTTCTCTATGTGCTCAGAATAAAGTGCAGCCAAAGGAGCCACACCTTCTGTTCATACACAGGTGAGGACTGCTCAGTGTCCCCCTCTCCTTTCACAAGTTCATTCAGTAACTTCAGGCCAGCTTTTCTCCAGCATCTGCATCAGCAAAACTAGCAGAGAGCTGGACTTAAGGAGACTCCAGTTGTCCTGAGAACTTCTCACAGACACAAATCTTGGCCTGGCAAGAGTGCAAAGAAGGCCATGGGAAAAACACATCCAAGCATGTGGGAGGCCAGGCAGGCCTGAAGTGTAGTCGCGTCTTATGGTCTGTCTATGATTTGGAGAGCTGCTCACTTAGAGGGGCTAATGAGATCACTTTGAAATTGTGGTCTAAAACCTTTTCCCCCCTCTTCCTTCTCTTCTGAGTCCAGACTTCTTTCCAAGAACCTTTCATCTTCCTAGAGAAACAGTCACAACCTCCATCTTTAAAGGAATATATCATACATAAAGGTTATAACCCAGTTGGAAAATGAATAATTACATATTTCTTCTGAAGAGATTAAACTGATACCAACAGATCTTTTTATAAGCCTGGAATGTGTGTGAGGGTCCCACTAACACCAGCCAAGCTGAGGCCCAGGGCTTTCCATCTGTGTTGACCTTCATCACAGCCCTTGCCACAGACTGTTAAATGGCAGGCAGGGGAGTAAGGCATGAACTGAGAACAGCTAGATGCAGTCCCAGGCAGCTCTTGCCAGGCCTCTCCTCAACCACACAATTTTTGCCCCTGAATGATCTCCCTGTGTACACACTTCAGTGTAAAAAAACCAGCATTTGAAATTAATATCTCAGAAGTTTCTGTTCTTTGAAAATTATATCTGATGTCAGCCGACTGGCAGAACACATCAAGTGCAGGCAAGGGAGAAGGGGAATACAAAGCAGAGGATGTGAACTTCCACAGAGCTCAAAAGAAAAACTGTTGTTATCATTGGCTTGGGTATTGTGGCTTTAAATTACAAATTACTTTAAATTGTAAAAACATCCATAGCAAGCCCTGGAGAAGAATCCCCAGAATGGCAGTAAATAAAGAGCATCCTGTCCCTCTTTATGCCATGGCTGATGTGGGAGGTAGTTTAAAATCCTAGCTTGGCAAGTGCTGCATGTCAGAGTTGATGAGTTGAAAGGATGTGCATGCACACAGACCCAAACAAAGAACTCCTAACACACAGAAAAATTACTGCACTTAGTGGCCTTGGATATTGAACAGCACAGCAACATTTGCTCTTACACTTTGGACTAGTTGTCCTGAATTTTTACACAGGCTCATATTACCTTGGAAGTGGCAGGTGGCTTTGCAGGGATCCTTGGGGCTGATGTCACAGGGGAAAGTTAAGCTCACAAAGTACTTCCTTGTCAGATCCCTCACCACCCTGGGAAGAGGACGGATTTCTCTTTCTGTTTTGTGCCGTGTCTGGAGTCTTTCCCTGGGAGTCCCACCTGCTGCTGCAGCTCACATCCCCTGAAACCAGACCCCATCCAGCAGCTGCATAAATCACTGGGAACAGGCTGCAGCGGGGTGTCGAGCAGTTGGGAGCACATGGGGGAGTGACTCCCTCCTCCCTTGCATGCCTCCATCTCCCCTAAAGTAAACAACAGCAGTCCCCACCGTGAACCCAGTTGCGAAACCTCGTGGCTGTGAACTTTAACTCTGTGATGAGCAGCCAGCCCTTGCATGGGCTGTGCAGCTGAGAGCGCCTCTGCTCTGTGTTTTTCTGCTGCCAGCCAGGGAATTCTTTCCACTGCTTGCACAGACACCCTAGGAAAGGAAGGCTGCTTGCAAATGTGCAGCTGAACGTGGTGGTGTGGGCAGCTTAATGCCTCATTTTTCTGTGGCCGAGTCAAGACCTAAAGTGCATTTGAATAAATTGCTGATACCAATTTACATACAGTCAGCTCCATCAACGTTTATCCCGTGTCCAGCAACTTTTGTTTCTCCTAGAAGCTCTTGGCATAAGAAAGCAGCATAAAAAAAGCAGGCCAGTCAAGTTGTAAAGTTCAGCCACAGATCAGAGCAGTAACTCCCCTCTGACTAGATAATGCAAATGATTTTTCATTCAGACATAATTATAACAACATGTTGTAAATGCTGATGTGTTTTTTTTTCTGAGATGGAATTCCAAAACTAGCAAAAGCTACCACATCACAAATGAGGAAACCACTCCCTTGGTGAAGAGAAGATGGTACAACATTAAATCAGTGGAAAAGAAAACCCTCAAAAAGCCAATAGATGCATTGAAGCTATCCATATGCAGAAGTGGTGGTCCAGGGATCTGAGCAGTAATGCTCTGCAGATGCCTTGCAATCCAAGTAATGTTTAAAGGAATCCTTAAAGTCTCACCCACACAAGAGATTCTGGTTTAAAGCCAGCTCCAGGAAACAGCATTCTACAATGTTTCTTTCATATAATGGGATCTTTCTTGGGTTCTATTATAGCACTCAGATAATGAATTGGAACCCAGAGCACTGTGTATTGAGACCAAGTTTATACCTTCCCCTCGAAATATTTCTCTCCTGTTGATATTTTAGTTGGAAAAAATTATCTTTTATGCCATGTCATGAGGAAATATATGTCCTGAATTTTTTTAAAACTCTCTGTAAGCATGAAACCTCCACTAAAATTATTCATGTAAGTTCTTACAAAATAAGAATAATGGCTCTCACCTTGATATAAATTTCCTAACTGAACAATCTCATTATTAATGGCTAAAGCACTAAATTGAGCTTTCAACCAAAATTTGGGCTTTATTATTTGGGCCTTTTCTTTCCTGTCTATCTAAAAATACAGGTATGACTGTGCATTGCCAGGCATTAAGAAGTAAAACTAATGTGTGTATTGAGGGGGAGAACCTGACAGGAAGAAAAACAGGGCTCTAATAGTAACTAGAACTGGAAATGTATTAAAACCAGGAGAGAAAGAAGGAGCTTTAGGTGAGCAAGACCTTGTTCAGTCTGCAGGTTTAAATCTTGCTGTAGCTCACTCAGGCTCAGGTTTCAGAGCCCTGGAAGATCAGCAGGCTAAGCTTGGTGAGATGTTCTGTTCACAGTGTGTTCCTTGGCTCTTGGGAGAGGAATCTCAGTTTAGTCCTCTCTTTGTAACAGGCTTTGAGCCTTTTCCCATCATTTTGGATGTGGAAGTATGTAAATTTATTACAAAAGTAAACTGAATTGGGCTCTCATTTTGTGGCAGAGGGGAAGGTGGGAGACAGAAAACAATGTGCCATGGGTACAGGACACACAAAATGCCCCAGTGAAATTTGAGGTGTGTAATTGTCCTTTAACTGCAGCTGAGCTTCTTGCTGCTCACTGTTTGAAATACCAGTACACAGCTTTGCTCAATCTTTTTATTTCTTCTTCTGTTGTACCCAGAGGGATGGGGAGGCATTAGGTGTCCCTGAACTACACTTCACCTCTCTCTTCCCTAAAATCCATGAACATCTGCTCCTGCCTGTGCTTTCCTACCAGTTCCAGAGATAATTGTTTCATCCTACACACATCATCCAGAGAGAGAAGGAAAAAGGGAGATTTCTTCTCTCTCTTATTTCCACAGCATGGAAAAAACTAACTGGGATTGCTAAGTTTTGAGGCCTCCCTTGTGCAAAGACACCTAAAGCAACCATCCTTTGAGCTGATGCATAGCCCTGCCTCATGTCAGCAGGATGGCTGGCATCTTCAGCTAAAATACATCTTCACTGGAGTATTCTTTTTGCTGCCTTCATTATGTTAGCTTTGCTCCAAAGGAGTGCTGGATATATTCCAACAGAAGAACACTCTCCTTCTGCAGTCTAGCTGAAACCCTGGTTAGCACAGGATTATGTGCTTTCAATGCACACCTTTCTGTAGTTTGTAATACATCATTTAAAAAAATTAAAAATCAAGCTCTCTCTGGAATATAAGCTGGTGCCAGAGGTTATAGTAAATTCTAGCAAGTGGACAGAAATTTTCCTCCCCTAATTTTGTTTTCCTCAGGGAGTTGTGGTTTCCACGTAAACACTTCTACGACCAGGCCCTTTGAGACATGCCTGGAAGAATATATGCTCCGCCTAGCACATATCCACCATATCTTAGCAGCTAAGAAAAATAATTCTGTGGTCTCACAACACTTCACCACTATCACCTCAGCCTGGCTAAGCTAAAAATTAGAATAAAGGCCAAAGAAATGTAGGCATGTTGAGAGAAAACTATGGCTCATAATGGCTGGTATGTTGTTTCTGGATTTTTTCCCATCTATTCTGCTAGGTTTCCAGCTTCAGGAAATGGTGTTTGAAACCATGAATTATGGTACATAAGGACAGAGAAAACATAATATCATAGTCATTCATTTCTCATTGCTACATGGAGCAGTAAGCAGCACCAGCCCGTGACATCCAGAGAATTTGCTATAAAGTTTAGATCATCCTTGCAAAACATACAAAGAACTTTTTTCTTCTCTGTTTTTATCTAGGGTCTGATACACATTGTCTTAATATAGAAGATCCCCTTTGATGTCCATTCACATTTCATAAGCCAAGAGCAAAATAGTTAGGGCCTTGGAGGACAAGGGGGAAAAATGTAAATGTGAGTTATTTTTGGAAGTAAATGGATCCCAGCTCCAGACCAAAGGATCTTTGAACCTGCCTGAGCAAACTGTTCAGTGTCTGAGCCCAGCCCAACATTGGATTTGCATCTAGAAAAGGAGAGTATCCAAACCATGGACCTGGGGTGCTCATAAGCTCCTGAACATTCTGTATTTCTGGTTTGTTTTTTTTATGGGGTTTTTTGGTTGTTTTTTTGTTTTGTTTTATTAGTCCTGAACTCTCTCCTAGTTATTTATACAAGACATCTCTGAATCTTTTGGTTAGTTTGGTTGGGGTTTTTTTCTGAGATCACTTACTTATAATGCCAGGATGCTATTCAATATTTGTAATGCTTACTAAGCAAAGGTCTGAGTTATGAGCTTGGATTAGAGTACCCAGAGATTCCTTCCACAAATTCCAAGTGCAGATTAAAAAAAAAAAAAAAGGCAGTTCTGGGACTTATAATTAGAGAATGCTTATATTTAAAGCATGCACCTCCAGTAAAGCAAGTTCTGAATTCATCTTGCACATAATCATTGACATTCTTCCCTCCCAACAAAATAGCAGTACTTTATCCCAGCAGAGCAAAGCAGGAGGCAAGCAGAGCAGAAGAGTGTGAGTGTATGTGGAAGAGCTTGGACTCTGGTCACTGGGTGACTCAAGGGCTGCAAAACAGAAACTGAAGCTTATGACAGGAACAGAAAAACTTCATGTTCAAGAAGTGAGATTCCAAGAGAGTTGTGGGGATTTTTTTCCCCCTTCAAACAAAGCATTTATTTTCTAGTAAAGTCCAATTCCCCCATAGAAACCCGAGCCCTAAAGTAGCTAAAATAGCCTTTTCTCTCTCTCCAGCCAGTCTCTGCTTCTTGGCTTCTTGAAAAGAAGGAATTTTGAGCAGGAAGTGGTGTTGGTTAATGGCAAAGGGCAGAACTTCCAGAGGAAACTTCACCTACAGCCATTTCTAATGTTGATAATGATGTGGTTTGTGGCCCTTTCTTTTTCTTCCAATCAAGATTGAAAAACAGATTGTGTTCCAAATCCTGTAGCTCTTGGTTTTCAGACACCTGAGCTCTCCTTATTCCCCACAGAGCCTCCAAGAGGTGCTGGCTCTCAGAATCAGTACGTGAGTGCAATAAACTTTCTGTTCCTTGCCAGAATTCAAAGAAACCTTAGGAAACTGAACACTTGAGTCCCACTGTTTCTGACAAAGTCTGTCTTGCTTTCAGCTTGCAGTTCTTTTGGTTTACAGGCACACCACATCTGTGTTTTATTCTTTGTGTTCACGAATACTTCATCTTCTAGTACTGCCCTATTCCTATTAGTAACCAAAACAGTAGGTGCAGTTTTGCAGTTGCTTCTGATTTTATATCAGAACTTTGTAGTTCTAGGTAGTATTGCAACAAACTGCAGGACTTTAAAGAAGTAGGGTAGAGTGGGATGTTAACACACCAATTGGCCCCTTATCAGTAATCCTGTTATTTTCTCTAGATGTGATCAGTAAACAGCCAGCACAACAGCCATAAACTTCTGTTTTCAAGCAGAGAGGTATCCTGCTGGGTAACAACCCTTTGATACTAAAGATATCTCCTGCCATGGATTCTCCACTGCCAAGCAGTGATTGTTGACATAAGTGTTTCATTTAATAAATATTACCAGTGTGTATGAGCATGAGGGGGGTGATTCAGCAGCATCAGGGGCCCCATGGCTGCAGTCCTAACAGGAAGACAGAAGTGATTACTTCATGGCAAATGAATCAGGCCCCAAACCTAGGACACTTAGAGAAACATCCTTTTTGCACTAAACTGTTAACACCTCAGGGTAGCATTAATAATGATGGCATACACAAAAGCAGCAACTTGTTTCTCATCTGTGAAGTGGGGATCATGACATTCACCTCTCTAAAGCCTTTGGGTCTCTGTAACATCCTAATACTAATCAAAAAATCTTTTCCATACACCATCCTCTCAGCCATGCCTTTCTAAAGCTTTTCTTTAGAATCAAAATTATTGAAACTTGGTAACTGCTGCTTACAGCTGACTTGCCTAGACAGTCAGTTAAACACATTAAGCTTGTGACCAAAAACTCATAGCCAGTGTTGAGGAACTGACTCTGGTCCTAGTATCTTATTTTATTTTTTGTGTAGAAAATTGGTAACAGACTTCTATGGTTATATTCATAAAATCTGCTCATCTTTGAACTTCTATGCCAAAGAAATCACCCTTTTATAGCAAGAATTCTACATGTGTAAATAGCAAGTTACACAAATAGAAGTTTGCACTACTGTTCCTTTGATAGCAGAGAATTTTAATTCAGCTATTAGGCTCATAGCCTGTTATCTAACACAGAAAGTTTCTGTGAAGTATAAAAAAATAAATTGAGAGACCGGTTATCTAGGTATCCACAGATGAAGATAAATGCAGAGACATTTATTCATTCAGGAGAACCACAGGCTCAAAAAATAACTGCATTTTCATCTTTGTGGTTATTCATGAATGAAAATATTCAGTGAGAGAAATAAATGTTCACAAAACTTCCCTGAAGAAATCCAAATGTTCAGAAATTTGCTTGTCAGTAACAGACTGATTTGTGGAAACTCTCAGATTCATGAAAGGCAAGTTTGCCACATAACTACTGCACAAATTCCAGGAAAGCTTAATTTGAGACTGGTTGAAGAATTAAATGGTATTTTAATTATTAAACATCTGTGTAAAACCAGTGCAAATTATAAATCCTGTCTGTTCCACATCATTCTTTAATAAACTTGGGTTATGTTTTCCATAATGAGTGTTGAATAGGTGTTGCACTGTTAAGTGCTGTGGAAAATGCCCTTTCTGTTACCTGACTCAGGCAGGACTGACCCCACTGCAGACCCCAGGTCTAGGAACATTGAATCTGTCCTGTCTGGGAATAGAGCATGAGCAGGCAGCAGAGCCAAGTTAGACCTGCAGTTATACTGTGTGCTCTTGCTGGATGAAAATCTTTTTTTCTTCAATTGACTCTGAAATAAATATTTATCTATATGCCTTTGAGAATCATGGTTTGTTTGGGTTTATCTTCTACATCATCATGTCACAGTATTTGGTAATTCACATCCCTTGGGGTGGCTTCCTACTCGGAGCATTACACAAAGAATGCATTTTCAGGCTAGATTTCCAGTAAATAACCCTGCAGTTCCAGGAGATTGACTAAAATAGCAGCATGCCTGCAGCACAATGCCACTTAAGTTCACATCTCTCCCTTATTCTGGTTCTCTCCTCTTCTGTCTCTCCCCCAACACTAGCATAATTGTCAGTGTCCTCTTCCTGTGAGCATCTTGGTTTTCACCAAGCCCTTCACTAGCTCATCTTTGCCTGCTGCTGTGCTCTCATGGAATCCTGCACTCTTGATTCATATTTCCAGCCCTCTCCATGGAGTCCTCATCTTCCACCATCACAGTAACAATGGCTCTGTAAGTTCTGCCAGTACTGCTAAGAGTCTGGAGATACCCAGCACCTTTTCTCAGACTGTTAAGCAGAAATAGCCTCTAAAGAGAGATCACTCCACTTAGAAAACAGCAATTACTAAACAGATACTTCAAGAAATTTTTAAAAATCTTATAATGGATGCAAAATCTTGAAGTGTATCTTTGTCACATTGTTTTATAAGTTGCCACGTGTCCTGATGAATACTGCTTTTTTATTAATTGCAGATGAGTTTTTACCATCCCTAACTCATTGTTCTCACTCTTTATAAATCCTAGATTCTGGTTTTGAATGCAGTTTGGTTCCCAGTCTCAGTGAGTGCAAAAGTTTGAAATGATGCATTGTATAATGCATATTTCCTTTAAATCTTTCAGTGTGTTATTTTCTAATTCAGTTTAATATCTTAATCTGTGAGAGAGCCAGGAGAACTTCCAGTTTACCCACTCTGCACTTCTATTTTGTGCTCATTCACTTACTGTGTAAAAACAGGGGAATTTTATGAAGAGAGGCTGACCAGCCTTTATTTTCACAGATCACCCTTTTGACCTCCTCACAGCCCAAATCTAAACAGGCAGCAGGGTCTTTGCAGGATCTTACCTACACAGGCAGAATAACCGATGCAGATTTTAACCCTCTCAGAATGAATTTGCCAGAAATATATTGTCAGATTAGAGGGAAATCTGTGCTGTACAACTCAAAGTCATACATCTGAAGGAACATCAGTTGCATTTGTTTAGCTTGTAGACTAAATGAGCTCTTGCAGGTGACCTTACAGTTTTGCATGCAGACACCATGCTTGGTTCAGCCATTCCTGAAATGCATTGCTCTCCTCATTTTGTCAGCTAGCATACCACAGGACAGGCTGCCAGCTGGCTGCCTGACATAGCAGGGTGAGTTAGCAATGTGTTGTGAGAAATGTAAGGAAAAAACCTGAATGCTGACAAAACAATTTGGTCTTTTTTTCCAGCGTTTTTTTGCAATCCCTCACTTGCCACTTGGTTTCCTTCTCTTTCCTGCTTATTTTCCTTTCAGCCCTGAGCATTTATTGTCCTCTCCTCTCTTTCCTGGCCTGCCCTGGCAGGAGATATCACTGAGCAGAAGAGAAGCTTCTCTCTGACATCTATATAGCTTTACTACTACTCACTTTTCTGGGCAGTACTTTCACTTACCCCATATTTCACTCTGTAGTGACAGCTTGGCCAGAGCATAGCACATTTTCCAGTCACAGATGTTTCTATCAGATTCATGCCTGCTTCTTGGAGACATGGCAGAAGGAATCTTTATTCTTGTACTTCAACTGATACAAGTGATCCTAAGCCAATATACAGCAAATTGCTTTATCCTATTTTTGTATTTCTGAACATATGTGTTTGTTTCAGGATTTACACGAGGAAAGGCTGATGCTTATTCTAATTTTAAAAAATAATAGATATTCCATTAAGGATTAATGACTGAATTTTTAATATGCTCCTTTTCAAATAGCAAGATATTTGATTACAGCTCTGGTCATAACGTAAGGGACAAAACATACAAGGTCTTGAATTTTCACTCAGATACTTGTTTGCATAAAGATCTTCCTTAAACTTCTGGAAATTTCCAGCTGTGCCACAGGTCATCCTGCATGAATCCAATTGTAAGACTGGAACCTAAGATTATTATTTTTTCCACGCAAAAACTCTAGCTGACTGATTTTGACTTGTGTAAGAGGGTACAGTTCAATCATAGAATCTAAGTACTCTTTAACAAAAATATGTGCAGATCTATTGCCAAGGAAAGAAAAGACCAAACTATGAAGATAAGCACAAGGTATTAACAAGGTGCTATTTAAAAACATTGTTTTCTCAGTAGTAGTTACTGAGCTGGTCCTAATGATGGAGTGTTCTCATGCAGACACTGGCAGCAGGTCACATCAATACAGTCAGATAAAGGGTTTGCACACCTACACTTTCAACAATTTTTAATGCATGGATTTAAAATACAGTTGGAAAAATCACTTGCTTAGTCTCATCATATCAACTTCCTTGATCTTTGATTTTTATTCCAGTCTTTCACTTTCCTTCCTTCCACCATTGCCACAGAATGAAAGAGGTGCAGGGGGAGGAAGAAGAGAAGAGAAAGGAGGAGTGTATTTCCTTGGCTAGTGCAACAAGGTGCATTCTAAGAGTTCTTCTGGCCAACCTTGCATATAAAGTTTTACCTCTAGTTGGGATCCAGAAAAAAATGTCCTAGTGGCCCCAGTAAAAGGGTGAATGTCACTTGGTACAGCCTTTCTGTACGTGCTGTTATTTCTTCACAGCTTAAGAAATAAGATAAAGTAGAAAAGCAAATTGGTTGGTTTTGCACAGGCACTGTTTCCAGAGAGCAATGCTCCCAAGGAAAAGCAGTGGCTGCACTGGAGGACAACCCACAGCTGGCATCAGGGTGCTGTGCAGGACAAAAATGGGATGTCTGCCAGTTCTCAAACTGAATGGGAGGAAAGCCATAGGTATACAGTCCCTAACTTCCACAGCTGCCAGGAAAGTCTGTATTACATCAGTAATTCCATAGGTCTCCTACAACCATTCATCCCTGTCTGTATCACAGCTCTGGTTTTAATTGCATCTGAAGTTAACTCAGCAGAAAAACATCTTTGTCCCGAGTGATAGAGAACTGTTTTCTTCCAGTTTTATGTAACCCTGTGTCATCAGCAGAAGAAGAAAACAACACCCACCCTCACCAATCAGTCTTTTCTCATAGTATTTCTGGTGCATGTGAACAAGCATTGTAAAACACTATAGCAAAAACTGTCACAAATGCTTGGTTTCAATTAAAAAATTATAAAGCCTAGGAATTTGGCATTTATATATTTATGTACTACATGTTTGTTTACATATACCTGACTTTAATGGATATTGTAATGGATTTTTTTTCAAACATATATTTTAATGTATGAATAAAAGACAGGATTATCCCTTCCTAGCATAGTTGGACCAAAAAAAAAAAAAGAGATCTGTAGCATCTTCAGATCCTGGCAGCTGTACAGTTGTCTTACATGGGAATATAGATGCATGTTTGTCTTGAGAGCTCCCAAATCCCTGCATTCTCCATAGGAAAGAAAGGGACAGGAAATTTCTGGGTTACTGGGCTCTTTGGTGCAGATGTCTCTTTTGCTTTCACACGTATTTCCACAGCAAGAGGAGAGCCATGCTAAGCAACAGACACAGAGTCTCATTCAGCAATGGTTCTTTTCTTTTTTGTCTGCTCTAAAATAGTCTGAGTGTTAGGAAGAGTAACAAGCACTGAACTTTTCCCCACATACATTACTCACACAGAGGAATGAAAGTGGGTTGAGAAAAGAGTACTTTTTTTTTCCTCTCTAAGGAAAACCCAGGTAAAAATCATCTTCCTTCAAATTAGGTTTATTATTGGAATCACAAGACCACAATCCAGAAAAATTTACCTAATTTCAGAATGATTTTTTATTTGCCTTTGAATTTAAATACATGTTTAAGAACTTTTTTGCTTAGGTGATTAGACTTGTTACAGAATATTTAGGCAAACATCTGAATTTGAGGATTCTGTGATCTCAGTTCTCATGCTGAGAATTTTAGGTATCAAGTACCAAAGATACAGCCTTTATATTCTCAATTATTTTACTATATTCTAGTCTTTAAGTTCAAAGAGAGCTTTTCTTCATCAGTAATAAACCCTGATCCATTTTTCCTCTTAACACTTTTTTTGTTCTGTTTGACCCACATTGTTATAGTAAGAAGAGTCTAAAATTATTCACTTAGCCTTGTCACATTCCTTTTAAGGCAAGAGTATCTAGTAATCCATGGGAAAGTGTGAGGAATAAGAAGGTCAATGACATGTCCTAGCTGGCATTTGGAAGTAAACCCTCTTCCCCTTGAGGTCCTGTTCTGGATCTGGAAAAGTTCTTTCCCTTTAACAGCTTCTCCTTCAGCCATATTTTGTGCTCTATATCCAAAAATTACAGTAGGCAGAGGATTACTGTGAGAACCAGAAAATTATGCCTACTCAGCATTTTGTGTAAATATTTTTTTACTAGAAGTTTGGCTTTTGTTTTGTGATATAACCTGAGAAACAATAGTGGCTTCCTATTCCTATGGAATATACAAAAATTAAAGAAAGAAACAATCAAAGTGCTCAAGATGCAAAAGGACCATAGGCACAACTTTTCTGGAGGATCTAAAAGGCTTGAACTGCTCTGTGGGGCTCTCCCCAAGGACTGTGGTGTATCAGCTGAGTATTCTCCCTCCTGGCAGCAGCCAGCATCTTAAAAATGTACAGGGACTAAATATCCCAGTGATTATTGCAAAGTGACCTGCTGTATTCAGATTTAAGGTGCTCTGGGGAGGGATGCTCAGTGATTTAAAAAAAAAAAAATAATCAGGCTTTTTGGGGGTGTGAAAACAGGGTGCCTGGGAGGGAAGGCACTTCGTGCAGGCTTATTCCAGTGTGCACAGGAGAATTGGAAATTCAAAGTGATATCTGTATAGTACTTCAAGGAAAGCACAATGACAATAAATGCGAAATATTACTGGTTGTCATAAGTTCTGCATCAGTTTTGAGGCTCTCACTAAAAGAAATTTTTAAACTAATAATCTTTAAACACTCTGTATTCAGTTCTCAAATCAGACACCAATTGCAAAAGAAAAAAACGTTGCAACTCATCTATTTACATTAATCCCATTGGTAGCTGTGTCTCATTCCCAGTGACTTCTTCAACACAACTTCTGCTGCCATTGGTTAAGCCCAATTTGAGACCATATGGGTCTTTCAGTGCTCTGCTATCTGATTTTCCTGTAGATTATGAGCAGTAGGTTTTGCCTGTACCATAATCTGTTCACACATTCTGACAAGAAACTGCATGCTCAAAATACCTATAGCAGAAAGCACTACTTTAGGCCCAAAGCTAAGAAAAAAAACCTCAACCAAACCAAAACAGCAAAAGCCCTAAAACTTTAAATAGTTGCAGTAGAAACAGCCAATGTCCATATTTTGTACAGGAACAAGATAGTATCAATGAGGAATATTTTAGAGCAATATAACCAGCTTAAAACCGCTCAGATTTTAACTGATGACACTTTGACCACAGCATAGAATCCCCAGATATGCAATTTACTGAGTATAAACAAGCCAGAAGAAGGAGAAGGGGGAAAGCTCCTTGGCGCCTGCTCCCTGTGATAGACACCAGCGCAGCAGAAATCTGCTGATAATCCCCTTTTCACTTTGTGTTTGCAGCTAAATCCACTTCACTTCCTCTGATACTGAGCATTAGGCAGTGCTCTGAGCTCCACCAGCAGCCATAAATCCCAGGCAGGAAACAGTCTTCAAGTCTAAGGAGGAAAGACAGCATTTCATTTTCTGAAGGCAGCCCAGAGTAACCAGGTCAAACAAAGTTTGGAGCTGAAGCTCTTGAAACTCAGGATATAATTGTGTATGTTTTTCTGCTTGTTTTGTTACCGCTTAACCGGATGCAACAAATAAAACAATTTTTCTTTCTTATTTTCTCTCTCTGACTGCCTCATTGGGAGCTCCTCTCTGGGAGCCAACCTCCCCATGAGCCAGTGCTTGAGGTCACAGCTCCCAGCTTCAAGACATCTGCTAGGTCAGACAGACTTGAAGAGAATCAGCTGCTTGCAGCCAGCATGTTATTAGCACACTGAGTCCCAGACAAATGCTGAAGGTCTCTCTCTCTCTTTTTCCATCTCTCTAACAAACACAGAATCACACTTATCTACATATTGTATTTAAATTTTCTTGTTTTGATCAGAGATCTATTTCCAATGCCAACACAGAGCATTAAATAAAGAGTTTGAGCTTTTAAATGTCTGAGTAATCAGCTAGAATCATTACACAAAATATATTACAAAACAAAATACTTTCTTCACTTCTGGTGCTAGGTATTCAGTTTACCTTGTATGGTACTCCTAACTTTATGAAAAATCACAAAAGATACAAAAAAGCCCCTAATTTACTGTGTTGGATACCTGAAAAACAGATTGATGAGCTATACTTTGTGAAAACAAACCTCCTCTTGATGTCTGAAACTCAGCATTCAACTCCAGAGACTCCTTATGCTCCTTATGAAGCACTTGATGCCCCTTCTTATATTCATTATTTAAAACTTTTCAGTTATTTCAGGAACAGATGTAAGAAAAAAGCAAATAAATATCCAGTATTTTTGTTCATCTCTCCGGTATCAAGAATGTACATACAGGAAAAATGTTGTTAGTAAGGAATTATTTATTCTTTTTAAGTCAGCAAAGGCTTGTCCTAGAGCTCCTTTAAGCCACCTTTTGTGCCCTAAATGAAGTGTTATTCGGAAATAGAACAGCCAGTTTACAGTAAGGAAAAAAATCTGCCTGGAAAAAAAATACACCAGGCTTGATTCAAAACTTGCACACTGGAGTGCCAGCTTGGCAGCAGTTGAAAGTGCAATGGAATTGAAAGGTTTCCATCTCTCTGCTAAGCTTTAATACAGCATGTTAGATATTCACAGTGCTGTGGCACAGACCTGCAGCTCCAAGTGTACTAATTTCTGCAAAGCTTTTAAAACTCCATTCAGGTGCCTGGAAAAGCAGAAGGCACAAGGAAATTGGTAACATACCCCCCAGGGAGTACCTAAAAGCTAGTCAAAATTGCAGGACCTGTATTTAGGAAACAGCACTAAAAATCCTTCTCTACACTCATCTTTTTAGCAGACTTTAGGAGGGAATTTCTAGAAGCTGGATTCACAGCCACCATAAAGCCACCAAGCATTTTTCCATATATTGATATCTTTTTGGCTAAGGTTCATCTCCTCCAAATCTAGTATTATGAAAATAAGTAGGAAAAATCATCATCTATTAAGGGCTCTTTTTAGCTCTGTCCACTTTACCCTTTGTCATCAATACACTGTTCTTTCCATATATACCAAGAACTAATTTCAGTTTTGCACCTATTCTTTTCAAGTCTGCTGACAGAAAACTTTAAGGAGGCAGTGTATACTCAGGGATTGATGCAGGCTCTCCACAGGACTCTAAGCCTGTGTCTTTTGCAGCAAACAGTCATGCAAGAAAACTAAAAGTACTGCAATGAACAAATGTAGTGCAATAATATTTTCCACCTCAAAATACTTACCTCCTATTTTATCTGTTTACAACATAGTGACAAGATCAAAAATTTGTTGAGGTTTAAATTTTCATTTCATTTCCCTGAGGAAAGCTCTTCTGCTGGCCTGCAGAGATTATGCAGTCCCTGCTGGGCACAGGTGCAGGCAGCCAGTGCAGTGTCAGCCCTGTCTGCAGTCCTCCCTCTGCCCTTGTGAGATCAGCACACAGGAGGAGTGTGGGGTAATGGCTTTGGTCTGCAGCAGTTTGTCTTTCAGGAGCTAGACTGAAAAACACGTCTTGGTAAGTCCAAAACAAGCACCGGGTTTGAACCAAGACACTTCAACAGGGAAAACAGAGCCTTTTACAAAAACATTCTTGCTAATCTATTTGATACCATTTGAGCCTCCAAAAAGTACCAGTCTGAAAGAAAATATATCTTTCATGTGCTGACTGTAAGTAATTTTGCTTCTGTGTCTTTCATGTTAGAAGCAAAGTATGGGGAACACAGGGCGTTTGACAGTTCATGTAGTATTTGACAGTATCATTGTTCATCATCGCCCCTGGAAATAAGAAATATGGAATGTTTAGTCTCTTGTGATTTCTTCAGTGGAAGTGAATTATGATTCAACACTGCTACTTGGTTAGCACGTTCATGACAGGGTTATGAACTCATTCGTTAATCAGCTGTGCTCTGTGAGATGCACTCTTGGATTATCCTGAGCAGCAAGATCAGAACAGAGTTTGGGTAAAGGTGCCACCACTGGCTCAGGGCATCTCTCATCTGCAAATTGGAGGAGCTCACTGAGGTAAAACTATTTTATGCTAAGCTTGGTTTTGAAGTCTCCTCTGGCATCCATGGCTGGCCCTGCCAAGGAGTGGGCTAGCACTTTTTCTGGCCCAGTACATTCTGGCCCAGCCATTCTGGCATGCACGTGCCTGTATGAAATGATAGTGCCTGCTGGAGGGAATAACCACCTTTAGTTACAATAAAGATATAAAAGGTCCAACTTCAGAGATAGACTATTAGATCTTCATTTACTAAAAATTAAAGTATTAGGCATGCCATACCATAAAACCAAATCTTGACATAGAACCACCTGACTGCTGATGTCAGGCACTATTCAAGATATGATGCAAGTACTCAGTAGTAACAACCTTAGAAATTCTTCTCAGTTTGTGGAGAGGGACATAGGCTTGCAACTTGTTTATTACATATTCTTTGGGAACCAGGAAAGAGATTAATTAGAAAATCATAGGGAATCTTATCTTTTCAAACACAGATTAGATTTTTTTTTTAAGAGGTAAAAAATTGTGCTTGAGTCTGTGCTTCATCACTTCAAGGGTGATAAAAATTTAGCATTCAGCATGGTCTGATCTGGGTTTGAAGTTGGAAAACAGCAAAATTCTGTGTTAAAATAACAGACATTATTATGTGCCTCATTTTATTTCTGACTGCATACACCAGGTGTGTGCATTGAGCTGCGTGTCAGCACCATCCTTTATTTGCCCAACACACAGAATGTCTGGGCAAGTACAGGTCAATGTACAAACACACCCTGCACTCACTTTTTGAAGTATAGGCTCATGCTGAAGGTCCTGTTTACAGCATCTGATGAGAAGTCTTTCTTAAGCTGTTTTTAATTTCAGTGCTGTCTAAATTCAGCTCTTCTGTGTTGATGTTAATACATACAGTAAGAAAAAGATAGGAGTAATTTAGCATTAAAAATCTTTGAAATGTACAGTAGAAACAAACCAATGCTCTGAATGGTGCATTTTTATCAGTCCTACACACAGGCTACTAAATCACAAAGGGAAGAGACATGAGGGCTCTTTGAGCCTGTGCAGGAGACAGGAAGGAGAAAAAGCAAAGGCACTTGTGCCTTTTTATCATTGCTTAGAACATCAGGTTTCAGCATCACTGAGTTTGGTAATAGTCTCCTTCAAAGACTATGAATAAGCAGAAGGCCATATCAGAGGGTCTGAAATTTGGCCAGCAGGTTGCCTAAGGTTCTGAGTGTATATGAATTTTGAACTGTGAAATGAGTAGATTTTACACTTCATAATGAATCTAGAATAAGCTTGTTGTTTACTTCTTCTTGAACAGTAGATTTTGCTAAAGTTTTATTGTAGCAAATTAAACTCCATCAAGACCACTTTAGAGGAGGATTTTTGTCTGCAAAACACCCATTCACCCCTCCCAGGAGACATGAAGACTGTAGCAAAGAAATTATACCCCTCAATAAAAGAAAAGGCAAGGCACAACCTGGTATTTCTTATGTGGGAGCAGGAGAACTATCTCATCTGCCACCTTTTGATAGCAACAACAGGAACTCTTTTGTAGCTTTCCACAGTCTCTGCCTAACCCCAGGTACATACACACACGTAGGTACAATGTAGAAACTTGCTCTAACTCAGAGAGCTGGCAGCCAAACTCCACTAAAATATAGGTCTCCAAACACTGAAGCCCTGCTCTTGGACCTCATCCCTCTGGAAGAATTAATTACTAGGAGGGGTTTGGGACTTTTTTCCCTATTTGCTCTTCTCTGCTTTCTGGCTTTGCTGGTGAAAAAGTGTACTGCTCTCCCATACTTGCTCCCCTTCCCTGATTTCCGTGGTTCAGATGTTTGAAAACACTTTGTAGAATTCTGCAAGCTTCTTCCAGCTATGCCAAAGCAAACTTGAACTCACAGCCTTCTGAGGCTTTCCCATCACTGCTGACACTCTCTTGGTGATCTGCCTGCTATGAAGTTTTTGCTGGGGTTTTCTGACCATTTTTGCACATCCACTGTGTAACAGCTAAATGAGCTATGGATGCCAAGGGGAAAAAAACCAAAACCCTAATTTGCTTTCCCTTGGTTAGTTACAGAGCTGTTTAAATGGGAAAAAAAATTTAAAAAAAGAAAAGCAGATGGGGAGAAGGGGCAGAAAAAGAGAGAAGCAGTGTGGGTTTGTGTATTTGAGGGAGCAAGGAACTGTAAAAGAAGGTGGTCTTTTCACTAAGTACTGTTTCTTTAAAAATAAAATTTAAAAAGTACCCTCAGTATTTTCTTTAGTCTTTTTCATTCTTTGGCAGCATCCCAAAGATTTCACTGTCCTTGTCTCCAGCATCTGGAAACCATCAGGGTAAACAATAGAGTGCTAGGAACTGGAACCCCTGCCTCAGCTCCCATGGGACTTCACTCTGGAGAACATGAGAACACAAACCATTGGACACCATGTGGTCAATTACTTCAAACTAACAAATCTGTGTGCCTTCCTATTTTCTGTTTTCCTTGGCACCACATGACCCTTTCACAATGGAACCCAGCTGTTGAAAAAGCCAGACGTTTTCTTTTTTAACCTCTTGCTTACTTTTGTGCTTGCTTTCTGCAGCGAGCTTGGGGTTGGCACGTACCCTAGGTAGAAATGTCCTGCTTATTAAAATCCTGGCTGGCTGTAATGTTTGCCTGTATTAGTCAGCAGAGAGGCTCGAGAGTATTAACTTAACAGGATCATACTGCAGTGAGGACTCCACAGGTGGTCCTGTGTTTTCTGGCTTTCCTGACATAGCATGCCAGGACTTAAAGCAGATACACTAGGACACTTTTATAGCCTGACTGTTTTGTGCAATCACTAATTGCATGTGCAGTTGTGACCTACTTTTTAAAATTTGTTCCTAGTGCAGGTGCTATATTGGCAATTGCAAAGAGCTAAAGTCATCTCAAAGCCAAAGGCTGTTGAGGGGACCACCCCCTTCTAGTGCTGTGAAATAAACTTTGCTCTGGATTAGCCACACTCGCTCCAGCACTAGAGCTGGTGGTGACAAAGCAGAGACTGATGGGTTCTTGTTCTTCCCAGCCTTCTGTTTCAAAAGACAATCTTTGAACTGTGAGAAAAAGGGCAGTGTTACTGACCACACACAGGCCAAGACTTCTCTACTGTATTTAGATGCATCCATTTATATGTGTGCTTTACTTTCATTAACTTTCTTCAGTGAATGTGGATGTTGAATGGAATGGACTTGTGCAAGAGGTTTTGGACTTCACATTCAAGTCACCTTTAAAGTTGCTGGGCATCCCTAGCATACATTAAAGAGAAGCAGCTGTCATTTCATGCATAAATAATCAATCATACATGCTTCTAGACTGACAGCTTGATTTCTGGGAGAAAGATAGGTACATATGCAATGCTGTGCCTAAAAGAAAGGATAAAAACAAGGATGGGCCATGCAGTTGGATTCTCACAGCTGAAGTGCACCCAGAGAAGTGGCTTTACCTGCATTCTGGCACTCAGATTCAGCACCTCTGGCCTCAAACAGATGATTGTTTATCTGTTGTGCAAAGGCAGCTCTGTTGGTCTGTAAAGGTCAGGGAGCTGGCACCAGGGGAGTCAGGAGCCTTGTGCAGGGTAACCAGACTCACAGTGGCAGCTATTTCCATCAGGTCTGTATCCCAGAGTGGCAGGGCTGTCACTCTGACTGGGTCCAGCCTTTCTCCCCTGGCTGCTTGCTGAGGCTGGTCTTGCCTCTGGATGCAGGAGGGCTTTTCTAGGGCTCTACTGATCAATTCCTGACATCCTGGGTGTACACAGAGCACTGCACACCTTATTCATTTCTAGGGTGCTGTGTGGAACTGTGCTGCCTCATTTTCATTAAGGTTACAGAAATCTGCAGAAACTTTGGACACAACCCAACTCCCACAAACAAAATTAAACAGAATAATAATATCCATCTGCTGTGAGATGCAGACACCAACAATATCCATGAAAGCTGACAGTTTTAAACTTAAAAGCCAGATAAACTAGGAGATGGCTTGGATAGGCTGAATAAGCAAGGAGTGCTTTAAAACCTTACCTGCAAGCTTGTTAAAGATATGCTGCTGAGCCTAAAACTAATGAGATGGATGCCTAGAATTGGTGGAATCTTGTTCTATTTCCATAAAATGCAATTTATATTTTGTGTACACTTTTTAGTTATATTTCTTTTAAAAGAGATGAAGGTGAATCATTAAATGGATTTGTTGCATGATATAAGAATTTAGCCATTTTGTAGCCAGTAGTATTAACTATTTTTTTAAAATCCCAGGTCCAGCCTATAGCTCAGCAGTAATAAAAGGGAAAAGTTTTCCTGTTTTCTGCCAGTACTTTTTGATCCCAAATGTCTGCAGAATTGATTAATGTGATACTGAAAGGGCAGAAGTGGTAGGGGGAAGGGGAAAGTTAGGACTATGCAATAGCAACTTAAACAGCACAGTACATGCTTCATCTTTTTATATTTATGAAGGAGTTGGTTAAATGTATGGCAAAAGTTCAAATCCATTTACTGCTTCCCTATGTGAGCATCTTGGACAGCTTCTTGTCTGGCTGACAGATATTCACAGAAGGATAGATACAGTTCTTTAAGGAAGGTTCAGCCTGTAGCAAGAAATACATGTCATATAGGAGTTAAAGGAGCCTACCTTAACTAATTGAACAGTCCCAGTACAACTTGGGTGCAAGCCAGGACACAAATGAAACCACTATAATGGCACTGATGGATGACCTGTTCTGGTAATGAGGAGGGAACACATCCATTCTCTTCATCCTGCACATCTTTAGCATTTGACACAACTGTCCATGAGATATGGCTGTTCCCCCAGGAGGAGGTGACAGACAGCCAGAGTGATGTGTTAGGATGGTTTCTGTCTTTTTCAACAAGAACAGCACTTCCAATATTTGTTCCCCTTCCCCAGCTCAGTTTTGTGACAGATTCCACAAGATTCAGTTTCCCTCTGATCTCTTGCAGAATTTGTGTGTTTGCATTTACTAAGCAGGAAAGTTGTATTTATATGCCAGCAATGTGTCTGTGTGTGACACAGAGCACAAGCTGGGTTTCACTGCCTGCAACTCTATCACCCCTGAGTAGTGAGCCTGTGTTCAGTGGGGCAAATTGAATTCAGGGATGAAAAACAGCTGCTTGAAGGTGAACAAAAACAAGAGCTGACACTGCCAGCCAGAGGACAGAGCTTTTGGAAATGTTTTAGAACTAGTGCAATCCGAAGATTGATCGAATTTAGTCACTCTTTTACAGCTATTGTGGTATTACTCTCCAGATCTAACTTGTCCCAGTTCCCAAGGAATGCTTTTCTGTGTCTCCAAAATGCTGCAGTTATCCCCTCCCTGCTGAGGCTGCTCACTGCTCAAGTGCAATCCTGTGACCTGACTGTGATGCCTACACCTCTTAGGAAGCTGAAGGCATTCAAGAATAGTGCAGCACGTATCTCCAGCAATTCAGGAGTCACCTTGTGTTCTGTAGCTTTCCACAGAATAGAACTACAGGCTGAATCACATGCTGTGCACTGAGTTCATGGCATATTCTGTACATCTTTGATTATTTGGTCCACAAAATCCTCATCTTTGACTTGTTTAATGAGCTGGGCCATGTTATCTGAGGGTACCCACCTATTAATATCACCAAGAATTCCACAAGCACTTGCCACCAAGGGCAAAAACCTTTTCAGTGGAAAGTTTCCTTTGTCTTCAGGAACAAGGACAACTCAGGGACTGAGGATTCCCACAAGCCCCCCCAAGTACAAGGTGCACATTTTAAGCTTATGTTCAAGTAAACATGCACTGAAATATATATGTTTACAATATATTTAAAAACTAGAAGTTGTGTTTAGAACGAGATTTCCACTGCACCAAAGGAGAGGGGGACCGATGTACTACTGCAAGTGCTTTGGTCTTAAAGCTGATTATACTGGAATAACAAACTTCATGGGATACTTTCTTCCATCCTTCTGTAAATCTAAAAGATGCATATCTTACTGCCAGTTTTGAATCAGCACAACATGCAGAACACTTCAGCTCCTGTGATGTCTTTCAATGCATTAAGTAGCATGTTTTAAATGAGTTAATGTTTATCTGTGGTTGCTACCTACTTAAAAAACCTCTTTTTGTACTGGTCAAGAGCATTTTTATTTCCAGTTAAGTGTGGGAAAGCAATTGCAATTCTGATGTTGTACAAGAGATAAAAAGCCAAATTTTCAAGTTCCAAATTTCAAGGAAGTTGTTAGAATTAAAACAAAAAACCAGCATCTATGCTAATTTTTGGTTTGAAATACAGAAAAGCCAAAGCTAATGTGCATAATTGTTCCATCTCTTGCAGTTTCTACACTCTGTTGTGATCTCCTGCTCATTTTTAAATGGTACTGGTAAATCATTAATTGAAAACACTTTACTAGTGCAATTTTGTGTTTAAAAATAATTTGTCAGTTGTATACAGTGACTTTTTTTCTTTAATTGCTACAGCTTGTGCTGCAATCTGTTTTACAATAGATTTTAATAAACAGGTCCATAAGCCTAATTTCCTGCAACTCCTTACAGTGCAATCCTACATATCACCACTTCTGACAGATCACAGACTATAAAGTTATATTTCTGCTTCATGGGGCTGAGTTATTACTAACGACTGAGCTCCACAGAGATGAGTCTGTTTATCATAATGTGACTAAAAAGAGCAAGTAGTCAGGGTGGGGAAGAGTGCTGAGGAGCAAGAGGTGTAACTGGAAAGAAAGCTTCATTTGTAGATGACAGAGCACTGCTTTTCTACAGAGGTGAATGACTTGAAGGAAATTTTACACATCCTGTTTTTCCTCCACTGTTCAAGTTTTTAAACATTAAGAACACTGATCCTAAGAGAAATATAGAAGAAAAGAAGAAAATAACACAGAAGAGCATGAAAGTTACAGCTGAAAAGTAAAAAACATGAAAATACAGAACTCTGTTGATTAACTACTAGTGACTTCAGACTCTGTGATGGTCATTTCACCTCATTTAGTCTCCTGTGTTCTGAAAGAGAACTGAATTCAGGCAGCTGATCATCAAGAAGGATGTGCATGTAGGGAAGACTGGAAGAACTGATTGTGTTCCTCACACCATTTCTGCTGAGGGAAAATGGGGCATCAAACTCATACCTGCCTTCAGCACTAGTTAGCATTTTGGAAGCTGATTCTCGTTGAGATGTAATAGATAAAATTTTTTACTTTCATTTAACTGATCAGATTTCCAGGCATCTACAACTGTGCATTTTATGTCTGTTTTGTGACATGAGGTGTGCAACCCAAGTTTTCAGAGTATTCCTTTCAAAATCTGGTGCTGCACACTGAAATTCCTATTAGGAAGGGACCAAAGGAGCACATTGTATGTAATATGGGAGGAAATGGCTTTCAGTTTGCTGCTTCTGTAGTCAGGTACCACAACATACTGGGGTTTTGGGTCTTGGTTTAGACAGTGCCACCTGGTAACTCTGGCTCAGCTAACACCTGGGCTTGTTTGTTTTCAAATACCTGTTTACATAACTGAGCACTTGTCTTAGGGAAAGCAATTGTGCAGACAGTACAGATGCTGCAAAGGGAAGTTCATCTTCACACTGGCCAAAATGATCACCCTTTCCTCCTATTCTAAATCTTTCTATGGTAGTACACAATTAGTCCAGGAATTTCAAGCCAGCCATAGGACATCAGTATGCCTTGTGTTCTTACTTTCTTCTGCAAACTCTACCTTGTTTTCAGTCTAAGGGGCTGTTTGGCTCTCTCCATCTAAGGGAATGAAAATATCCTTCACTTGTGGGGCTATTGGAATGGTCTGAAGAAAATTACCATATTCAAATTAGTGGAAAACTCAGTGCTCTACGGCTTTTGTTTATTTATTGCAACAAGCAGGTTTGTGAATAGTATCTTGGACAAAAGAAAAGTTCTCCATTATTTATATGCCCTTTACTGGCAAGTTTCAACTTTTTCCTTTTGTCCTTCCTATTTACTAGTACAAATACTAAAACAACCTGCTCCCAGCTGTTGGAAGCCCCACATTGTCCCCTTCCCCTGCCAGGAGCAAACAGCTGTTTCTGTGCACAACACAGGCACTGCAGGATCAAATCTAGGCAATCTTGATCACTGCTTTTTTAGGGAGAAGTTTTGCACCATAGTTTGAAAAACTCAGTGCTGAGCAGGAGCTTCATGTGTAATTCTGTTCTTTGTTCATCCATAATGCTGGTTAACAGAAGAGGCATTGCAGGTTTTCTTGTAGTTTAATCCACTTTCAGCTGAATTAATTGTTTGAAAGAGGGAAGTGCAAATCCCAAACTGGCCCCACACACTTCAGCAGACTATTGCTAAGTTGTAGTTGAAAGCAATTTCTTCTGCAAGTTTACAAACCTGACTTTTCTGTACCAGCACTGCCTTACATTTTCAGCTCTCCATATGCAGTGTTAAATGTGTGCTTGAACAGAGTCCCAAAACAGCTTCCAGTGAATACAGCAGTGAGAATGCTTTCCAAAGCAACATCCTAAGCAAAGAGCTGCAAAGTTATGATTGTGTTAGGCAGGGCAGACCACCCAGCTTTTATGAGATCCCTTGAGGACTGCCACAGCCCCCAGCAGTCACCTGAGCAGGAGCTGCAGATGTGTCCCCATCAGCGTGTGCTCCGGCCTGGCTGCCTGCAGGACAGCAGCACCCAGCAAGCAGGGCTCTCTCTGCTCCCCTGGGGTGATGGGGGCATATCCAGGGACAGGCTAGGACTGCAGCTACCCCAGTGACAGATGTGTACAGACACCTGACAGCAGCACCCCAGTCTTGTGTCCTCCACGCTGCACCAAGCCAGCCCTGCTGCCCACTGACACTGCCTGTGCAGAGATCACACTTGTAAAACCTGAACTAATAATTTGAAATAGCTCTCCTCCTTGGTTAAAAAAAAAGTGCTTTTAAATGCAGATCCATCTACACCCCGAGATGGCTGCAAATAGCTGCAGCTTTTCTACTAACAGGTATGAATACTGACATTGGAAGTGCTCCAGTTGTTTGCAGGCACTGTGAAACAAAACAGTTCAGTTTAAAAGCAGAGTTCAAAGGCAGAAAAGATTTTTGCAGCTGTTGTTCTGCTCTGGAATTTGTTGTGCATATCTCCTTTTTGGGAACATTTCTTTGTTTCATGGTGCCTTCAAAAATATACTGTCATCACAAGCTTCTTGCCAAGCACCACTCCAAGCTGCCCTTTTCCCAAGTCAAACCATGCATTTCTGAAACATTTCTCACATTGATGGGGAGCAACATACTCAATCTCAGGCCAGCCTGTGAGGTAATCAGCTGACCTTCATTTCCTCTATGTGAAGCAATGAAACAGCAGTCCCATAAGAGAACTGAAACATAGTCCCTGTGTGGTTGCAGTTTTTTGGTATCAAGAGCTTTTTTAACGTCTCTGGTTTGACAAATTTACTCATAGCAGATCATTTAACTGGCACAAACTGCAAGATGTCATAGAGAGAAATTACTTGGGAGGTAATCCCAATTTAGAGACACAATTTTTTAAAATAAAAAGTTCAGATAAGTTCTTTTATATTGCCCTACCTACCCTTACTTACAGGAAATAGCTTCATGGTTAAGCTTTATAAGTTTTGTATAAGGTAGCACAGTGTTGAATAATTTGATAAAGCCTGAGGAAAACAGCAAAACAGCAGGGTAGGCATAGTAAAAAATAAGCTGCATTCCAGTTCACATGCATCTACCCTGATATTCTGAACCAGCTACTAGATCATGAACCTAAATTGAATAACACTGTGTGATCAGCGATGGCAAATTAAATAAATTGTGTTGGCAGTTCTTAAAGTTTTTTCAGAAGTATTAATATGCTTAAGTTTACTAATATCACATGATGTAACATAATGAATTTTTTGCCATTTCACAAATCAAACAAAAAGCAGAGAATTAAAACTACACACATAGACATCACAACTACTGTTTTAGCTTTCGAACACTGTGGTCCCACCCCCCTTCTAGAGAGGATGACTATTTTGATACATCATATTTTAAGAATATTGCCTATGGAAAAAAGTTAGTGAAAGAGCAGGAAACAATGTTGAGTTTGAACAATGTTCAGTTGGAGAAGCTGCTGAGATACAACAGATATGAATTTCTGACTGCTGGGCACATCTATGTCTGCAAGTTTATTTGGTATTAACACTGTACTTCCTTGCTACACTACAAATTACGGTGAATGCATAATTCCACACTGTTTTCTTACATCTCTCTCCTTCATAGCACACTGTTATGTTTCTATTTTGGTTCACTGTGTCTGTTCACTACAGATTATGTTTATTATAGATTTTGTTTATCCTACTTAAATTGTTTGTCCACACACTCTAAAGAGTTCTCTTTACCCATTCTTGTCATATTTCTAAGCAGAAATATATCTGTTCCACTGTTTCATACCTGATGGGGAATAAATGACAGGCAAGGTAAGGGATTTTTAAATACTCCTTTAGCTGATGTTAAAGACATTACTTTAGTTCATGCTGTTTAAACTCAAGTCCTAAGAGATGATTTAGGAATAAGGCACTTATCCACAGATAATTTAGAGAAATTCCTTTTATACTGCTTATTCAGATAACAAGAAGAATGAGGAGGCCTTTCCTGTTTATATCCCAATTTCATGTGCAGAACCACATCCTTAAAAAGAAGTGGGTGGTGGGCTGTCTCTAAAATGATTTCTTGCACATATTTCCCTGATTGCACCCTGGCAGCACAGCTGCCCACAGCCCAGTCCAACAGCTGTAGCATCTTGTACAACCTAAGCACCCCCCACGACCATCAGAATGGAATAACAGTGACATGCTTGACATACATTTCTTCCTTTTATTTTCAAAGGGGAATTGGAATGCCTTGGAACACAATTCCTCCTCCAAGCTGGCTTGGCTTCTCCAACATTTAGGAAGGGGTCACCTGAAGCACTATCCTACTCTGTTTGGTAGCTTCTCTTCCTGAAGACCTACTGAGTGTACCCCAGAACTTTCACACAGATTATTTATTACTGTGAAGAGTTAGCAAAATGCAAAGCCTGGGCTGGTACTGGTCTCCACCCCAAAGGTGCATTTCCATCCCAGCAGATATACTGTATAATTTTAGAGTGCTCTGTAATGGAGCAAGTGGGAAAGAGCCCAGGGCATGTTTTTAATGACCCACAAAATTAGTTTAACTTTTCCTAATACACAGAAAACTTCTTTAGTGAGGTATGTTTTAACAGTATCATTAGAGGACAATTTAAAATAGAAAAATAAGATTGCCTGAAATCAACCTTTCCAAGACCTGCATTGCAGCTGTCTTCATAACTCAAATACCCCAGGGTTAATCACCTCTGTACATTGCTCTGAGTACAGAGAGTTTAAGTGAGCTCAGTGTCTTCAGATAGTGGGTAATATGATATTTACAAAGCCAGTGGGTCTGTTTTCAATAAGTAGCATATTTTTGGTTACATCATGCTATCCTGAGCCATCTACTTTAAGTCAACAGCAAGGGCAAGAGGAACCAGTGCTGTTTGTGAGGAGTCTGCTGTCTCATTGAGCAAACTGTCTAAAGGGCTCTGTCTCTTCAGTCAGTTGTTGTTGGTGTATTTGTCACCAGTGGAAATGTCTACTGTCCCTCAGCACACTTCAGGGCTTCCTAGGGTGTCCAAGGAAGAACAGGTTCATGTTGCTGCCTCTCAGTGATACCTTTTGAAGAGCTCAAGTTGTCCCCTAGGGCTGGCAAGAGCCTTTGATTTCTGAGTGTTCTACAGGAGATAGAAATACCTGATATTAGAATAGCTGCATCTATGCGTAAAGTAAGCGTGAAGATAAATCCATTTCATGTAGGTTTAATTTTGTCCAAGGGTGAACAGAGCTGAACAAAGTAGATTGTACAATTGCTAAAGATGGCCCCAGAAGAAAGGCCATTTGTTGCTAGTCAGCTGTCCTATAAACTAAACCTGAACTTGCCCCACAGCCCCAGCTGAAGATGTGGTCAACACAAGACACCCTTTCTCTTGTCCTGCCAGACCTGAAGACAAACAGCAGCTCCTGCAGAGTTCACGGTTTGACAGAAGACCATTTTCTGTGCCCTCGAAGGGCTTTTCCTGGGGCGCTGTGCCTGTCCCCTGCTCAGTGAATGCTGTCTTTGTACCCAGCAGGCTGACAAGTGCCAGCTCTGCAGAATGAGGATGACATTGTGCTGTGGCATGGGGGTTGTCGCTGTCACTCGGGGGCAGCGCACTCGGGAGGCTGCGCGGCGCCGCTGTGTGTGCCGCGACAAGGGGCCCTTGAGGGCCCTGGCCAGGAGGGAACACAGGACCTGTGTGTGGCAGACGTGTCCCCAGCCAAGTCCCCAGCCTCGTGGCACACCTGTGCCAGCTTCCTCCCCAGCCCTCCTCCTCGTCCCGAGCGCACAAAGAGCCAGCTGCGCCGGCACCACCGGAAAGCAGCACCGCCACCTCTTTTGTTGCCTTTTCAAAATCGAGGGTTTGTTTGGAGCCTGAGGAGGATAATGAGCCTCTCACCAGGCACACACTGAGCTGCACTTTCCCCCAAAATGCAGAGCGGATAAAATTAACTGGTCCTTGGAAAGACTGAAAAAAAATAAATCAAGGGGATGAAGACTTTTGCTGTTGTGCCAATCTCCTCACAAGAGTCTGAATCCATGGTTTACCAGAGCAGCACAACCTTAAACAATACTCCTTGATTTGGAAAACTAACACTCAGAGACCTTATTATACGTCAGGTGTTTCTGACTTGTTTATGTTTGTGTTCTGTTTTATCATTCCACATTGAGGTTATTTTTTCCTTAATCAGTAACACTGCTGAAATAATGCCATATAACAGAGGAGTAGCTTAATATGAAAAACAAAATCAAGGACTCCTGATAAGGTTTTCTCAATGGTTTAAAAATTTTTCCCCTCCAAGATTAAGGCAAATTCACTTGTACTACATCCTGGAGGCAGAGCAGGCATGAATCTATCCATAGACTAGCATCTGTCAATGGAAAGAGTATCAGGACAAAACTGGAAAGGGGGAGTAGCAAAAGGAATAAAGAACTGCACATCTCCCTTCCCCAGATCTTCATCCAACCTCTCCAATCATCTTCTGCAGCAAACACCATGAGAAGCATTTACACCAGATGCTTCTTGCACAATACCTTTTTAAAAAATGAATAGTTTCTTAGCCTTGAGCAAACAGCAGTGAGACAGCATCTAGTAAAGATATTTTCCTGTGGGCTGTTCCCTGTGTCAAGAAAACTGCCTTAGACTTAAGAAACACTGAAGATGGCCTGGGTCACAAATGTGCTCCCATGACAAGAACCGAGCACAGCACAAAGCCTTGCCGTGCCTTGTGTGCCCTACAGCCCTTTGGTGGATCCTCTGCTCCCATGAGATTTCAATTAGGACATGTATTCTTCCTTTCTATTGTTTAATAATGAGCTTTTCACTTCACTGGCCTGTGGATATTGAAACTATCTGCTACAAAAGTACAAAAGTGGGATCAGATCTTTTGAACAGGGTAATGAATTTCTAAAATAGAGCTAGAACCTTAGGTAAAAACTGTTCCTAGTCAAGTAGAGTAGTTGAATAGCTGTCCTGCCCATGTGCTTTCTGGTGCAGTGTTATTCACTAGTAAGAGATACCCAGCTTAGTAGTGGGTTTTGGTATTGGTTTTTCTTGAAAAAAAATCTTCCTCTGTAGGTGTGTTCATGTGCCAACCCATGTTGGCCACTCCTATTTTGGTTCAGCTGCTAGCAACAGGTCTGGGGTACTGCCAACATCATATGCTCCAAGCTTTCCAGTGTGAGATGATGGTGAAATGTGTCCAATGATGACAGCTACTGCTGTGTACATAGGCAAGAAAGTGTTGACTTTCAGGAAGTGAGACTTTAGGTATCCATGATAAGGAAATGCTGTGAGTGTCTTTGACAATAAATTCTTAAATATAGGAAATGCCACTGGTGCTACTGGACAAACATATTATGAAGATTGCAAATGGTTGATTAATTTTGATTTTTAAAGCAGGACCAGGCAAAGCAGTAATAAAAAAAATTTGAAATAGAAGTGTCATCTACTGGCATGAAAGGAAATGGTGATTGCAGCTCACTTGTTTAGACAGTTCCCACTTTGTTTCAGTTTTCTGACTCTATTCTGGTCAAAACATTTTCCATTCAAAATGTTTAACAGCAGTGACTATCTTATACAGAATGGGCCTAAAACATAGGTGTTCAAAAGACTTACAGTACAGCCAGGCAGCCTGGTGAGTCAGATATGAGTTTCCTATTTCAACACAGAAAATATTTTATTTCTCTCAAAAAGGCACACAACATCCTTGGCCTGAGTCAACCTATGACCTTTTTGTTTCCCAGGAAGTTTCAGATAAACGACCTCCTAGCTTATTTTATGACTGAATAGAACAACAAAATAATTAGTTATGAAAGTCAGTTAACTAACAGAAGGCAGAATCTGAACATTTGAAAAGGCTATAAATTTGGCTTCTTTTTGTTGTGTAACAGCCACCTCCTAATTGCCACTTTTCTCTGTTCATTCTAGTAAGAACTCTGATGTGAGAAGTGTTCCTCACCCAACTCTCCCTGTGTTCTCCTCTTACCCTTCACATATCTATTAGTATTCTCATTCTGCACTGACAGGTTGCACTCCATCCTTGCTCACCTTCAAGGTACTACATATTTCTGACCTTCAAGGTACTACATATTCCTGCATGTGATTTGGAAAGACATTACAAAGGGAACTGGTTTGCTTCAGCTTGTTTTCATGAGAATTTCAGTAAAATGCTCAAAGTTCTTGTAACACTATGCACATGAACTGTGAATCTTACAGAATGGTTGATGAAGTCTGGCAGCTGCTGATGCTGTTCTTGGGGAATGACAAGTGATTCTTTAGATGGTTCAAGTTAGCTTTGCACAGAGTGGAAAAAAAAACAGTCAAGAAAATACAAATACAACTGCAAGAACAGGAGGCACTAAGGATGGAAGGATGGACAAGATTAGAGGTGCAGATTCCTACTGTACTATCACAAACTGCACAGCAAAGAATGGTTGCCTTTGGGTTGTCTCAAAGTGTAAGTGTATATGCCTATAAGCTTTCACTGCAATCCCATGACTGTATGTAAAACAATGAGACTTTCTGATGCATTTCTAGAGGAAAGAATATTGGGACAAGAAAAAAGTCCCCTTCACATTTGTGCAGTTTATGTATCAGCATCTGAAGTCGTGTTTCATTTTTGGGCTATGCATAGCATGTATTTTTCCAGGCTCAAAGAGAATGCTGTAATTTAAAGCAGGCTGACTCAACTGGTGTTTTTGTGTCTCACAGACAGCATGGCAGGGGGGAAGGTGGAGGGAAGGAGGCTGAGGTGGAGAAAAGGAGGGCGGTTGCTCATCTGGTCTTTATTTCCTTTCCCTGTTTCTTAATAGTTCAAGCAAAGGGCCCATTCCAGGCAGAAGCAATGACACTCTTGCTGTGGTATTTCATCTTGGAGGAGGACAGGCCACAGCTTGCCCTGTGTGCTGCTGTGCTGGGAGCCTGTACCCACCCACTGCTGGGGGCTGGGGGAGCTCATGGGGGCATATTCTTCTTGCATACAGAATTTCCTAGCTGGAAATCCTTACAACTGTGTAGGTACTTGTTTTACCTTCTGTTGGTTTTTTTAAATGATACATTAATGGAGATGCCACAAGCAGATAATTTAAAATTACAGTTTTGACTGCTCTGACCAGTTAGGTTGTAGAGAAAACAAACTCAACAAAAACATACATAAGCAGACACTTTATAAAAAATGGCTCAAAGGGGTGAGGCCAGGGTCACCTATAGCAGTCCTTGTTCAAAACTCCTGTCTGGGAATTGTATAACAAGATTCATGCATACTGCTCACTTTTGTACTAACAAACATTGATTAAATTCCCAGAATGTGAGGTACAATACCACTGCCCATACTCCAAATGAAAATTCAAACATGGAGAGACAGAAACAGAAAAGAAAGACAGAAAGAACTTGTAGTCAAGCCAGGAATGAAACCCTGGGCTTGCAGAGGGTGCCTTAACCACAAGATCACATTACTCATGATCCTGCACTCTCCTGCTGGAATTTTCTTACTGTAGTTATACCTGTTCTCATGCAGTGTGTGGGATATGCCATGAACCAGGTCTTGAATCCTTAAGGGTTTATCAGGCAATTGAAAGAGATCCTGTCCCTTTCAGAACAGAAGGAAGGAAGAAGGCTGAGTTCTCCTGGAAACATCCTTTCCCCTGAAACTTGCCCTTATCATCCTAACAATATTTCCTTTACTTTCCAAGAGTTGTTTTGAAGAGATAAAAATTTTACATGAGCAAAACCATTTCTAATTCAGTCTAAAAGAAATCCAGCATTATAATAATTCATACACATATGAACGGAACAAAAAAACCAGTGTGCTGGTCCAGAGGATGCAACAAGCAGCATAAAAAAATCGGAGCACAACAAGCCATTTCCTGAGTGGTAAATTGCTGAAGTTGCATTTTGTATTGCATTGGATTAAAATATTCTCTGCTTTGCCATCTCCTTCCCCTCCCCAACCATCCAGTGCAGTGCTTTCCCCTTCACACCCTTTGCCCAGCCTGTAAAGTACAAAACACTCATCCTTTGGTCACTGTCAGAGCTGAGAACTGTGCAGGAAACTGCATACAAACTGAATATAGTTCTCTTTTTTTTTTTTAATTAATTAAGGATATTAAAGTACCTGTTGTATGAGTTTAAACTTGTGGGCTACAAACTGTGAGTATGGGAAAAACAATATTTTGAGATGACACAGTTTCATTTAAAAACTAAGCAAGAAATGAATGTTAATTTTAGATACATTGACATCAAAAATACTACGTGGAATAAAATTCTTATTCACTGTAATATCCTTGTTAATGTCATCCAAGTTCTAAAACAAGTATACCTCAAATGAAGAAGAACCTTAACAGAAAGCAGTCCTCTCCTCTCCCCTGACATCCTAGGGCATCAACACACTGTCCTAAAGAACAAAAGTTGCAAATTCCCAAGTTGACATTTCTGCTTAAGATCACTGATGTATTAAAGTCCCTCCCCAGGTACTTTCAGCAAGTGTAGCACTGCAGATATTTGGCTTGGAGGAAAGCCACAGCAGGTCTAGATTTATGAAAGGATAAAGGTTGGTTTGTCATACAGCAGGATTTTCCAGTGCCACTCAAGCAGCAGAGACACTTCTCTCTTCTCAGCATTTACAGACCTCTTTAATACAGGCATTTTCTCTACTCCTCACTGTAAATTGATACCAAAGTTATATCAAGCTGCACCCAGTATAAGATTACTACAGTAGTGCATGAAGAGCAAGTACTAAATGTTTTGCAAATTGCCATGTCTGCAATTAAATTTCCAGTGTAGCTTTCAAACAGTTCAAATAGTAAGAACAACACTATTATTTTGCATGTAGTTGGAAGAGACAAAAGCTTCAGATTCTCAGCTATAACACACCAAAAAAACCCCACAAGCTTTATGATTACCCCATAAATTGGAAAATTCTCTGATCTGTAAATATGTTTTGACCAAATAGTGGTGTACCCAGTCTAGTCTGGTCCATGTTTGGACCCTAGACTTACCATGCAGCTTCTTTACCTAGACACTTAATAAGGAAAGAAATACCATCACAGAATCAACTGGAGATCTGTAGTTTTCTCATCATCATAATTTAATCCACATCTTTTCTTCAGGTGGAAACTTTGCATAAATATTGTGGTGGCCAACAGCAATCCAAACACATCTCAGAACAGCAATGAAGCAGAAAGCAGCATCCCAGTTGTTGAATTTGGCTCCAAAAGCACCTGCTACTCACTTAGATTTGGAATAGAATTGCCTTCCATGACATCTGTCTGCCTTCCCATCTGTTCTGAACAGTCTCATGACCTATGGGGTGGCAAGGGGTCTATCAGAAATACTCCACTGCTTTGTAAAGAGCAGATCATAATCCTTAGACCTGTCAGTTTCTCATTAGATCAGTGCCCCAGCTGTGCCACATTAGCCCTAGGAGAATTGTGAAATCCACATGAAGGCATCTGAGGTGAACCAATTAAACAAGTCCAAAAATATGAATGTTGACCTCAGCTTGGAAGAGGCAATGCTTGATTATAGCAAGGGTTTGACCCTCCCTTCTCCAAAACCCCAAGTCCAACTACTAAATAAATATGAACATATTAAATATAGTGTGGGGGAGGGAGAGGAGGAGACTATTGCCATTGTATGTTCTCAAGCAACGGATGAAGAGGGACAAGAGTCCAAACATCAGGAAACTATTAAAATGAATACATTCCTAGTTTCTTCATAATTAATTCAGCATGTCCAATTTTGTATCAGAGAAGGGAAAGGAAAGATTTCAACCACTTCCTTTTATCTCAAGCTGTTTGGAAGAATTGATCTTGTAATGCTGAAAAGAAGTGCCTCACTGCACCCCAGCAGGCAAGTGGAATTTTAACTCTTCCACATGCCTAATTTGATATTCAAATCTCAATTTTCTGTATGTCATACAATTCTTAGATTACACTGCTACAGGTTTGCTTAGGCACACTCCATCCCCACTTTCTAGCCCCACTCCCTTTTTTACTTTGTACTGCATTAAACAATACATTGATAAGAGTTTTCACTTTGCAATTTCCCAAGTGATATTTTTTCAGTTTGCTTGCTTTGTTGCATAAACATTTAGTTCATATTTAGTTAACATTTAATTCAAATTTTAATGGTTACCTTCACATGCATAAGGACCTGTTCTTGAAACTTTAGGTTCTGGGTTAGACAGAGTTATGCAATACTTTCAAAAGAAGATTCATTAGGCAGCTATTTATATGCTCAAGTAATTTCATTGTTTTCAAGTTCCTACAGGAACGAGCATATTTAAGCTGTAATTGGTGCAAGCATAGACAGCCCATGTGGGAGCTTTTTCATGGTCATTCAACAAGCAAAGAGCAGCATGAGCAGGTAAAATAAGTCCTTGAAATACAGTCAACCAAGATAATTATTTGCAGTTTTCCTTAACAGAAAATATGGGTAGGGTTAGTAGAGTTCTGTAGCTCTGAAAATCTACCAAACATATTAAATGTCTGATCACTGCTTGTTGCCCTGTGTATAACACATGAGATACTAAATATATAAACATACCTGGAAAATTCATGTGAACATTCAGGAAATGCAGAAGTATATCTCAGATTAGTTAGAATTGTGAATGCAAGAGGAGTTTACCCTTCTATTAAGGTTCCACTATAGGGGAAACAGGTTTCTGTGCAATACAGTATGCACTCAAATATTCTTCTATGAAAAGGATTGACTAAAAAAAAAAAAAAAAAAGAGTGTTATTTGCTTGGTTTTTTCATAATAGCACTTATCTTAGTGAGTGAAGGTCAAGGTTCCACTATGCTGTACAAGCTACATACCATAGGTAGCCCAAAGTGATTTATACAATGCCACAAGAAGTGCAGAAGTGGCAGGAAACAGCAAAAGGACCTTTCCCCATTGCAAATGAAGAGCTGAGGTACAACCTGACCATGAACTGAGAAAAAAAAAATCTCTGTAGGGCTCTATACTCAATGCAGGTGCTGGAAGTCTTAACACCAGTTCATCACCATGTTACCATTCTACCAAATACTTTTGTCTTCTGCTGCTTGCTTGCACCAATGTGCCCAAGTGCTTTTTCATCTGGACAGAGGCCTGTGAAAGCAGCATGCTATTCATGAGCAGATTTGGTTATTCAGGCTGGATAGCACTGAGCACTTACATGTTTCCTATCTCTGTACTAGCTGTGGAATGATGAGTAGGACTGGCAAAGAAAACCCATGCTATCCACTTTTCAAATCATTCAGTGTTGGGTAATTGACACATCAGATAATTGCAGAATTGCCAATTAGCAACTATTCTGCTGCAAACTAACTTAGCATAGTAATGATATCGCATCTTTGACCCAAAGGTGATTGTAATAATCAGCTCAAATAGGCATTTTGTAGCAGAAGAAAAGCCTTTGCTCCTAACAGCATGGCTAGGACTCTGAAAAATCTGCAAAACCAGATATTGACTGTTGGAATGTTTGCCAAGCCAGCTTCTTGGATTTCTAGACTTTGATCAACATGTCTGTGTCAACTGTGCCTATTGATTTAATCATCATCAGAAACCATATGCACATTGTTAGTTACAAACTCCTTAACCTTTCTCTTGGTTTACCTTTGTGGAAACTACATCAAAATTACAGTTAACGTACACAACACAGTTTATAAGACTGCTCTTTCAAAGCAGCCAAGAGGTACATACTCAAATAACAAACATAAAATTTGGCTTCTGCCATATAAAAATTTACCTGTAAAAATTGACACAGCATAATCAATATGCTTTTAAACTTTCCCAAAGATTAAGGCTTGGTGAGTGAAAATGTTTGTAACAGCAGACACAGGGTATTTCTTCAAGAAAAAGAAAAGAAACAATGCTGGTTTGTACTGCACACTGCACAAACTTGCATGTTATGTTTAACACTCTGCCCATGGGAAATTGATGAAAGTACACTTTACTTGACTGTAATAGCTTCATATTTGGGACCTCAGTACAAAGCCTCCTTCTACCTTGATGATGCTGTAAGAGCAGCAGTGGCACACGTGTGATAAAAGATTTCAAACCAGCAACAACTGATGAGCTTTAACTGGTTTCTATGGATGCAGAGGTGGGAAAACCATACAGTAGACTCCCCAGTCAGAGGCTGAAGCAGCCCTAAGCCATGCCACAGACAAGTCTCCTAAGAAAATCCCAGTCAAATAAAACACATGCTGGCCTCCTCTTTTAAGCTACACAAACAAGTTTAAGTTTTCTTTATTTTTCAGCCATGTCTTGCTCAGATATAATTTTATCTATCATAAATATTTAATCTGAAATATCCAATACAACTAGAAATTCCATAATTTCTACTGTTCAGCAAAACAAATAGAATTTTCTATTTTAATGCTTTAGTAAAAAGTCTGCTTTGTGATCATTATCCATTTTTTCCCTTAACAGACCTGTATCAAGACTTCTCATTGTATCACTAATACACAAATTAAACTAGAGTCAAAGCTGAAAAAAGCATTTGTTTGGTTCTGTATCCCCTAGATGGTCTTTCTATATTGCATGTACTAATTAAAATGTACTGACTGTTGGTTTAAATCAATACTTCAGAAGTCTTTGGGGTCAGGCATTAGCAGTGTCATTCCTAAATACATCACCTATCTGTCTGTGTATTCTGTTCATACTCAAGATTTACATGAGTACAGAGGTGAGGAAGGACATAGAAAACAAAGTTGACCAATCCAAAAATTCCCTTTTATGTGCCATTTCAGCATAAGTGTGCAAGTGTGTCCTTATTCTCTACACAGTGTACACAGAGCTGAGAAAGGTGAGAGCACTTCTGTGAATTTCCAAACACTCTGCAACTTGCTGCAGCATCAGGACTAGAATGCCATAACACACAGCACACCAAATCTGCCCTTACACTTTATTTTCATGTTCTAATTGAACATTTTGGGCATGGTTATCATATCTTTATTAAAGCTATGCATGCACAGTAGTACATAATAAGAGTGTTAGGGCATTTTTAATGCCATCTCCCAGTTGACAGTGTCAGAAGGGTCACATTTCAAAATACAGCTCTGACATCCCACTCCCACAAACCACTCTGGAGCCAGTCAGTGCATCAAACTGTTGTTTGCTGTTACCCTTTCCTGTTCATTTGATGGAGCATGCTTACAAGCAAACCCTCAGAATTCTATGAAGGGGATCTACCTACCAATGTTAGGCTGATTTCATCTTTTCCTGTGCTGTACAGAGCCATTTCAGCTGTGTAAAACAAACTTGGGGGTGATGAGGGGAAGAAAAGCATTAACTTGTGTCTGCATTTTGCTTTGAGGAAGCTCAGCCCCATGTTGTTTATAATGAATCTAGTTTTAAGCAGGGCATGTTGGAGGAGGGGGCATGCTTTGTTTTTGCTGAATCTGCAAACTGATACTTTGAGGGAATTGTTTAGGGAAAGCAGAGTCCTTTATGATGTACGTCACTGCCAAATGATTTGGCAGATCCCTCCATAAGATTCACTCTCTGATAGGTTGACAGAGAGCTGGACTGGCCAGTTACCAGCACAAAAGCTCAACTTAAACACTTCTAAAATCTTATGATGGCCAATTTGTGGTTTTGGCTCAAGAAAGAAGGAAGATGAAAAATAGAGACAGCTGGATGTCAGTGAGGGATGGAATATTGAGGTAATTTTTGTTACTGTGCCACACAAAATTCACTGGCTTTGTACATTGGTTGTATCCAGCTAAAGCAAACACACACACTGACTGGGTACACCTGCAAAGGCCATGGCAGATGTGGCTTGACCAAAGTCAAAACATCACAAAAGATCCATTCCCTAATACCTAGATCTTGACATTGAGACATACTTGTAATAGCTAGTTTCTGGTCCTTGTAGAAAAATCTGTTTGGTTTTTATCCTCCCCAAAGGCCTATCTTTGGGTCTTTGAAACATCTTTGAATGAAGACATCCCAAATTCTTGCAGCCAAGGGTAGAAACCAGGCCAAAGAGTTATCTAGGCCTACAAGCAATGGGGTAGTATATGTCAATATGGTAACAATAAAATATTGTGCCATTATGAATAGGAGCATAACTTTGCTGGATTAACTCTGGACATAAATAAATCCCTACCTGCAGAAAGAGTAAGAAGGGAATGCTCAGTACAGGAACTGCAGGACCTACACACCAACCAAAGCCTATTATTAACCACCGTTCAAATGGAGCTGGAGTGGGGAGAAAATAGGAGGCTAATGGTTTAAACAAGGTAAATCCCACATTCTCTAAAATAAGGGTTTTTAGGTTAATACTGAATGCCAAATGTGTCTTCTTGCTCTCTTTTGGCACTTAGTTAAGGAAAAACCTCTGGTGAAAATAGTTCTGCCCTCCAGCTGAGTGAGCACTGAGATAGCTCAGTTGCAGTGACCGGGTGCTGGAGCACCCTGTGGGCAGGGCTGTGCTGCTGTGCCAAGGAGCAAGCTGTTTCTTGGAAATGTTTATGCAATTCAGCTGTGCTTCTGCTGCAGCCAGACACTTTAAATTAAAATTTAAAAAAAAAAACAAAAACAAAAACAAAAAACCCAACAACAACAAAAACCCCCAACAACTAACCAACCAAAACACCCAGCCTCAGATATCTCAGGCCATTAGTGTATCTCACTTGGGTTTCACCTTCTACCAAATACTGACAAATACCTGCTTTGTTTGCTTCTGCAGGGTGGAGGGAGCTGGAGGGTTGCCTTCACTGCTGTCAGTGATTCCTAATGATGTTTCCCACTAGAGAAAATGAGCTTGCTTGTTTGCAAATCCAAATTCCCTGTGGGATACAGTTTGGGAAACTGAAGATATGGGAAGGAAAATAATATATGTTAGGGCAAAAAAATAAACATCCATAAAGTAGAATAGCGAAACACCTGCAGAGAATGTTGCAACTTTGCCAGCAACTAATTAGAGTCACTGACTGAGGAGGGAGCTGTGACAATCAAAAAGTTAAAATAAAAATAAATCAGAAGTTTAGTCTAGCAATTATAACAGGAAATTACCAACAGTCAGGGCTCCTATGTTCTTTTCCTGGTTCTGCTTCCGATTTATTGAGAAAGTTGGAGAAGCCAGATTTTGAAAGTGACTTCTAATTTGGAAAGCCTCCATTTCTGGCTGTACACACAGGACTCCACAGACCAGTGTCTTCAGACTCCCTGTGCATTTGTGAGGACAGAGCCTTTCAGGGCATTGGTGTCCCTGAAGTCACCTGTGTGACCTGGACAAACCCACAGTCACTGGCCCGCCCAAGTGACCGTCCCTAAAGTTTCCCATCTGGGAATTGGCTGGCACAACATATTGCTGTGGGAGTCTGATGGTTAAATGCTCTTTATGGCTGACATAACATATTGCTGTGGGAGTCTGATGTTCAAATACTCTTTGTAAACATTTACTAGACTTCCAAGACACACTCTGTCTCCAAAGTCAGCACTGTTACTTTTGGAAATAATGAACCCTGTGACCTGCATATTTTCTGAAAGGACTGCTGCTTGGTAGGGGCACTGAGCTCCATTTGCAAATCTGGCTGCAGGAGGAGTTTAAGTAGAAAGTGACTTAATCGGAGAATCAAAAATAATTTGTCTTCTGTTCAATGACATCCCCTCCCATCAATTGAAACTGCAAATAAAACAGTCTGTGGTTTCTCAGGAGGAGAGGGAAGGTCTCAAACACAGAAGCTCTCTGGACACAGGGTTTCTATTCAATTCCACGAGAATTTGTAAATTAAGACAGCATATGGCTTCTTCTTACACTGAGCTGTGCTACAAACTCCTCAGAGACAGAACCAAATTAAGTATTCAGAATAAGGATGTCTCCATAAATTGACATTTTCCTACATTCAGTTGCAATCTCCTCATCCTTATCAAGGGACGCTATGGTCAGAGAGCTACACTCTGGGTGCCTGCCAGCACTCACTCAGTTGTGGAAGTCTGAATGTTTCTCACTATACCAATGCACTCTCTTTCCTTCTGTGCTATACTACTGTAAATATGTGTGTTCTGGTCAGCTTCATCTTTGCTATCAGCCAGAATATTTACAGTGGTTTGTCAGAAGCAAATTATTATAGATGTTTGCCTATTTGTAATGGAGGTTTCTACTGATCCAATTCTCTAAAGAATATTGCTATGCTGAGGAATAAGCATAAAAGAGCCAGAGAATGTTGCTTACTGACACTACAGAAAGAAAAAAAAGACTAGAGTGTTTGGTGTCCCCTGCTCTTCCACCCACAGCATGTGGGGGAGAGGGCACTCAATGTTCCTTTCCCTTCTGCTCCCACCAGTGACCCAGGAGGTGACACTGCTCACCATCTCCATCATCCCCTGAGCCTCAGAGCTCCTGCCAAGATCAGGTCTTCTGCCAAGCACCTGCTTTTGCAGCCCATGTTTTCACATAGAAAGCAATTTGGACCTACACTCTGAGAAATCACACAAGCTCCCAAAACAAAAACAAATCCCTTCCCAGCATGATGGCTCATTTCACTTTTGTAAACTTTATCTGGAAGCCTTAAAAAAGAAAAGCTGCTTAAGCCTGACATGTAAGGAAGTGACAAAGAGCCCTTTGATAGGTGACCATAGTATACTGCCACTATACAGGCAAAGTATCTCTCTCTAGGCAGCAACAAACTAAGCACAGTGAATGCAGGGACAGTGTTTCAACAGCTGCTAGGGGCTCAGGGAAAATGGCTTCATCTTTACAGCTCTCCTAGCACAGCTGGATGTAACACTCTCATCTTCACATACCTCACTCATATTTTGTTGAGTACTACACGCAGTTTTAGTGAGTGAATGTATGTGCAAAAATAAACCTGGTATGTGCATACAGTCATTGTCAGCTCTACTGGCTTCCCCAGATAGAAAGGTTTTCTTTAAGGGACATTAAATTCAGACATCATCATACAGCATCTGAGAATCCTTTCCTGTTTCCTTCAAAAGGGAGAAATAGTGAAACCATTTACCAAGAGCAAGGAACCAGATAAAGTTAATAAAAGTTATTATTTCCACTAGTCAGAATGTCATTCCTTCATACTCAATCCCAGTTTGTGCACTCCCATATGATAATACACAGGCTGTGAAAAGCAGAATTATTAAAATCTTCTTAACTACAGGTTTTTAATGGAAAATAGACTAGATTTCTAAACTGGAATTTCTACTTTAAAAGTAATCCTTTATTACTATGAGCTACTCCTGATGCTATATATATATTGCTAGCGATATATATTCAATAGAGGCGAATTTATCATAATGAAACTAAGATTAAAACTATTTATTCAAAAAGTAGAAAGGCACATTTTTAAATAGTGTCACTAATGAGTATTGTTTTCCTTGAACTTTTGAATACTTCTTACAGAAACCACTCTCAGAACTGTTAAACTCTAGCTTCAGCATATGAACTCTTCATTAATGGGATATGTCCTTCAAGCTTGCCTGCAATATCTTCTGCCCAAAGTTTCCTAATAAAAATAATCTTTATTTTCCTACAACACACACACACACACATTTTCAGTCATTCATTGTTGCTTCTCTTTGTTTTGTAGGCTCGTCCAAAAGGAGAAGGGCTGACACCATACCAGGGCAAGAAACGCTGCTTTGGTGAATACAAGTGCCCCAAATGCAAGAGAAAATGGATGAGTGGAAACTCCTGGGCTAACATGGGACAAGAATGTATCAAGTGCCACATTAATGTTTATCCTCACAAGCAGGTAGGAGAAATGCAGACCTGATGGGGACAGGCTTGGAACTAGGAGTGCTGTTAACTTTGTAAAGCGTGGGTAAGACTTAAACAGAATTTGACATGGAGTACAACACACCACAAAGAATGTTTCCCAGATGAGCTGTCTCAGTCCTGGAAATTTGGACAGGTGTCATCAGAGTTGCAAAATTTAAATGTTCTTTCTTTCAGTACAAAATACATCAAACCCAAAATCTTTACCTGCCTTTCTTATAGAAAGAGACTGTGAGGCTTTCTAATCTTAGATAAAATAAAAAAATTCAGCAATAGCAATTGGCCTTCTAGGTCTTCTGATTCTCTTCATAATTGCACCAATTTATTGTTTGTTTTACTGGTGTCAGCAGAGTTATTTCCCATGTGTGGTGCTTTTCTGACTTGTTGGATTTGCTCAAGGGGCTATCTCTACTTACAAAGAGTAGTGATAAAGGAGAACAATACTAAGATGACTCCTGACTACAAAATTCCTTGGTTAATGACACTAACTTAAGAATTTCAGTTTCCAAGGTCTCTTGTTCCTTACCTCAGTTTACACAGCTTGTCTAAAAAATCCAGAATCCAGGCTGAGTCACCACACAAATGGAAGTACAGTCTTGAGGGTGAGAGAAATTACAGGACCATTGATAGCACAAGGCCTTTTCTAGCACAAGTTTATAAATATTTACCATTTTTCAAAATTCTTTCCATCATTTATGTTGATGTCCAAAGGGTCAAGAAATCATTCCACAGGAGTGTACAAGAGTAATTTTCAGCTAGGCTTCCCAATATAAATTACTTGCAACCAGTCACTAGTACTCTTCCCCAAAATGCAAACTTTAAACCTTGAGCTGAAAACTTCTACATCCTGTTGTCACTGCCTCACCTCCCTCCATCTGCTTCCATTTCTCAGTGTTACCATTGTCATCCTTTCCAGTCCTTTTCATTATTCCAGCCCTGTGCTGCTCCTGGTTAGCCAGAACAGCAAGAGGCAGAGTGAAGGAACAGCATCAATTCCTGCACAGAGACAGCAGCAGCAAAGAGCTAGCAAGCTGCAGGAGCTCTGTGGTGCTTCCTGACACAGCTTCCTGTCCATACCCATGCCTGGATTTTGTACTAGCATCCACACCAGACTCCTGAGACATTTATCAGCATTTATCAGTGGGGAGCTATTCTGCCCCATACTGGAAAACATGTTATAGCCAGTCACTGGTCTCTTATACTAAGATCTGTGTTTTGTAAAAGCACAGTGAAATATTTAATTAAAAGTCCAGTATTTCTAGTTTGAGAATTAAAGAGGAAAAAGGTCTTGTGCACATAATACAGTTTTATTATTTTTTTAAATAGCACTGCTAGACTACCTTAACATTTTATGTTTATTCTTTAGATTTTATTTTGTTGCTACCTACCATAGCAGAGGCCTCATTAATGTTTGATTTCCTATGCACTTCTAGAAGTCTTTAAGCTCTTACTTTCCTCTCAGTGGATGTCCTTAGTTAATTATGTGCTCCTTCTGCATTCATTATATGGGATCAGAGTATTTTTATTCTCATCTGAATCTTCCACTGGACAGGTTTTCCAACTTAAATAATTCACCTAAGAAAATATCTTGCCTCCCCCTACACACCATGATTCTCCTGTGTAATTTTAACTCCATCTGAAATAAAGAAACTTTATTTGCTTTAACTTGCAGTTAAAGCAAATAGTAGACAGACACTTGACAACAGCAAAGTCACCACAACATGTTATGTAATTGATGATAGTACAAATAATCAATAAATGGAATTTTTTTCTTCAGTTTAACAAAAACCAGATGAACTGGAGAAGTCTGACCTCCTTTCAAGATCAGACAGTATTTACTTCTAGTGAAATAAATGATTTCTACTTTCAGGCAATCTTGTCAATATTTCTCTTTTGCAATGTGCTAGAATTTATCATCTCCTATTCTTACTCCTTCCCCTGCCATTTGGTAAACATATAATTGTAATCTAACAGGAAAAAAGATATCTTGGAACATTGTTTTGAAAAATAGTGGTCATTTTATCAGCAGATGAAAATCACTGTTGGTCCTTCAACATGAAGTAACCTTTTGTCAGGTTACAAGAGCTTCCAGAACTAGAATAACTGTAAACATCTCAGCCCATATCTAAAACAGTCAAGGACCACGGTTCCTTGGTGAGGCCATATGATAGAAATTTTGCATTCACCATAGTATACTCATCATGAAAACTCTCACCAGGTCAAATCAACCCCCCTGTTTCACACCTGGTCCTAAGCAGAGGCAGACACTTACAGAAAGGTGTGCATGTAGAGAGAAGACACAAAAATCACCTCTGAGGATGCTTTCCCAGCTTCTTGTATGGCCTAGTGAATATCTCTACATTCTCCCAGTTTGTCACCAAACAGATCAAACCTTCAGAGTCTATGAAACAGCTAAAATCCAACCACATGGGCCACCAATCCTTGCTGCATCACCATCACTGCTGGAGAGTAGGATGCATGTGCCCAATTTAGGACAAAAATTTGAAAACCTCATTTCAGGATTGCTCAATATTCATTGCAATGAATTAGGAGTTTCTTCTCAATTGCCAGGCTTGCCCTTTTCTCCCATCCTCATCTCCATAGCTTATTTCATCTTTCCCAGTCACTCTCCCAAATCCATGGACTTCCCAGCACTGTAAGGTTTGTCCATGTCTCACAAAGGATGATTTGGTGCTGAAGTACTCCCATGCAACTGACTCAGGCAATAATATTAGAGCACTGAAGATGATAATCTCCAATCTGGATAGCTCTGGGGTAGCCATTCAAGCACATATGTTGGCTCTGTGAGTGGCCTGTGCAGCTATGCTCAGATCTTGATTTCCTATGCATACCTTTCCTTAGTGAGTCCCTGGAGAGGAGAGGAGAGCAGCCACACTTTCCTGCCACCTGCTCATTGTTCCTGGAGGCTTGTTTCACTCCAGGAAACTATCTCAGGCCAGTTCCCCGCAAGGAATGTCTCAATTCAGCCCTATGCTTTTAGTCCACATAGCCTAGCTGTGAGAATGAGCTTTTAATCTCTCTGGGGCAGGAAAAGTCTTCTCAGTACTTTTACAGCTGTGTATATATTTTAGAGTGCTCTATAAATGCAGCTCTAAATCTCTGTATTTAAAGGAGATGGTGGAGCATATATTCCAAGAAATAACACAAGGGTCTGACAGGAGGGCTGCTGCCATTCATTCCCCAGCTCATCCACTGAGTAGGGAATCAGGTGGCTGTTGCACCTGAGCTGCAAAACTGCTCCTCAAGCAAGCTTTGCTAAATTATTCCACTGTGCTCCTCCTTCTGCATTTTCACCACTCCCTGAAGTGACAAACCCTCCCATGGGAGTATTTAGAGGAATGACAGAACATGGGGCAAAAACCACAGGCCCACTGAGCTCAAGCCTTACTGAATGCTAAAGAACTACCCAGACAAATCTGCTCTCTGGCAATTTCAAAAGTTGTTTCCCAGGTAGTTATTTTAGCTACTCTAAACATAAACAGGAATCTCAGACTTAAGCCTCTCCTATTCTTCCAAGGAATTTGGATTTTGTGGTTGTTTATGCTCCTTCTTACCCTGCTTCAGCAGTGGAGCCAGTCCTTACGGTCATTTACCAGCATTCTTGGCAGTGTAACAGCCCAGATGCCAAGCTCTGAATTCTCATTTTCTTCCCCTTCCTACTATAGCAGCAACATCTGCACCCCTGGTTACTTCCTGGCTGGCCTCTTATCAAGGCTTCTTCTCCGACTTTGTGGCCAAGGACAGTGCTGTTTGTGATGACAGCTGTTGCACTGGTGCAGAACCAGCCATCTGGTGACTGACTTGTCCTCTTGGACACTGTTTCTTCCAGCTGTCAGGAATTTACTGCTGAACTGGAAATAATTTGGTATGTAAATACATACCTCATGATACTCAAGTGATTACTTTCATGGGCAGTTCAGTGGTCTCATCATAATTCCCATATCTGAGTGCAACCACAGCCACCTCGCTTCCCTCAGTATGGGAAGGGGTGGGTATGATCACTCAAGCCCAATAAACTTTTCAACAGTTTCAAGCCTACAAGCATGATCTTTTGACTCTTTAGATTTAATAAACCCTCCCCAACATGCCCATACTTGTGTACTTCAGCTATGGGAGTACAGTTCATCCCAGACTGCTGTTTTTCTGAACTCTAAGAAGAGATTTTCACCATTTACCTCATGCTGTTATAATTCATTTCTGGCTGCCCTGTCCCAGAGGAAAGCTGCTGACAGAGGCTGATTTGCCTTCTTATCACTGCCTCTTGGATTCACAGCAACAGCCCAGGGGCTTGGTAATGTCCCCCTTCCCCCAGGCAGATAGAAAAGCAGAGAGCCTGCTGCTCAGGAATGTACATTGCATTCAATATTTTCTTCCTCAGTGCCCAATTTTTTTATTGAACTAAAAATTTACAAATTCACTATAATATGTGTTTCTTGAGGGAAGCATGGCTCCTTAAGACTGTTAACCTAACAATTATCCTGCCAGCAAGAGCTGCAGAGTCTTTCTATTCACATTTCTAATCTGACATTTAATAATCTCATTTGCTGCATTAAGGCTTGGTGTAAATGTGTCCAGAAAATTAATTTCAACTGTTTTCTCGTCTTTGAATTCTGCTGTGATCCTCTATCCATCAGTGATGCAAGGAAATTGTTCCATTCTACACCAGAAAAAACATCAGTCTTCTAAATACAAACAGAAGTAGGCACATTATTCCATTCTCCATCTTAGTGGAAGCAATTTCCCTCAATGTGTCCTAGTGATGCTTTCTTTAACACCTAACACGTCATAAGAGTTTTTTGTTTGAGGGGTTTGGGGTTTCAGCTGAGTGTTGGGGAATGCAGAGGTCACTCAGTAGATGTAGATTGGGACAGCAATAATTCACAGTCAGAAGTTAATCTCAGTCAGGAATTGATATATAAATTTAAATTTCTTTCAGCTTCATTCCCTTGAGGCAATATCTTTATTCACCACCACCAAATGTTTTCCTGGTGGAGTTGCACGAGATTATTTCCACTCCGCAACTACCAGGGGAAAATTAAAGAAAGATGCACAAAAGTGAAGCCCGGAAGAATACAACTATAGATTAAAAAACTTTTCATTAAAAAAAAGAGAGAGAGATAGAAAAAGGAAAAAGGACAGCAAAAATTAACTTTTACAGTTAAACTGTCTATTCCATGGAAAAAATGATGGCTTTTCCCTGAGGAACATAGCAGGATTTACTGTTGTTCTACAGCCCCCATTTCAGTGCTTTCTGAGGAAAGGAGTCACCTTTCCAGCCAAACAGCCTGTACCTATTTCATGGCTGAGCCCTCAGCAGCAGTGCAGAGCTATTGCTCAGTTCCTGTGTCTCTGCAGGATTCAGGCAGTGCCCAGAGCTGACACAGCCAGACCCTGCTGCACCTCTTGTGCCAGTGTCCTCTCCTTCCCCTCTGCTCCCACCACAACAGGGGAGAATTGCCCAGCCCTGATGGACACTCAGCTCTTTGACCAGCATCTTACTCTTCTAGCATGGTGCAAGAAGGGTTCCAAGAGTATAAGGTTATTATTCTTAGGTTCTCCTCAATTAGTAACAGGCAGCAGCAGGACAAGAACACTTGCTACTCAGGGTAATTTAAGGGCTCTTTTTTGGCTTTACAAGAAACCTATGAAGAGAAAATGGCAAATGGAGATAAGCTGGGATTTCATTTTATGCAGAAGTTGGGTTGAAGTGGTTTTGAGACACAAACCACACCAATACACTACCAATTTCAAAGCCTCAGCTCTCCACCACCTCACCAGAAATGCAGTCTGGGCTCTGCACAGCTTCATTCCTTCCAGCTGGCCCTTGGCAACCTGCTTTCCTGCATTTGTAACCCCTCTCTCCCCAGCCTCTGTCCTAACATACTGGTAACAATAACAGTTCTGAAATCAAAATGCTCTGCAGGCCAAAAAGCTGAGCTCAATCAACGCAGGGGGAAAGCAAACCACGGAGAGCTATTGTTTCTGAAAACCATCCAAAAACTCTTGGCGCTTCAAGGCATTCCCAATGTCCTTTGCACTATTTCCAGGAAAAATTATTCCCAAGGCCTTGCATATTGAAAAAAAAAAATCTGGCTTATATCAATAAACATGATAACTGCTGTATTTTTCTCTTTAATCAAAGCACAGCTAGCATGTAGAAGCAATCAGAGCTGATTCAAATGGCCTGTTTTAAGTGTAGCATTTCAAAATTCTCATTCGCTGTTGAAAAGTGTAAATTAACTCCTGGGACTCCAGAACCTGAACTTCATCTTTGTATATTTATGTAATCCAAATTCTTGAAGAATATTTGTGGGCAGATGTTGGTAGGTTAAGTGGTAGATGAGGTAGAAAAGGCAGTTTTTCTGACCACTCTTGTCTGCCTTGTGGAAGAAGCAATATCTGGACCAGTGCTTGGACTGCAAGCCTAGAAACAGAATTGCTGGTTCTGATCTCAAATCTCAATTGAATAAGTCATTTAAAGCTCAGTAGGGTTGCAGGGTATTTGGAGATAAGGAGTCCATCTACCTTCCTCATCTGACACTGGAAATTTGCAGTGGAAATGTAAATGAAGTTAGACTCAAAGACCTACATGGTGCAGGAGAGTATCTTGGTTCAAAACACTGAATCAGCAATAAACCATTGACAATCACTACTGAATCACACCTATAGAGTGTTTTGACTAGCTGTGCAACATAATAAGGGTGTTGCGCTTATAATCCAGTACAATCAAACAAGAATTTACAGATATCCCAAATTCAAGATGATAAAAAAAGTTTTGTGTCATTTTAGCTATTCAGAGAGCTGAGAAACCCTTCTACTCCCCAATTTATGAGCAGTTGTTGCAGTATTACATAACCAAAAAAATGCTTTGAGTATCTCTGTTACTGACCACAGAGTTTCAGATAGGTGGCTTGATGAAGAACTTACAAATAAAATCTTAGATGATCAGGTATACTTTAAGACCTTATAGATAAAGAAAAGTCTTTAAGATTGAGAAAGGTGTTAAGAGGTAAATGGCCAAGATGGTGTAATTTATATTTACACACCCACTGCTCCAAGAATCACATTTTGAAGATATAAGCAAGGGTCTAATATCCCTGTAAAAACAGTGAGATGCTTATGGCTAGTTTTGAGATTTCACACCACATGCTGTGTCTACCACAATCCCATGGAAGAGCTGCTGCCTTCCTGGCACTGTGCAATGGAACAGTCTTTGGGATACATTTCATAAAAACAGATCAATTATGGCATAGGGAACTTGGAGTTTTTTCCAAGCAAATGATGCACTTTATTGAATTCTAACTCACATCTCTATCACTTCCCTACCTATTAGACTTCCCAAACATTTGTCACAATATTTAACATGGGTGTTTTGTTTTCAGAATGGTTGTGAAGCCTTTTGCATGCCAAGGAAAATGAAAGCACAAATACCTACTAACAACAAACCAGCTTCATTTCCTCCAATGCTGTAATTTCATGAATATTATTAAAAATACATAATCTATTATTTGAATTCACTGCAAAGGACTGTGTCATGAGGTTGGATTTTGTCGTGGTTTTGAATTAATTTGGAATTTTAAAAAAATTATTAATAATTTTTCAACTGCTCTGCTTCAATACTTTCAGCCTCAAAAACGTGGGATTACCTATTGGGAAAACACCATTTGGCTGAGTAGCATCTGTGCACAGTTAAGCCAGTTTTCTTCATGTGGCAGCTAGTCCTGTCATTGGTAATCCTGCTCAATGGGATTCCCTGCTTTAGGTGTTAATGCCTTTGGGACATCTAAGTTATTGGAGCTAAGTAAATGAACTACTTTGTTGCTGCTTTTATAAATGAAGTCCTCAATTCAGTATTTTTGTAATCTGTATACAACAAAATTAGCACCACCTTTATGAAGGATGACATTAAAAACCACTCCATGCCTCCAGGAAAGAAACACAGTACCTTTTTAATTACCAGAAGAAAGCTCACTTAGGGCATAAAAGTAGAATTTACACACTTAATAGGGAGCAACCAGGGCAAAACCTTGGATCTAATCTGACTTTCTTCCCACACTGCAGAGACCCCTGGAAAAGCCGGACGGCCTGGATGTTTCAGACCAGAGCAAAGAGCATCCTCAGCACCTGTGTGAGAAGTGCAAAGTTTTGGGCTACTACTGCCGCCGTGTGCAATAAACCTTCCAAGTGGCCTCTTCCCATCCCATCATCCTCCCAGATTCTCTGGCAGTACGCCACCAGCAGCAGCACAACAGATCAAGATAAAAGCTAAAATAATTGCCAATATTGCCTATCTAATATGCCTTACCATTAATGGAATGTAACATTTCTCCTGTGCATGTGCATGCATGCAATAGGTATTTACAGGACTATGATTTGTATACATATATATGTAAATTTATATATGTACACACATAAAGTGTTACTGATGGTGTTCACAACAGAACTACAGTTACAGGTTCTGCTGATTGTTTACACAGACCCTATATCACAGCCAGGTGAAATGAAGTACTTTTCAAAGGGCAAGGAATAATATTCACAAAGAATATTTGTTACATGTATGGCTTTTGCAGAGGTTCAGTAACTGTGGGGCCATTAATTGCAAGCACTCACCCACGACACGAACACTGTTCTTATTATATGACAAGACAAAGGAAGATGAAACAAGCCACAACACAAAAGGAGAATTACTGCTTTCCCAGTTTTAAAAAGTCTTAAGAGTTTTGTGCTGCTGATTTCTTGGACTTTTTTTTTTTTTTTTTGTTACCATCTCTTGGGCAGGGCTTAGGCAAAATAATTTTTGCAGGACATGGAAAAAAAAGTGAATAATTGTTTGAGGGTGTAGGTTGGGTAGAAAGGGAATGCCATAAGATTCCAAGAGGTTTTTGAAGGAGACAAAATTGGTTTACTTATGCAACTACCAGATCCTTCTCTTGTCATATAATCCCACTGACATGGTCCCTTCTATGTGCATGGCCACAAGCACAATAAATTTACTATGAATAAGGGGATAAGAATACTTAAAACTGACCCCAAAACCCTTAACTGAAAGATTAGCCAAACTTACTATTTATAGTAGTTTTAAAGCCACTTTCTGGAAATATTCTTACATCCTGTTTTCTACTATAGAAATTTCTTATAATATGAAACTTGTTAGCCATAGGGGTGTTTTGAGGCATGGAGAACACTCTATATAACCCTGTTTCTTTATGTCTCCCTGAAGCACCTATATACCTGGGGAGAAATTTAGGAATTACATTTCATTGTCCCATTTCAGGTAGAACTTTGCACAGGGTCAGCCTGCTGCAAAGAACATCTCATCAGGGATTGGCAAATGCAGACTGAAAGTACCTCGAGACAGTATCCCCTTTGTGTGTCTACATGAGAGTACATTGGCAAAAGGGCACAACAAGCAATTCATTTGTAGCATTCACTAAAAAAAATAGAGAGATAATGTTTGAAGCTGGGGGGGATTTTTGGATCAGCATTTATATTTGTATGAAGTTTCCTTTAGGGAGATTGATTTGTGTGAATGATACTTAGAGAAAATACTTTAAATCCTAAATAACTTGATGTGAACTAAATTTGTTCTAAGGACTAGTTCCATAATGCAAAGACAGCAGGGGGTTTATGCCAAGTGATAGCAGGATGTTACCAGTATGTCAAGACAAGCTCTTATAAAGAAAGTAGAAAACTTTTTATGAGCATTCAGCTAAGGAACATGAAGCTCCTGACAAATTTACTCCAGGGTGAAACTCCTGCCATTTCTCTGCTTTTCCATAGAGCAGGGCAAAATTGCATCTGCTTGTTTAGTGGGAGCAGCATGTGCATATCTTGCAAACTCCATTATTTTGTGGGCAGCCCAAGCAACCCAGCCTGATGGTCACAGCAATGGATGAGCATCCTGACTGCTGGCTTCTGACCACAGCTCTTCCACAGCTCCCTGATTCTGGGCAAGTCACAAGATCCTTCTGGACCTCAGTTTCCCCAACTGCAAAATGGGGGTAATAATACTTTAGTATACCTACCTCACAGGAGAGTTGTGAGGTTTACTTAATATCTCTTCAGTGTTTGGCATCACTGGATGAACAGTGCTATGTAATGCTAAAATAGAATTAACTAAATTAATCACTTGGAAACTACTTTTGCCCAGTTGGCAACTCCAACTAAAATAGCTGGAAATAATATTGTTGAAAGTAACACTAATAAACAGTTCAGTTGCCTCAGTGAAGATATGCAGTTTTAGCATTTTCAAATGCAAACACATTCTTTTGCACAGATTCACAAATTAACTTAGAGACAAATTCTCTCAACAAAGATACTAATCTGTCTATACAAATAAGAAAATACACAAGCAAATCTAGGGGTGGATTTTCTAAGCTTGACCTCTAGGATTAATCTCAATAGTTTGTTTCAAGCATGAGTAATTTTGAAAGAGCAGCATTTTAAACCAGATCTATTTTTCCTCTTGAGCACTTAATAGTACATGAACAAAAAAAAAAGAAATCACCTAGATGCTTCACATCTAGCTAAAGAACATGTAGATGAGATAAGATGAAGAAAGGGAAAATGTTATTTTATTGAAACTAAGATGCATTTTGTTCAGTATTGGAATAATCTCCATGTTATGATAACCACTAAATCCAGTAAAGTAGCACAACTCTTGATATAGCTGTATCACTATATCACACATCACCAGGTTCTAACAAAAAGCTGATTAAAAGATACCATTATAAGCACTGTCATTTTCATGACAGTGCCCTATTAGGAATTGTTTATCCAGATTCAACACTGCAAGGCAATGCCTTCTGCTTATGGACTTTTAGATTGTACTAAAAACACACATGATCTACTTTAACACAATTAATGTCTATAGGTGTAGCATAATAACTCTTAGGAGCATACTTAGGAGAGTTCAGTATTTGTATTATTGATGTGTTCCTAGGCAGAAGACATATGAAGTATTTAAGTAATGCTTAGCATATTTGCAATGGGGAGGAGAGCAGATTTCCCCCTGCCCTTGCTCAAGTCTGTGCAGTTGGAGTTGCTGGAAAAACACATCCACATGAGCAATTGTGTGTGACAGCTTATGGCTTGTAGTTAGTGGCACAGAAGGGACATTTCTAAATTTTCATTTCAAAAGAAAAAAAAGAAAAGTTGATTACAAAATATAGATTTCTTCTATTCCCTCCCTCACCACGCAAAGGTAATTCAGTCATATATATGCAGTCAGCTCTTTCCAAATTTAGAAAAAAAAAGGTAAATGTGCAGATTTTTGACTGGAAAAATGAGGAATTGGTTTATCTTTAAAATTTTCATGAGTGCTTACTGATGTCCTCTAACTAGCTCTGCATTTAGAGCATCAGCTAGCAGTCATTGAAGGCATTAGTAGACAGTATTAGAGGTGAAGCAAGTATCAATAAAAAGAGTTTTAAATCAATATAGGCCTTCCTAAAATCCTGAGTATTCTTTAGGGATGTACCTGAGAGCAGTTTGGCTCTGTGCATTTATTTGTCAAATTGGATTTTCAATCTCAGATGCTTGCTGTTGACAGCCCACCAATGTATCCAGCATACTCTATTTTTTAAAAATTTTCACCCTTTTTAAAAGAGATTTTTAAAACTTTCATTTATTTCTTTAAGAACAACAACAAAAAACAACTGAAAAATAAACACCCAACAATTTGTTTCATGAGTTGGTCATAACATTTCATATCAAATTTGGCATTGGCACTCCTCTGGAAAAATGTTTGAGTAATCTGAAAGGTGTGTTATAGGTTTTTAGCTGCTTTAACTTAATGAGGCTACAATGAAGTTGTTACAAATACTTCATTTAAAGGTGATGAAGAAAAATTAGTAGTTTAAAGGATGGCCCCATTTTAGCCAGTTTCTACTGCTGCTATCACAGATGTAAAATGATGCCACACAAGCAAAGTTTGAGGCCTTTGTCTCAAAGTTGCTATTTAATTTCAGATAAATACACAAGAGTATATATTTTTTTTCTGAAAATAGGTGTATTTTGAAGTTCCCCATTATATGGGACTTAGTTTTTAAACTAAAAATGTGAAGTTACATATGTCTGAGAGAAGCCTTAAACCTAAAAGTATTACCTACATTTTTACCTTTTTGTATGACATGAAATTTAGATTATACAGGGATTGTATACCTGTGACACTCCAGCATTTTTTTAAAAAAGAAACCTTAAAAGATTAAAAGTTTAGAGCTTTTGGAAATATCAGACTTCATAGATTAGTGCTCTTTGTCCTGCAGTCACATAGATTTTTTTTTTTCCTATTCTGGATCCTAAAATTTGTCCACTGAACAGTAAGCAATAAATCATCAACACGTGTTTTTCAAGTTAAGTAGATAGACATTTATTTTCCACTTGCCTTTGCCAACATATTTTAAAATGTGATGGGACTATCCCCATAGAAAAATCATTCTTTCAGATATTGCTCCACTCCCAGCTGAGCTTCAACCCATATCTCTTTCTTATCTGCAGAACCAGTGCTGTCCATTGAGTTTGCTGCATCACTCAAGTGCTCAGAGGGCTGTTTGAGATCTTAGATATAGGGATGATGGATTGTGTTTCTAGGATGAATTTCAAAGGGACAATCGTGTGCAGTTACTAGCTATAGATGATTGATATAAATGTTTACCCCTGTATGAAGTATTTTACAGTTTTACTTGCAGATGTGTATTTATCTTGAGTTATACTTGACATAGAGTTTCTTTCAATTTTTTTTTTTTTTTTTTAATACTATGTGTGTATTTTGGAAACCTTTTTAGATGTTAAAATTTTTGAATGGTTACAAATATTTCTTATAATACTGAATTGTTATCTGGAAACTCTTTGCAGTAACTTTTTTGTATATATTTGAGGGCCTTTTTAAAAAAGTATTGTTTGTTTTTTGGGCAAAGTTTTTACAATTGGGAAGCTTTCAGAAGGGCCTTCCTCTCAACTAGGATACTAACAGAGGTAAGAGTTTTCTTAAGTATTTTGCAGTATTTTGCAGAACTAAGGATGTATCCTCAAGAAAATATTTATGGAAATAATTTACTTTTTTTTTTTTACAATGCTTTTGTCTGTATAAAGTATGCAACAGAACTACATTAAGAAGGAAATATTGTCTACATAAAATATTATATGAAAGTTGGTACATAATTCTGACAAAAAACCTTGCAATTCTTTAAGCCATATTGTTTTTGTTATCCTTGGATGAAAATATCAGTATTAAGTAACCAGTGTATTATTCAAGTGCTTAGACTTATATGAAAATGCTTATACGGTTTATTTATGTGTATTTGGGGAAGGAGTGCTAGAAAAGCTATCACTAGACATGTAGCAAGTGAGGAGCAAATTACAGTATACTGTCACTTTATGGCCTGTGAGACACAGAGGATGTTGGAAGCGCCCTGGAACTGGGATTTCAGGAACTCCAAGCACAAGTGGGGGGTTTCCAGTGGTGCCTCTTCCCCTCCCACTGCCAGAGGGGAAGAAAGTTGGTTGGGACGCTGCTTGACTTGACTTTCACAACTCTTTGCAGACTGTGAGCTCAGCTATGCAGTATCACCTACAGCAATAATATCAATCAAAGGATGTAAAAGGATTGAAGTAGATTATTGTAGGGGTTTACGTTTATTTTAATTAGAACTCATAGCAATATAGAATATGCATGTGCACGTATTCGAAGCATTTTACACTTTACATTTCATGTAGTTTGATTATATTATGAAGGATTGAGTTTTTAGTTTGATATTTTACCATGCTAAAATGGGAGGTCTGCCCAGCCCTATACTGGATTCTTGTTTCCTTTAAAAGGTTATTTAGTACAGCACTCACTGCATTGTGTAATAGTGCTAAAACTAACACTATTTTATGAATTTCTTCAGCTTTAAAAAAAATTTAACCTAATGATTATTACATTTGTTTAGCTGTACCCACTGACTTTGTGAGATTCAGTTGGCAAATTGTATAATTTCTTTTTCTGTAACTGTTAATAAACTTGTACAGCTAGAACAAACAAAACCTATGGACAAAGGCCTCAGAGGTACCAGTTCTGTTTCAGCAATCATGATGACAGCTTGCTCATCTGGTGACTGTGTTGTTAACAAGACTGTAAAACCTCTGTTGTGGATTGTCCATAAAATGGCATTCCGACATGTGCCTTATTTGCTGGATAGTATACAGCTTTCCTCTAGTATTCTAGCATTTTAATGCTGTATTAAAGTATTGCAAAAAACCCAGCAGGAGTGTGGCATGGTTTTCTTGAACATTCCTTCCTTTGATACTTTACTCCCAGCTGCAGTGGGTTCCTGGTTCTGGCCTGGCCAAACACAGTCTGGTGGAGCAAACCTACCCTGCCCCAGCCATGACCCAGAGCAAGGAAGAATTTCTGCACTGCAGTGAGTTCCTGAGCTCAGGGAGCCTGGTCACATCCAGGGTGACAGCTCTGCTAGTGGGACACCCTTGGGTTAATGGTGCCAGCTCCTCAACACCAGCCTGGTGTTGCCTATCATTCCTTCTCCAGGAAAAGCTTCTGTAATCAAAGTACACTTGCAGCCTTCGGCTGGATAGGAACGCTTGTGTGCCTGAAAGTTTCTTTAATGAAAAATAACATTCACCATTGTTTGCAAACACAAGAAGTTAGCAAGAACTAGACCTATTAAATGCTTGTTGTATATTTGAAATGCTCTTCTCACACTCCAAGCCAAAACTGAGTGGCAAGTAATTTTAAGAGAACAGAAATGAAAATAAGGACATCAAGAAATTAACTTTGGATTTTTTTTTTTTTTTTGTGCCTCTAATACAAGAAATTTCCTTCATTTAAAACAAGCAGAAAAGTTTCATTAGACACACATTAGAGCATACAGTTTTCTGTGCCTGCTAATCCCTACAATCACAGTGCACATTTGCCACTTGGAGATCTTTACCACATTGACACCATTTCTATCACAAGCAATCCTGATTTCTGGATTTGAGTCCTCATTCAGGACAGGAGAGAGCAAAACCACATCCACATGTTTGTGCATTGGTATGCAATGTTGGAAGAAGAGTTTGACAAGGAATTGTACAGTTCTGAAGCATTGAAAACAGACTGCTTCATCAAATGATGAAAGACATCCCCAGCTGAGCCCTGTGGAAAGGGAAAACACATATTCAGAATGTGTTGGTAAATTGTTGTTTGAAAAATAAAACATACTGCTCTTCACTTTAAATTTGGCTACAGCACTTTCCCCATAGCAAACAGAAGCCACAAAGCCAAGCTCAGAACTGAAATACATCTTTCTTTTTACAGAAGACTGAGGCTTCCTGAAAAACCCACAAACACCTCAGATTTAGCACTTAACTGAGACAAGAAAACATGCTAAGTACAACTGCAAAGTCCTAGCTCCCTATTACCACATTTTCTATGATTCCTCAAAGAAGTAACTTTTTCATATTTAAAAGAGAGTAGATTAACACAAACAATGTTGCATCAACAAAAATAATCTAAATACTCTTCCATCATTTTTCATTGCCTAGCATTTCACCTTCCTGCTCTGTATGAATGAGGTCAAGAGACAATGCACCAACCCACTTGTAATGGAAGGGCCAAATGCTTCCCACTACAGGAAAAATAATAGGGCTTTCATTAACAGGCATTTCATATAACACTGATACTTTGAAATAAAAAGCTGTTTATTAATCTTAAATGAAAACCCATTTAAACAGGACACCAAGGCTATTTCTTCTCAGGTTCATCACATCACACCAAAAGCTTCTGCTCAGATCCTCCCCCTATATAGCAGGTGTACAGACTAGACCTTAAATCCCAGCTAGGAAGGGGAAACAGTCTGCACATAACACTTGTGTAATCTCACACAGGCCCCACAGACACAGAATATTCACTGCCACATAACAGTCAAATGTTTTAAAAGGCAGCTCCTGAATCCATGCCCCTCTGCAAAAGTCTGTACATAAGAGACATGGCAAGAAAAAAGGAACCTAAAACACCAAGGGCTGAATGCTGACAGCCAGGTCTTTCCACTAAGGACTAAAGAAACTTCACTGGAACATATCAAATTCTTAATCTTGATAAGTATATTAGTTTGTGATCCTGAAAATAGAATGCAACATTCAGGTTTGCTTTTCTCTGCTGTTCACCTTCTGGACTTACAGAAACTGTGGGGACAACCAGCACTCCTATGCATCAAGCACTTTTGTTTCACTGAAAGTGGTGCAATTGCTCTTCCTCACCAACTGTATCTCAAACACATTTCAGATAACCAAACCCAGAAAACTGATTGTAATACCAAGACTGCAAAACCTCATTCAAACAACTTAGAGTAATAACCTCTCACAATCTTTTTGCAAGCTTTGTAAGACATTTTTGTAATTGGACATGCTGAGAAACAGCTACCTCAGTCAGCCTTTCTGGGTGTTTTCTTTAATCACCACTCTAGTCTCCTGTTCACCAGCTGAGACCAGGGAGGAGAATGCCAGAACACCATAAGAAAGCTTTCTCTTACACAACTGCTGAACACATCAAAGCAGCAGGTATGGGAAATCTAACACTAGCCAGCTTTCCATTAAGTTTCCTTAGAGTTTTTCAACCTGAGGAGGTACAACTCAAAGGATTTCCAAGGAGCCACACATGCTTATGCCCCACGTGATTTCACCCAGCAAAACTTGAAGGCCTAATGCAGGAAAATACTCTAGAAGTAATTGGAAGTAAGACCTCAACACTCCCTGCTTGCAAATAAAACAATGATAAATAGACAAATACCACTAGCACAAGAAAAAGAAAAAAAAGAAACCAAATCTCTGCTGAGTACCCTCAGGTCAAAATTCAGAGAGTTGAAACCCACAGCCCCTGGAAAGGGCCTCCTTTTTGTCTGCCTCACTAAAATTGGCCAGTGGCCCTGGTTGCTGAGGCTCCATCTGTGCTGGGCAGCTGTGTGGGTGGGAAGGGATGCAGGGGAATGGGGCTGGGCAGCAGCTCCTCCACAGGGGCAGTTGAAATCAACCAATTAAAATTGCTTTCCAACATACCCTGCTAAAGTTTCTGAATGTCTTGGACAATTTGTGAATACAAAGCAATTACACACAGCAACCCAGAAACTAAGGTATGGTTACTTTTTTGGATACTTGGCCACGGTAAGTTTTTGCATTTCTTTGATTAAACTGAAGCAAAAGAGTCTGAGTTAAATAAAGACAACCACTCATACCAACATGTTCCAGGATTGAAGGAATGAAACCAGGTTTATTAAGCTGGGAGGTGAACAGTAATGCACTGATTCAGAGAAGCAAAAGCAAAACCTGACACAAGTAGCAGCTGACAGAGTCCCTGATGCTCAGTGAGATGCCCCAAATGGTGCATACTGAAAAACAGATTTTAAATTAGCTAGTAACAGTCAGGAATAAGAGCATTGTATTATATTGGATTGCTGAACTCAGTCATAATATTTTAAAAAAAGATAAACAGAGGATTTGGAAGTAGGAACAAGAAATTAAAGAGAAAACATAATTATATGATCCTTATCAATTTAAAAAGACAAAACAGAAACAGAAAAAAAATCAGGAATGATGAAATGAAAGAAATTATTTCCCTGTGAAATGTGACTGGACTTCCATCTTCTGGAAAAGAGATCATTGAGAGAAGATGTGTTAGTATCCCACAATATAATAAATGACACAAATAAAGGAAGAAATATTAATTGCTTCTACAACTCTCCTAGAAGAAGGGAATTTTGGATACAAACATCTGAGGTAATGTAATTAAAACAAAAATTTCACACAGCAGACTGAAATGCATAATCATGGGATATTCTAGCTGTCAAAAGAATAAATGAGATCAAAACCAACTACAAAACCACATTAAAAAAAAAAATTAATTCTGCAAGGGTTATTAACCACAGAGCTGTGACCCTGCTCAGGAAATCCCAAAGCACAGAAGCTGCCAGCAGCAGGAGATGACCCCAACAGAAGGTTGTGGTTCCTATCTTTTCCCTCACTAAACTGCTGTAGGAAAGAGGATATCTGAGTAGGTGCTAGTCTGATTGTCCTGGCCCAAGGATTATTTTCTGTGTGACATTAGGAGCTGCAATATGTGAATGTAAACACCCTTCAGCCCCCATAAGGAAATATGTGGCACCCACCAGACACATGACAGCTGGGGGAGGCTCAGACAGACATGCCCAGGGAAATACCCTTCAGTTCATTCATGGAATGAGCACTCATGCTCTGCAACAGAGCCATGCAACTCACCTATGCTCATGCTTGGTTGGGCTAATTGGCAGGAAACTAATTGAAACTCCACCAGAATTTGTAGTCTCCAACAGAATACTGCACTATAAAAAGAAAGATGTAGCAATTTTTTTTGTTGTTTGTGTTTAATTTTTTAAAAATTCCTTTATTATAGATTTAAAAAAAAAAAATCTGTTCCTAATTAGCTGTGTTTAAAGCCATTTTAAAAGCATCTATACACTGCATTCCTGCTTGCTGGCCACACACCCACTCTTGCTCTCCAAGTGGCAAGGACAGGGTTTAGCCCTCCCTTAGCCTTACCATATGGTTTTCTGGGGTCACAAAAGAATTTACTGCGCCAAGGAAAATTTCTAAGAGGTGTTTAAGCACCTCTTAGCATCCAGGAGGTGCAGTAAATGGAGCTGTAACAATGAGGTTAGGCTGTGGCTGACCTGTGTCACCAGCATGGGAGGCAGCCAAGCTGTGCTGGGCTCCACGGAGGCTCCAGCCCTGCTGAGCTGAGCCCTTCTGCCAGCACTGGGCCAGGGACACCTGAACTCACAGGGAGGGTGGTTAACCTGCACCCTGCTCCCCCAGCTGCTGGGTTTAAGCCATGCTGTAGCTCCAAGGGTGCAGCTTCACACCCAGAGATGAGGAGGGCACTCTGGATTGAGAAAAGCTTTGTCTTTCTGCCATGAATATCTCTGAGCATCCTGTCTGCATGGAGGAAATGTCAGTCTGAGGCAGACACAAACATTCAGAGCAAAGAAGATACATCAGGAGGTTTTTGTGGAATAAATGCAGCCAAGAGAAGAAAGTGCCCTTTTTCTCCCCTGATTTCCTTCCTACACTGAACCCTGTGAACCTCTTGCAAGGATTTAGCACAACAAGAGAAGCAATAGGGTCTCAAATAAGGCTTTACAGTCCCAGCAAAGGGGAAGTTCAGCCTCAGGTATGTGTGATTTGCTCTCTCAAGGACTGTACATGTGAAGTAAATCTTACTTTGTTTTTTTTTAATAAGAATTTAATACACTTCATAAACATTATCTTCCCTTCAACACTTTACCAGTAAATCTTGCCAATTTCCAAAAGCTTTCTAAATATGATAAGTAGGGGAAATTTGTCACCTGGGTCCTTTCTGTAAAGATTGACAATACAGCGAGTAGTGATGGGCATATAAATCTCACTTTCATCACTGGCACATATTCTGGTTTTCTTAAGAGTTGAAAACGGTGCTTTTTTTCTTAGCCCAGAAACTGTCTAGTCTGTAACCACTGTAGATGTAACCAACCCTTTTGGGGATACCTAAGAAAGAAAGAGAAAGAAAAAGGGATCTGCTACTAGTTCACTCCAAGGCTGTGTCCTGTTACCCAGAACAATCAAGAAAACAAACAAAAAACTCCCCAAACTAATTTACTAAAACACTCAGCTGGGTAAAGTTTGTTCAGTGACTGGAATGAGACATGGATGTTTAGATTATAAAGTTGGTGAACTTCATCAGAGGCTCCTTCACCTATAGATTTAGTTTGTAAGTGCCTAAAATATCTGGAGGTGTAAATTTAAAGCCTTTCTATGCCTCATACCTTCCCACTTTCTCTTGCTTCTCCCAAGCCCTCCCCATTGACTGTATTTTACAGTTGTTGCTCATTTTAAGTCTGAAGTTGTACTACGTGCTTTGCACCACCCTGGTTTTTCAAAAATATATTTGGAATTACATTAATATGCTGTCCCCTCCAAACATCCTTACTTGTGCTGCCTCACACATTCCCCCAGCCCTTGCAAACACCCTGGTTCTCTCCACTGCCAGTCACTCTTAAAAATCTTTGTCCTGCAGAAGGACCCAGGTAAGTGACCACAGCCATCCTTGCCCTCCCAGGAAGCAAATCAAGGTCTCTGTATTCTAGTCACAATTGGGATTTCTGGTCTTTCTCACACAGTCCCAGTTGCTGGCTTAGCAGAGAGCCAAAAAAGTCTCAGCTGAGGCAGACAGCACTGCTTTCTAAGGGGTGTGAGCTGAGTTCCTGCTTGCTCCATTAGTCCCCAGGTGTGGCCAATTGCAGCTGGCTTACAGCCAAGTAATCCTGGCCTTTCCTTCTTCCCAAAGCCCCTTCTGTCAATCCTCAGTTCAAGAGCTCCAGGAGAATTTCCCATTAGGGATGAATCTGATTTTTTGCCCCCTGAATGGCCTGGCTGGAGCCTCTTTGCATGTTTTGGTGGAGCCACTGCCCAGCTCCTGGGCAGAGCACACACTGCTGGGGAGCCTTAGGGGAGACAATGCCACAGTGCAATGGATTTACAGCACAGCAAGAACCACCCTGACCAGAGAGTGCTGGGTATGAAGACTCCTGAGCTCTCCTTTCAGCACATTTTGCTGCCTAGCAAGAGGAGGCTGAGATGGAATGAGCAGACGGGTCTGCAGGATCTGTGCTGGCAAACGTGGAAAGTTTTACAGCTCCTGGCTCCAGCCCCAGCTTGTCCCCACTTTCCACGAATGCCTAATTGAGACTGTCTGGCTTTTTCCACAGAGGTGGGAGCCAGTTTCCAGGCAGGGCATATGGGTGGATTCTGTAAGCCTTTGCCTTGTAAAGTTTTAGCACCCAAAAAAGCCTCCTGTCTCCAGGATGATTCAGTTGGCTGGTGAGGGAGTGGCTGCCAGGCAGGGGTGAGGGTTGCTGCTGTTGTCAAGAAAAATCAGGGGGAGAAGAGGGGAAAGAGTAGCTCTCTTGTAAAGAAATGATGCCAGCAATCACCTCGTTTTGTATGGGGCATGGGCCTCATTCAAGGTAGTACACTGAAGGCGCTGAAAGGCAGAGGACACATGCAGAGCTGCAGCACAGGTGGGGATGCAGCCATCGTGTGTCCATCCCTGTGGTGCTTCTGGTGTGACCAGGGCACTCTCTGCTGTCCCATCCCCCAGCTCAGCATGTGCCAGAGACTACCTGGCACTCAGAGGGGCAGGTCCCAAAAGGAGAGGCATATCTGAGCATCCCTGGGATGGCAGCAGCCCCCAGAGCAGAACCAGCCTGAGCTGCTGTTTCCACATGCAGGGCAGCAAAGAGCCAAGCAAGGCCATGGCTCAGCCTCCAGAGCAGCTTGGGGCTGTCTGTGCCACGAGCTCACTGCCATCCTGTGGATGCCTGGGTCGATATTAACTGAATCAATATCAACTCACTGATATCTGGCCAGGCTAGACAGGGAGCAATCTGCTAATGCCCAGCTGGAAGCTGCTTGGACTCCCCAGCATGCCGTGTTCACACTATTCCTTTCTCAGTGGGACAGACCCTGCACCTGCCAAACACAGCGTGGATATGGAGTGGCCTGGCCTATCATGGGCATTGGGGGTTTATGTTAATCACATGGAAATCATTTTGGGCAATTAAGCATACAGATGAAAGGCCAACTGGCTGCACATGTTCTGTGGGGCACGACCTAAAAGCAGTCCCAGTCATTGAAATGATGTAGTGTGAAAGCTGGATTAAACAGGTCAAGTAAATTTGGAGCAGCTAAAATAAACTGAACTCTCTTCCAAAACATATGTTGTGCTTGCCATATAATATTGCTGTGCTGTGGTAGCATGTCCCACACATGCCAAAACTGTGATACGCTTGTTCCAGGGTCACAGTGCCAGAGGAGAGAGTGAGGATGGTTACTTTGGAAAAAAGTCAGTCAGAAAGCAGCTCTGTGAAAGTCATAAGCTCTTCTCAATGAGCTGCCTGATAAGGCTCTGCACATCTTCTTGCAGCCTACCTGCCCACATGCCCCAAGCCCAAGAAGGGATTCAGTCTCACACTGAGCAATCAGACATGAATGAATGTTTGGCCTTTGGGTTCCCTCTATAAACATTTTCCAGCCAGTGGTAAGCTGTTTTGAAAGCCCCCAGCAGCTTGGCTGGGAGCTGGAAGCATTTTACAACATCTGGGAACGATTCCTGAATCCCTTCCCTGCACACACCTGTATGGAATTCAATTTGCAGCTGGTTTGCTGTGGAGAGCCAGCCTGCCCTGCCCACCCAGGACAGGGCTGGGAGGGCATCACCCCTTCCTGGATGGCCAGCTCCTCCTGGCAGGGCTGGCAGGGACCTGAGGGATGCCTGGCAGTGTGAGTGCTCACCATTCCCCTGTGCTGACCTTGCTCTGAACATCCACCAGGAACAGAGGGCAAAGCACTTCGTTGGAGTGATGTGACCATGTAGGAAAAATAAATAAAACAGTCCCCAACCACTCACAGGCAGATTAACAAAGCTGGGCATTAATCATTCTGGGAGCACAGGGTGCCCAAAGTGAGTTACAAAGGCCTTGGATCAGCTGCACCCTTTTTCCATCACATGGTTCTCCACATCAACCCTTGCCCAGGTCAGTGCTACTCAGTCTTCCACACTCCTCTTACTTTTTTTCTCTACCATTTAATTACCATGTGCTTTGTATTATCTTTGTTTTTACTTTGTCTTGGTCATCCCAGTCCTTTGCTACACCAGATAATCAAGAGTTGACAGCAGTAAGCAATTAGCCAGTAAAACACAGCACTTGAATGATAGGAAATTTAAAGGGTTGACTCCTCTAATTCTTCCTTGTTTGGAAACCCAAGACACCCTGTGACATGTAAAGGTTTTTATCCATCTTGAACTCATCACTGGGAAAGTGCTTTTAGTCTGTATGTGTGGTTTTAGTAATGGGTTTTTTTGAATGGCTGTATTTTAGTTTTGTTACTAATTGCCAAAGCCCTGCCTCATTTGTGGAGCCCTGATGAAGAGTACACGTGGTGTGAAGCTCCCAGAGCTGGAGAAGGTGGGAAGGGCATGCTGCCCCAGAGACAGCTGCACAACACACTCCTTATTTCTCCATGAGAATTTCCAAATGTACCAAAGTTCGTGTGTTTGCAAGTAATATTCTATAAATGAAACCTATAAATCCATGGAAAACTTTGTGAAGGAAGAGAAAACTACTCAGAGAAGGTAAAAAAGCTGACTAGAAACTTGGGGATTCCCAACCAGCCATGGGTGACCTAAGCACTGGCCACACTGACAGGCTGGGTGTGTGCAAAATTCCTGGGCAGCCAAGATGCCTGCTTGGAGGCAGAGAGAGGGGAAATGAGAAAGTCAAAAGATGAAGAAGTTCTGAACCCCAAATGTGTGTAAATGTTTCTGGAATTCAGAAATAGACCCTGAAAATAGAAGAAATCAATTACTGATATTCAAATCTTTGTGTTCTGTTTTATTTTCAATTCCTCTGTTTTCACATATCTATTTTCTGTCAAATCTTGACCTGAAGGCTTAATAAATAACTATTTGCTTTGATTCAGTGCCAGCCCCACTGACAGAATAATACAGAGAGAAGCACAACCTGCAGGCAGCCTGGTGCCCACAGGGGCATTTGGGCAGAGCTTGGGAAGATGCTCTTGCCCTCTGCAGAATCCAAGACCAGACTTTTTTGTCATCCTTTAGAGAAATGCTCCTTGGACACAGGCATCCCAGCCATAAGGAGCTCACACACCCAGGACGAGATGGAAAGGACACATGGAATACTGGCAATTCCTGAGAAACTCTACCTGCTGCCTCCAAAGCCAGCCCAGGGATTCACCTCCTGGCTGAGGCAGAACTGTCATGCACCCAGCATGATTCTACAAACCCCCAGGACTGTGCCAGCAGCTTGTGCTGCTGCTGGGGCTGCAGTGCTCCCTGCCTGCTGCATTTCCAGCTGTCCACCTCCCCTTGGTATCATCCTGCACCACCAACTGCATCCATCACTCATGCTGCACTGGCAGAGAGCCTCTTTGGGGGGAATTTCTCTGTTCACTAAGGCCTTTTTTATACAGGTCCAGGAGGATCTTTGGTAAAATGAAGCATCTGAACTATGTCAGTGCTGCATGGTTATTTCTGAAGGCTGTCTCTGTGCTGCCTGTCATATTTCTCCAGAAGACTTTTGCCAGATGGCTGTACATGGCTGTGGTGTTACTGAGAGCTAAATGAAGACCTCATGCAGAAGCCCCTTAAAAAAGCTTATGTATTTAGTTTGCCAGAAAAACAATGATTTTCAAGCTGAACCCAAGTTTTAAAGACAAATCTGGACTTTCCTCAACATATTAGGGCTTAGAGTTCTATTTTCTGAAAAACAAGCAGGGGCTGGTGACTGAGTACTGCAGCTACACTGCCAGGCTGCCTGGCTTACACCAGGATAACATCCATCATTTTGGTAGGGCTGACAGGAGCTGAGGGCACCACTGCAGCCTGAGGTGCAGCCAAGGCTGAGCACGCTGCTCCCTCCATCCCTGCAGCTGCCTGCTGGCCAAGCAAACAGGTCCAGCAGGGAACTCAGGGGACAAGTTCAAGCTCTCCTGTGCTGTGGAAAGGAGGAAAGGGAAATCTGTGTACTGCAGACTGGCAGAGCACCAGGATTTACCTCTTGTATCTGGTGACCCTGCCAGTGAGGCAGCAGGAGAGTGGCTGGCAGCACAGCACCCCTGGAGCACAACACAGCACCCCTAGAACACAGCACAGCACCCCTGGAGCACAGCACAGCACCCCTGGAGCACAGCACAGCACCCCTGGAGCACAGCACAGCACCCCTGGAACACAGCACAGCACCCCTGGAACACAGCACAGCACCCCTGGAACATAGCACAGCACCCCTGGCAGCAGGTGACCCTTTCCCCAGCACCCTGCAGGGTTCTGCTGGGTCCCTGCTGTCCCCACCAGCAAGGGCTCAGTGCCCAGGGTGTCCCTCTTTGCAGGCACTGAGGTGGCACTGGCAAGGGAGGGGGACTCTGCTCTGGGCACCTGGCCAAGGCAAAATCCTCTCTCATTCTGCTTGGCTCTTCCTTTAGTAGATGGTTTCCACTCCCAAAGGGCCTTATGGAATGAATAAGGAGTGCTCTGTGGTTGAGCACCTACAGCTCTGACAAAGACCAGATTGCCACCACAGTTATTTCCTCTTGTATGTAAAAAGGGAAACTGTGGGATCACACACACCTCTGGGCAGAAATAGCTGACAAATACCAACTTTTTCATGGCAAAAAATGCTGCTAATGGCATCTGGACACCTCTTTGACGTGTTAAACTACTCATTTCAAATACTGCCCTCTGATGTGAAACATATTTTTAGCTGCAGGAATTGGGGTGTTTTGGGAAGATTTGCCTTCATAAATAGCCCCCTGCCTTAGATGCTGACTTGAGTTTTACAGCTGCCACCCCACTGCCTGAGCTCAAGGACAAGATCAAACCACTGTTCAGCTACTTGGGCAACACAAACACACACAAATTAACATCTCTGGACATTTCCAGGAGCAATGGAAACTAATAATTCTTTTGGACAGGATGGATTTCCTGCTGAATTTAATAACAACAGTTGGAGACAACTGTCTGGATACTTGCTGCTTTAAGATAAAGAGCCAGTTAAAAAACTGTAGTGATTTTCCTTGCAGAAAATTGGTGTGTGACAGCCAGACATGTACTTTATTTCTACTCATGAGTGTGTATATTTATAGAACCCCCACCAGAAAAATGCTTAAGATGAAGGAATAAAACTCAAGACATCCCACTATCAGCAAGCCTGCTTTTTATGAGGTTTTCAAAGCTATACAATTTCAGTGCTCTGGGTAAAAGCTTTCACAAGGTCTGTGTTTGGCACCCATGTCCCTTTGAATTCAGATGAAGCTGGGAGACTAACTCCCTTCAGGACCTTTCAAACTGCCAGTTTTTGTCTGCAGTGGTGTAATAAAAGCAGAAGTGCAGAGAAAGAGAGAGAAGGGGAGAGAGAGGGAGAAACTCCTCTGAGAACAGACTGAGAACAAGAGCAGAAAGAAATGATAAGGAGTGCTGGGAAGCCAAGATTCACATCAGGAAAGGGGGTTTAAATGCAGCCAGAGGCCAAAATGGAGCATTAAAGCATCTATTGTAACAGCTCATGTGCTACAAGTCATTATATTTCAGCCAGTGACTCTTGTTTTATATAGCATAATAACTCTTCCAGCACATCTTCAAAGAGAGGCACTTATCCTCATTTCCTATAATAATTTGCACACCTCAGATTCCAGGTGTGTCTTTTTATGTTTTCATACAGTAAATTCAGTACCTGGTAATTTTTTTCCCACATTCCACCTAAGTGATGTCACTCTCAGATATTTCTTTCCCTCCCTCCCATTTTATTTTCCTTTGAGCTAAAGAGTCTCTTTAAGCAATTTTATTTTACTCCAAATAATTTCTGCTGCTCTTTCCTGTCACCTGCCTAATTTTTCAACAAATTTTGAAAGCAGTCTCTGAACCACAAAGGGCATACCTTTGTTTGTCTCTCCTGTTTAAACTTCTCCTCCTCTTCCTGCTTCCTATTCCCAGGAATTGCAGTGGCCCTTTTGCCCCAGCACCATAATGGAAGTTCATGCTGGGTTTTGATTCCACAGCAGCCCTTAATTCCTTTGGATGAGCAGATTTTAGGATGCAATGCTCACTCTGTATGTGCTGCCTCCATGCTTGCAGAAGTACAGCTTTGCTGCTGTATAAAAAACTCTCATAATTTTCCTGGATTTTCCTGCTGTCATCATTACCTGTTTATCATCATGCTGTCATGTTTTAATTTTTTATCAGCAGTGATTTTATGTTGGTATTGATGAAAAGAACTGCTTGGGAATTGGTTAAGATGTGGTAATCCTTGTAAAATGCTCTGGTCCCAGCAGTCCTGGGGCAGGGATGCTTCAGCCTGTGCATACCTCAGCATCACCCAGGGTGGAGGTCATTTCCCTGGGACACAGCCATATTTTGGGTGTGAGGGCCAGGCAAGCCCATCTAGTCCTGGATGAGTGACAAGGATGAGTTCATCAGGAGAGGCTGCAGTTACAGCCCAGCCTTCCCTCTCTGCTGAGACAAAGTCCAGCAGCACCATGTGCTCTGAGACAAATGAACTGGCTTCCCCTAGGAAAGCTTCTAAAGACTAATGGTGCCTGAAGGAAATCATAACTTGAAGGAATTAAACTTGATTCCAATCTGACCACAACCCAAAGTGAAAATTAATTCCATTTTAAATACTAGATTTCTCATTATTTCTTATTATTGCTTTTTAGTTACTGAAGCAGAGTCTGATTTGGATCATCATCTCACCCACTAGAATCAGAGTGCATTTACAGCTCTCTTTTATCTGACAAGGATTACTTTACTTCCCCATTGAACTATCCTGGGCTGCTCCTCGGCTGGAGCAGACTATGGAGAAGCAAAAAAAAAAAAAAAAAAAAAAAAAGAAAACAAAAGCCCTAGCACAGGCTGGCAGGGAACCCAAATAACAGACCAGCTTTGCTCAAAAGCCAATACTTCTGCCAGGTCATTTAGAGGCACCTTTGCCAAATTAAAACCCTTCAGGAAAACCTTGAGTCCATGAATGCTCTTTGGTACAAAAGGGCCTCACAAAATGAGGTCAAGAGAAAACACTGGTATTACAAATCAAGGCTTATAGGTGTCATTTCATTCACTTCAAACCCTTCACTTTGCTTTACAAAACCCATGCAGTAATTCAGTCATATCTGTCAGTGGCTGCTTTCAGTTGAAGCCACTCACTCACCAGTAGAGATTTCTATCCCACTCATTTACCACCAGAGAATCCTCTCTGTCCCTGTTCATTTTTCACTAAAGATTCCATGTTTCCTCAGAACACCCCTGCATCAGCCTGGAGACAAAGCCAGCAGCAGGATATCTGCAGGAAGAGCTGGCCAGTCCCTGCTCCCCCAGGGGCTGCATCCTCAAAGCCTGACACTTACCCAGTGCCAGCACAGGGAAAAAATGACAATATGGAGCAGTGTGGAGCTGCAGCTCCTCTGAGCAAACCCTGCATGGGAGCTGTGAACACAAAAACCAGCCACACTCTGTGCAGTCCTGGATGTCCTGGTGGGACTGTGAGCTGTGCCAGGTGGAGCTGCCACCAAGAGCAGGATCCAGGGGACAGCAAGCCAATGGCCCAAGGCTCATGTGGTGCAGCAGCTGATGGGCAGAGCCCAGCAGCAGAACAGCAGGGTGGTGTTTCCCTTAGAGCAGCCACAGCAGGAGCACAAAGCACAAGGAACAGCTCCCAAAATGCCAGGTCAGCTGTTTTCTTATCAGAGGAGGCTGAAAAACAGGGCTCTGAAATACATTGGGAGAGTTTCCCACTAAACATCAACTGCTAGGCCTTTATTTATAACTTATAGAAGTAATCGTGTTTCAAATCTGTCCAAGAGAAAGAGGGCCTGCTTGGTGTTTTTTAATCCATTAATTTTGTTACCAGAAAAACTGCTATATTAAGCATGAATACTGATTTTTAAAAAGCAAAGCCAATAAAAATGATCTAGAGGACAACATTCCTTAATAGAGACCATAAACTACAAGGACAGGAGAAGGATAATATGGAAAAAAAAGTGATAGGAAATGAATACCTTATACTGCCAGTTAGTCTTACAAACAGAACAAATCACATCAGTAGAACCTAAAATAAATACATATATACTTTCAAACTCAATATTGACCATATATGCTTGGGAAGAGTTTCAGGTGGCATTGGGTTTTAATCCTGAGACACTGCTAACCACACTGGGCATTTTGCCTCAAACAGTAGTGGGTAAGGAGTTACCCCATGAACCTAAAGGCTTTGTATGTCCAGGTGCAAGGATTTTTGTTCAGGGAGGAATCTAAGGGAGGAGAAATGAGAAGCTGTTTGCTGTTGTATTGGGCTTGGGTTAGTTTTAAACATTAGAGACCTGTTTTCCAAAGGTGCAGGGTTTGGATGCAGCCATTCAGACATAGTTGGGCAGAGGTTTAGTCTAGGTCCATTTCCAGTTTTAATAAACCAGTGGCAGTAATAAAGGACAAGGAACTTTAAAGTGTGCAGGGCTAGGATATAACATTTTATAGTTCTTTCTGCAAGGCAGAAAGTTGATATCTCACTAATGCATACTAGAGGTTGTTGGAGAGTTTCCTAAAATAAAGGACCTTGTTATTTTTTTGTTTTTATTCATTCTGCTCTATAGTCTGTGGTTTTGTTTTTCCAGTTTTCCATTGCTCTTTGCCAAGGAGTACATAATACATGTAAAATACCCTCTGTCCTCATTTATGCCAGTGGCCTGTTGGTATCAATGAAACTACCTCTGCACTGGGACCCTCAAACTGGGATGCCCCAGCTGTAAGACTGTTGAAAAAAAGAAATAACTGCTTATAAATTAAATGCTTCACCAGGAGGAGAGAGTCATGTCCTAATAAATTACACTGGATTGGAATTGGATAAAAAATTCGCTGATTATTGCAGGTCTGTTGCTTAAGGGTCACAGAACATGGCCATAAGTCAGAGAATCATAGAATCAGAATGGTTTGGGTTGGAAGGGGCCTCAAAGACCATCTGGTTCCAAACCCCCAGCCAAGGTCAGGGACACCTTCCACTCGACCAGGTTGCTCAAGGCCCCATCCAGCTTTGCCAGGTACATCTCCAAAGATGGAGCATCCACAGCTTCTCAGGACAGCCTGGTCCAGTGCCTTACCACAATCACAGGGACATTCCAAGTCATTTTTCCTGGTGTTTTTCCCCCTTTGGGACCACTGCCATTTCCCAGCACATCCCACATTCATGACTAGACAGGAGGGAATGAGCTGGAGACACCTGGAGAGGGGAGAGAATCCACCTCAGCACTCTGATCAGCAGGAAACTGGCTCACCAGGTGAATGATGTCAAATAAAGACAAGATCACAACTGGTTTACCTCCCAACTCATGTTTCTGCCAGGTTTTGAGAGAACAACTGAAGAATACATGTTGTAGCTGCAACTCTGACACTGGAATATTGAAATAACAAAATAGGGGAAAACTCAGGAAAACGAATTACATCAGTGGAACAGGAACAATTCAGGGTTTTGTTAAGCCCAGGACCTTAGTCAGCAATGACACACTCAGGCAATATTATTTTAACCCTTTGACTCCTTGATACAGAGTTCAGCCTACTCTTTGAGGGGCCCTGCTCTCAAAGAACAACAGAATAGGAACCTGTGTTATCTGCAGGCTGTAAGTAGCCACTGAAAAACTGTCAGCCTCATTTCTGAGGAAGCAGATCCTGGAAAGGTGAAATGGGCCATGCTCCAAATGTCCCAAAAGGGAAAAAGAAGGAACTGAGTTCTCTTAGGTGGGATAACAGTGGCTGCAAAATCCCACCAAAAGCAAGGCAGAGCTCTCACACTTAAGTCATATTGAAAGGCTTAGGAGGCAATGCTGGCACACACTCACCACTGCAGAAGACTGTCAGCTGGATGGGAGCCACCAGCCCAGCCCCCAGAGTAACCCCAACCATGCTGGTAGAGTCTCATCCCCATGCTTTCCTCCCAGCCCCAGCAGGCAGAAAAAGGGAAAGCTTACCCCAGATCTGCAGAGCCCCTCACTGCAGGCAAACAGGACAGCTGAGGGTCAGGCAGAGTGAGCACAGCAGTGAGCCAGCCCTGGCAGGAGGAGAGGGCATGAGGAGCTTTAGAGCCCTGCAGTGGTGCAGGTGCTGTGTGTTCTGCTTGTGATTCCTCTGCAGCTGCAGGCTCAGATACACAGCTGATCTTCAGGCTAATGCATCACTGCTCCAGTTTTTTAATTTTTATGAAGTACATTTAAGTTTGGTTTATCTCTATTTATTTTTCTTAAATAATGTGTCAGCTCTTCTCCTATGGATATAAAATATCTTCTGTATTCTAATGTACTGTGTCCATACTGAACCCTCAATTTCCAAGTTTTTTCCTGACCCACCTGGCACTCTGGTGTATGTTACTGCAGCTTTATTTCTCTTCAATCTGACACCCTGATTCTTTCAATTGGGTTTTGAGTTTAGAAAACAGTGACACAGAAAGCAGAAGGAAAATGTTATTTCCCCCCCCACAATGCAGGGTGCTTCTGACGAGCCTCAGGTGTGACACTGGCAGCAAAGGACATTTCCTCCTGCTGCTGGTGGGTGGGGGTGCCCCCCACCACCCCACTCCTCAGACATCCTCTGGAACAGCTCTGGAAGGAGATGACATAAACTTCATTAACTGAGGCAAGTAACAAATAGGAGTAAAAATATCATCAACATCTGGAAAATGCTGCTGTGCTCTCCACACAAAGGTAACCAGCCCCTCTGCCTGCTCCACCTTTGTCAGGAGTCAAATCACAACAGCAGAGAGAAGCATTAGCTGCAAACTGCAAAAGTCACATTTCTGAGCGTGGCCAAGAAGGGGGGTTGTGCAAGTAGGGGCTGGCCAGGGCTTTGGGTTTGCATTCAGCAGGACCCCACAGGAAGGACATGTCAGCCAGCTGTCAGGGCTCAGTTTGGCTGTCCTCTTGTGAATTGTGTGCTGAACCAGATGCAGTTTTATAACTCTGCTTAAGGTGATCTGGGCCAGGATGGTTTCTGGAAAATTATTTCATATTATTGTGAAGAGAAAAAAAACATTTCCTTTCATTTCATCATGAAGGGAATGATGCTGAAAAGGTGGAGAAGAGTGAGATGCAATTGTCTTGCTCACTGTTCCACATCAGTTTCTATGTTTTTTGTAACTAACCATCATACAATCCTCCAGTTCACTGCAGAAATGAAGTCATTCTTACCACTAAAAGAAACATCTAGCTTTCCTTTTTTTGTGCACTCCTTCATCTGTGCACATAAATACTATTTTCCAAAATCCAGGGGCATTAAACCACTTTTCCTATTAGTTTCAAAACAACAGCTGAAGAATCAGAATGAATAAAAGCACTAGAAAAATGAACTGCTCTGCCTTGATCCAACATGACATGGTGAGTCACAACAAGTAGTTGGCAGCAGCAGCCACCCCAGAGATAGCCAATCCACTGGTGATCTCCTATTTGGTGTCTTCAAGTCTTCAAGCTCTGTGTGATCCTGCTCACCTTGCAATCAAAGGAAAGCACTTCACTTTCTGAGTGGATGCTTTTTTCCTCTATATATTAAATTCTTGCACCTTTTTTAGCTTTAGTGATTCAGGATTGATGCTTTCAGACAGACAAGCCACCCTCACACAGAGGGGAGCATGCCTGCAGCCCAAAGGGATGTGGGAGCACAGCTCAGAGCCAGGGCAGCTGCATCCACTTTTGCCAGGAGATCCTGCAGGGGCTGAAGGCACCTGAGCCCCATGGGGCACAGCTCCTGCAGGAGGGGCACAGACTGGTGATGGTCAGCAGACACTGTGCATCAGGGAGCTCAGTTTATCAGCAGCATGTGACTGGAAAGAAGGTGATATTCAGATGTGATTTAGACAGTCAAAATAATGGTGTGTTCTTGCTGCACACTGGGAGAGTTACTTCAGTACAGGGCAAGTCCAGCTGGATATCAGAGTGCATCTGCAGGCATCCCAGTGCCCCAGGAAAGCACAAGAAGCAGCACACGTGTTCACCATTCCCTGTGCAGCAGTGACAGCCCTGCCACTGTAACACCCCTTGAGCACAGGCACTGCCTGGCCCCAGTGCCAGCCCATGGCAGGGGAAGGACAGCAGCAATGGCCACAGCAGCTCCCATCGCCCCTGGAGCAGCACCCTCCAGGCCGAGCCTGCAGCTCTCCATCCATCCATCCATCCATCCATCATCCATCCATCCATCCATCCATCCATCCATCCATCCATCCATCCATCCATCCATCCATCCATCCATCCATCCATCCATCCATCCATCCATCCATCCATCCATCCATCCATCCATCCATCGCCCTCGGAACCGCCCTGCTGCTGCTCTGAGCTGCCGTGGGGCAGGACAGCCAAGCTCTCAGAGCCCAGCTGAGCACAGCTCCTCCTCACAGGGCACCAGCAAGCCCTGCTGCACCCCGGGCAGCCACCAGCTCATGTTCCAGCAGAGCTGAAGTGCAGCTTTTCCAGGTCTCTGCTGCGGGGGCAGGCAGTGGGTGCCTCGGGGACTGATCTGTGCGCCCCGAGGGCAGAGCCAGGGCGCAGCTCCTTCCCCGCCTCTCCGGCTTGACATCGCCGCTGTGCGAGGGGAGAGAGGGCGGTGCGAGCAGGGAGCAAGCAGAGAGCCATCCGAGCCAAGCGATATTTTTTCAGGCGGCTTCCAAGCAGGAACTGCTTGACCCGGAGCACGCACACTGTGCCCCGCAAAGTCTGCCCCAGCTGTCAATGCGAGAGGAATCTCCTGTCACCCCGGTAAACAGCCAAGGCTGCCGGCGCCCCCCGGGCATTGTTTGCGCAGGGCTCGGGTGTTCGCATCCCGCACAGACTCAGGGCCCGGGGTTAGTGTGTTACAGCTCTGTAGCGTCATGGGCAGCCCGGGGTGGGGGCCCTGCAGCAGGGCTGGGGTGTAGCTGTGCTGGCTCTAGCTGGGACCCTTCCACCCTGCCCGGCCAGCCCTCCTTGCTGCCGCTGCACTCCTCCCATGAGCTGCGCACTCCCCTGCCAAGCAGGAATCAGACCCGGGAATGCGAAGCTTGAGCTTCTGCAGTTTAGGCGAGGAAATGTTGCTTTTAAAAATGCAGAAAATCGTTTATAGGATCCTGGCAACATCAGCAAAGGATGTGCGAGGCTGCAAGGCTGAGACTGCGTGCTGGTATCCCCCAGCTTTTAACGCACAGAATCACGCAGCTTTCCCAAAGGACACTTCGCACTTTGTTTGGCCTTGGCAACCATCAAGTTAATAGCAACGCTGCTTCCAAAAAAATAAAATTCTAACCAAACACTGACTTTTGGCAGGGAAGGAAAACCCTAAGATACTGCATCATTTGGAGCACGCACTGTTTAGTACTAATGCAAAATTTATTGCTCTGGCAAATACTAAACATTAGCAGCTGCTGCCTCCTCCTCGCACTCCCCTGCATCTCCAAGGATCTCGTGTCAGCTGTGCCAGTGGTGGGGTCGGAGCACAGAGTCCCCCAGGGCCAGGAGCCGCGGCCAGGGCTCCTCCTCGGCCGGTCCCGGCGGGACAGCTGCCGCATGTCCCTGTCACACATGGACACACATCCCTGACACACACGGACACACATCGCTGATACAGATCCCTGGCACATCGCCTTGGGCTGCTCCAGAGACACCAGCGGCACGGAAACCTCTCGGGAGGAAAGCGCAGCCAGCTGGGGATGAGGTAGGAGTGCAGGGGGAGAGCGTGAGCAGGAAAACCACAAGGCTCTTGCGCCTGCTAAAAATGATTCCCACCTAGTAATTTTAGCAGCTGTTGTGTTCTTCTGCCTACCTTCCTGGATGAATTTAAGTAGGAGGTGAGTGAAAATGAGAACGGTCACAAAATTTCCACCCCCCCGCCCCAAAACCTCTGTATCTGCACATTTTTAACTTCCCCTTGATCCCAACTTAAAGACACAGTCAGTTATTTTCCCTAATTAAGTGGGGTTTTTTTGTCCTGACTGGTAAAAAGGAATGAAAATTCACACCAGTGTTTCTCAAGGGTGGTTAAAAACAGTGACCTTCAGGGAAGGATGGAGTGACACAACACCTCTGCTCAGCCCCTGCACCCCTCAGACCTGCAGGGCCAGGATATGGGTGTGAAAAGCAGTGTGGCCTTCCAATAAACAAGAACTGAAGGGAGCCATTGCTGAGTTTCTCTCCAGCGTGTGCCAGAGTGGGTCCCAGCAATTCCCTGCCTCTGCAGGGAGGTGCCCCAGGGAGCAGGCACACAGGAGCTCACAGTGCTGTCCCTCACCCCACAGCTGCAGGGCTGTGCTCGTGGGGATGACACCTGGAGGAGCCCTCCTGAGCCCTGTGGTTGAGCAGGTGCTCTGCTGAAACACACACACACCAAAGCACTCACAGCAAGGGCTGCTGGAGGGGAGCTGACTTTTACACACAAGGCGAATTTTAATCCCCAAAAATATATATATGAAGAATGAACACAAACTAACACCAAGCCAAGTGCATGGAGTGCCACCAACCCAAGTGATGAATTGCCCCCTCGGGAGGGAGAGGTAGACTGGGATAGCAGTTCCAGAGCCTGAAGTTCAGTTACCTGCTCATTTACACTGCTTTTTCCCAGGACCTTTGGGACCTGAACATTTTCCTGAATTCCTGAGAGAGGATGAGGTGTGCTGCTAAGTTATCTTCCCTTCTTCTCAAACTCCATCAATCCTAACAATGACTGAATTTCAGGGGTTTATTTGCTTAACCAGCCAATAAATAACAAACACTTTGAGTCAGCATTATCCTCTGATACGATTACACTGAACTCAAGCCAAAACCACCAGCAGTTTTATTTCCAGCTATGCTGCAGGACAACTTCACCACTGACAGAACAAGCAACAGGTACTGCCAAACTTCTGCAGCAAGGTCCCTCAAATCTTTCTCTTTAGACAAACAAGTTTGCCTGCATTCAGATCCACTGTAACAGAACCAGATCCCTTTCCAACCTCACAGTTACCTCCCTTCCTCTTCCACCATTTATAGCTCACAGTGCAGGTCCTCCTGCACCCCCCACAGCTCTTAAATCACATCCTTGCCAGTTCCTGACACCTTTGGCCTCAGCTCTGATAAAAGTCAAAAAAGCACATCCCTGCTCCCTTTTGACTCCCAAAGCAGTGCTCCTGCCTCTCCAGGAGGAACCTTCCTGTCCTCCAGCTCCCCAAGCCTTCCTCTCCACCATGTCAGGGCACCACCTGTGCAGGAGCCATAGCTCCTTTTCTTGGAGTATTTGGGGAGAAATAAAAACCACTGCTGATATCCACGTGCCTCTGTCTGCCCTCACCCAGCTGGCTACTGCTGGGAAACCAGTTTGCTCAAAAAAAGCAAAGTGTCCTCAGCCCCCTCTGACAAGGATGGAAATTAAGACCTGGGGAGTGAGGCAGGGGCTCAGCCTGAGGCACAGCACAGCCCTGATGTGGGGTCCCAGACCCCAGCCAGGGCAAGAGGAAGAAGATAGGTGGGAGAGGCACTTGTGCCTTCCCAGTGCAGGGGCTCCTTTCCCTCCCATGTCTGGCAACTCATCCACAGCTGATGCAGGGTGGAGGCTGGAGAGCAAGGAAAAGGCATATCCAGAGCTGTACTGGAAAAATCAGAGCTGGTACTGGAAAAATCAGAGCTGGTACTGGAGAAGCAGTGCCAAGGCTCAGACCCTTGCTGTCAAGGTTCAGTTTTCAGTTCAATAGTGCAACAAATTGGGATTTGGGCTGTGAAGATCCAGGGCAAAAATTCACCAATGACCAGCTGGTCCATACAATGTTTTTAACAGTCAGACCCAATTAAGAAATCTACAGTTCAAGATTTGAAAGTATTTCACTTGAAGGTCAATTGCTTTTTAGCTTGGTTACTTCTAAATTGAGTAGAATGTGCTTGTCCAACTACAATTTCTCAGCTAGCAGCAGGACACACAGATTGGCCTTGAAATGTCATGTAAAATGATTTGTACTCTCATAAATTCACTTCTTTGAGGTTCTGATTGTTGATATATTACTACTAGCAGAGTATACAGCATTACAAAAGAGAACAACACTTTGTACCTCAAATGTCTTGACTTCAAAGCATTTAAACTTTATAAACAAAGAGACACAGCCTCAGTCTAGCACCAAAGAAAGCAATTTATGTAAGCAGAAAGTCTGGAACAAATAATTAAAACACGAGACTAAACAAAAACATTTGCGAGTTTGTTGAAACAACTTTGAAATATAAACTCATTTTTTCTGTGTATATTTACTTGCACTTTACCTAAGGGTGTGCTTTCTTACTTGTGTTGCTTCTGGAAGCACATCAGTGGCAGCCACGTGAAGCTCTCAGCAGGCTCTTTTCCTGGAGTGCCCCAGCCTCATCCCAGAGGCAGTCTGGATGTGCCAATCTCTTTGCCAGTGTACAAACTTTTATTCTAAACATCCAGGTGAAAAATGGCAGTAGTACACCTGCCATCCCTCAGCTTTTCTCAGAGCCACAGCTCCATAGTAAGTACCTTTCTCTTCCATGACCTGTTAAAGTTATGTAGGCTTTCTAAACACTAGTTCCCAAAAAACACCTGTTCTGGACAATTAAACTGAGCTTCAGCATCTTCCACCCCACCGCAGCAAGGCACTGCTCACGGCAAAGTACAGCTGCCATTGGGAAAGGCGTTACTTTACTCCTTTGTCTTCTGACCCCGCAGGAGCTGCAGCAGTCCCTCAGGGGCAGTGGGGTGCCAGACACACCACGGCAGCGCCGGGGGCTCCAGGAAGGCGGGCGGGAGCTCAGCGCACCTAGAGCGGCACAAGGAGCTGCGGGCGCGGGGCGCTGAGCCGGGCTCGAACCCGCGACCCTCGGGACGGGCCCGGCCCTGCCGCGGGAGCGGGGCGCCACCTGGCGGGCAGCGCGCCCGGACACCGAGCGCTGGGACCCGGCAGCACAGGGACACACAGGGATGGAGCGGGACACCGAGGGCTGGGACCCGGCAGCACAGGGACACACAGGGATGGAGCGGGACACTGAGTGCTGGGACCCGGCAGCACAGGGACACACAGGGATGGAGCGGGACACCGAGCGCTGTGACCCGGCAGCACAGGGACACACAGGGATGGAGCGGGACACCGAGCGCTGGGACCCGGCAGCACAGGGACACACAGGGATGGAGCGGGACACCGAGCGCTGGGACCTGGCAGCACAGGGACACACAGGGATGGAGCGGGACACCGAGTGCTGTGACCCGGCAGCACAGGGACACACAGGGATGGAGCGGGACACCGAGTGCTGTGACCCGGCAGCACAGGGACACACAGGGATGGAGCGGGACACCGAGCGCTGGGACCCGGCAGCACAGGGACACACAGGGATGGAGCGGGACACCGAGTGCTGTGACCCAGCAGGACAGGGACACACAGGGATGGAGCGGGACACCGAGTGCTGTGACCCGGCAGCACAGGGACACACAGGGATGGAGCGGGACACCGAGCGCTGTGACCCAGCAGGACAGGGACACACAGGGATGAAGCGGGACAGGGACAGACAGGGACTGCTGAGCGGGACACCGAGCGCTGGGACCCGGCAGCACAGGGACACACAGGGACAGAGCAGGACACTGAGTGCTGTGCAGGTATTCAAGCCCAGCAGTGAGAGGCAGAGCAATGCACCATCACCCCTGCTCTCACTGGCTGTACCTCAATGACACCGTGGCTTCTGAATACCAGCAGATGAGACCCATCACAAAGCCAACATAACAGAACAGCCCAGGTAAACCCAAGAGGTTTCATCTTCTCATATTCCTACTTTCAAGAAAGGAAAAGACAATTTTTTTTCTTGTGGCAGAAGTGCATTTAATAATTTTCATATACAAATTAAGAGAATGCACAAAAAAATCATTATTGTATCCAAGTGAAATAAGGCAAACCAACAGAATTTAGTATTTATAAAATACTAGAGATTAAACAGTTACAGTTGAAAGAATAAAAAGCTTTTTGATTCCATTTTTTGCAAAATTACATTCTAAATATTACTTTGCACACATGGTGCAGCCCCCAGTGCAAAAAACTCAAGTACAAAATAGTTTTAAACCCACATATTAACATCCTGCAATGAAAATTAATTCACATTTGAAGAAAGCCATCACATTTTTTCACTTCAGTAACAAGATTATTGCACAAAACAATCATGTGCTTTTTCCCACAATCAAAATACTTTACAGCCTTACTGATTCCAAAGGCAATGGTGTGAGGTTCCAACATTTGTTGCTACTCAAGCATGCCACATAGAACATAGATCCTGCTTTATACAAATGAAATGTCATTAGCTGATCAGCTGAATTCCTTCCTTCTCAAGCCTAAACCCCAACAATAATCATCTTGCTGCACTGATTAGGCCTAGTGATTCTGTGGTGACCAGTTCTGACTGATGATGATGATGCATAAGAAATCATAATCCAAGTTAGCCTAACTTGGGTATTAACTCCAGAGGATCAACATGACAAAAAGGCATTTCTGTCTATTTCTCAAACCTATCTCTCACTCAAGCAAGCTCACTGTACTGATCATATTCTCCAAGTACAAAAATAGGCTATATATTGAGAACTGAGCTGTATTCTGCACAGAACCAGATCCCAGAGCAGAAGTGTACTTCAATTTCACAGTTCCATAATAAAAAAAGTCCTGAGATCCTTTGGCTGGATTGAGGTGAGGTCTTATTGCCAGGTAGAGCTTCAGTAGTAGCCTAGTTCAACCTAAAGCAATTTACTTAACCCAAAAAGTCAAATTGTTCCACTGAAGCAGGTATGGTAGTTTATTTTTAAAAATATAGTAAGACTAAGACTGTAAGAATAAAGACTAAACCAGAATTAATTTTTAAGAAACGCACAGTTGCTCATTAAATCTACTGGACAGAATTTAACTGAGACACAAAAAAAACCCCAAAAAGCCAGTGTTGTCACAGACAGCCTTGAGAGCACTGGTCAGTAGCACTGCTTCAAAATGATGAGACAAACAACACAATAAGCATTTATTAGCACCAAAGGAAACACAGCATTTCTCAATTTATACCTAACCCCCAACTGCAGAACCCCTGCTGTCAACTCCACCATCCATTCTGACACCTGAAACATCCAAATACTAATGACAGTATCAACAGTGCAGGTACACACACCCTGACTTCAGCACTTCTTGCAAAACACAAGGGGACTCTACCAAACCAGTGTGACTACCACAGTGGTGCAGTTACAACATGCTTCAGTTATTATTTTATATTTTATATCAGTATTATTCAACATAAGTATAAAAGTTGGAGCAAATTAAATAAAAAACATGGTTCCATAGGTGCTACTGCTGAGATCAGAAATGTTTGGGTGTTCTTATGCTTAATTTTTCACAGCATCCAAGTTGTCATGAAGGGTAGGGCAAAAGGTTAGGACAGCTGGCCACAGTCAGTAATGACAATCTTTTTGGAGGGCTTTCCACTCTTGGAACCAAAGCTTTCGATTTTTTTCACTACATCCATTCCTTCCTTTACATGCCCAAAAACCACGTGCTTTCCATCTAGCCTGTAAAACAAATACACAACAGCAGTTTTACTTAAAACAAAATGAAGACAGTGTTAGCAGATCTTCATAGCTCTCACCTGCTGACCAGCTCTATGGCAAAGGCTCAACTGCCCTTCAAGTGACATGAAGCTTTAGCTCTGGGCCTTATAAACAATCTGAGGGATAGCAGCCTTGTTGCTGTCACAGCCCTTCCTCCCTCAGGTAATAAAACCAATTCATTTCCCATCAGAATCAAGTAATTTGGAAATAACAACAAAACAAAGAACCAACCAACCAACAAATCATCAACCCACAAGCAACACAAAAAAAGCCCCAAACCCTCCAGATTCAGGCATCAATTAACAAAGCTAATCTGCAGGGCTGAGAACCTACCAGTCAGTTTTTGCAGTGCAAATGAAGAACTGGGATCCATTTGTGTTGGGTCCTGCATTGGCCATTGAGAGAACACCTGGAACAGCAGCAGCAGCTCATTAGACTGGTGTAACAAGTATGCAGCAGAAAAGGCAATTTTCCTCTGCACATTAAAACTAAAGATTGACAGAAGATGTGATGGTCTCACGAGATCTCCAAATAATTCCTAATGCCAACTTCATGCCTTGGACTATTCTCTCCTGCCCAGCCTCCCCTGGTTCCAGAGCAACAGTGTTAGTAATGTAATTAGCTGTACACGCCCTCAATGCAATTAACACCAGCCAACCTCTCCTGTGGTTCAACAGCCACTGTCTCTTGGGACAAGGAAGTAACAATGCAAAAGAGATAGACTACAGAATTCAATCATATATTCTCCTGTATGGCCCTTTCCTTTGCTTTTTATGGCTTTAATTTGAGCTTAAAAGGACATAATCTTCCAAGTAAAAATTGAAGTTTATGACTTATGAAAGCAGTAATTTCACCTTTGGAGAATTTTTAAGGTACTTATGGGCTATCATATACTTGTAGAGCAACCCACACAAATAAGCATATACCAGGGACAGCAAATTCTTAAATTTCTTTGATACTTCTGTAAGTGCCAAGTGACCTGCAAATCTAAAAAACTTTATTAAAAAAAAAACAAAAACAAAACACCTTCATAAACAATGCTTCATTATAGGTTATAGTCACCAGAAGGTAAAAATAACATGTTTATTTACCAGGTCCTACATGCTTAAGAATGAAATTTTCATCTGGAAATCTACTGCCATAAATGGATTTTCCACCGGTTCCATTATGGTTTGTAAAGTCCCCACCCTGAAACAGAAACAGGAATTAACTCTACTAGCACACATGGACTGTTTCAAATCAAAAGTGATGCCATTGCAAATACACATACTTGCTCTAATTTAAAAGTGACAACATCAACAAATTTTCTTCAGGTTAAGGATGAGCATGGCCAATTTAGAACCACGTAACCAGATGAAGGTACAGTCAGGCTAAAACTACATTTCTGCTCCAGATATTGCTGATATTCCCCAATGTCACCCATTATTCCAAGAAGCATCTCTCTGTGTTACCAGCCTTTCTCTCAGATGTGATGTAACAAGCAGCAGTAATTTTAAGAAACAACAAAGGCCTCAAAACCAAATCACCTAAGTTTACTCCCATAGGCAAGACCTCCCAACTTCTTTTCCCCCTTCTTTCTTCCAACACTTATAAACACTCCTAAGGATCACCATTATGACCCTTTGCTATTTCTAGGTTTTGCTGTTTGTTACATCAGGGCTATGTTATCTGACTCCATGGTGCTTGCCAGAAGAGATGTGACCATTGTCTCAGGTTAAACACAAAAAACCAGTCCAAACAGAAAATGCAGCCACGGTGACTCGCCAAGGTAGCTCCTACCACTGCTCCCAGCCACACGCCATTTCCTCTGCAACAGTGACACCACCATGCCAGACAGAACTCATACCCAACAGGTACAGCATGTGACCTTCAGCTTCCCCCTGCCACCTGAGTAACTCCCCCAGGAGGTGTCACAGCTCCTCCCACACAGCCCCAGAACTATGTGCTGCATGTGTGTGGAGACCTGGATTGCCCAGTCCCGGATATGATGGCTTCAATTAGACCATACCAATTGCCTGAATCACATTAACAATCCATCCCAACAAGTGGAAAACAGTCACTACTGTTTTCTCTCACTTGAAAACTGCTGAAACCTATGACAGTGTTTCCACTTCAGCAATGACCTCTGAGTAATTCCTAAACATCAATTCATTATCTCACTGTACCACAGAAGCAACCATCTAGTATCCTGATTTCCAGATTCCAGTCCATCTGGGGGGACAAGGCAGGGCAGGCAAGCAGAACAGACTTACATGGAACTTCACAAATTTGTGACAGAATTCAAAGTAGGGTTTGGATTTTTTTATGTTTATGTATTTCTGATTCCAAAAAGACTTCTAAACCCTATCCCTCTGTCATTATCACAAAACCTTAGTTTGCATTTGAAAGACAGGAAAATAGGTCCTTTACAGCACACCTGTCCCCTTTTTTCTTCCTAGAAATAGGTCACACAACTGGGGCCTCTTGTTCCAACAGATGTGTTTTTTGCTTAAAAAAGTAACTGAGGATGGGAAACCATCACAGTCATCAGTAAATAAATAAATCAAGCTTACTTATAACCTTCAAACGTTCTCAGATTTTTTTACCAAGCTGTTCAACAATGCAATGTTGTTGAAATGCAGCCTTTTTAAGCTAAGAGAGGACCACCAGGAAACCAATACACTACAGCAGCTCCATTCTGCTCATCTGCCAAGCACAGCAGAAAGAGGAGGCTTTCAAAAAGGTTTGTTGTTGTTATTTTAGTTGCTGCTGTTTAAGGAAGAAAAATGTTAATATGCATGGGGCTCTTACCCAGAACTTCAAAAGATCTATTTTTAAAACCAAAACCAAAACTCGTCTCAGGTGCATCTCCCCAAAAATCAACCCAAACCAACCCTTTTGGTTTCCTCATCCCCTCCATATTACAGAGACATTAAAAAAACCACAACTAAAACACATTGTCTATTGTAAGCAGATTACTCTACTGGGAATAAGTAATGGACATGTTTGCTTAGCTCACTTAGAACAGTAAGGTGATTGTCATTGTACAAATGCTTCTCCCAAGCAAGTGCCATTTTGTCAACTCTGCCCCACACTAAAATACACTGCTATGCTACAGCAGGAAACCTTCAGACAGGCTTTTTTAGACCATCTGCACATAAATTACGTTTATCTGTACAAAAGATGAGCTATGTAACAGCAACAGCCATTGTAAAAAAATCAGAAAGGCAAGCCGTGCTGTCACTTCTTTGTTGTTTTGTTAGCAAAAGTTAGAGCAGAATAATTTCAAATGTTACTACCAGTCTGTTTCTACAAATATGTAAATAATATAAAAATAAATTCAATTTAAAAAATGTTTAAAACTGCCCAACATTACCTGGCACATGAACGAAGGAATCACTCTGTGAAAAGTGGATCCTTTATACCCAAATCCTTTCTCACCAGTACAAAGAGCCCTAAAGTTTTCTGTGGAAACAAAGCATAAAGTATTATATTCTGCATCACATGTGGCAATACAAACACAACTAGATTAACAATGTTCCAAGATTATATGCTTCAAAAACTTTATTATATCTTAAAGTACTATCAATTCATTAGTTATTTCCATAACTAAAAAACTGTTACAAAGTCAAGGAAACAAAGCTTATTTAGCCTCAGGACAGGGTACAAACATAAGCCTTTTCAATCTCATCTCCCTTTTATTTTGCTGTGACTCTAGTTCCCCCAGACTTCCCCCAGCTTTGCCTGCAGTCAGAGGTTTCATTTTCTGACTTTATGTCTTTGCTCTTAATAGCAGTCATGAGGATTGTCTTTTTTTTAAAGGATATTTGTCTAGGAACTAGAAAGTACATGGGTTTTTTTGTTGTTGTTATTTTTATTTCACTAAATAATCAGATGAGGAAGGACACAATTGATAAACCACAAGAACTTTCTAAAATGAATGCACTAATCAGATAGTAAAATCAGACCAGTAAAATAAAACCCCATATACTCTCTGGAACCTCTAAGAAAGACCACCCCTTTGATTTACCCTAGGATTTGATTTTAATGCCACCTAGTGTGGTTTTAAAACATATTTATTCACCCAATATATGAACCATCTTGGTGCAAATTGCAAAATGAAATTATTAGGAAAAATAACGAATTCCATTTCATTACTAACACTTCCTGTCATATTTCTCCATATAATAAATGAGGATGGAATATGAAAAAATAGCTGTAAAGGGTAAAACAACCTTCTTGTTCCTGCAAACCACAATCTATAACTTAAGAATTTAAGTATGGAATTCTGAAAATGCTGCCTCACCTGCTGTCTTTGGGACCACGTCAGCTTTCAGCTGTCAAAAAAAAATAAAATAGACAAATTAATAAGTCAGCCTTTTCAAATGTACATAGAAGAACATTTACATGGGAGACTAGTACAACTGAACCCTCTTCCCAAAGTGGTGACTTATCTGAAATCACAAGCCATCCAAAATTCTACTAATACCCCAAAACTTTCCAAGCATTTGGCCAGCAATGGAAAATATCCCCTCAATGCAGCTTCTAGCCACCTAATGAAGAGCCACTTGAGTAGTGTCTAATGATTTCATTGACCAATACATAACTGGGCAGTAAGTAAGAAGAATCTTCACTGTGGACCACAAGGATCAGAGTTTGGATACAGCTAGAGAAACCAAAGTCCTCCCTCACTTCCTGCACAGAACCAACTGTTGAAAAAAGGCAAAGGAAACAGAAGAGCGGAAACTGTGTATCAAAACCAGCCTATGATGTAACATACGCATTTGCAACCAACAAAAACTTCTGATTTTGATTAATGTACATCTTTTTACAAATCTTAAAAGGGACACAAAAGTGGCCATACCTAAGTTTACGTAGCTGGACATCCTGACAGTGACCAGCAGCAGACACCTAGAAATAGCATGGCTGCAGCAATAATTTAATATTCCTTCCCTAGGCTACTCTTCTTAGATGGCTATAATGTGCAGGAGAAGATCACCACAGCTTAGCCAAAGATTCAAGGTGATGCTGCAATACATTCAGATTTTTTGCAAACTGGGCACACTATAAAACTTCAGCTTAGAAATTAAACGCTATTACAAGAAATACAGGAACATTCATACTATTTTTTAATAATACCATTCCGATTTTTAATTAATAAGAAATTTAAAGAGTAATATTTTTACCTATCACTCCCTGTTAATGTTACCTCCTGAGAGCACAAGAGCTGGAAGAGTACAATTGATTCATATGCTAACATTTTCAAGAAATAAAAATATACTGAGCTCTAGTCTCAGAGTTTTAAAAAGAACTCGTATGAAGTACATGCAAAAGAAAATCCTGCCCCAGCAGCGCGGTGCCCTCCGTGCACGTGGAGCAGGAGGCAGCGCTCGGGATTCGGAAGAATCACACCACGAGCACCCAAACACAGGGTGAAGCTGAGGGCTGAAGGGCAGCACGGGCCGGTGCCCCAAGAGCAGCAGCCCCGGGGGGAAGGGGAGGGACCCCTGCCCGCCCCTGCTGGAGCGGCCGTACCGCCGCTGCCCGCCCCGGGAGGAGCCCTGAGGGCAGCCAGGCGGCCGAGCCCCGCCATCCCCGGGCCGCTCTCCCGCCCGCCCCGGTGTGTGCGTGTGTGTGTGTGTATATGTGTGTATACGTGTGTATATGTGTGTATACGTGTGCCCTCGCCGCGGGCCCGGAGCCGGCGCTGCCGCCCGCCCTGACCTTGCCCGCTCCCGGCCGCCATGCCCGCGGCAGGCCGCCCTCGGCTCCGCAGCACCGTCCCCTGGGCCCCGCGCCCCTACCTCCAGCACGACGCGTCCCAGCGGCTGGTTGTCGGCGCCCACGTCCAAGTACACCACGGGGTTCGGCGAGCCGGCGGCGGCCCCGCTGCAGCCGCGGGCACCGGCCGCCCACATGCAGGCGAGCCCCGGCGGCGGCAGCAGGTCCCCGGGCGGGCGAAGCAGACGGCGGGCGGCGCTCAGCGCCAGCATCCCGCGGGCGGGCAGAGCGAGCGCTGCGGCACACACGGACAGACGGACACACCGACAGACACAAGGACACGCGGCCGCTGCCCCGCGGCCTTTATGGGCTCCGCCGCGCCGCCGCAGCGCCCGCTAGCGACAAGCAGCAGCAGCGCGGGCGAGATGGCGGCCGGGCTGAGGGGCTCAAGGGCTGAACGCGGGGCCCGGGCGGTGCTCGGGGGCTGAACGCGGGGCCCGGGCGGTGCTCGGGGGCTGAACGCGGGGTCCGGGCGGTGCTCGGGGGCTGAACGCGGGCCCCGGGCGGTGCTCGGGGGGCTGAAGGCGAGGAGCCGGCGGCCAGCGCCGGGGACAGCCCGTGGTTCCCTCAGGAGCTGAGCTGCCCTCAGCGCTGCCCCCTCCCCGCCCACCATTGCACCGCGATTGTTAGAGGCTGTTCGCGGGGGAACCTAGTTTGTCCCTTTGCGTGTGGGCTTTTTAAGGGTGTTTTACACATTTTCTCACAGCCCCCTAACCCAAGGGACCAACAGAGAAGTTTCTAAAATTGCATCATTCCACAGAACGCCTCCGTAGATCACCTTGGCGGGGAGGGCGGCGCAGCTGTCACAGGTACGGGATAATTGGGATCAGCGGGGTGATTTGGATCAGCAGAGCCTCGGCAGTCAGTCACCGGCGGCGCCCCGGCAGGTTCGGCAGAGTCACCCGCGGCACAGCCCCGGCCGTGCCCTCGGCATCGCCCCGAGCCCGCCGCACCTGCCCGAGGGGCCGCGCAAGGTTACGGCAGCCCAGGGTCAGTACAGTGAAATATCGTTCATGTTTGATATGAAAATGACACTTATAATTTAAAGTTTTCCTAATTTAGCAACTTGGATGAAAGGATATATGTCAGTCATATTTAAATGTTGGTTTGAGTTCTCCAGTTTCCATCCTGATTCCATCTATAAGGACTTCCAAAAGTTCTTCAAATTCTTAACGCCATAAGATATCTAAAAAAGAGAATCAAGCATGATTCCGGTAGTTTTCACATTCTTGTCTTATAAAGTTATTCTAGTGAAGATTACAATAATGCAACCATGTAATATGGTAAAACAGAATCATACAAAGACAGCCCCTATGTGAGGAATAGTAAACTTTTGATCCCATCTAAGTTCTTTGTGTCAAGCAGCTATAAGAGCCCTCACTGGTGACGTTCACTGAATCAACAAAAAGCTCTCAATCAAGACATTTCCATAACCACAAAGATCAGGGCAGAACTCCAATGTGCAATTACAAACAACTGAGAAATCCTGGACAAACACAATTTTTCAGGCATACACTCCAGAAGGACTCTTAACTGCTGATGCTGTAGGGATGACTACTGAAGGTACCATGCTCTGTAACTATAGAACCATATAAAGCAATGACAAAAAGTCCTAAAGGCCCAAAGAAATGCCTGAGGAAGAGTGAAAACAGGGAAGGGTGTATTAAAGGCCAGTTTTCAATCTGCTACTGCTTTCACTCCAGAGAACTTCCTGAGCTGGATGCAACTTTAGTATGTAGCCATCTTTTTTTTTGTTTTCTTTTTTTTTTTTTTTCTGTTCCTCCCATGTACTTATCACTTATTGGACTGGTTTTAAATCAGCAGCTTCCTTGGTGAAGAGCTGGAAGCTGCCCTTCCACAGGCCTGCTGCCCAGAGCATCAAGAATCTGTTTGAATATTGCTCCAATTGCCTTCATCAATGTGCCTTACATCTGGAGGAGACAAATTGCTTGGTATCTCTCTTTGTCATACAGACCTACAGCTCTTCTCTCATTTCAAGATGGCAGAGTCACAGCCAACTCAAGGATTGTTTATAACAAAGCTCTTCCACATCTTTGGATGATCTTTATTATCCTTCTCCAAGATGTTCCACTTTTATGTATTTTTGGGATAAGAGGACCTTTGCACAGTATTCAAAATGAGGATGAACAATGACTTACTTTGTGCATATAGTGCCATGTTGATATTTTCTATTTCTTTACCAGTAATCTAAAGGTGTTTTGTTTTTTTTTTTTTTTAATAAGAGCTAAATCAGCAATTTTACCTATCTTGTCATATCTTCTCAGCTTCAAGATAATTTTTGGTAAATTTTAACTTCTGTTAATCTAATCATCAACCAGTTTTCTATTGACCATAAAAAACCTCACACTCCTTTTTAATAATGATTTAATTGCAGTAACCACTAGAAGCTCAAATCAGAATTAGATGTTCTGTTTATACTTGTAACAATGGACAGCTCCAGCCCTGAAGGATTTATTATTTAATAAACAAGACAAAAGACGAGCAAAAGAAAATACTATCTTGTTTCACACTTAAACACAGGTGAAACATTTTTGAACTGTTTTGCTCAGAAGAGTTCACAGACATCTTTGGTAGAGCAAGCAATGCAATTTTCCCCATTTGCAGGCCTTGGTGAGAAGACAAAACAGTAGTGATTTTTTTTTTTTAATTTGAGAATATGGACTGAATTATTATCTCTGGGTTTATGCAACAGAGCTACTAAATCACTTGTTATGGTCTACTCTTGCAGAGTCAGATGAATTACAACTCATGCAGACAGCTTGACTAGGAACTTGTGAATTACAGAGGTCACATTCCAAGAAGGACAGAAAAAGGTCTCCAAAAACTGTCAAAGGCCACTATATCACTGCTAAATGAAGCTTAGAGCTAGCTCTGCAAACTGATATGATTTTAGGGGGGCTCTGAACACACCCATTTGTAGACATGTTCACTGTTGAAACTCTGCAGCATGTGGCAGGGAGATAAGTACATTTAGCTGGAAAACGAGTGCACCCCACACTAAACTAGATAGGCAAGAGAGCATGGGTGCAGACAAAAGAGATGGGTAACCACCCTTACAGATCTCATCATCCTCTCTCCCTTCCCCCACAATTACATAGAAGTTAGAGATGGATAAACAAGGAGGGCCCTTTTGCAATAGATAATTCTAAAAACCACCCTTCTTACCTTGTAGCAGAGAAATTCCTGCACAGGAAAAAGAACCTTGAATGATAGAATAACAGAATTTCATGCTGATATATTACTTCCAACTTGAAAGTCTTCATAAATACTATTCAGTAACTGATTAAATATTGTAACCACTGTGCCAAGACAGCCAGGAAACAAGAGCAGTCAGGTGGTTCTTCCAAAGAAATAAAAGGAATAAATGCTTGAAAAGTGACCTAAAATTTAGGAATTTTAATTTCAAGGGTCTTGAAATGGTGTTACCCCAGAAGACAGAGTGCACCAGTAAAAACATGACACGCATTTCTGATTCTAACTATCCAACTGCATGCCTACTCATTTGTGACACAGAAATGTAGGTTAATTGTTAATCTTGGATTGATGCTGTTGGCAGATATGATAAGATTGCATTTTGCAATCTTCCAACTGCAAAAATGCAACTACATGGAACTCAGAATGGTCTGTGGCCCATTTTGATATGCTCTTGGCTGTGTGTTTGGACCATGCAAATAAAAACTCAAATACAGGCTGCAGCAATCTACCATTAAGTGCATTGCACAGGAAAACCACTTGATACTGTGATGGAGGGAATTCCCACAATACTGATTTTGACATTCATTACAAGAACCCTTCCACATATGGGACATGTTTATCTCAAGGACCCTGCTAATCAGGACTGTTAGAATAAGGAAAGGTCATAGAGGTACTCAGCTTGATTTTAAGTGAGGAGAGCAGGAATTTGCAGTGGGCATTCCCACTCTCCACCTGCAAAGCCTGGATGTGTTGCACTTCAAAAGATTCAGCCTAATTTTTTCTTCAAGGTTTTAGCTAAGGAAGATGAGTGAAGAGCTGGAAAGGAACTCTGTGATCTGTGCCTGTCACATACATTTATTTATGAATGGGGACTGGAGTGGGGGAGATGGACCTTTCCATTACACTAAGTGATTGCAGTGTGAAATTAAACTATACAAGAGCTCAATGGGCATAGAGTGGCCACATAGGTACACTTAGGGATAGAAAGAAAAAATGCTAATAAATATTTCCCCTGATCCAGGTTTCCTCTTAGGAACTTGTAGTAACTCAGCTCACTATGTGATCATTTTCTCCAGCACACATTGTACATAAAGGAGCAGTTTCCCCACATGACTTCATACTAATTACCTACATAGTCATACAAGAAAAACCTCAATCCACTCATGCTCTTTACAGCTGTGATTAGCATTTTCATCTCAGAACTTCTGAGTGACATTGCTTGCCTGGAATTCATTACTCAATCTCCCTGCATAATGCATGGCAACCCGCTGTTGATGTGTCACAGTTCCTCTATGCAGTGCCCAGGGCTTGCAGCTTCCCAGGAGTTTGTCCATTCACTGCAACAGCTGCCAACAGCCTGGCAAAGCACTTAGGACGTTTAAAATGCCTGGTTTTAGGTTCCAGGAAAAATGCAGCTACCACTCCCAGTGGCCTCACAAATCTTCAGGACATCCATAGGTGGTTCATCAGTGGGTGGGAGAAGCACTGCATACTTAAAAAACAGTATTAAGAGTTACAGGAGCCCTTTAAAACAACAGAAAATTCAGTTGTAACACAACTTGAAATTTACAGGGATCACTTCAGTTAATTTACCACCTTTGGTTTGAGGAACAAGTAATTAGGGAATAGTATCAGAAACACTTTTAGAATTGGTGAATTGGGTTTTCCTTGAGTTTGTCTTGTGAGCAAATCTATAAATACATATTTTATATATATATATATATATATATAAAATACAGATCCATACCTATATTTATATACATAATATAGACATAATACATATTTTTATATAGCATACCTTTGAGGTAACAGCTGCCTCTGTACATTGTACAAGATGAATTATCTTGTCTGCTCTAAAGCAATTCTAACAATAATCATAGTTTTGGGACATATTTTTCAGTTGTGGAACTTCACAGTTGGAAGCTAAAATTGGTCAGATAAACATCACTTTGAACAAGAATCACCTAGAAATTAAAAGCTTTACAGATGCAACAAGTCTAAAAAAATTCCACTGGTTATTCTGTAATGAACAACTCTGCTGGAAGCAACCCCACCATGCAAAAACTCAGATTCCTTTCTGCTTTTTTGCCATTTCCCTGTAGAAAGCACTGCTTCCTTTCAGCATGTAACAGCAGTACTACATGAGTTAGTGTGGAACCTTATGACATACTTATGTGACATAATTGCATGTGACCATCACCTGAATACACAATGTGCCACCAGCCGAGCTCTCAAGTTGTCATATGCAAATCTACAGTCAAAGAATATCATCTCTGGATAATGAAGCATTTGGTGAATTATTTCAAAGCTAAGGGTAAGAAATATTCTTCTCTGACTCAGTGGCACTTGTGCACATTTTGCCCTCAGTTTGATAGTGGCAATATGGAAGCCATGCTTCTTCCCAGAGGATAGCTTGGAAAGGAAAACTGCTAGGAGTTCTTGTGAAGGAACATCTTCTGAATGATTTTATGGTCTGGGTGTTACAGATCTCTCTAGGAAGCTCACCAGTTGAGTAAATGGGTAAAGTTTACTGATTTTCCATGTCTTAAAAATGTACATTCTGAGAAACCCAGAAGTAAGGAAAGGGAGAACTGACTATAATTTTGAAATGTAAAAAATTTAAATAAATGTAGGTATGCATTAAAAACACACTCAGACTTAAACTCCAGCATTTATTAAATAAACATGGGGAATTTCAATAGTTTTTGCAAACCAAAATATCTAAAAATTGCATTTGTCTTTTTCTAGTGTTTAACTAGTTAAAATTTATTAAAATTAGCAAGCTGTCTCTGTGTTCACAGTAATCAAATTGTTCATTTGAGACCAAGGTGACAAATTAAATGTGCCAAAATATTCTTAAATCTGAAACAACCAGCATCATGAAACAGCTATGACAAACTGGAAAGTCGAATTGTAAAATTAAATTAAAATAACTCTGACCTAGAAGAAAACCATAATTGATATTCCTAAATTTACCTCTTAGGATGTCGTTGTATTTAGGAGTGGTAAATAGTAGTGTTAACTTTGCTGTGGGTAACTGGATCTATCAAAAACTACAGTATTTGGAAAGACACTGGACAAACCAAGCAGATATTTTCAACAAACAGGGGAAAGAGCCTTGTCTCATCTAGTCAACAAAAGGGAAGGATTTTAACAGAAGGCTGTACTTAAATTGTAGGAAACCAATTATGGTTTAGGCAGTGAGTGTCTGGAAATGTGGATGAACTGTGTGGCAAACCAACCTGTCAGCCCACCTGTGCCACGCTGAGTGCTGCACGAGGTGTCACCTAATTGTCAACTAATTGTGACCTAATTTGCTTTACAAACAAAATTGATTCATTGATTTTAAAAAAAGTTTTTTTAGAAAAAACACTTTTCTACTCCCCAGGAAAACTGTAGACTGATGGAAACAAGATATCTCAGCAGAAGCTTTCAGTGGTCTGTCTGATACAAGAAAAATCTTGTGTTCTTTTTAGACAGAATAAATATGAATAGTGCATCGATGCAATGAGAGACATTCGGAGCAATATCCTACATAAAAGTCAGTAGGATTTCAGTGACACAAAGTGGAAAACTGTAATAAGGTGACACATTGGTAATAATTCAAAATGTAAAAAAGAAAGGTTCATGACTGATAGTTCATAATGCAGGAAGATTTGTACAGATGTGGAATTTAAGCAGATAAAAGAGAAATGAGTCCTGGTTAATTACACATACAAATATAAGACTAGGTACACAAATGAAAAGCACATTCTTTAAAGAGAAACAGAGAAGGATAAAAAAGAATTATATATAGAATATCAGGTGAGAGTTGTAGAGCTTTTTTATGTGCTAACTAGGTTACTTTAAATGAAAGCAAACAGCTCTATGCACAGGACTCCCATCCTCATTATCCAAGCAGAAAAGAGACAAGGGGTCTGCCCCGTTCCATGTTTCTAATTGTTTTCAATGTGTTATTCCTGTAAAAAGAATGATCAAGTGCATGGCAACAGAATACAAAGTGCACAAACAAAATCACATGAATCAGAGATCCATGCTGATGAGGAAGAGCAGAGAAGAAATGCAGGGAAATAAGCTTGTTCTGAAGTTGTTAAACAATTAATTAGCACGTGGACGAACAGAGAAGTCACAGATACTTGTGTGGGTGGCTCTCTGGGAGACATCAGCATCAACTGTATACACACATCTTACCTGTGCTGGGTTCCTCAGGTGACATCTGGGAGAAATACCACTTGCAGGATTGCTGCAGCCTCTGCAGACTCCAAAGGAAGCTTGAAAAATGTACAGTGCTTAGGGACACCACTCACGCTCTTTGTGCTTTCCTCCAGCTGTACAGTGCCAAAGTCAGTTTGCACTATGTCTTGCTGACACTTCTGGGGAGCTTCCAGAAAAACAGAATGCCAAAATCAAAACAGTTATTAATTATAGGCTGGAATGGATAAATACTTTTTGTTTCACTACTGTATATGTACACTGTACCTCAGTTTTATTATGTTATCCTAAAAACTCCACTGGAACAGAGTAGTGTCACCAAGTAAGGCAGAAATTCAGAGTCAGAAACAAACAGTTTTCCCAATTTTGAGAAAATAAATCCCTAGTCTAGATTTATACATATATATGTATATATATATATTTTTTTTTTTACATACATGCACACATTTATATCTCAATCAACAGCAAAGACTGTCCTTGTGGAGGTGTGGAATAATTGCTATACATGCTTGCAGAGATACTCATATTGTGAAATGGTTGTTTGTTCCCAGGTATTTGAATGTATTTTAAGGGTGGGTTTTGCCTAAATGCCTTCAGAAACGCCATCTACAAATACAGAGCTAGTCAGCAGGTCTGTTAAAACAAGTTCTCAGAGGCAGTGAGTGATGTCTCTGGCTCATTTGGTGATAACTCCAGTGGGACAGGACCTCTGCATGTTGTTGATATCCTGTGTGCACTCCTTGTGTCACCACTCAGATGCTCACAGCTGAACAGGCAGATAAAATTGAGCAGATTTGTAACTCAAAGGTTGCATTTGAAAACCAAATGCTACAACTTTCAGATGGAAATGCATTAAGAAAAAAATTGTCTAGTTTCACTTTAATGACAGGTTTCAATTGAAAGAAAAGTATCAAAAGTAACTTGGAAGAATTTAAAACAAAGGTGCTGGATGTTTAACATCTCCACATGTGCCAATCCCAGAGAGAAGTCATTCTTTCCTGTTTTTCATATCGCATAAAGATTTAATTTCAAAGCAATTGTTACTTATTTGGTAGAGAGGCAGTGCCCTGTATACTGAACAGCAAGTTACCTTGCTTGGCAGGGACTTTTTTCTGTGTTTGCATTCATAATCTTTTTTATCTTCTGTCTCCAGGGTGGTTCTCACCTTTCCTGCACCAAATCCTGCTCTCTGAAAAAGGTACACCTTGTGCAACTGACTTCTACATGAACTCAGACCAGGGAAGGCAAAGGGGAAGTTCATGGTTTCAAAAAGAAACTCAAAATTTACAAAGCAGCTGCCAATTAGTCAGACCTTAATTTTGCAAATTTATTTAAGAAAAAAAAAAAAAAATTAACATGAGCAAATGAGAATACTTCAGTGTTACAACAGAGTATATAAATGTCTAGCAATAGTCAAATAATTTGATCTTTAAATACAAAATAACCACATGAACACCTAATATACAGGTTTCATCTGAATACATATTTATTAGATAAATATTAGGTTGTCACATCATCTAACTACATACAGTTTTGCAAGACTAAAAATCACAATTATTTTTTCTGACCAGTTTAAAGTATGAAATGATTGCATTGTACTGTACATACAATGTACAAACAAAGACAATGGCCATTTTTGCATGTTACCTCAGATTGTACTTTTTTTTTTTTTTTTAATTCTCCTCTGATCGTGATATCAAAAATTGTACAAAGTATGAATTTGGTTACAATTTTTTTTTTTTTTTTGTTTTAATCCCCGTATTTTTCTTCATTATTTCTGTAGCACCCTAAAAATACACAGGTGATAGACTAGTACACGTAAGCTAAATATTACATGTAGATAAAACAAAACAAAACAAAGGATCAGAGTATATTACAGAAGTGAAAGTGGAACAAATGCTGAGACTCCACAAACGCTAACAAACAGGATTCATTTTCCACATAAGATGGAGCTTCAAGCTTTTTTTTTTTTCCTGCGAAATAAAAACAATGCACATTCCAAGGAAAATGAATGCATTTCTGTTAACATGTCTCTATTTGTCATTTACATATGTACAGCTGTCCCTTGAGTCTCTGCTGCAGACACTGGCGTGTACTGTCAGTCCTATAATAATGTCTTGGCAGCAGAACTGTAGATCTCTGTGGGTTCTTTCCCAGATGAACTTCCATAGGGAAACGATTAAAAGGTAAACAAACAAAAAAAAAAGAAGAAAAATACTACTGGAATTTCATATAATAATTAAGCTTTAAAAGAAATGACTGTGATTACCCTATTTGCTAGGTTTTTTTTCTCTAAACTTTAATACGGCAGTGAACAGATAAAAAAATAACTAAATTTTCAGAAGCTTTTTCATACTGACTTCACTATACAGTACCTGATTTTAGCAGATAGATAAATTTTAAAACTGTCTCAAATGTCCAATATTTGGGTCACGGGTAAAAATTGTACTTTCTTTTTAAAGCTCTGCTTAGAAATCAAATGTTTCTCTAAGTTTAAAGATGTCAACTGTCTGCTTTTGATTATCTATTACTGTACAAAGCAGATGCCAACACTGCTCCAAACATATTGCTAATATCTATGGGGCTTTTTTTCCCTTTATGCTTTCCAACAGGTACTTTTAAATGACACATTTTAAATACTACCAGTTAGCAAAAGGTCAATCCTTAACATACCTGGCTTAAAATACTAATATCGTGTTTAAGAGAAAATTAATTTTATGTGACTAACTGAGCTGCTCAGGAATCAGGGGAGAATGGAATATGAAATAGAATCAATTAAAAAAATCAGAGCAACCAGTTCCAACTAACAGTGAGAAATCTTCTTCCCAAACCTATGGCTTAAGGAACTTACCCCCCAAATAGAAAAAAACTAACTCTAAGGGCATAAAGTCAGTTTATATTAGCCACCTCTGCACATGACTTCCAGACCTATATAAAAAATGCAGCAAAAAACCAGGGGGAAACTACTACAGTAACATGGCTACAAAACACATCTGTATCCGTAACTGAACAATGGTCTTTCCTAGGAATTGTGTGATAGCAGCACCACACCACAACCATATTACCATGTATTACACCAAGGTATCTTTAATATTCTGCAGAGATCCTCTACAGGTTGTCAAGCCTACATAAGAAAAAAGACACTTCTAAGCAGAATAAAATATACTATACTGTTGCCCTCCCCCACCCACCAACATCCCTGTCTTTGCCCCAGTTCAGAGACCAGAGCACCAGTACAGTGATATAAATATGGTACCATAGAGATTTGCTGCTTGCCTTAGTGCATCTTTACCTGGTGGTCACACAGCTGGTCCTACGTGTTCTGCTCACTTGGGCAAACGAACAAACTCTGCCATTACCAGCTCATGATCACCCACAGTCAATTAACACCGGTTGATCAGTTGGAGTTTCTTTTTCCCTAGGCAAACACAATGATGTTTCCATGACAGAGCTGGGCCCTGATTATCCAGGTACTGCCTGATGTATCAATTCACTCATCACATAAATGGATATGAAATTTGGGCGAACTTACCAAAAGAAAATAGGGGGGAAAAAACCAAAACCCAACTCCTTTATTCTGTTAAAGAACCCTCAATTTTCTTTTTTTAAAAAAGGACCCATATTTTTCTTCAGACAAGGTATTTAAAAACACCAGCAAAAGTATAACCAGATCATGAAAATGTTGAATATTATCAAAGACGATACTAAAATATTCACAAAGATATTTACAATAGCAATTCTTAAAATAATTGATTTTGCATAATGAACAGCGCCTTTCTTAAAAAAACTTGAAAGAGGAAAAATATAAGTGTGGGACCATTTCTACATAATACGTTTGACAGATTCAATACTCCTACCGGGAAATAAAAGAACTAAACTGCCATTTCCTTTAATATCTACAGCAAGGTGCTGCTGACTAGCATATATATACCACAACGCATGTACAGCAGTAGTGGGAAACGTTAACAAAAGGAGCAAAGTAAAACAAAAAATGCAGACAATTTACAAATGTGACTTTGGTGAGGAAAGCAAATCCAGAGTCATAAGCACAGAGCATGCCATTTACAGCATTGCAAACTAAACAGAGGGCTAGGAAGCTATCTAGTCAAACTGACAGGAACAAACAAAATTTTGCCTGGCACTTCAGTTTAAAACGCATTGCGGAGAGCAAACGGAGGATGTTTGATTGGATTTGGGAAGAGGAAAAGGAGTAGGGTCAAATATGCTTTAGTATCAAAAGAAACAAAACCAATAACTGTACAGTGGGCAAAAGCTGAAATGTTGCACCACGAGGGCAAAGTTGGCACACATGCACTTCTTACACAGCTACTGTACATCATTTATAAGAGAGAGAGAGACAAAGAGCACAGAAATGGGCACAGAAGCAATAGGAAGCTCATGCAGGAGCAGCAACCACACGAGAAGCAAAGATCACAGGGGCAAGACAGTAATTGTGGCAGCAGGGTCTCTTGAGGGCAGTAGCAATCTACTGACAGGTACTTGTTCTCCCCACGCTCGGTCCTTCGGGAGAAAGAGCTCATCCCAGCAGCCAAGTTTAAAAAAAGAAACTGAAGGAGGAGAAAAGGAAAAGGCTGAAGTGTCTGTAACAGTCACGACAACAGAATGCAAAGCAAAACTAAAATGAAGCTGTAAGACGTCTGTCCAATGTCAGTGCCCCTTCTCAAGCTGATTATTAAAAATAATTATGCAGATAATGATGTTACTCTCCCTCCATCCTGCAATGATTTCCTTGCTGCCTTCAACCCAGCTTGTCTGACTATGCATTGTGCAGTACAGTGACGCAAACTCTTGGGGCTCTGAAGGCTGTAGGTAATAATCAGGAACAGTTAGGTTTGCATCCCCCCTCCCTCTCTTTTCCATTATGTATGGGCATACATGACAAAAAGACCTACTACAGCAATCTCTACAGCTGGATGTTAACGCAGCCAGAAACAGCACTGATCTGAAACCATATCACAAAAATTCCTAAACACTGCAAACTTTTAATTTTTTTTTTTTTCTAGGTGCTTCCAATCTGTGTGCTGGGCCAGAGGAATCCTCTGCAAAGAGGTGGTTAAGATCCCTGTGCTTGCAGAAATCCCGACACCCACGGCTGCGGCCTGAAGATCTCAGGACTCTGTTACTGAAGTCACATTAGCTAAACTGCTGGCTCCCTCTGACAGGCCTGTGTGTCTTCCCTAACTTTGCCACTTGACTGTAGGATTTGTGCTTTTTTGAACTTTGTAGGTGGTTTTTTTCATTTTGTGTGTGGCCAGGACAATCATTCCAAGGCAAACCCATGGCTGGAGGGGGGCAGAGGAGAGGTGGGGTAGAGGGAGATACAGTTTCAAAAAAATGGAAGAACAAGCATTGTAAAGACACTCTGAGACGGGTCAATTAAAGACAGTTCCATTCTGTTGATTTTTCTTCCCTTGCCAAGATCCGGTTTTGCCAAGATACTTCACACTATGTTTATCACAGAACTCTCTCTCTAGAGGATGAACACACCAAATGGGGTTTCCAACAGCTGCACAACTGTCTATGCTTCTTTGTCACATGTAGCATGGCAGACTCGGAGATTACTGCATGTATTTAACTTTTGTATTGTTTTCTCCCGTCACTTTCGCAGTCTTTGAAGCTAACAAAAGCAGTTCTGAGATGAAGAAAGCAGGGAGTGCACCATTGGATCAAGTTGTGAGGTTTTTTTTTCTTCTCTTGTGGAAAAGGAGTGTCAAGATTCCTCGCTGTGCAGCCACACACGTGTGAACAAGTGAAAAGGATGGGAGAATACATATGGTTTCAGTTGTTCTCAAAGAGAGACAGAAGGTCGTCATTGCTATTGCTTGGCAAATCGGGAGGATCCAGGTATGAAAGCAGCTCATCTGGATTTGTGAGTTCTGGAAGTAGCTATAAAATACAAAGATAAAAGAAAAATTACAGATAACAGAAAACAAAATGAGGGAAAAAAAGGGATTAAACACCACACATTCCTGGAATCTGGTTTACATAACAATATATCCAAATAAAACAGAAGGCAGCATCACAAGCCTAACACCTTCAGATGATGCAGTATCCACTTGCTTTTGAATGTCCCTGTGACTCAGTTTTCACCTGTGAATTACATTATCATCTCAGGGTTTCTCAATCCACCTCCCCATCATATTGCCTGGCTCGTGACACTGGCAAAAACTTCTGGATAAATTCTTATTATGGATGTTTCCTATAAAATACTGCATAAACACTTGAAATATGGAGTTTGAGTAATCCATATTTGAGCTTTAAGGGAGATAGCAAAGGCTGGTCTGGCTCTCACACATCAGTTTAATGGCCACCCAAAGCCTCCAACTCTACAGAAGGAGGCAGCCCTGTCCTTTCCTCAGCCCCAGTACCTCCTCAGTGCACAGATCTAAGCTCTGAGACAGTGACCTGGAGCAAGGAATGCACCCAGGCTTAAAGCAACCAGCAAATCAGGGCAAGTGGAAAAACAAACAGCTGAGGAGGAGTGTGGAGAGAGGAGTGGCCAGGTAGCTGGGTGAGTCATTCTCCTTTCTGTGGCAGGAATTTACAGTGGCTGGAAGTACTTACAGCACTACAGACATTTGCAATTTCAGACATTTTAAAGGGTCACAGGTGTAACACTCCATCCAACAGAAGATGCCATAATCTGCACAGTACTTTCAAGTATCAAAATGAATAGCTGTGAATTTGTATTTCCAGTAATACTGTATTCCAAGTATAAAATTTTGTTTTTCAAACCATCACAACACACTCTTTTTGATCTGGCAGCTGATAAGCACATAGTAACTCCTGGGTTGTGCATCAGGCAATGTTTCCTGCTCTATTATGCATCTTGCCCTTTCCTAGGCAAATATAAAGGTGTCATATAAAAAAAATTGCAGGGAACAGTTTGTAATAAAGCTCTTTTATGTTCTGTATTGTGTTAAAGACAGAAAAAATATGGACTCTTTTTACAAACTTAATAGTAGGTACAAGAAATTAATTTTAAGTTATTCTATGTTTTCAATTATAAAACCAAAAGCTTGACCAATTAATGTTTAACAAATACTGTATTTATGTGCTTCTATCGCTCTTGTGCAAATGAAACTTCATCTTTTAACATTATACAGATAAAAAATTTCAATAAGCTAAACATGATAGACAGAAAAAAGTTTATTGCTTTCTAAGCATTTTGAAAAAATGCAGTGTCAAGTTCACATAAACAGAATCTCCCAGAAGGAAGCTTTTTCTAAAACTACCACCTCCTTTTATTCATTGTAAAAATGCTGTTGTCATAGTACTGGAGATGTAAGACCTTTAAATGTACTTCACCTCCCATTATAATTTTTTATGAGTACGTCATAAAAAATCCAAAAAGAAAAAAAATAGTCCAAAAGAAAATGGCAGTCCCACCAAGTGTGGCAAAATAAAAATGTTTAATTTGTCCTACAATTTTACAACTAATTCTTAAGAATTTAAATAGTCTCTGAGACTCATTCTTGTGTACAGGGGATTTTTAATTTTTTAGTATTTTTTTAAGAAAAGTGGAAGTTTCAAACAATATGCTCAGTATGTGTGAAGTTAAAGTTGTCTGAGATGTGAGGGTGACCTCAGCTTCCCTCAATGAGAGGGGTCAGGCAGCACAGCCAGCCTCCTGCCCCACTAGTGTGAAAACCAGAGACCTCAGGAAGGACTTGCTGGGAGCTGAGAGTGCTGTGCTAGAGCAGGGACAAAAGAGAGAGAAGTGCCAGGGCCTGCAAGGGAGCAATGGGGACAGAAGCTACAGGAATGTGCCAGATTTAGGGTAGAGTTTGGAGAAGTGTACCCTGTGGTCCTGAAGTGCAAATTGAGAGGTGTCTAACCAGTGATTTCAGTCTTGAGCCTCTGCTGTCTGTAGTACCTGTGCAGATCTCCCTGTCTGTGTCTGCATCTGTATGAGGTGGATTCCTTAACCCAGGTTAAACCTCAGGCAGCATCTCACTGAATTCCTGCAGAATGTCCATGGCTGTGTCAGTAGGGAGTGGGCCAAGCTGCCCACGGTACCGTGCCGTTTGCTTTGCTGCACAGGGCTTTATTCAGCCAGGCTGCACAAAACACCCATTAAAATAATCCATCTGATCAGGATCACAGGTATTCCCACTAAGTTTATTTCCCACACTGTACAGAACTTGGCTCCCATTAAAAAACCAGCAATCCTTCATCAGTGATAACCACAGTACTGTGGTAAGTGTACAGTTTTTTTTTTTTTTCTTCTTACCAAGGAATGGCTGCCTGACCCAAAACAAAATACTGTGTGTTTTGTAAGTATTAGAAGAAAAAAAGAAGACATTTTTATTTCACCTTTTTGTATTGCTCAGACAGAGTCCTTAAGGATTCAGAACTCCAAGTGCCACATGAACTATTGTTCCCAAAGGATGTGCACACAACCATATTGTGTGGAACAACAGAAGATGCCTCGCTGGAGCCTCTATCTGTCCCCTAACCCCTTCCCTCTCCTGTGAGGCTACCTGGCAGCCCAGTGCTCCTGTGTGACAGGGAGATGCAACTATACAGCAACAGCAAATACAGATATAAATCCAAGGCACAGAAGCAAACATATCTCTAAGAAAATTAACTGCACAGCAGCGGACTTTGGAACAGACAGAAGATACACATACAGGAATGCGTGACTCAAACAAAAATCCAATCCTAGTCCTGAGGATTTGTATTTTCGGAGGTAGATGGCTAACCAGAGAGATACACCTCAGATAAGTCACTTCCAACTCCACTGAACTGATGTTAAGAAATGGAAGAACTACTTTTGGCCTTAAAACTAGACTTTGTTTAGTTGTGAGCTGTCTCCCCTGGTAGCTATGGAGGCAGAAAATGTCGTTGTTTACTTCCCTGTGTGGTGTACTGGGAGGAGGAACGTGTGCTGCTCAGTCACCCAGTAGAGCACGTATGGAAAGGCACAGGCTGTTTCTGTCTGCAGGGAGCAGAGACAGTGTCACAGGGTGACAGATCCCCCTCCTGCTGGCCAGGACATGCCGCAGGCTCAGTGCCAGCTCACTGGGCACACAGCGCCACGGTCAGAGCCACACACGGCTGTGCCTCTCCTCCTGCAATGGCTGCAGGGCCTGGGAGAGCACAGCCCAGCCAGCACCGAGGCAGGAAAGGAGGAAATGGCCCCAGCCCGGTGCCTGAGCTGCTGCCTAAAGAAGCGCCTGCCTTGGTGCTACAAGAGGCTTATGGCACGCAGCTGCTCCAGCCGGACGCATCCATCCTCCAGCAGCTCAGGAGCGGCCTGTCCCGTGGGCTGCAGCACCTGTGCCCGTGTACCAAAGCATGAAAGGATGGCATGTGCTGTGAAGCGGGGCCCGCCCCTGCCCGCCCCGCCCTCCCGCGCGATGCGAAGCACACGCTATGGCAGCAGATGAGAGTATGACACAGACTTACATCCAGCGAGGGCTCCGGCATGTCGGGTGCTCCCTGTCCACCAGCCTGACCCTCTAAGGCTGAGGAGGGGTTAAAGGTCAGGTCACTGTGTGGATGGTTGCTAGAAGCGGCCGGGGGTGGCTGCCGGGACTGCTGGGTAGGAGGCCCGCTGTGATGTAATGGCTGCCCTGACTGGCTGCTGGGGTGAGGGACGTGCAAACCTTGCTGCATGGAAGTATGGGACTGATCAGTGCTGCCGGGATGAGGGATCTGCGGAGGAGGAAAAAAGCAGGAAAAGAAAGTGAGGCCACAAGGTACAGTGCTCGCCGTGCCTGACTCTGTAACTGCATGTTATAAAACGAAACAAATTAAAAAATGACACGCACAACAAAAAACCCCAACAAAACCGATCGACAAACAACAACAACAACAAAAATTAATAAAAAAGCGCCATTGAAAAAGAAAACTCCATATCCCAATGCTGGAGGAAGTGTTTCAGCTTTTTGAAGGTTGTCTGCAAGGGGAAAAAACCACTTTGGACTTGTGCTGTTGGTTTGCTTCCTTGTAATGTGGAAAACTGTGTATGAAGATGCAAAACAATGCACCACAAAGAAGAGGGAAGGAGGCTTATGGGTGCTGCTCAGCATTAGCAAGGCAGATGCTTTTGCCCTAAAATTTGTTATGAATGAATTGAGAATTTGTTTAATGATACCTGTGACAGGAAAGTCATTAACTGAGAAAATGCATAATTTCTGCTCAGCTCCCCTATTTGGTAGCTTCCTGACACCACAGCCTATTGCTGTTTCAGCTCATTACGAACATCTTGCAAACACCAGCTCCTCCCCACTCCTTCCCTCTTTTTCTTCTCAGAATGCAGCACCCCTGTTAAAGGCTGAAGGTTTTCCTCGCTGATTTTCCTGGGTGGTGGCTCAGGCAGCACGTTCCCCCCCATGAGCTGAGCTGCTGTGGGTGGCTGCACACCTGCTGACTGCAAAGTACACTGCCTTAGCCTAAACTAAGCCAACGATCACACTCTGCTTTGTATTCATGCTGTGGATGAGTTGTCTAGTAAGAGCTCAGTGTTTTTTTATGTTTTCTGTGGGGAATAAACTACCAATCCACATGTGTCTTCCTAACCCTATTACTGAATGGAGGAAAAGTCTTTCTCACATGACAGAGAAGCAATAGAAATGCACAAGTCCAATTCTTTCTTCTGTGGCATGTCACATTTAATGCTCAATGGATTCTCTGGGGCTTGACCTTGGTGCCATGAGAAAGAAGTGTCTGAATGCTTCAGAATCAGAATCATGTTAATTGGGTATATGGAGAAACAAAAAATGTAAACATTTTTTGAGGAATGCTACATATTGGACAAAGTGAAGCCGAAATAAAAGAACAAATACATACAACAACAGCATGAAATTCATCCAGCCAAAGCCAACAGAAACCAGCAAAATGTTATGTCAGTATTCACCCTTTCGTATCACACAAACTCCAAAGTTATCTTAACCTCAGCCTTCAGCTTCAGAAAGCAAAAGGGAGGTTATTACAAAACTTAATTAAAATGTTCCCATTTAAAAAAATTAGAGAAACAAGTGTTTTAAAAATACTTTTCACCACTCTAAGGAAAACTGAAACTTGAATACTGATCCATTGGGACAGTCACACTCAGCTGCATGGAGGTCCTTTTTAATACTTTGGTATTATGAAGGTTTGTGGAAATGATTCTACCTGCATGGTATCTGGCTCTCGATCCCATATGAGAGTTTAAACTAAGTGGTAAAAACTACCGATGTACTTCTTGCCATTGGGGTCACAGTTCAACTACTTGAAAAATATTCCCCAACACTGTTGTTACCGTAGGGGTAAGTTTGCACAAAATCTGCCCACAAATCACACTTTAATGTAAAAGCATTTGCAGTCCAAGTATAAGTAGATGTCTGTCTTAATAGTACTGTTTCCTGCCTCACTCACTGAGGACATGAGCAACAGAAAATGTGGATATTAGAAAGCCTAATAATAACAACAAAAAGTAAAAAAGCAATTTATGACAGTGTTGTTAATGTGAGAAACCAGTTTCCACAAAAAACCAAAACCAAACAGGATTATATTGAAGAATTTCTTAAATTTATTCCTGAACGCATAAAGCAACGGTCATGCTGGCATGTTTATATAAATAATTATTTGAACCAGGAGAGGCATTTATATGCTCTCAGACAGATTTCAAAACAAAGAACCAGGTTAGAAATTCTACATTGTATTTATACAGGCAAGGATTTAAATACATATTTAGTTGATAACACAGTCTCTTGGGTCCTTAGACAATGGGTATATAGGGACTAATTGTTTTATTATAACACTGAGGGCCACCATAGTCTTTGAAGAGCCACAGATTCCAAATCCATCCAACTTAGGCCACTGACTCCACCAGCATCCCAGTGAGAATGCAAAATGCTCAGGGTGGGAACATTTCCTATCTGCATTCAGATAACTAATGATAAGTTTGCTATGGTGCAAACACATTGTGGATCTGTTTAGCTGCACCTGCAGCTCCTACCATTTTGTTCTGAAAGCACTGACCCACACATGAATGCAGATCTAACAAAGTTGCCTTTGCTTGCATTAGCACGATAATTCCAGAGTTGTTTTTAGAGGCATAAGCCTTGGCACTCTTAAAGCATTTATAGTCTCTAAAAGAAAAGCTTATAGCAGACAACTACATCTTCAGCTTAACAGCACAGAGCACCACAACTCTACAGCCCAACAGTGACCTCTAGGAGTGCTGAGATGTACAGCTGTGGAGCAACAGGGCCTGCCAGCTGCACAGCAATATTCCTTCTGTCTCTGAAGAAAATTATTAGTGGCGAAAAAAATCACCAGGTTAAGTCAATGGCTTATATCTCTCTCCATTAGCAGGGTCACAGTTTTACCAACTCTTCTGCTGTGTTAGCTAGAAAAACCATTAAAAGATTCCATCCTGCCTACCCTGCTGATGTTCTTGGCCGCTTTTCCCATCCACCCCTTTGCCATGTCTGCAAGGTGAAACCCTGTAGACAGGCACTGAATTTCCCCACCCTGCCCCTGACCTAGTTTCCAGTCACATCAGCTCCTGGATCCAGATCACTTCATGGCTGTAATAACACTTTTGCTGGTGTGAAAGGGAGGAAAAGTGAAAATGGAAACAAAAGCAATGACTTTTTACAGTAGTACCAGCTTATCACCTCTCTGTATGTATGAACCTATGGTGTCATCATCCAATGCTCAGTCATTCCTTACACTGTCTGCAAGAAGCACTAAACTGGAGCTAACTGAATTCTCCTTTGTCTAAAACCTGTTTATGATTTCTGAAAACAAACATGATATGATTGTGGCAGCTGTTCTGTAGCAATCTTGTACTGTTGCAATGTAGCATCTGTTCCACAGCTCTCACAATACTCTGTGCTGGGAAAGAGGTGTTTCTTCTGGTCATTCTTTCGGTCCTGATTTTTTTCTCCTTCCATACTAGTGGAAGTTGAGGAGCAGTGTTGAGGGAAGGAAATACTGATTGATTCATCCCTGGCTACCCAGCCCTACTTACACTGAGCAAATATCTGCATTTCCTGGAGTGACCTACAGAGTATGTCTGGAGGGATCAGCTTTCTCTGCCTACCACTGTGGAAGGGCCACCACATAAATCTTCAAAACAGGAATGCCAGGAACTTCCTCAGAGGCATTCAGCTCCAGTAAGAGAGAGACCTCACATCTTAAAGGACTCAACATCCAATCCAAACTCACCTTGTAACTGGTCAAAGTGAATAGTATGTGCAAACTACAAAAACCTGAAAACTGTGTAAAAAAGGAAAGACAAAGCCAGAGAAGAGCACAGGTAACATCTTAAAACCTTGGTTCCATCACACAATTTGTTTATAATTGTTTTTGTATGAAGTGTCTCTTCAAAGACATAAAACTACACAATTTAGGAATGTGTTAAAGGCATGTATTTCTCTAAAAGCAGTGATTTTAAAGATGCCTTTCTTGAGTGTCTGCTACAGACAATTTATTTTGAGAGAAAAGAACAAAAGAGAGAGGGTAAGAGAGAAAGAGGAAAGCAGAGATTTTGTTACACTGAAAAGGCTGTGTGGGGGCAGTAGAGTCCTCAAATGTGGACTGAAGACTGCACAGCCACATTGACAAGGTTAATTTAATTCTCCTCTGCTAAAAGACCTGAAAACTGATCCTCATTACAGAAAACCAGCCATTGACATAATGTAGGAATCTGCTTTAGCACTGTTTCCTGTTCCCAAATGGTATTGCCTGAGTATCATGATAGATGAGGGAGAAGTGAGGCAAAGGTTTACTTTCATTGCCAGCTATCATAAGCAAGTACTAGATTTGCTACAGATTGGCCCACAGAACTGGAAGTCCATTAACATTTGCCTAGATATGCTCCCACAGCTCTGGAACATGCATGACCTTGAGAAACTTTCACCTCTGCTATATATAAACAGTTCAATTTTCAGAAAGCTACAAATTCTTCACTTTTATATTCAACTACTTCATATCCTACCACTTCAGAAATTTCACCAAGGCAACTACTTCAGCAAAGGTATGGCTGTTAACTGATGAAGTCAAGAGGTAGGTGTCAGGTAATGGGAAGCAAAGAATAATTCCCTGTGACACTGATTTAGGGAAGGCATCTGTGAGTGGCTCAGACTGGTATTATTTCCTCTCACTGCTGTATTCTAATACTGTGTGGCTGATTCTTATGCAGACAGTAAGATACACACACACTCTAAGCTGTGTATGCAGAATCTGCCAATGCAAAATGACGTTTACAGCATGTTTGTCCTCATTTATCAGCCTGTAAAGTGGTAAAGTCATTACAGTTTCTGGACTCTTCCTTTGCAGATAGTCTTGGTACTTGGACTCTCTCCAAACTATATGAAGAACTCTTTCTCCACTCTCTTCTATTTCTCACCATCCTCCTTGGAAAACCTACTGCCAGCTAGAGCAGACATTGACTGAGTAGGCTTTTGCTGAGCATCTGCTACCACGTTTCCTCATTACATTCTGAAATTGCACTTTCTAGGATTCACTAAAGACACAGCACATATGACTTGTCAAGTTAAACATCCTTCCTGTGCAGTAACAGCACAGTTTAAACCCCCTGCCCTGCAACTTAAATGAACATGAAAGGATGTATACACACCCCACACACAGAGTTAAAATAGATGACTAACCATGCCTAAGAGCTAAATGCTGCTGGTAGCTTTTCTATCACCTAGTTGCTGCAGTACTGCATTTTCTGGAGATATATAAAGTTCTGTATGGAAAACTCAGTGCTCTGAGCAAGCTGCTTTTCCAATGCACAGCTCTGCCTCACCATCTGAGACCTGAGGAACCTCTATTTTTCAGTCTCTAACATTGATATTTTCAGACCAGTAGCAGTGTCTCTCCTTGAAATCTGCAGGCTTGTCCTATCACCAAAAGTTTAAAAGTGCCTTTCATGCTACTTGAGTAGAATTCCCCCTCAAAATGCCTTGATGCAAATTTTGCCCTCAGAGAAAAAGCCAGGGAAGATATTGTCCCTGCTCTTAAGTCATCCAATATCTTGCTTTAACAAGCTGTCTCTTGGAGATGGATATTCACAGTCCTGCTGGCCTAGGGAATGAAGTACATTTTTTTTAATGTGTCAGAGCATAGCACAATGATTAATACAAGCACACTGAGCCAGGTTCTTCCTTTCGGATAAACAAGCTTAAATGACAATTCAAAAACTGCAGAAATGCTTCTCCGAAAACTCAAAATGGCCAGAAACTAAAAATGGCTTTTCCAGCATTTCTCAAGACTACTCTATTTCACCAGCTTCCCAAGTGAGGAATCCACAAAAAGTAAAAGCAGTTCATCAGCTGGATGAGAGCTCCTTACCCCCACAAGTGAGAACCTGTGTGCCCAGCACATTACTTACAGATTCCTGCATGGGGTGACTGAGAGGTTTGTCGAGAGCTGCCATGCTGCTCGGCATGTCTGGGGGATGTGACAGCTGTGGCCCATGCATGAAGTCATTCATAGATGTGCCACCAGGATTCCCGTGCGGGAAGTCAAAATTGCCATGACCTTGGTAACTGTTGCCTGAAAGAGAAACAGATGTGATTTGTTTCCAGCGTTGATCTCTCCCAGTATCTCGCAGGAGCTGTGTGATGTGATGCCCTCCCTGCACAGCACAGGGAGCTGTGGCACTGAACTTGGCAATGCTGTGCCCCCAGTGCTGAGCAAGTGGGGACAGGGCACTTGGCTTCCAAACACATAAATAATTCATTTATGTGTTGGAACTAATTGAAAACTGCTGACATTTTGAAAAACTACTGCCAAGTCGCCACATAAACTTAACCATGCCGAGAAGTAAACAGGACATTAAATTCTATGGGATATTTGTATCTGGAAGCATCTCAGGGTAACTGAGAGTGACTGCCCAAGACCAGATTATTTATAGGACACCTGTGTTATTTATGTCTCTGCTTCCACACACTCAGTAAGATTGTAGCATTGCTTCAGCTTCTGATGAATGTAATTGACAGAAGTGAATCTGGAAGATGCCACAATACCAGTTCATAGCATAGCATCTCCTCTACCCCTTCATAAAAGGCACAGAAGAGGTGTTCATACCTAACTGGGGCTCCCCCAAAACTTATAAAATTCACTTGACTGACTGGATTTACACCCACACCTTGAAGCAGGCCTGGAGTCCCCTGCTGCTCTGCAGAACAAATACTGCATGACCACTGTCCATATGGATCCATCCCACCTCAGCCTAGGGATCTTCATGTGAATTCTAAAGCAAGCAGGTATCCCAATACAAGATTTTACCCTTCATATTTTTTGTCAAGATTCCTCTCTTAACACTTACAACTCGGATATAAGCTCTAGTGTCTTATTTGCTATGAACAGCAACAAAATGAACTAAAACCATTCACCTATTTCATACAAGCAACTGAACTGGATGGTACTGAGATCTGAAATAACAGAACAGCTTTGGAGCTTGTACAGCAAGCCTGCAGTTTGTCAGTTGAAGTGCAGCAGTTTTAAATATTCAACTCGAGAAGGGAGTTTGACAAACTGAAGTAGTTGCATCATTTGCTCTTTAGCACAGCTTCACAAGCAGAAGTTTAATCTTGAAGGAATAGTAGTCATTAGACATGTAAGAGTACTTCTCAAAGACATCAGGACTTTGATATATCATGTAAATACTGCAGAGCCTTACTAATTCTCATTTTGTTAATCTGCAGACTGGATGAGTCTCACAGAACATAGCTGGTCTTGCCTTGCATCAGGAATAATTAATTAGCAGGCAGCTGGAATCTGGTCTTGCAGTACTGAATATTTGTTATGTTTGCAAATTAAACTTCAGTACACTTGCTGCCAAACCCAAATAAACATAAACCACAGTAGCAATACTACTACTAACTGCCCTAAAAAACTGTTAATCAGAGCACATTATGCAATTGCAATCACTAAGTTTCAGTGCATGTATTGATGGAGAATAAACATACAAGGCAGCATGCCCAGAGAGTTGCAGCCATGCAGCAGCAAGAGTAGTGCCATGTGCTGAGGGAGAGACCTGTCAGACATTTAGGATAATGTGGTGCACTGTGCTGACATCCCTGTTGCAGGGCAAAGAGGAGAGCGTGGGTTTTACCTGCCAGTGGTGACTCAGGGTTCCAAGGAGCAGTGACTACCTCTGCTACAGGACCCACAGGGGAAGGCAGCAAAATAACAGTCTAGGCAGCAATGCTCACACAAAGCCTAAACCCCACACATGACGTGGCTATCCTGTCTGCTCCTGGTGTGAGCTGGAAATATGGTGAAGAACAGACAGCTCTGTTCTCAGGCTCTGACTGCACTTCACTCCTACTAAACGAGGGAAAAAATGTGATTCAGTGCTCTTGGCTTTGTTATAGTAATCATTCATCTGTTTGAAAACCTCATAACTTTTATCATCTGTCATCAGTTTTGCAGTCACTGGAGCAAATTAACTGTATTTTGCACGCCATCTATATTTTTCTTCAACGCCTGCAAAAAGCACATGTATCACCTTGTAATCAATTTGGGGATTCTGATAGTGTGAACAGTTGGTCTTTTCCCAGAGCTGAACTGATTCATATCATGTTACTTGCAAAAGAAACAGTCTCTGGTTTCATGTTTTCAGAATTGTCACTGTAATTGAGTTATTCACAACATACCAGTAATTTGAAAACCTATCTCCATTGCCTGTATTTAGTTCCCTGTTCCCCAGTCTGGTAGCACATGGGCAGAGAAACTCAAAACTAATTTTCTAATGCAAAGGTGTTTGCAAAGCAGCTAAAAGCTCTTTAAAAGTCATCCCTTTTCTGGTGGCCTATGGAATGTCACTCATGTGGCCACAAGTTCACCTAGTGGCCTAATTAGCCGGGTTAATAGGTCAGGTGTTCTATTTATGTAGTACTAGATGTTTTCATTGAGAGCAGAACAGAAGGAAAATGCACTGAAAAAAATACAGAAATGTGTCTATTGTGGCAGGCCATGAATACAGAACATAACATACAATGTTTCTTGATTTAGAGAGGAATCATGGCTATGAGTATGACAAGTGCCAAATACTTAAAATATTAAATAAAATTACTAGATACTACAACATATTACTAAAATATAATACTTACTAAGATCTACACTCTGTTGAACAGATTAATCTTAACTGAAAAGGCTTATTCAGAAATTTGAAATTGCAGCCATATAATTTGCTTTCCTCATGCATCACCCTGAGAAGATGCACTGACACACCTGATTCACAAGGCTGACTGAACCACTGAGTGCTAGAGTGAGCAGCTGGGTGCACAAAGCTGTAGAACTAACCTTGGTTACCATATTCAGTGGAGTTGTTGCCTCCTGGAGGAGGGGGTAGGGATGGGTAAGGTGATGGGCCAGGACCCAAAGCTGCAATCATCTCCATTACATTTGGCATGATCATCTGGCTTGGACTCATGGTCTTAAATCTTTTTGAGGGAATGCCATCTGGGTCATCTTTGATGTGAATATCTGACTTTATAGGGACCGGCCTCCAACTGCAAGTTGGATCAATGGTAACTTCTTCAAACTCGGAGCTGTAAAATAATGTGAAAATTTAGCATATCAGTTGAATTTTTAAAAACCAATTCTACTGCAGTTCCCATAAGAATCTGCATGGTAACCAATGTTCTGAAATGTTCTGGTGTAACACAACATCTTTTACTCCTCAAGAGCATGCTGAAAGCAATTTTAAAAAAAGGCAACCATACACATTTCTGTGTTTATCCACACAATGAAATCCAAACATATCAATGTGGTTTGCCACCTCTGAATCAGAGGGATTGCTTGTAAATATAAGAAAGCATTTAATCCTCCATTCTGGCTCTTCCCTCTGCTTCATTGGTAATGCTGTCATTAAGAGATAACCCAAACAACATCTGCAAAGAAGATGGAAACTGATTCACTCTATCACCTGCTCCACCAAGGTGCCATGCAATAGAATTTTCAAGTTCAAACACCAAGATCTATTTTGGTGTCACTGTCTCAGTGCTCATTACCATATCTCCTAGGTGCTTAGTCTTGGATACCAGGTGGGAGATCACTTACTTTTGTATAGCGTTCAGAATACCCCACATGTACTGGTCAACCTCCAAGCCCTCCAAGAGAGCAGTTTTACTAAAAAGTTAAAAACAAAACAAAACAAAAAATTCATGTTAGAATATTGCTAGGGAAAGAATGATTTGGGTCAAACAGATTTAGTTCTACATCTACATTACCAGGATATTTACATCAAACAGATGAGATAAGGGAACATCTACTTGTGTGTGTCTGCAAGCTGTTTACATTCTTTAAGTATTTTTTGTTAATTAAATACATTGCAAATTTAAAGTATTTTCAAATATAGCAGATCTCTCCTGTGAACATCAGTAAGCACTATTTTTTTAAAACTAGATCTTTCTCTTTTTTGAGCTCCACAGCACTATGGCTACAAAGCAACTATGTATTACAGCGATTCTACTGAATTTTGACACAGATTGGGACAGAACAAAACAAAATCAGAAATTATGTGATTATGTGGGCACTTAATCTGAATACAGGTACTCATGCTAAGAGACACAGGACTAAAATTTAGCCTAGATGCATAAATACATGAATTAAGAAAGCAAGATATCAAACTCTGGTGATATTTTTAGCCAAACACAGAAGACAGAAAATATTTGGGCAGTCTGGAGAAAGCACTTGTGTATCAGGACTTGGATGACCCATGGACAGTAATGGAAACAAGCTCCAGACTTCCATGTCTGCAGAACAGCCAGAATGGACAATCCCCACTGCTGTTTGTACCTAACACTGCCTGGCAGAGCAAGGACCCAACTGGAGACTTGTGCAGACCCAGGGCCAGCTGTTACAGCCACAGCTGCTGGGGCTGAGGCTGGGACAGGCTCCCAGCCCTGTGCTCTGAGCACCCTGCAGACACTGAACTGGCCTGCAGACATTCTGCTGTTTTTTCTGCCCAGTTAAGCACAGGGATGGACAGACTGTAATCACTTTCAAATTTTTCTTCCATTTTTTCTGCACTACACTCACTCTTCGGTCAAAACATTAGCTTGAAATTATGCCAAGGTATCCATCCCTCTTTTCCTCTAAGCAATGACTCCAGCTTTTGCTCTTTGCAGCCTAATTTTTTAAAAATTTGCCTTATTCTGGACTGTAGGTATCTACCTTATCAATGTAAATGTTTGAGCCTGTTTTGAACTCTACACAATCCATTGATGATCTGTAATGAAATCTTGTGAGAAAATATCTTGTTATATGTTTTTAAATTTCTAATAAGCCACGGCGGTAAAATATTGCAGGAATTCTCATTGGACTTTATGCTTTTGAAGTAAATGTGATATTTATTTATTTCCTAGAACTTTCTCCCCTTCACGATCTTAAATATGATCTGAATTTGGTTAAATTGTGTACAACTGCATCTTAGTATGGTTGCACTTACTTGCATACTGGACACCGCCAAGTTCCTCTTTCACAGTTCAGTTGCAAGTAAGATTCCAGATCAAAGCACTAGGTATCAAAAGTTTAAAAAAAAAGGAAAAAAACAAACCAGAAAAAAGAAAAGGAAACAAAAGAAAAATTCTGTATTATTTGAAGCAGTTAGACAAAAGTAAAACTGACAAAAAAACATCCTTCTAGCACTGAAAACTAAACCAAACAGCTTGCGTTTCCCCTCTACATTAAACATTTACACAGTTCACTACTGAGCTTACAGACATAAATGCCATGTATGAGGTGCTCTCACATGGTGACCAAGCTGAAGGTACTGTAACAACACAAGGCTGAGGACCCTGCCAGGCACTGGCACCTACCCACCTGTACATGCTTGCAGTCGTGACCCCTCGCCGGGAGCTGGATCCGCCGGAATGTGATGGGACACTTCAGAGACACTTTAATGGCAGTCTGCTCCACTCCGTCCTCCCCATTTAGTGTTGCATTGCCAGAGGAAGCTGCTACGCTGCTGAAGTTCCTCTTGACTGTTTAGGAAGAAGGTGGGTATAGATGTGAGAAACTACAAGTGTGCTGTAAGTTCTAACACAGAAATCTGAAATTTCTTCAACATTTAAGAAATTACTTCAACATTCAGGGTACTACTGAATGAACAATATACCCACATAGGTGTCTTCTGTGTAATTTAGAACATTCTTCTGGGCAGAAAAACCATCACACATGCATATCAGCTATATTTTTATTCAAATTAAGTGTCATACGAGCACCTAAAGCAGCCCTAGATAAATATATAATTAATTTTTTTTTATTGGTGAGTCAAAAACAAATATGAGGAAAGAGCCAGAGAGATTCCCCTGGAATAGAACAATCCTCTTTAGGAGCTAAGCTTGTGTCCTTGAAACTTTGTTATCTGCACCCAAACAGCAGTTAACATTTCAGGATACCGGGATTCATCTACCCACATCATGTTCTGCAAATTTCTTAAGTACAGCTTCAGGTTATCAATAAACAAGTAAACCTGGTGTAGAGATAGCTTATCACAACTGAACATAGGCATTCTGGAAAGGCATCACCCCCACAACATGCCAACTCACTCTTGGTGATGCAGTGCTCTGCGGGGAGGAGCCGTTTCTTTAGCAGACCTTGAAGCACGGAGCGAACCGATGGCCGGTGCACCAGCTGCAACACGAACAAGTGCGACTGCAAGGAAACACACTTTGTTAGGGGCAGAACCAAACACACACATGTTAAATGCACTCCCAAACTGAGCTCCACTCTTCCCTTGGGCACTTGGCTTCTGTGAGAGCCTGAGGCTTAAACATAAAAGCTGGTTCTGCTCTGCTGAGCACACACACTGCCTTATGGATATTCTGCACACTGTGCAGTTGCTCTGTGCTTAATGTATACAAGGGCTTTAAAAAAGTAAGGATTTTCTGCATTTTCTCCCTCCTTAATATTCGGTATATGTACAGCTGACATATTAATCTCTGACATCAGGGTTTATTTTTAAAGCCATGGACTGTCTGACACAGTCTAGCCTACCTGCCTGCCCTCAGACTATGTTGGAAGTTGCAAAAAAAAAAATCTGCAACTGATGTGCCTGGAATCAGCTGAATCTTCTTACCCAACACAGAGCTTGTTAAGGATGCACAGGATGCTGCCCCCTGCTCTTAGCCACCAGATAAATGACATTATGCAGGGAAACATCAGTGTGAAGTAAAGCAAAATGGGTGGATGGCTTCTTGTCAAAGTGCCTCATACTGTGACCTTGTGAGAGCTAGCAGCTGGCTTTATTGTCAGTGACAAGAGAGCAGTCAGAAGCTCAGACTGGATTTGCAGAACAGTCTGCATTAAAAATACAGTACTCAACCCTGAGAGTAACTAACCCATGGAAAAGGAAAAAGCTGAATGGTTTAGACTGCATCTTTGAATATGAGTTTTTCATCTGAAAAGGTGTTTGAAAAATCATCACCAGCAACAACAATTACAATGTTGATGTTTTCATAACAAACCAAAGACTATTTAATACGCTGTGTAAATGAAATTAGTACCATCAACAGTCTTCATTGCAATAATCTATATCAACAGACTTCAGCCACCTTGTTACACAGCCCCACGTGAGAGGGTAGGAGATAAAACTCCCTTCCTCCCCTAGACTATGAACCTTGTCAGAGACATTGGAAGGACACCACTACATTCTGCAACAATTAAGCAGCAAAAATTTCCATATTAGCACTCTGACTGTGTCGACATCATTAAGTAAAAACCTTACCAGAAAAAAAACATGGAAAAAAATGAGAGTAAGGTTCTTTCAGCTAAGGCAACATTTGCAAGCTGCTGTGCAAAGCAGCAGACTCAGCAGCAGCAGCAGGCGCAGCCGTGGGCTGGGTGTACTCACGCAGCAGCAGGCTGTGACTGTGATCTGGATGGTGTTCCTCCCTGGCTGGCAGACGTGCTTCAGGTGCAGAGGTTTGTGAGATGTCTTGTTGTCACCACGCTCGATGGTAAGTGGGGTCGCATTAACGCTGACCTGGACTGAAGCTGGCCAGTTTGTGTTCATTTGTCTGTCTTCATGGTGATAGCACTTAAACTGCAATTCCAAGTCAGACCTGCACAACAGCCAATAAATCTTCCTTTAACTTTGCTTTCACACTGCAGAGGAAGGTGGTTTTTATGCTAGGAACCTTTTTCTTGATAATCAGATTATTTTTCTTGAATTATTGCCATTAAGGATATAACATACTTCCTTCATAAAAGCCCTGAACAGAAGCAACCATGATGAATTAATGATGCAAGCATGACCCAAAGTTATTCATATACACTTATAAAGAACTTTTCAAGGAAACATCTCAAACCTCTTTGCAAACCCAGACCATGGATGGAGTGATCCTGCAGAAAGGTAGGTCCTACCTGTGTTAGGAGTTAAAAATGAGAAAGCAATATGCTGCAGTGGGTTGTGCTGGAAGTCTGGATTTTCATTACCTCAGACCACTTAAAGAAGCATTTGAATGAAGGCCTGTCAGTCAAAATACAACTAACCCTGCCTTACAACAAGTAAATCAACTAAGATAAAATGACTCCTATATCTCACCCCCCACCAAAATCACCTTCTGTGATTCTAAATTAACATGGCAGTGGCCTAAATCTAGCCAATTTATATCTTCTTTCAGGGCATGAATTCCTCCCACCTCCCATATAATAACTTCCACTCACTATTTAGCTCCCCAGAAATTAGTTCTATAACACCTTCAAAAAATGAAAAGGCTGAGATTAAGTTAATCAAAAATTAAGTGGGTAGAGACTATGACTTCAGTTTCATAAATGTATGTTAACCTTGTGTTAGAAATGAGTAATTTCAAAAAGAAATTTAAAAGAACACAGAGAACTGAACTGAAATGTCAGAATTCTGCTGTTCACGACAGCAAAAAACAACTCAAAGTTTATTGTTCAAATTTTAAAATCTATATTCCTGAAAAATCTATGTTGCCTGAAAGAAGGTGTCTTTGTAAGATCCAAGAGGAACAACTCATTCAGGAGATTAACACCCTAAGTGCCATTTTCCTTACAAAGAATTCAATCTGACTCAACATCACCTTTTCTGGATTACAAAACATCAAGATTTAGCAGTGGACACAGACGTGGGTTTTTAAAGAAGAAAGTTACAGAACACAAACTACCCGACCTTTCAATATAATCCATCTATATGACATCTTTTCAGGCTTTTTTTCTGTAATTTATTAACCATTTTCTGAAAGCTCACTCTGTGAGTCCCACTCAGTTTCTCACCTCAAGAGAGCACAGCACAGTGATCCAAACCTGGAGGGAAGCAAGGCTGGGTACCTCTGACACAAAACCCAAGCAGATGAGGTGAGCAGGCCTGCTGAGTGTCACGGTGCTGACAGAGCTCAGGAGAGCCTCGTGATCTCAGCACACAGTGTCTCCACCATGGGATGTTATTAATAACACAGCAGTGTGAAGACTGAACCAGCTTCAAGGAGACATTTTCCCTGCCTTCAACCTTTCTGTTTCTCGTAACCATGAAAAGTTCCCATGGGGAGAAAAATACTTGCATTGCTATTCATTATGTGTGTACACGTGAGAGGTTTTGCCCAATATTTTAACTGGCAGAAAAATACTGAGAATTGGCTCAGTTCCACATTCTCTATAAAAACCAAAATCCATCCACACATGTGACTAATTCATTTTTCTGGCATCCGTCCAACTCCAAGTGAAATGTGAAATGACTTCATTACAGGACTATCCGTTCCCCCCACTATTAACAGGCTTTTCAAAACAGCAGACCTGAGCACAGTTTACCTATGAGTCTTCATTAAAATAAGTTTAAATAAAGGCTATGTGTTTGGTGAGCGAAGGAAGAAAGAAAGAACAGATATTAAGAAACAGCCTCATGCCTCAGTGCAGCACTATAAATCTACTGAATGAGCCAGCACAATCCCCAGTAGTGATTACTTATTAATAAGAACTGGCAAATAACTGCCAAAACTCCCTCTGCTGCGAGTACTCCACGATAATGAAATGCAAGCAAGCAATAACTGACCTCAAAGTTAGGTGTTAATTATTGGATGTGGTCTGCCTGCAATCTCCCTCCCTCCCAACCCCCAGGCTCCCTCAGGGCACAGGGGCACTGTGGCAGCAAAGACTCCTGCATCCTGCATCAAGCCTCAGCTTCATTGTCCCAGGCCAGGGAAGCGAGCACATCTCTCTGCACAAGTCTCCAGTGGATTCCAGTGAATGGGAAGAAGATCCTCATAGGAAAAAAATCCCTGAAGCTACACCTGTAAGCAAGATCCCAAGCAACTAAGCAGCTTCTACAATGCACAGAGAAAGGCTCAGACAATGCAATGTTCATCCTGGCTCAGCCAGGATAAACACACAGATACTTTCTGAGAACAACCAAACAATGAGACAAAATTATTCTGTAGTATTTGGAAAGATAGAAATTAAAAAAAAAAAAAAAATTAACACTCTGATTGTCATTTGATCTAAGGGCCTTCCATGAACGTGGTGCAATCAAAACATACCCTGGAAACACTTATGCAGATCTACATTAAACACAGGGAAGTACCACCAAGGAAAAATATTCCTCTGTGCTGGAAAGAAGAACTCACTGTAAGTGAAGACCAGAAGCTTTTGTAAGAGGAAAGCTATGCTCTCACATTTCTGAGCTGTGCTTACTTGTGCAGTCAGAGAATAGGGGAATTTAGGAAGTTAGCTTCTAAAGTTTGGAGGATTTAAGCACTTGTCTTTTCAAATGATTTAACCAAGCCTGTAAATCAGGTCCTTACTCTTAGCAGGTAATTCTTCACTATCATATAACTCTGCTCCATTTAATTTAAGCATAAACTCTAAGAGGTCTGCAGAGATACTTTTGCTTCTAACGTTTCAGAGACCACAAAGCACTTGGGACTTCAGATTCCCAGATGGAAGTTTGTAGCAGCGTGGGTTAGGGAAAACCCCACTGCTGTTCCATCCAGAGCAGAAAGGACGAAATGGTTGCAGTGGCTTTTCAGACACTGCATGGTATGACCTAGCAGCAAGGACGTGCAATACATATTGTGAAGCATTTTAGAACGTGCTGTCTCTAGAAAATGACAGGTGAGAGTACCTGCGAGTTGAAAGGACATTCTTCCTTACCCAGGCTACAATGTTTGCAGTGAAATTCCCGGCAAATGTAAATGCAGTGCAGTGCCACTGGTCCCTCAGGGAGGGCTTGCTGCCTGGAAGCCAGGCTGGGCTTACCTCCACATGAGGGTCTGGTGCACGGTTGGGCGCAGGTGAAAGACGTGGTTGCTGACGGCCAGGTTGTGCTCCAGCCGGAAGGGCTCCAGGACAACCCCGTCCCGCACCGGGAACGTCAGGCGCAGCTCGTCGTTGTGGTTGGCTGGGATCGAAGAGGGAGAGAAAGTGTGAACTTTCCCTTTAGCATCTGCAGTGCAATAACAACGTTTGGATTTATACAGAATAGTAACAAATGGCACAGTGATCTGCTGGGTCTAACTCAGGCTCGCACACACACAGAATCGCAATCAAGAGTAACTCTATCATCTGACTGATACAAGGGGCAAGGCTCAAACTGACAGCAAGTCTTCTACTGACACACACTTCACATTAGGGCCACAGCATTCCAGCCATCAACAGCAACCAGGCATGGCAACAATTCTTGGGTTTTATCACAAGAGAGGTTCTATGTCCAAGCTTACTCTGTTGGCAAAAGACTGAAAACAAATCTCTTAATAATGTCAAACTGTGATAATGTTTGTTTTCCCTGCTTTGAACAGGGATCAACATTACCCAATTAGTTTCATCAGCTGAAACTATGTGATGACCAAAGACACTGGTATTCAATTACTATCTGAGCTCGTAAATGAGATTTTGAGGTAACTTACAGCTGATCTATGAGGTCCAAATGGCTTTAAATCCTGTGTTCTTGCCCAAATAATATGCAGCCCATCTTCTACTTGATTTTTCAGCTATCCTGAACTCCAAACAGAGCTGCAAAGTGCTAATGCAGCAGCAGTTATTTTACAGAAAACATAAGGTTCTCCCAGCTCCCTAGTAAATGATAGCTCCTATTGTTCATCAGTCACTTCAAAACCTCTAACATCTCATGCTAGTATCCAGTCAGAGAGATCTTGTTATTCCTGCCCTGTTCCCAGCCAAGTGTAGCTGTGATGCTGAGTGCCTTTGAAAGGAACATATATCAATTTCTGGCACAGTACTGAATATTCCTAAGAAGCCTGTATGGATCACAATAGAGACACTGCTATAAATATTCACATTTTATCCTACTCTGCAGTGTTGTTCAATGAATGGCTTTGCCCTTGAACAAAACAGCCCAAAACAACAACCCAAAATCAAGTGTTTTCTCCTCAGGAAGCATATCAAAGGAATAATTCTAGAGTAAAATCCTTACAAGTTTAACCTGGAAGAACTTTTCTGGTATTTTATTTTAGAAGGGCATAGCACTCTTTCTCTTTTCTGTCCATTGGCTCAAGTGAGCCTACACTGTGCATGCCACTATTACAGCTTAACATCTCCAGCCTCTCCCAGAGCAGCAATCAGAGCTACTTTCCAGACTCTGAAATGTATGTGGCAGAGAACAGAGGAACAGTAAATGACTGTGGGGGCATTCTGTTTGCTACTCACTTGGAGGTGGTGGTAAAGCATTGATATTTGGTTTAATGTCAGGTGGGAATGGTGGTTTGACATCCTGGTTAGGTGACAGGTATGGAGGAATATTGCTCCCTGGTGTCATGGGTGGCGTGGGGTTTCCTGGAACAGGTGAATGAGGGTAATTTGCCACAGGTACAGGCCTTGATGGCTAGAAAATAAATAACATCAGATTGTTATTGCAGTCTTGAAATAAGAACAATAAGTCTTGTGAACAGTACTGTTATCAAATACCAAAGAAAAAAGACAAGGGAGGGAGGCCCCTCTGTTTCTGGAGAAGCAACCACAGGATGTCTCATGAGGCCTTCAGGGAAGAGGCACACTAGGAGAGCAAAGCAGGAACTGAAACCAGCAGAGCAGCCAGCTTAACTCAGGCAGTGACCAGATACAAGCAAGCTAAAAGGTTTACTGTGTTCCTCTGAATGCTCTCTCCAAAACCAACCAGCCATTTGCTTCAGTTTTTCCACTGCACCACAGCCCACTTTGTATCTCTCTGCCTTTCACCCAAAACAGCCCCAGTGCACAGAAACTTACACAAAAAACGAAATCCAAAGACACACAATTAGCAATCTGTGTCCTTTTTACTTCCATCTATCCTTTCTTCCACCCTTTTTCCACTCCTCTACTCAGAATTAAAGCTCTGGGGGTCAGGGTTTGTTTTTTTATTCTGTGCACCTACAATTTGATTCTGTTCCTAGTTTGCTGCTAGCTAAGATGAACTGATAGAAAAAGGACAGTTAAGTATGAATAGCAGCTATACATTAAAACACCTTTGGTTTAGTTTCTTGTAATTAAGGGGGTGGTTGCAGTCAATGGAATAAGCCAATAATCCTGATGTGAAGGAAGCTGATATTAAAAAAAAAAAACTGCAACTGCATGGCTCATGTACCATAAACAGAAACACAGGAGGGTGTCAGAAGATTAAAATCTTTACCTACAGCCCAAGCACTGTGACTTCAAATCTGATTCTGTATCTAAATACTGCTCTGCTAACCTAAGATACTTGAGAGCACGTAAGAAGAGGGATGCCTTCTCAAATCTTAAACATTCAAGTTTCCAGCCATCTTTGGTTTTTATCTTATTATCTGCACAATTATTATCTGCACAATTACTACAATTCAGGTTGAGGTTTTGTCTGTGGAATTTTTCCCCTAACCAGGATAATCTGCCTTTTAAACAAGATTTCTTTTTTGCTGTTTCCACAACAGTCAGTATTTGAATACAATATTGGGGACACATTGTAAAGAAACAAATTCCCTATCAGAAGTACCTGGTAAACAAAAAACTTAAACCCCATCTAAAATCAATATACACAAAATGTATTTTAAAATCTGTCACTTAAAACCTTGACAGAGATCTTCTGCAGTTACTTCAGCATAAATGACTGCACTGGAATTATTATATAGAGGATCTGTCTGTTCCTCATGTGCTTCCTGAGAGTGAACTGCAAAAGCTGCCACGATCCAACAGGCATTCCTTTGGGTACCACAGTGGACAGCATAGCTGCACACAGAACAGATGGTCTAAAGAAAAGGGTTTTGCTTTCCCTTTTTGTTAAATGGTGCTTTCTGTGTGAATCACACCAAATGATTCCAATTCAACAACAACGTGCAGCTTAGATTCTTTCAGCCTACACTCAAATTCAGAATGTAGTCCAGATACTCCAACTGCAAATGCTTTAAGCAGGTCAGAAGATCAATGGTCCTCCCCATTTTTATACCCACTGGAGTACCTGTGTGCAATGGATCACTTCAGTTTGGAGAATACAAAGTGCTCAAGATGTATCCATAAACAGGTTTTAAGCAACATTTTAACAACCCTAGCTCTCATTTTAACAACCCAGCCCTAATAGAGAAAAGACTCAGAAAAAAGGAGGAAGTGCTTGGAAAGTCACAGAAACTTCAAAGATGAAACCTACAGCTGAAAGACCTTTTAAGTTTGGCCTGGCTTAATCCAACAGTGACCACTGTAGGTCCAAAACTGGAATGCTGCAATGTGGAATGTGTTTATTACAAATTTCCACAGTTGTATTCTTGCAGGGGACCATGAAGAGGTGAAAACAGTACACCTGAATCCCATTAGGTACTTCTTTTTACAAGCTATTTTTAAGCAAACCAAACATTTACTTGTAAAAGCCTCTAATGAGCTGCAGCAACATTCAATTTTCTTTATGAACTGCTCTGAAGTTGCAATGCAACTTGGCTGATTGACTTGATTCTGTGATACTCAAAACACCAGTACAAACTCAGTGTTTTTTTTCTCTTTTACCTTTTACTACATAAAAGCAGTATCTATGAAACCATTAACATGATTTCATTAATAAATAGCCACCAGAATGGAAGAAGATAATCTCAGAATTCCTACCTTGTAATATTGCCCCATGTTGACTGTAGGAGGAGGGTACTGCCCTGTGTTTTGCTGGCTTGGCATCCTCTGTCCAGGATAGTTGGGAGATGTAAGGGGTCTTGGAGGGTTGGGAGTGGGGTACTGACCAGGCTGGTTTGGAAACTGGCTGTTTGGTCCATACTGCTGGTTTCCATAATTGGGCTGTTTCAGGACAGGGATACAAGAAGACAAAGCCATGTTTTATGCAAACAGCTTTCTTGTATGGATTGTCAGCATACATTCAGTAGCACAATCAGAACACACAAAAACTCTTCAGATGAATGCTTCTTAAAAGCATAAAAATCTTGCAAACCAAACTGGGGTAAGACACACACACTCAGCCTTGTCAAAGGGCACTGTGCTTGAAGAATTACAGAATTACAACCAGATGTAATGTTCACAAAAACTGTGTTTTTGCAAGTGCTACCACACCCAAGCCTGGGGCTCCTTTTTCAGATGTAGAATGGAAGCACAAAAAGAAGAAGTTAAATAAATAAATACATTTTAAAAAACCCCTGGAAGGGATAGGAGCATAGAAGCTGTGTTGTCCATGCCTGCCTTTTCAATCCAACTGCTCTTCTGGCCTCTTGCTAGGGAGTTCAGCAATACTTCAACAACTAAAGAGAAGTTCTTACTAGTCATAAGCACTTTGGTAGCACTTAGCTAAGACTGTGCTGTGGTTTTGGAATTGAAGGAATGAAAATTGGAACTCCAAAGTTAGCAGAATCTCAGTCTGAAAAATGAACTTATTGATATTTCCATAAATGAACCCTTCAATAAACAACAGGCAAGTATCATCTGCAAAATTCCAGCCCAACAAGCATGCAATATTTATGGCACTGTTCAGAACTGATTTGTTGGAAACATATACACTTACAATGGAAAACCTGATTCTGAAGCAGCAAAAAGAGATTTGAAGTCATCCTTAAAATATGAAATCTGAAAAATCACGTGAACAAGCCACATTTTGTGTTTTCTTAACTTATTTGTAAATAAGTGTCAATATTTACAGAGTGAAAAGCATCCTAAAAGAAGAAACTCCTGCAAAAGCACATCCCCTTTTTATTTCTGATTAGTTTTTTGTTTAGAAAAAAAAGTAGTTTGCTAAGCAGGAAAGAGATGCAGCTCAGGCAGAAATGTTTTCTGTATTTTACGCATGCCATGGTCCTCTTTGCTGTGCATTTTCTATAAACTCTTAGTACCATAATTCTTGTCAGGGCAGTATCATAATATTCAGAGCTCTACACCTGTTGTTGAAGTCTCAGTTGAACACAGAATTTCACCAGGAAATTACTTCTACTAAATCATGGCTAGATTTGTAAGAACATTTAGGCACACACAGATGCTGAGAATTGCTGGAATTCTAAAAAGCCTCTACTGCCCAATTCATACAATTAATAAATTGAAGAGTAAAACACATTGGTGCTTTTTATTCCAAAATCTCACTTGTCTGCATATTTGGTGGTCTAAATTTCTCTAAAAATTTGATCCTAAGTGTTTTGCCCTGTCATAATACAAGTCAATGGCAAAGCAATTTTGCCTATAAAGTCATTCAGTTCTCCTATAGCAGCATGGGACTTTATCACACTCCACATAAGCTGGTATTAAATAAATGCTGACAGAGAGGAATTTGAGTTCAACATTATTTATATTCATCTTAATTACTATGAAAATCAACACTCATAAAGTTTGGAAAGCAACTGTTCTCTAAAAAATGACTGCTATTACTGCTGGTGTTACAGTACAATGTCTGCCCTGTATTTCATTAGAAAAATAGAATAATGCAAGAAAACACAGATCAGATATCTATTGGGCTAAAATGAAGTATTTCACCCTCAGTGTCTCTTCTAAGTTGCCACATGTAAAGACTCCACTTCTGTGATGGAAGGCTGCGTAAGATCTATGAAGTCAGTGAAGTCACCATGAGAATCTTAGAAGGATATTCTGCTTTGGGGCCTTTCTTGGACTTAATGACCATCCTATGGACTAACATATCAAGGGTCAACCTGAATACTTTGAAGCTACAAAGGAAGAGCTGCTCCTGCTGATGTTTAATGGCTGCAGTCCCACCAAGGCTGGAACAAAGACCGACCCATCTTAACGGGACGTGCACCACACATCAGCCAGTATGCTGCAACTGGCAGTCAAAGGAATACAGAGAAGATAATTTATTGGATTACCTCTCCTGGGTATGGCCTCTTTATGCCCTGTATAGGCAGGGACTGTGGCCGTGGGCCTGGGTAGGCCTGCTGAGGCATCCTCTGCCCGTGGGTGCTGAAGGGGCTCATGCCAGGAGGCCGAGGCTGGTTCATGCCCATGGGGGGCCCGCTCATGCTGGAAGGGGTCATTCCTGCCCCCATGCTGGCTGGGTTCATGTTGCCTGGCATGGAAGCAGGACCACGAGGACCAGGCTGGTTCATAAACTGGTTGTTGTAAGCCTGAGTTGGACCCATCTGGAAAGAGGAACAAACCTTCAACGGAAGAAGAAGAAAAAAAAAAAAAGAATAAAATGCGACATGCATTTATAAAATGGGAAGAGGGAGCTGAACATGCTTGTGGGGAAGGGAAGAAGGGAAGGATTTATGTCGCATTTTCCTTCAACATTCTCTAACATTTGATGGGGAGTGAAGTTATAACAAAAATCCAATTGGAATTGTAAAAGGCTTAAGAGTGGAAGATGGATGTAAGTCTGAGGTGAGAAATTAAATTGTTTCAATTGGCTGGTCTAGTACTGTAAGGTAACAGATTAGGATGTTGGCTGTGCAAATAAAACACAACATTACAGTTTCTAAGACCCTGTGCTTTTCATCACCTGGCATATGGACTCTAATATTTCAGAATTCAGAGAAGTAAAAACGGCAAGGAGGAAAAACCTGAATTGATCAAGCCCTCACTTATTTTAAGAAAAAAAATTATTCCATGAAGTCATGACACACTAGAAGTTATGGATCACTGGAAATGCATGTCTCACATAGCTGCCCATATAGACAACATTATTAAAAATCAAATTTATCTTCTATTGTTGTTTCCCTGTTTGGAGGGAGATAACCCAAACAACCAACTGCAGTTAGCAAAATAAACAATTGTCCAAGAGCTATGAAACCTATTGCAAGATTCTAGAACATTTCACTAGAACATTTCAAATTTAGAGGGCTGGCAAATGCAGCAATAATGTATCACATCAGATGCAGCTGTAACTGAGAAATCTTCAGTATTTCTTAAGAGGCAACCCCTGAACTACTAAATACAGTTAGGCAAGTTTACAGAGAAAAACATGAGGACTGACTCATACCTACAGACACACATTCCAGCAGTTTCTCATAAGCATTTCTAACCATGCTCATGCACAAAAAAAAATAAACAAAAAAAAAAAAAAAAAAAAAAAAGAAAAAAAAAAAAAAAAAGAAAAAAAAGTAGGTACCCTAACAAACACAACAGTGAGAAGGACAGCCAATTCCCTGTAATGGTTCAGATCAGGCAGGTATGAAGACATAAGGGTTCCTCTCTTACCGGTCCATACTGGTTCATGTCCTTATTCTGTGTTTCCTGAAGGGCTGCCACAGTGGCTGTAGCTGTGGCTGTTGCTGTAGCAGCTGCAGCTGCAACTGCAGCAGCGGCAGCAGCTGCAGCTGGCTGGGTGAAATCAGCTGGTGGCCTCGTGTGGGGGGGAATCCCCATTCCTGCAGGGGTATTTGGGCCTCCAGGGTAACTAACAGGGAAGAAGAGAAAGGAGGGGAGAATTAAGATGTGTCTGGTGGGTTTTGTTTTGAATGTTGGTGTGATCCACACCTGGAACAGTTCCAAAAGCACATATCAATGACTAAGGAAAGCCAGCAGGCCAGGTAATTGGTGTGTACAGGAGATATGGGTTGCATCTCTGGGTTACACCTGCTGCCCAGGTGCAACAGTCATAGGGCTGCCACTGGGATTGCAAGGCATTGCCAGCAGTCATTTTGGGGGCAGTGAACTTCTTTGCAGCTCTGTAGCTTCCTGCAAGGTAGAACTGAACTCTTGAAGGTAAATGCTCTGCTCCTCAGTAGCGTAGGGGCAAATGCACAAGAGCAGAAACAGCAAACTTCCTCCAAGACAGCACATTAATCTGCCTCAGTGGTGAATTATGGCAAGTGTTCAAGACATCATAAAAGCATTTCTCCCTGAACCTTAGCAGAAAGGCCAGGAGAGACCCAATGCAATCAATTCCACACAGTGTGTTCCTGCAGTTCCTACCCATCTCTTCTATTGATCCTAAGATAAACCAAGCTAAGCCAAACCACGCCTTTCCCCCTTCAAGTTATCAAATATCTTTATACATACGGGCCAATATACTGTGCCCATTTTAGAGATGCTAATACAAAGCCAAAGAAACTTTTTGGGTTGTTCAAGGTCACTCAGTAGATCAGTGGCAGAGATGAAAAAAGAGATAAACTCTCCCTCTCTGAGTCCCAACCTTATATTCTTCACACTATACTGCCTATGCTAACACTAGCAGTCTCTTCAGCAGCCTTTGCACTGGGACCATAAATAGTGGTTTCAGTTAAGTGCCCCCACCACCCCTACATACTCATATAGACACAGTATAGACTGTGACAGAAAGTCACATGTAACTAATGCTAGGCTATTCATTTTGGATTATATGACTACTGCAGCGTTTATTTCCCCAAAATAAATACACATTATGACCAGCTTTTTTAACAAACATCTTCATTCCCAATTCTTTTCTAATTCCTGCTGTGGAGTAAGTCTTTGGGAAGAAATATTCTGTTGCATAGGAAACTACCTTGCCCAATACTCAAGCTTACTCCTGCATAAGCACGTAGAAATTATACCATCAATACCTTTCACATCCTGGCCTTATTAAATGTTAATCATTCCTAAGCCTGTGGTCTGTTTAACAATCTCTCTTAATTAAAACTTTATTTTGGGGGTTTATTAGAGCTAATTGATTGACCTAAGCCATTTCCATTTACCGTGATGAATTTCTTTGCAGTGTGGGTAGCTGATTTCCAAAGCTGTAAAAGCAGTATGTGCTTCAGTTAACCAGCAAAAAATAGCTACTGAGACTTTATAAAATTAAAATAAGCTTCTGCCAGGTCACTAAAACAAGCTTCATCAAGTATTTACATCCATTTTCCACCTCAGAGAAGTAAACCTTACCTGCCACCAAAGCCTCCACTTCCAGGATAATTGGGTCGCCCATACATGCCCTGCTGTATGTATGGCTGAGTGGAGCCTGCCTTGGCTGAAAACTGCTGCTGCTGCCCAGCAAACTGAGGGGAATTGATTCCAGGGTTGCTAGTTGTCATCCCAGAAGCCATGGGATTTCCTGCTGGGTTCATAGGGTTGTTAGCATTTGCCATTGGATTTCCCAGCACCTGCAAGAAGGAACATGAGAGTAAGGGACTGTACCTTGAACAACTTCAAGCAAATTAAGATGATTTGCTGCAGTCGTTAAATTAAAATATAACCACCTGTACTCTGAACTCTAATGAGCACAGACCTCATTGATGTCTAGGGGCACATTCCTGGTGATTTCTCCTTTTGCCATTCCCAAACAAACAGGAGATTTTCAACTAGAAGGAACCCAAATTAATATGCTTGTATAAAAAAAAGTTTATGAGAAACTGCTACAACCATGCTGTGACCATTCACATGACTACAAGAAAGGACAAAGCTTTTTTTTTTTTGAGGCAGGGGTGTGAAGGGGTGAAAGCTTTTTTTGTTTGTTTAGTTGGTTGGTTGGTTTGTTTGATGCAGGACTTTGAAGTAACTTGGAAGTAGCTGGTCCCACTGGCACAATGCAAAGGGTACTACAGATAGAAAACCTGTGAAAGAACATATTTCAGTAGTTTAACCTATTTTTGACCCTCCAAATAGTGTACAAAAGTCTATTGATTGTTTTTATTGCTTTTTATAAGAGTCGTCTGTTCTCTGTATAAAAGGACTTGCTTTGTTTGTTTAAAGGATTTTTTTCCCAAATTGCTATGATTTCCATGGAGATGCAAGTGTGGCTATTCATTGATCACCTCCATAAGATTTCCCAAAAAGTCTCCTACTTGGGATGAAACTCAGTGGTTGTGATATTTGCAGAAGTCCAAAGCTTCAACAGCATTAGGCACTTGAGAAAAGGAATTGGTGAGCCCAGCTCATTCCTCTCCCTTGAAGAGCAGGAAGGCTTACACAAAATCCTGACATTCATTTCAATCTGCTCCAAACAGCTATAACCAAGCCTCATGCTTCAGAGTCTCACTGCTCTCTTGCAGTGACTCTAAAGAAGCATTTTCTTTCTTCATGCAGAGATTTTTTTCCTTCTGTTGTACATTCCTCTGAAGTACCATGAAGAGTTCAAGTAACATTACAGTACTCTTATGATAGAACAAAACTTTGAGTATGTTTTTATCTTTCCTTTTGCTTTTTTAAGTGTAAAAGGAACTATATTTTAATTTTCTGGCCAATATATAGACCAACATGTTTACACAGGTATTTCTCTCCTAGATGGGATACCTTTTCTTTTAAGGTGTTAAAGAATCAACAGTATAAAACATGTTATAGATCCTGTAACTGTTTCCTCTTCTTGTTTTATTGAAGAAAGATTTTGTCATAACCAGTACTTACATAACTGCCCTGTGAGTGCCTATATGACTTGCCCTCTGAATCATTTATTTTTCAAATGGCTCATTCCATTACAATTTTGTTTTCAATTTTCTCACAAAAATTAAAATAATAACAAAAAATCATCAGAAAATATTGTATGGGATCAAATACCACTTGGTTTGAAAGAAGTAGAAAAGACAGGTTAGATTTATGTACCATTTGCATTCATTAAAGATGCTGATGTGCTTTTAGCTCTTCATCTATAGTGTAAGCAAAGGCCAGACTGTCTGCATTCTTTATTTGTGCCACATCCCAGGGAGTGCACACTACCACAAATAATTGGCAACTTCTTCATAAAAGTTGCTTCTTTTTGTCTAGTATAATTCAATATACAACACAGAAGAAAAAGAAAGACTGGATAGAACTAAATGAAAATCCAGGAAGTGTGGCTTTCACCTGGGAGCCAAGAGCCCATGCTTCTGCTCCAATGCATATTGGAATATTTTTGCAAAGTTACACAGCACTAACAGGAGAGACTGGAAAGAACACAGCCTAAAATTGGTACTTAGCAACTCAGTGTGAGGGTAGACTTGGTACTGAATTTCACCAGCCCACAAGTACAACACAACCCCAGGTAAAATCAACAGTTATCATCTGGTGAATCTAGCTAAAACTTTTAATAGAACTCTTCACATTCAATCTCAATTGCCAAGAGGTTTGGGACTACCCCAAACCCATGTTTTCAGTGTTGAAATCACACAGTGCAAAATATGAGGCAAATCCAAGCCTGACTTTGCATGCAGCCAAAGGAGTGAGTGACTGACTCAAGCTCTCAGACACTTCTTGTTCAATACCACCAAAGAGGACTGAGAAAATAATGCATCATATACAACAAAGGAGACAGACATTGCTACTGGTCCCAAGAGTATTTTCCAAAATACCTTCCATTTACAAACATTAGCAGAAATGCATATCTAGAGGGAAGGAGGCATAGAAATGAAGCTTACCTGGCTTTGAGAGGTGTTAGTCACACCCCATACTGTGGTGACCACTGATAAAGAGCCTGGAGGCTGGTTGGTATTTTGTTGCCAGGGAACAGAATCATAAGGGAAAGACCCATCACTGCAAAAACAAACAGTCAGGAGGGTGAGATTTTGGAAGTTTAAACTGTGGCAAATTGCTGGTGGTGACAAAGGAATTAACATTTGACATTATTTTAACTCTCCACTGCTACTCCACTATTAGCTTAGTATTCTCAGAGGCATGAAGTTTTTTTAACAACAATGTGTTCATATCAAATCACACAGAATGAATGAATTCCTTAACTATATTGAAGCACACAGCTTTTACCTTAAAACTGTCTGCTAGCAGTGAAAGTCCAAGTCAGCTCAAGGGTAGAGTTTCAAACAAGGACACCAAGTTACTCAGAAGCACGTGGTTTTTTTTGCAATTCATCTCAAACTCTTCAACCATCACTGCTTCAGATGCCTTACATCAATTCAATTAGATTTTGAGACCAGACTGCTGCTTCACTGTCTGCAGTGGGTCCTCAAATGGCCAGAAAAGCCTTTAAAGCAATAGCAGTTCAACAGCATTTTGAAAAGTAAATTGAAATTCAGATAGTGCTCTCCCACACGATGGATAAGCTGCATGCCAAAAACAGTATTAGCTAATCAGCATTCTAGAAAATCAACTGCAGATATACAACACATCTTTCAGATAAATATGTGGATGAGAGGATTGGGTTTTTCCATTAGCTTTGTCCACAGATACAAGCAAACATTTCTTACAGTTCTTTTCATACAAAAGCATTGGTGTTTCAGAATGAGCCCAGGATAGGCACACACTTAGTGTAATTAATGAAATATCTGTAATCCTGAGAAAGTAACCATCAATCCTATGACCATAAAATACATTCCACTTGAAACTTGCTCATTCTTGTACTATTAACTCGTAAATTAGATTTCAATTTGCATATATATACACACATACACTCAGGCGATCTTTCCTTGTCTGGATACACATATATTAATACCATTTAACACACACATTGCTCTCTCGTTTTCAAACACCAATGATTTTTATTTTATATCAAAAACTGCTTTTTTGTCTTGACTACCAGCTATCACCAAAATTCTGTCTGGGGCTAACCTGCCTAAAGAATCTACACAGGCTCTACATGCACTGTCAATGTGCTTCAAAGCCTGCTCACTCTTGTGTGACCCCAGACAGTGCTCCAGGCTTGGACCATTCCTTCCTTTTGTGCTGTGAGCCAGAATCAATGGCTACCTGTGTGTTCATTCTTCAGCCTGTTTACAATGCCAAGTGTGAATCCTTTAAGAACAAGAATTGCTCTGCACAAAGAGTGCATGTGTGTGATAAAAATTGCCTCTGTCCCAAGTAACAAATGATGTAGTAACAGCAGCAGCAACTCTGTAAATGAAGCAGTGAATAAGTTTCACAAACAGCTAGAAAATTTCAAATTCCACAATGCTCTGCCAGCACACCAGCAGTGCATTAGATCATAACCATGAATTTGAACTGACCTATCTGCTTCAAAATACCCATATTCAATCAAGCAATAAAATCACACAAAAATTTAAATTAGAGAAAAGAATAATTTCCCCTGACAAATAATTAGAGAAAATTAATGGAAAATGATAATCCCCTATAGGATGACTGACAGGTCATGTGTACATTGACAGAATCCATATAAACCAGTGTGTGAATAAGGGCATACTGAACACCTTGCAATCACCAAATCCTCCTGGCCCACGTTTCTTTAAAATATTTTCTTGCCCCTCTCACTCAGAGGCTCAGACAATGGCTCCAGTGACTAATATTTGCAAGTGACGCAATCCAAGTCCCTCCACCAGCATGGAGACAAATGATGACTAACCCAGAATTTGTGACTGCTATTAAGATTTCCTCTTTTATCCTGCTCTGAATGATGCCTCCTACTTTACTTCCTTCTCTGACTGTTTCTGATGATGTCTGCTCTGTGATTTGTTTGGATATTTATGGCACATACGAGTGTTCATGTACTTCAGTGACTACAAAGAAGCTCTCTCCATGACATAAGCAGTGAAAGGACTCACTGCAGACATCCCACTCTACTCCCCACTGATGTGCTGTGGACAGGTAATAAAACCTGAGGAGCAAGGCAAATATTTTGCAAGCATATGAGTAAATAAGAAGGGTAATGACAGGCAGGAATCAAACCACAGAATCACTAAAGATTCTTCTAATGCAAATATGCTGTACAGTTTGTAAACACACTGCAACTTTGAGCAAGCAATGCTTCAGCCTGCTGTTAAGAAGTTATAATTCTTACTTCACTTTCTTTGCCTCCTAAGCATGTTTCTCTTACTCATTTTACTCCTTTACAGTATGCAGAAGGGATTTCATACAGCATTCTCCATGGTTTTCAGTGGTAGAGTTAGATCATTTGTTTAGTGGAAGGCTACACTGGATTCTCAAAAACTACATAATCACTTCATCCTAATTATAAATACAGAATAAATCACTCAGTTTTTACTGTATTGCAGTTAAAATGGGTGACACCTCAAGAAACCACACTGTTGGCAAATAATAAAGCCTCCCACACCACACACAAAAGCCAGAAAAAGAGAGCAGCTACAGATTGGTTGAGAAATATTCATTGTGCACATTGAACCACGTGTCAACCACATTATGCAACACATGACCTAGTGTTAAATTTCAAACATTATTAATAACAGAAATTATAGCAACACTGAAATAGTGATAGATGTGCCTTGCACAACATGAACATAAATAGCTGAATATCCCCTTACTGTCCTAAACCTCATCCCTCCAGTTTCACCTTAGTTACCCCATGAGACAGCCAAGGCAATCTCATGGTTTGTATTCCCCAGCATTTACTCTGGCCCATCACTAACTGCATGCATGTCTGAGTATGGCTTTTGCCAGACTGGATATGATACCCACCCTTTCTCCATCACACCAACACTTCCTTGGTTTCAAGCAGCAGGAGATGCTGAAACTCGTGCCACTCAACTAGAGGATTACTTGTCCCTCTACTCTGCTCTTTCAACTTCCATTTCTGTCCTTAAAACTGCCCAAAGGAATATTCCCACCATCAAAGGAAAATCCATGTAAGTACCGTAATGAAACGTGACCAATCCAATTCTCATTTGCAAAGAGCAGTGGTTTTCCCCTGTTATTATACAGAGCTGTGAATTATCCTGAAATCCCTTTCTTTAGACTTGAAAATGGCAGCCAATAAAGAAAGAAGCTTCAACCTCTTCAGCCAAAGCGAAATGCTGCCCATGACATTGCTCCTGTTGAACTGTACAAGGGTAATTAAGTCTCTCACTGCACCCTGGAGGGCAGTGAGTCAGTTTGGGCTCAGCTGGAGCCCACTAAAAGAGTATTGACTAAATTTACAATAGTGCTAATGAACCTATGCATACTACTGGTCAGCATTAAAGGCCAAACAGCAGAGGAAGCCACAGAGCAAAGAGGAAGAGATGGAGGGAAATTACTTCTCAAAGTAATGTTTTGCTGCTGTGATACAGCAAAACTGCTGTCAGGCATTGAGGAAGGATTTCTTAGCTACTGGCAAATGTACTGAACCCACCAGTAAAATAACACATGTGTTGAAGAAGTACACTGGTAGTTAGGTCTAAAAAGCTTCTCTTAATGTCAGTACTAGGCAGATACCTAGTCTCTAGGAAAAGCTACAGACTTCATGTCAGGCAGAGACTGATAGTTAATTCTAATAAAAATTGCTTAATAACAAGTGACCTTTGTAGATAAATTAATACGAGAGAATTACTGTAGTTTATACATGATTTGTGGCATTATTTGCTGTGTTCAAATATGTTTATGTTGTCACTAAAGCAATTGTATATGTATCTAATACTCTATTTACATGTCTTCATTCCTTGAGGAAGAAAAGATTCAAATGGTTTAGTGAAGCATGCATCCCTAGAGCATTGGCACTTTACATATTGTGGAGGAGGGTGAAAACTGGAATTACACATTCCTGGTGATTTCCCACATTGCTTGTTGAGAGGGCCAAGTATCTAAAATACTACCTTCATAAAGCATCTACCTCTGATTTAAACACTGTAAATCTACAAGTACTGTACCACATCTTTACTTTCCAAAAAAGCCTTTTCAGCCCAACCACTGACAGTCAAGTTTCCCACAGCTGGGCCTTCAGTGACTACTTTCTGTTGCTTACCCTCAAGCCAGCTTTGCAGCTTTATGGGGTCTTTAACATCTCTGAAGCACAGTCATCCCACCTGGAGGGTATCTGACACACAGAATTCATACAAACCTTTCAATCTACCAACTCCATCCTAACCTTCTCAGCTGACACCAAGATGAGCAGGTAATTGCCACTGAACACTGACTGTCATTTCTCCCACATCTTTTGTCACCCATGGCCACCTTGAGAGGAGAGCATCTCATGACAAGGTGTGAGGTGTCAGAGAAGGCTGAACACATTTTGCAATAACATGTGGCCAAAAACCAGAACAGGTGAAACACAACCCCAAACTGGGGCTGCTGATCTGCTCCTGCTGATGGCACCTCTCTGTGCCTGCACCTGGCCCTGCCTCAGGGCAGATGTGTGCTCAGGTGCTCAGCACCCCTTGCCTGTATTCTTGGTAGGAGCCTCTAGGTGACACTACTTTAATACAAACGGAACCATAACAATTTCCAAGCAGGGCTTCTTCCTCCCCTCTCTCCCCTCTACAACCTGATGCATCTGCAGTGGAAAAAAATCACAAATCCCACAATCAGAACAGGCAAGAAAGGATAACTGAAGCACCAAGACATGAGTTTCATGTCTGAGTTGTCTCACAAGTTAGGCAGCTCAGCTTCTTTCATTCAGGTTTAGTTTTTGGTTTCCTTGGATTTCTTGAGAGAACACCACTCATGTAGCTTTATTTATTAATATGGATTCAGTCTGCAAGCCTCCTTGATAAGGGCACCACCATTAACTTAACACTAGAGACTGGGAAAAAAAAAGGTAGCTTAAGTCCTTTCTGGAGCATTTTAGTATTTCACACAAAAAAGGCAGTTCAAATTCAATATTTGCACTGTACCATGCAAACCTAACAACCCAGTAAGATAGGAATCCCTGAAAACCTATTCAAAAATTACAGATCAAATGGATTTTTTTTCCTTTTGGTCAAAATTCCACTGAAAACACCCCGGCCTTGAGTATTAATTCAAGAAAACCCCACTGTGACAACTGAGAGCCAGAATTTGTTTTCGCTTACTGCCAATCAAAAACATTTTGGAGATTTGCTTTTCTTTTCTTTGTGAAAACTATAAGACAATTAGAAGGAAACAACTGACTTGTCATTTTTCATTGAGATTCTTTTTCAAAGAAACAAAGCCAGCACCTCTCCACCATCTTCATACACCTACAGTGCTCTTGGCTTTTGTGTTCCAATTGAACACCTTTATAGTCTAGGTGACAGTTACTATAACACATCAATATTAAAAAGAATAAACCGCAAAATTTAACTAAGTTATCCCTGACCTTTTGTGCCATGTTTTCCATAGGCTCTGTAAACCACTCTGCAACTTGTCCCTACATTCACACAGAGGAACATGGCAGAGCCAGGAGACACTGAAGTGCGAAGAACATGAAGGCCACTTACAGTCAGTAAGGGTATACAGTGACATATTGTAAAGGAAACCAGGAGTCAGTACCTCTGCACATCACACATGATGTACAGAACCAAACTAAAAGCTGATGATGGGTGCAGGTACCCTAACCTTTTGAGATGAGGAAAGCAAGAGGGTGGTGTAGTCAGTCTGTATACTAACAACTGACTTCAGATGGATAGCAAGAATTAGCTTTTGATTAATGCCATCTATGTGATTCACACCTTCCTCAAATACATCCCTCTTTTTTGCCTTACTATCTGAAGACTTTTAAATTGTATTGGCATAAATTAAGGCATCATACTGCATTTCACTAAGCAAACACCTAAAACACAATCACATCCAAATCACTGGGTGTTTTTATGTAATGCTAAAATGAAAAAAGCCAGTTTGGAAGTATTCTACAAGACTTTATTTCCCTCTACTTCTTAATTATGTGATTACAAACATCCAGATTTTACAGAGCAAATACACAGTTTCAAAAAATATCCCATCATGATTTCTCGAGTCTGTTGATTCCCTCCACTCTTTCCAACTAGATGAGTATGTTCTCAAACCCTTTGGAAAGCTTTGATTCTCCCAACTCCAAATGCACAGCAGATCCAAACCTAGACCTTGCCTATCAAGGAAGAATTACCTCAAGTGGTGTTTCAGTACTGGATGTTGCCTGTATCATGGAAAGGAAGACTGAAAGCAGTTAGAAATTTCATAATTCACTGTAAAAAGGTGATTTCTAGCAAATCATATGAGAACACAGAAGCACCCTGAACCCCTTGTAGGTGAGCAGATGCAGGTGAAGCAGTCAAAGGGTGAAGGCAACAAGCCATTTATCAGCTCAGTGGTTTGGATGGCACCTGCTGCTAGCAGGCTATCACCCCCTGCCTCTGCTCTTTTAAATACCCACACACACATCTGTAATAACCATTCATGCAGACACATATATGCACAATACAGGCGTTTGTGTGGACACTGAGGCAGCAAAATCGAGCTGGCAGCTCAGCAGGTGATACAAAGTACCTCTGGAAGCTGAAAGCCCTTAACTTTTTCTTGATATTTGTGACAAGGCCCGTGAGGCCTGCATGAGTTATGACTGCACAAGGTGGGAATGCTGCCTTCCATTTCACATTAGGCTGCTACAGATCAGGCTGTGACATGCTTGCTGCTGTGCTTCCTGCCACCTTACTCTCTACACCCAGTGTCATCACTTAGAGCCATGCCTGCAAGTCTCACGCTGCTCAGCAAGAGTTACTGCACCTGATTTTAACTCCTGAAATCAGAAAAATGCATTAGGCCAAATAATTAGATTAATATGTAAGTTTTTGGACCTGCAAAAACCCACATAGCCCCTGCATGCACACACAGTCCTGCTTCATAGATTTCATGTATGTCCATGCACATGTGTGCACACGCAAAGATACAGAGATAACACAACTTATTTCTGTCCACGTGGAATAAATGATCACAGCTATGCAGGTAAGAAACAAAAATGCTACTGAGACCCACTCCTGCCTCTAAGAAGCAGAAGGGGTTACATCGTCTGACATGGGCACTACAGCATCCATCTGATAAAAGGAAAAAAGATTAAACCATCACACCCAGTTCTATTGTCACATAAGTAGACCATGCAATGCATTACTACAGCCCAGATTACAGATACAAAATCCACCGGTAACAGCCCTGCTATTAACATGCCACCTGTTACCTTTTTCAAAATGCTGAAATTATCTTATAATCGTTTTCAGCTTGACAAATGCAGTTTAATCTTTATTGCATCTCACAGATCTGCTTCATCCATGTCTTATTTATCTCATGTGTGTCGGAATGCAACCCCGAGCCCTCAGTCCCCCCCTGCCACCAGGCATTCCTTCTGCTCTGCTTTATCAATATACCTGGGTTTCCATATCCGACTGCTCCTTTACAATAAAAAACACACCCACCCAGTATTCTACCATTGCCTGTTGCCTTGGTAATCCAAATGCCTGGGTACTCGCTGATTATCGGCGAATGAGACTCGCATTGTTCACACCGCAGCGCGTCTGCTATGTTAATGTGAGATAATGGCAGCCAGAAGACTCCTTTTGTTCCCAGCTTTGCTGTTTATTCATAGTGCCTGGAGGTCAGCGACTGCTACAACAACCGGGGAAGGAACCGCTGAGAGCGTGAGCAGATTCCACTTCTGCTTTTGCCTCTGAGACAGGGGGAAACACGAGCAGCCCCGCACAGCGAGAAGGGCACCGGGAGCTCTGCAGTCTGACTCACGCAAGGTGTAGCAGGCGGCTTGGAGGAAGATGTGATGGACTTGCACTTCCGAGATTTTAGATGAAGCTGATTTACGCTCCCCGACAACAGAAAAAAAAGCGCTTTCTTCGAGAGGCACGGCGGGAAGGGAGGGAGAGAGGGAGGAGGGGGCAGCACAGCACAGCACCGCCGCAACTTACGGGAAGCGAGCCGGGCTGGGGGCTCGGGGAACGGGGACAGCCCCGCCGGGCTGGGGGCTCGGGGAACGGGGACAGCCCCGCCGGGCTGGGGGCACAGCGGCCGGGCTGGGGGCACAGCGGCCGGGCTGGGGGCTCGGGGAACGGGGACAGCCCCGCCGGGCTGGGGGCTCGGGGAACGGGGACAGCCCCGCCGGAATGGGGGCTCGGGGAACGGGGACAGCCCCGCCGGAATGGGGGCTTGGGGAACGGGGACAGCCCTGCCGGGCTGGGGGCTCAGGGCAGGGCAGGGCAGCCGGGCAGAGTGACCTGGCCGGGGAGGGACGGCGGAGGGGCAGGTCTGGGAAACGTCTGCTCGAGCCGTGTCCGCCTGCCTGTCAGGGCAGTTTGGAAACGCTGTCGGTGACACAGGGACAAGGCAAACAAACCGTCACATCGCATCTCCCCTGACGCGTTAAGTGGGAACGGAGAGCACGAACAGGCTGTGGTACCTTGCCCGCATTCCCAGCTTGGTGCAGACGAGGAATTCAAGCCGCTGCCCCGGCTGCTGCGCTGCTCCTTATCCCCGGAACAGCCCTTTCATGGGAAGAAACCACCGATTCCTGCTAAAGGCACTGCCAGTTTCTAATTAATGTCACCGACCCATCTGCCCAGGGTGCTGATGTGCTCTGTCTGCCGAGCAGGCTTTGTTGTCATTTCTAGCGAAAACCGGCTAGGAGAGTCTTAGCTCGAATTGCAATTTTTTTTTTTTTTTTTTTTTTTTTTTTAAGAGAAACCATTAGAAAAGCCCTCCACCACTGCAAATAGTAATGAAGTAATGACTATTTCCTTTTCTTCTTGCTGCGATTCTGAGAGACTTGAGAATCCAAATGTACGGGAGTAGCAGGAATACAACAATTGACAAAATTGAGCACTGGGAATTCACTCCTTTTGTAATCTATTTACAGAGAAATCCTGTGGAGGGTGACATTTTCATGTAAGTGAATGAATAACAGATACACGTAAAGAAAAGGCATCAAGAAAAATATCAAGTCCTAGATAAAATATACATCTGCGATCCTGCTGCCAAATTATACCAAAATATCCAAAAGAATCGTTTAGAAGGAGAAGGCATTTGCCGTAATTTGTGTCAGCAACCTTTAGGTGCCAGCCTGTAAGCTCCCTCCCTGCTCAGAAGCCATGTCAGCGCCCGGCAGGCAGGCGGGAGCGATGCACCCGGACACAGCCACTGACACTGAGCTCGGGCTGTGCTGAGCCAGGGCCGGCGCTCCCCGGCCCTCCTGTGCCCGACAGACTGCTCAACTCACGGCTGGAATGATGCTCTGCAGCTCGAAGGGCACTGACTGCCTTCTGGTGTTCCCTCTCCAAAGGTGTCCAATCCAGTTAAAAGACTCCCAACGATTTTGATCAGTTTTGCAACAAAGGGCTTGGCACTCAGTGTCACACAGGCTTATCGTGCTGACTGTCAAAATGGTTAAAAACCAGGGGTGCTGCCACAGTTAAATGACTTTTAACCCTCCTGCCACCAGAAATCGGTTGGTTTCATTCAGAACAGGTGACAGAGGGTACCTTCCCAATATGCTTGAAGAGGAACCATGTCACCTGCTTTTGAGAGCAGACCTCATGCAAAGAGCCATGATACCCCTGTCATAATCACTAAACATAAATCACAGTTCACCAGATATTTTCAGGAATTAGTTGTTCAATGTGGCGCAAACATGAGAAGGATACCTGTCTATTCAAAGCTGTTGCCATATTTTAAAAACTATCATAGACAGTACAAAGCCTGAGAAGATCACATTTTGCCTTAGTCAGCAGACATACCTTAAATAATATCTGCCTAGTGTTTACTTATAAAAATATCAGCTGATGCTTCTAACAAAAAATAATCACAAACTAAAACCATAAGACTACAACATCTACAGGAAAAATACAGAGTATATAGCCACTTACATGTACTTATCAGAAAAAAAACCTCACAAAATTATAATAGTCCCACTACATACTAGTTTTATTAAACAGCACTCACTTTGACTCATCAATCAATAGAGAAGACCTGTTTACACATCTCTGCAAGGCTCTGTATACACAAGAAAAGCTGATCCTTATCCTATAACTTTTACCAAGCATGTAAAGAATACATATTTGAAAACAAGTCACCCATTATTGTTTCCTGTTACCACAAGAACTGACCACAACTTACCTAAAATGAAATGCAGATTTTTCACATGAAAATATTCCATATTTAATTATTAACAGCTAATGGTTACACTTATCAGTTTTCAAGGAGAAGATACTCATCATTTGCTTTTAGCTTCAACAGGCTCAAGATTTTCATCCACCACCTCTCCATAAATGTATGTGATAAAATTATTACCAGTCGTTTCACTTAGAGGACAAGATGGACAAACAACTCTTGGGACAACACTTTGGAGCAATTAGTAATTAGTTTGCAACACTTAGAGCATAAGCATACTACCCTGAAGAAATTTTCTGATTTTTTTTTTTTTTTTTTTAAGAAATGACACTTTTGCAGAAACATTTCTTGATTCTGAACTCTTCCCTATTCTCTCCTGATGGTAAACTTTAACATTACTTTACAGAAAGGAAACCACAAAACAGCAAAGCTACTCTTGCAGAATCACAAGTAATACAGGTTTCTTCACTGGGTATATTCTTTTATATTAGGATCTACCATCTGTTCAGTCCCTAATTATATTTATTTCACAACTCCACAACCACAAAGATAAAAAGGTTTTGAACCAATTTTATCTTTTACCTCAAGAGTTATGAATTCTTTTGCAAAGATTTTCCCTGTGTGCCAGAGCCACATGACATAATGGAGCAACCCCCTACTTCAAACTGATGTATAAAACATGCACTATGTGCTTGCCTTCATCAAAGTGTGTATATGCTGCACCTGACCTCATACAGACATTTTTAATGTGGCTATCACCATTGGTCAAAAGGCAGCACCCTTTACAGAACTTCTAACACTGTTTGTACCAGTATGTTGTAACCAGTTCACTCCTGATTGTTAATAATGCAAGAGCCAGTCCTCACCACACAGTAAAAATTTAGACAGAATTACCATTCTTTTCCAAGAGTTCCTATAAAGTTCAGCTCTTAGTCAAGTTTAAATTGGAAGAAAAAAAGGACAAAACAAGCACTAAAAACAAGCACTCTTAAAGCAAGTCTTACCACTAAAAGATATGATTGCCTAAACATAAAACATTAATGGTAATAAATAACACATCTACCATAAGACTGAATTATTGCTTCATTTCATCTACTGTTCAATTTTCTCTAAACCTTTGGCACTAAGTAATTTGTGATAAAAATTACATTATCTTCACATTTTTCATCAATCATGACTGCCCTACAGAGGCATTGCCACACTTTGGTCTCTAACTGTGAGACAGCTGGCAATTAATACATAAGAACAAAATTTGGAGCAAGAGTGAAGACAGCAAAACCCTACAGATGCTCATGACAACACACTAAACTGCAACTAACAGCTGTCTATTTCTAGGTGGTTTTATTGACAAATAAGCTTTATTACAAGCTGTGCAAGAAATGAGAAGCCTCCCAGAGCTTGTCTGAGTTAGACTGACGTGAAAATGAACTAGGGTGCAATTCCTGCTGGGATTCATTGGAACTGTACCCATTTCAACCAAGGTTCAGTTTGATACACATGTAAAGGTCCACCACTTAATGCAATAAAGTGTTATATAGGAACTTCATCAAAGCATCAGAAGGTGTATAATGACAATAATTTGTCCTTACATAAAGACCATAAACCAATTAAAAAATCAGCCACTGTTATTACAGACAGTTTGTCAGATTGGGAAAGTACAACACAAATAATTACATTATGCCCTGCAAGTTAGAAAGCATGAAATTTCACTCTTGTGCAGAAGGGCTAGCCTGAAGACTAACAGCTCTCCTTAAGTTCCCCATAAATCCATTAAGTAGGACTTTAATTAGAAGTTATACAGGATTAAAGAGGTGGATAGGTCCTACACTGGTCCTTCAATACAGGAGTGAAGTTTATTCCCATGAATAAATAAAAAGGTCTAAGGTGAAAATAAGTAAAAATCTCACATGCAAGTTTGAGCTGACTATTAGACTTAGCAAAGACTTAAAAACCCCCTAAATTGGGAGGTTCCTTTTGACAATCCAGTGCTCATTCTGCTCACAAAACACAGGAGTTTCCAATCCAACCAACACGTCTAATGCCCTACATTAGACAGTAGGTATTTAGCTTATTTTTTTTTCTATATGCAACACTTGATCATTCTGTTAATGAAAAGCTAAATTTAGAAAGAAATTAGCACAATACAGCCCTTACTCTGAAAGCATTTGTTGCATGTGTGCATATCCTCACATGGCTTACATTCTGCTCTCTCTAAGTGCATTTAACCAACAGTAACACTGTGAAAGCCCTCCTTCACCAGTCTACTTCAGTTTTCTCTCATAGCTCAATTAACTTTTAAAAATCAAAGATTGTCTTTAAAAACAGGCCAGACCTGAATTACTTCTAGTGTAAGTGCCCATAGTTTATTAAATATGAATCCTTAGATTTAGATTCTTGTGATACATTATTGAGTCACAATTTATTTAAAATAGCTGAGTCCTGTTTCAACTTTGAGACTGAGCAGCTGTGTTTCTGTAGTGCCAGCTACATCAGGATTCTAGTCTCTGACTAGAGCTCTGGGTAATTTTGTTGCTAGCAAAAGGAACAGCAGAAAAAGCTCTGTGTGGAGTGCTCAAGATCACTGGGTGATGGGGAAGGATTTAATTGTGTGTCCAGTGATAATCAGCAGCTCACATATATCTACACTGCCTTTGTGAAGTAAGGTTCTTGCATATGCTCTTGGTTGTTCTAATTTAATATCTAGTTCTTTCACAAAACTTGAAGTAGCTACATTAATTGTTTCAGGAAATGCTTTTTTCTTTTGTTTGAATTAACAGAAAAGTCTTATGGATTAGAGATAAGATACTGTGAACTTTAATACTAAGCTTTTGACCTAAATGTAACGTAATGCAAATACAAATGGTGCTTCATCAACAGCTTCACCACTTATTGTAGTTAATACTGTACTTAATGGCTTTTCATCTTTTGTTTAATTAAAACAAATAGAAAACTCAATCCTGCTACACCCCATACTTCACTTTGCAAAACATCCATGAAAATAAACAGTTCCAGGTGGAAAAAGAAATTGGAGAGACACAGGATCTCATTCTAATGCACCACCTGAGAGATTTTGAGCAGTTATGGTTAAATTACAGACAACAGCACACACTAAAGCAGTGATGCAAGTATTCCAAATCCCAAAGCAGCTGGTGCAGCTATTGTATGTAAGAAGTTATGCCACAGAAATTCTGTTTCTAGAGGGGCATCTCATAGGTAAAGAGTAGTAATTTAGAAATTTCTCCCAGTGTCTTCCCCAGTAGAGCATTTCAAGGACAATACTCAAGAGAAATATTAAGCAGGAACTGCTTAATACTGGGCAGGATGCTCTACTAGAGGCAGAATATTGGATGGCCCTGTACTGCTGGAAATGCTGGTATTTAGGTTTAGTAGAAGAAAGTATTTCTTTTTTGACATGTGACAGTTTCAGTGGAAAACTGCCACGAAAGAAGTGAGTTGTGCCTATCTTATCTATTATCTAGTAATGTAGCACACAGCCCCTGTGAGATAGTGTTACTTTATAGACTCTAGAGGAACAGAGGCTATAAGGTCAAATGATCATCAGGCATCTAAAAAACTACAAAATTACACCTAAGTGAACAAACACTGCACCACATTCTCCACAGATCGGCCACTAATTCCACTTTGTCTTCTGAAAAGCTTCTCCCAAGTGTAAAATTATTTTAAAACATTAAGTTTTCTGTGGGTTTTTTTTGTTAAGTGTGTTTACAATCAGTCATTTCATAAGCAACTACAAAAAAAGGAAATCCAAGTACTCTGAAAAAACAGTGATGATATATTAATTATACTTCCAAAAAAGGACTGACTTTATTCTCAAGGACTAAAATAAAAGGCATAGTAATGATTGCATCGTTTTGCCATAAATGCAACAAAAATAATGAAAACATATCCAACCCAAACCTCAAAATTTGTTTTCAGACAAATTTGCATATCCAAATGTGCTGCTACAAAGATGTACCTAAGCTTCATTCTAATACAAAAATTCAAGTTAGTTAGGCTATCATGGAACTTAGGCACAGGGAATTTAGACTCATTACACTCTCACAGTCCTTCCCTAACAAAAAAAACCCTCTATATTAAAACAAATTTATACTTTTTGTGATTTCTTTAATGTGATCCTGAGGTAAAGAAAGCCTTGGAAAAAAACCTCCCAGAAACATATAGTGTGGAATGAATGCTCAATCTTGTCTACACTTTATCTCCAGCTTTTGCTTCTGACCCACGTTGTGGAGACAAGAAATACAAATAGTGCTCCTCTACGTAATTTGGTAATCAAAGGCTTCACACCATCTTCTTACAATGTCCTTCAATGTTCATGTTTTCTCTAAAGTAACACAAGTGCTGTGTGATCCTCACCTGATAGAAGACTGTACAGGACATCCTCTGATCTATGGTTACACTCACAGTACAGCTGCTTTGCATGCAATACATTTCCAATGATGGTTAAAACACAGAACATCAGTGAAATGTTTTCAATGTCAGAAAAGCCAGTTGCATTTAAATAAACATCAGGCAAGTGTCTGATGAGAGACATAATGTACAAGTTTATCTCTAGGGCATAACTTGAAGCTTGAAAGCAAGCCCACTTGATCTGAGCACAGATTTGAAGATGGAAGTGTCACTTCACTATGCATGGGGCAATAGCAAGAAGAAAATGTGAGTTTGTTTAGTGCTTGCTGTTATTACAGATTCCCATTTTGTAATTACAGATTCCCCATTGTCCGTAGTGCTGAGCAGTGCAGGAACCAATGTCGCTCCTCCCACCAGTGGTAAGGAGCACTTCAGGTGACAGATGTGTCACACAACAGGCTGTCCAGACTCACCTGTGAGAGAGGGTGGGTTTCATGGAGCTCATAGAGTTCATGGGGGGTTGCATGGGGAGCTTCCCGGGAGGATCGTTCTGCCGGCTTTTCTGGTGGCGAAGCAGCAAGAGCCGTCCCAGCTCCTCACACCACGAGGAAAGCAGTGCTGTGCAAACAGAACAAATGACAGTGAGCACACACCTGAGGAACCAGCACAGCACAGAGCAGCTGCAAGACACTGTAACAGGAGCCACGAGCCGAACAGACAAACACCAGGAGTGCAAAGCTTGTCCATGAACCACCACTCACACTATTATCCCATCAAACTGAGTCTGCAATTGTACTACACTATCATTAGAGCATTTTTACCCAAGTTACAAACGTTCTGCATGGCCCAGGAGGTGTAAGAGAACTTGTCAGAGCAGCACAGAGATAAAGAACAGAGGAAGCAAAAGGACATGGGATAGCTGTTACAAGTGAAGTAAAATGCAGAATAATTCATTTCACACTAATAGAAACATAATAAAAACATAGAAAAGACTTCCCTTACAGAGGGGAGCAAAGAAAAAAGATCTCTTTTCTGTTCAGCTGTTTTTTTTTTTCAAAAGATTAATTGGAGAGAAACCCATGTGCACGAATTAATTTCTAAAAGTGCTATGAGCTACCATTCTTGAATAGATAAACAGGAGAATGATGTATGGATACAAAGTTAGGCACTTAAATCTATATCTGACCCAGCACAACCCCTAAATGTGTATTTCCATTATGTGCCTAATCTTGTAGTCAATGAGGGTAATTCTGTGCTTAAAGGAATATCACACTTAAGAACTATGAAGATGCAGAGATTTCTTAAGAGTGAAAAAGAGTGCATAACTCCTTCTAAAGACATGAAAGGGGTCATTATTCCTGAAAATGTGGCCTCTCCCTTATGCACTCACACTCAGAGAAGACCAGCCCTGTTCCACTCTGCAGTAAGCAGAGCCTCAGAGAGTGACTGCAAGTGAAACCTGGCTCCCATGAGTGCACCCAGCCAAGACATCCCATAAAACCTCCAGCAAGATCCACCCGAGCCCCACAGCTGCCTCTTTAATTCCAGCACCAGAAGTGGCTCTGGTAAAAAGCCAGCCAGGTATGAGGACACAGTGAGGAGTTTCACTGGAACAAAGTGCAGACTAATTGAAAAATCCTGCAGTGGAAAGAAATCAACTTCTCAAATGGAAGTGCTTGGGCTTTTTTCTTTTTTAAAGGATTCTTTACAAAACACTCGGAACAAAAAAAAAAAAAAAAAAAAAAGCTTCAGGCTTGATTTTTAACTAAGTGCCTTCCTGAGGTGCTGCAAACTGAACACAAACCAACAGATGATATGGGTGGGTGAGAACCAGAAGACTACTGAAAACCTAAGATGACAGGGGTTTAGAGCAGTAAGAGCTCTAGATGTAATTTCAGCCTTGCTCGTTTAAAAGAGACAAGTGCAGAATCCTCTAAGATTGAGGCTTCTGCTTTCATATCTTAATTTTCTAATTAAGATATGTCTTTTCACCAAATAACATAATCATAAGCAGTAGCTAGCTATCATTTCAGGGTACACCACCTTCTTTTCCCAGTAGCTACTCACATGTACTGTTAATACAGAACAAATTCTGAAGAAACTAACTGTAAAGTCAGATTTGTGGGGGGAAAAAAAGAATCTGCTTTACCAAAAACACACACAAGTACAGTTTTTCAGTACAAAAAACAATTGGATCTTCTCACATTAAATGGCCACACAAGAGAAATACTTCTAGCCTGGGCCATTGCTGTGAATTAATCACACATTTGGACAAAGAAGAGGTAGTAATTTTATTGCATTTATCAAGCAGAAGGTCAAGAGCGGTGTTTAGGGAGGCATTTTAGAGCTCTGCCGTGACAAAAAAGGGACATCGTTTCTTTATGTAGCTAAATATGGTCACTCGGAAATTGCCAGCCTCACATGTAGCCTACAAAAAGCATCCCCTCCAGCTCTGTGAAATGCTCCAGCAACGAGTGTCAGTCTAAGCTGCTTCTCTATTAGCCAAGGAATCTGTCAACAAGCATTTGATCAAATTATACTCACCTTTTATCCCTGGCATATCATTACTAATGTGCCAGTGACAAAGGCCCCCCTCCCCCTTTCCAGCCGCCTGGAGATACAAATTCCTGCCTCTCAGGGCTCCTTCCCTTGGCCACGGCCGCTGGAGCTCGGGAAACACGAACAAAGTGTTCTGCCGAACACTTAACGCAGCCATCACACAGTAATAGTGGATGAGTAATAGTGGATGCTGAGCACTTTCACAGCCCGGTGTAATTACTACAGAATCATCCATCTTAGACCAGGCTAGGATGGGAGAAGGGAGTTGCTCCTTCTGCACACCTATGTGCACTTGACAAGTAAGATAAAAAGCAACAACCCAGCGGATCTGAGGGCATGAATCTGCAAACAAAAGCCAAACCTGCTTGGAAAAAAAAAAAAAAAAGCAGTGTAACTCCTGGAAAAAGAATATGCCAATGAGAGCATTGTTTTGGTGACGTGAAGATAAGAACTCATCTTAATGAGTTTTATTATATTATTACCAATATACAGTATGCAGATTTATAAAGGGAAAATGTAAACCATCAAAGAACAAAGAAGTCCTTAAGATAAGCTGGATGGTATTATTCTACAAGTTATCTGGAGAGGATTCCTGTTTTTAGAAACTAAGAGACTGCAGGTAAAAAAACCTAGCAAATTTACTCATCCCTATCACAGCACTCATTATGGAGAGGTTCAACCTTTCCTCCCCCGGGACATTTCAACTCATGTACCGTGTATAATAATCACTCTCTTCCCTGTGTTGGCACTTGTGCATGGAATAAAAACAAAGCTGTGTGTTACCAGTTCCCCTCTGACCTGCTCTATCCTCCCTGTAAAGGAGTCTGCTCTCTCCTGCTGGAAAACACAGGGCAGCCTCCCATCTCTCCTGCCCCATCCACCTCCACTGCTCTGCTCTCTGCTCGGTGAGATGAATATATACCCTGCCAACACACATCTGGTACAGCTGGCTTCTGGAGAACATCACTTCCTGGGCTATTCAAGCAAGATAAAACAAACTCAAAATGAATTTACAGATTACACTATTCATCTTTAGTGTACTTAGTTACTGCTTTTTATGCTGACAGTATTAGGCGTATCTCAACTCATTTACACTCAAAGCACGAGAATTTCAGTATCATACTATAATGAACAGATAAAGCAGCAAGCACAAAGGACAGCTACAGATGGTGCCAACAGTCAGTCTCACCCTCTCTTAGCACAGCCAAGCAGCTGCTTTTTCTCCCCCTCCGCCCCTCCTCCTTGTACAACAGGAACACAGATTTTGCAGATGGACCATCCACACCGTCTCTCGCAGCCCCTTGCTGCGGCAGTTTAATGATCACATTTAAATCGTGTTCCTCTGCTGCATTGCTACAATGTCCCTTGCATACAATGATGTGCCTTTCCTGCTTAACTTGCACTCAACTGTTGCAATGAGAGGAAAGGAAGAATCCTTGAATATGCACACCCCCCCCGCCCCCCCCAAGAAGCCTTGCACATAGCCCAGGTGTAAAATACAACCTGGTTAATACACCAAAATTGATATTTTCTTTCAACCCCTGCTCAGTCATAGAGGCGTCTGCTAGTTCATGCAAAAAGATGCAGAATAATGGCAATCAAATAAGGTACTGACAGCTAAAGTGTATTCACACATTTGTTTGGCTTAAAGGGACACTCTCTGGGATGATTGGTGCAATATTTGACCTACTTTTCTCCATCTGCAAAACCTGTATCATTCTTAATGGGATTGCATTTTACTTTTAGCACTGATCTATTTCCATAGGAATAAATCAATACTGATTTGCTAATGACGACTGCGTTAAGAAACCAACACAGACACGAGCAGCCTCAGCTTTCACATTTGTGAAAAGCAGAAATACAGATTTAAAAATAGGAGAGATTTCAATTACAACTAGCCCAAGGGGTTTCCCTAAGGAAGCAAGAGAAAAACATCAGTTAAGAGATATTCAGCTTGCTGCTACCCAGTCCCATTTTTGTTTTTCTATTCTTTGAAGAGGACCAGACATGGCAAGAGTGTCTCAGCACAGAATGTGATCGACCTCTCCTTAAAATACTCATAAACACTCCCACACACCCAAAGTTGGCAACACTTTATGTCCATAATACAATACTTTTAAATTCTTTCATTGAAAAAAATCCTAAGACATGGCAATGTATCCACATTGGGATCCTGGGGACAAGAAGGGGAAAGAAGGCAGGAAAGCAAATTTTTTTTTTCCCCCCAGTCAGTTCAAGTCACATTTTAAGCATTTCTGTGCAACCACAGAGCTAAGCCTTGCTTGAAAGAGAAAGGAAGCAATTGTTGTTTAATCCCCTGCCTCTAGGAGCAAGTCTTTGAGAACATGCCAAATATCACAAGATTTGCGACACAATTATTAGGACCGGCCACATCCCCTGGTACTGTTCCTTTCCTGTAAGGACCCTTTTGTGCTGAAAACCTGCCAGGCAGCACAGAAAGAAAGGCTTCCACTGCTTGCTCCATGGCACCTTTCCATCCTTCACAGCCATGAGTGCCCATCAGCCAGCAGTAGCATCACAACTGCTTGGTAAGTGCTGGGGGCCTTCCATTAGGAAAATCAAGGACCTGAGCTGGGTGAAGCCACAGATCATGCCCAGGCTGCTTGCACCACTTAATACTTCTTGACAACAAATGATGCTGGCATACCTGCAAATATTACATGATAGATGCTGGTGATGCAGCTCAAATGCCATTTTATAGCCACAACACAGAAGATTGGTACAGCCCATTACAACCCTTTTTGGGCCAGGGAGCAGAAAAAGTAAAGAAAGCAGGGTGTGCAGTCAATGCCACCCTGCAGAGGCACTGCTGCATTTCCCCAGCTGCACCCAGCCTGCACTGGAGCTGCAACCCTGCCCTGCCTGCTTGTACCCAGCACTGTGCAAAGTGCCAGGGTAAGCACCTCCGAGTGCAAGAGCCCGCGGCTCCCTAGAAAGCAAAATACAGAGAAGCACAGCGCTAATCTATTTACCTATTGTGATACCCTAGTATTAGTCACAGCTTATCACCTCAGTAAATCGCTGCCTCTTGTTAGGGAACGTGCTTAAAGGTGCTATTTACAGGCAGACACTATATTTACAGCCACAAAGACAGGTGAGGAGGGGATAGGACAACAGCTCAGTAATTTCAATGCCTTCTGCTTCCCGGGAGACTGCTGGAAGAGCACAATAGGATTACTGCTTCCTTGCTGCAGTTAAGCTGCAGTAGATAGTTCAATAGGCAGACTGGCAGAGCCGTATTTCTTCCTCGCTGCAATGAAAATATTAGGAAAAAAGGAGGAGTTCGATTTGAAGAACTATCTGTTCAGCACCATCCTGCTAGATTGGTTTCACGCCTCAAAAGCAAGTGCGTTTGGCCGAAAAGATATTTACAACATAAGTAAGAAAATACATCATTTTTTTTACCAATCATATCCATTAATTTTATATTGCTTTTAGAAACAAGTTCGTTTTATTTACATGGAGAATTCCAGACAAGTAGAATACAGAGGTACTGAGTGCTTTCTACTCTATCCTCTACAGACTGCAATCTAAATACAGCTTTTATAAAACATCCAGTGAGGTAATTTGGTAGGGAGGGAAGGAAAGCAGCAATGAAAAGAGAATGAGAGGAGTGGAAATAACTATTGTCTTGGTTATTTAGAGGAATTATTCTTTCTACATAGAAAAACAGAGACTGTATCACATTTGGAAAAATACATTGAAAATGTTAACTACCTAAAGCTCAATGTGCTGACAGTATTAGAAAAATAAGGTCAATTGCATTAAAAGGATGAAATCTATGCAATTTTGTGAAACTGAAAATCAGATGTTTTCCTTGTGTTTTAAAAGCCATTTTGCTTTTAAAGAGCTAGGAAAAGGAGAGAGGCAGAGGCCAGTCATGCCAAACTATTTCAAGGATTGATTTTCCTGCAGCTCTCCTCCTTGCAAACTCCAGCAGAGCCTGGCAAAGGCTGGCTCACCTGTCGGACTGTGGGTCAGGCAGCAAGGCAAGGCCACAAACCCAGGCTGTAACAGTCCATTAGCAGAGATTTGTGCCTGTCCCTCCTCTGCAATTCTCTCAAGGCGCTGCTCCATGGCAGTGACAGATCAGCCCTACCCTGTCATTACAGGAGCTTCTGCTCGGTGTCTGCCTCAACACTGACAGCACGAAAGGACTACATACAAAGCCAATTACAGAGCAAAAGTATTAATTTCACAGCAGTCTGGCTGTTCAACATGGACCCAAAGCAGTTCCCAGGGAGTCCATCCCTCCTCCCAGGCCTATCTCTCTGGCTGCCAGCAGATGCCCACTTTGCACACAGAGCCACTGCTTAGTCCCAGGTGTTTGCTTGCACCCAGCTGGCTGCTGTTTTGGAGCACCTGAGGATTTTGACTGCTTTTCTCCATCAGGAAAAACCAGTGATGTTACAAGTCCACGTAAGTTGGATCAAACTGACTGATTTTATCTAAAAAGTACCAACACAAATCTGCTCCGCTGTGGTGAAGAGAATCCCCTCCAAAGGTACACAGATTTTAAAAGTCCTCATCCCAGCAACTGCACAGCAAACTGCATGGAACTGAATTCCCCAGCAGAACAAGGGGGCAGCTGGCTCAGATCCTCATCTGGGAGGCATGAACTGCCCTGCTAATGACAACAGGAACACAGAGTTGACAGTCACAGTTCAACACTGTGGAACAGGGCATGACACACATTTCTATCCCTAATATCTAAGGAATGTCCTTTATCAAGAATGCCTCCTTCATCACTATAGCTACAGCTGTGTCCTGCAGAAATATCCAGCTTTGCCCCAGTAGGATCTGTAATGCAATTATGTATTACAATTAAAAAACAAAAAATCATGCAGGTTTGTAGGAAAATAGATAATGAAGGGAACACCTAATTAAACTGAATGTAGTATCACATTAATTAACAGAGGTTTTATTCAATGAAACCCTTACTGCAAACCTGAGAGTTATTCAGCATGTGCTTTCAGAACTGCTGCATGAGACTGACACCATATACAAAATCTGGTCTTGAATATGGGTCCAGCTTGCCTTGGCATATCTTCAATTCTTCACAAATACCTCTCAAGACACATATATATGTCGACTTCCTCCTCTTGCCAACTGGAGTAGTACATGCTGGAGACACAGATTTGAATACTGCTATCCTCACCCCATGCCTTCAGTGGAACTGGGATTCCCTAATTTCCTTCTACACTTGCCAAAACTTGGCAGAAGATCTTACCAGATTCACTACATTAACTTTGAAGTAATACATTACAAAACATTGCAACAATGGCTCAATTTGGCAAGCACAAAACACTCTGTACAGACCCAGATAAAATATGTAAGCATCTCATTTAGGCTTAGCTCTACCCAAGCTGCTACATCTGAAAACACAGCCCATTATATAAAGAGAAGACAATACTGGTGAATAGGCTACCAGCAAGTGAATCTTGGATAAGGCTTTCCAAGGAAATGCACTCCAATAGCATTAGACTGCTTGTTTTCTACTCATCCAATTGTTGGTTTCACTGCTTAGATTTCAAACAACAGCATCTTTCATTGCTGCTGTAAGCTTTTGTTTTGTAATGCCAGTTCTAGTCATCAACAGATTTAACATATAATCCAGACATCTGAAAAATGAGACTGACACACTTGAACCCATCTTTGGCTACAGACAAAGCAGTGACATACAGGTGAGAGGCTCAGTTTCATTTAATCCATCCTCAGCCCTCCAATTACCACTGTAAACAACTCCTGAGCTAACACCACCTCTAACACCTAAAAGTGCTAGGAAAAAACCCAACAGATAATTTAACAAGAGCTGGTACACGAGGAAGCCAAGCACAATCAGTACAATGATGCAAGTCTGGAAGAGGGAAAATCTGGTGTCTATCATTAAAAGAAAGGAAGGAATAATTGCAGAATTGGAGGTTCAGCTTCCTATCATGGAAACCTAACCCAAATTATTCAAAAAGACCAAGAGGAAAGTAAAAAATGAATAACAATCAAAATTGGCTTTTCAGAAACAAATCATGCCTTACTTCTGTACTTTCTTTACACTAGCAGACAACAGACCTCGACCGTAGATTATTTTGATTTTAGTCAGGCTTTGGTGCTGCTTAACATGACATTCTCATAAATAAACAAGAGAAATTAGGTCTAGCTAAACACAATACAAAATGGCAGAATACTTAAGCCTTACTATTAAGCCAATAGTCACTAATAGTGTCATCAGGCTCCTCAAAGGGCCAATGAAGGCAGTAGCTGTGCTGTGCCAAAGCACACCCAACCAGCATCCTTGGCTGCATGAGTGGGACCCAAGCCTGGGAGGTGCACAGTTCTCCCTTCTCTCTACCCCACCACAATGTACAGCCACAAAAGGGGGAGAAATATAATTAGAATTATTAGAAGAAACCTTATCAATATAACCTACATATATACATAGATCAGGGCTTTTGGTGGGTTTAGATTAAGCTTTTTTTTTTTTTTTACAAGAGGGAAGAATGACAGTAGTATTCTGATTTACTGAGTAACAAAGCATTAACTATATCTACAGAAACACTTATATATAAAGACACAGCTTAGATATTAAGAGCATCCTAATGCTAGTTAATACCCTAAGGGATAAGGTGAGGAACTCCCATAAATGGAGATGCAGAGGAAAGGTCAGATACAGATCTAGGGAGAATGGATTCTTCAGCCAAGGAGGCAGGGCATAGATGACTTTTTGAAGTCTTTTAGAATCAAATGAAATCTGTGTTTGTGAACAGAGGAAATTCAATCAGTCTGCATTGGCAAAGTATTTAAATCTGGCTTGTACTCACAATTATCCCAAAAAGACATCTCAGCTACAGTGTGGGGAGCTTCAGCAGAGACTGAAGTGGCCATCCAGCCACATGGCTTACTGGCTAAGTTTTAAAGATGAAAGAAACTGAGAGCAGGTGATGTGCTGAAGGTCACACCATTTGTGACAGAACAGAGGCCCAGAACAGAGAGGATCATACACCTTCCTCTCTGTGCAAGGAAAAACCACATCCACCACATCAAGGGGTTACTGCTCTGTGCCCACAGTCTCTGTGCCTGCCATGGAACATTTTCAAAGAACAACTGTAAAACATCTGGAGAGGCTTGCAAGGAGGGGAAAAAAATTACAAAAACCACACAACCAAAATTTATAGCAGAAACGTGTTTCCAAAGTTAACACTGCACAGCCAGAACTCAGAAAAGCTATTTTAGGAACTTTTGCTTTTTGGTTCTGCCGTCTTGCTCTTTGCTTTAACCTTACATTATTTTATACTTTTACAGGAAAAGAATGTTTTATCAGGTGTCCTCTGATTTTTTTTTTAATTTTTTATTTTCCTACAATTAGAGTAATACAAACTTTGCCAACTTCTCTATAACTGCTGAAGGAAAAAATGCTTGCTTTCAAAGTTGGGGGTTGCAAGACTGTTTTTCATACTATCCAAACTTTGTACATGAACAGAAGTAAGCTAGAAGTACTCTGACCCTATCTTTCCACTCACTCTTCATTCTGAAAAAAATATTACATCTAGGTAAAAAAATCTGTAAGTGCTGAATATGAAAATAGTTAAGGATATCAGGAAAGAGAAACTCAGCCTACAGCAGTTTTTACCTTGACTGACTTATTGAACAATACAGGGCAGACAGATGTGTGCATGCACTGCAGTTTCAAGGTAGCAATGCTTCCCATCTCACTGCCCAGTGGGTGAGGTAGTTTTCTAGCAGAGTCATTACTTCTCATTTTCCCTCTGGTGTCCCACCAACCCCACAAACTTTGTCATCTTCCTTTCCTAGCAACCTGCTCTGCTCCTCTGGTACCAATCACCTTTTCTTGAGAATTACCTAATTAATTAACAGTCAATTAATATACCAAAGTCAAATACCAAATAATTGTTCCCAAGCTGCACTGGGAACTTGGTAACTAATCTGAGCAAGAGAAGGGCTTCTGCATCCTTAAAGTTCCATTTCTACCAGCTGTCTCTCCTGGGCTAATGGATGTTTCCCACCTGAAACATGGTTGTATTACAGCAGAAGACTTTGTGAGCCATGGATGCTCTTGTAAAGGCACTCTGATACCCCTAAAGACTCCACATACACTATGTTTTTTATTTATTACCAATAAAGCAGAAGTCGCAAATCATCTATGATCTGTTATAATTAGGGTAATAGAAAATCCAAACTGGCTTAAAATAAGAAACATCTGAACAACCCTACCCCAACCTTCGGATAATTTCAGTTGTTTCACGATACAAAGTGTTCAGCAGCAGAACTGCCCTGAGGCAGCCCCATGGTCTGCTGTCTGTATCCATGCTCTGCCGTAGCCCGCACACTCCCAGCTGTGCTGGAGCATTTCAGCATTTCTTTGTGTGACCACCCTGCGAACCCGAGCAGCTTTTTTTTTTTTTTTTTTTTAAATCTTCTTTTTCTTTGTTTCTCTTTCTTAAAAAACAGAGCCGTTTCCCGCAGACACGGCTGTTTTCCCCGGCACAGGAGTCCTGGCGCGGCTCAGATGCTCGGGCGCTCTGCAGAGGCGGCCCCGGGCAGCTGCTCCCTCGCACAGGCTGCCCTGAGACAGAGCTCACAGAGCAGCCTCAGTGCCACCAGCCCAGCCACAAGCACGCACAGGGCTGCAGCAAGAGACTTTTATTTGAAAGCCTAACTACGACCATTAGTTTTAGGCAGATTAGAAATTGCTGTTTCCTTGTCTTCGGGGGCATGTTTATCATTTTGCATAGGTACAAAGAGGTTATCTATGGAAGAGGGGAGAGGTATAAAAATGAACGTGGCTAATTGCTTTTTACAAGCATCTAGGGAACAAGACGGTAGAAATCACAGCCCAAACTGATTTTTCAATACTTTTAATTTCTATGTCTGAAAATAAAAATGAATTGGGGGAGAGAGAAAGAGTAATTAGTGACTACCTCTTATAATGGACATTTGCAGAAGAGCAGCATGCCTAATTCTCACAGAGGACACCTGGATGCCTCTCCCTGCGCACAAGTGCTATAATCTCAGGACTGGAGTGCTGTAAGATAATGTCATCACTGCTCCTGCCATCTATAAATAACTGCATTTGGATCTAGCCGAGTCACGTGGCAAAGCTGGCCAGCAACACATTCATGTATGCGAGCGTGCCTTTGGAAACCCAAATAATTCTAATAATATTGCATGAAATAATCTTTAGCTTTCCAGTTTAGCTATGGTCCATGCATTCACTGCAGCTGCTATTATTTCTTTTTAAAATACTGTTCTTCCTTTGGAAGCTGCTGACTAGAGCATGAGCGGGGTATTGTGCAAGCGCGTCTGGTGTGCTGCTGCGCAGACAGGCTGCTCAGAGAGGCAGACAACAATCAATTGCTCCGGCAGCTCGGCGAACCCGCCCGCCCCTCTCATTGACATCTCCTCTCAGCCCCTGAAAAGGCTCGAGCGCGGCGGCCAGGGGCGGTGGGCGGATGCGAACGGCAGCCAGACAGCCCAGCAGGGATGTCAGACACTGGAGCAGCTCCTGATCCAGCCCAGCATGGATGCCAAACACTGGAGCAGCTCCTGATCCAGCCCAGCATGGATGCCAAACACTGGAGCAGCTCCTGATCCAGCCCAGCATGGATGTCACACGCTGGAGCAGCTCCTAATCCAGCCCAGCAGGGATATCACACACTGGAGCTGCTCCTGATCCAGCCCAGCATGGATGTCACACACTGGAAAGGTTCCTGATCCAACCCAGCATGGATGTCACACACTGGAGCTGCTCCTGATCCAGCCCAGAAGGGATGTCACGCTGGAACAGCTCCTGATCCAGCCCAGCATGAATGTCGCATACTGGAGCAGCTCCTGATCCAGCCCAGCATGGATGTCACACACTGGAGAGGTTTCTGATCCAGCCCAGAAGGGATGTCACACACTGGAGAGGTTCCTGATCCAGCCCAGCATGGATGTCACACACTGGAGCTGCTCCTGATCCAGCCCAGCATGGATGTCACGCTGGAACAGCTCCTGATGCAGCCCAGCATGGATGTCACACACTGGAGAGGTTCCTGATGCAGCCCAGCATGGATGTCCCACACTGGAGAGCTTCCTGATCCAGCCCAGCATGGATGTCACACGCTGGAGCAGCTCCTGATCCAGCCCAGCATGGATGTCACACGCTGGAGCAGCTCCTGGTCCAGCTCAGCAAGGATGTCATACACTGGAGCTGCTCCTGATGCAGCCCAGCATGGATGTCACACACTGGAGAGGTTTCTGATCCAGCCCAGCATGGATGTCACACACTGGAGCTGCTCCTGATCCAGCCCAGCATGGATGTCACACACTGGAACAGCTCCTGGTCCAGCCCAGCATGGATGTCACACACTGGAACAGCTCCTGGTCCAGCCCAGCATGGATGTCACACACTGGAGCAGCTCCTGGTCCAGTCCAGCATGGGTGTCACACACTGGAACAGCTCCTGGTCCAGCCCAGCATGGATGTCACACACTGGAGAGGTTCCAGCCCAGCATGGATGTCACACACTGGAGCTGCTCCTGATGCTGAGCCCAGCTGCAGCATGAGCCTGCCCTTCCCCAGGGTGGGACTGGGCTGGGGAGGCAGAGGAAGTAACACACCCCTAAATCACACACTGAACCAGATTTTAGCTCTGATTTTCTACAGCCAATCTGTCAGAGCAGTGCCAAATGATGACTTTTAAAATAAAATAAAATTAAAAAAAAAAAAAAAAAAAAGTTTTTTGGATGCTTAAACAATCCTATGGCAGTAGTAATAAACACAAATAGGAAACCATTTCAAATGAGTTGTATGCAGCTCCTTGGGGCATTTTCTGGGAAAATGACTGGAATACAACCTGACATGACCAACAGAGCCTGCAGTTCAGGCAAGGCTGTAATACCCACAAGACATTATCAGGGTAAGATTTTCATCTTTGGAAGCTAAAACTGAGGAGAGCATGTACTGAGGAGGAGAAGATAAAGGAAGAGAGAGGGCAGCAAGGGACACTGAGTATTTCCCAAGACTTCAAGCGCCGTTAATTCTGCAGAGCTTTTCCCAGGGACAGAGATTCTGTTTCACTGCCTGTAGAAAAGCAGCAGTTTGTCAAAAAAGCACTGAGCAAACATCCTATCTAAATAGCAACCACATCTATTTCATGTTCCCACCACTATGGAAAGAAGAATCAAAATCAGAATGGACATCAGAACATCAAATATTACTGTAAAGCACAGTAAGATGCTATCCAAGCAGATGGTAAATAAAATTCTACCATCTTGGTCAGAATAATTTTGGATTAGGTCCTGCTCCTAATGAAGTTGCTTGAAAATATTTTAATTAATTTTAGTGGTCTGAAGCTCAATCTCTTACATTACATTTACTACCAGTACGATCTTTTCTCCTTCAATACACCATTTCAAGTGTACAATACAAAATGTAACTTCTTCATACATATAAGAAGTGCTTCCACGCTAGTCTAGCACATGATATTTTAAATTTTATTGATGAAATGTGGGAAAGTGGCTAGAACAGAGAGTAAAACCCAAGAGAAATTAGAGCAAAAGATAAGATGATATGTTAAAGATAAGGTTTCTGAAAGGTCACAGATATGTTATAGCATACAGACTGTGCCTGGCTACTTAATGTCTGGGGACTATACAAATGGCCTTTCACAAACACACAAGGACTGTCTCCTTCCATAAGGAACTTGAAAGAAATGCAGTAAAATTTCAAAACCAAGATGTCATGGGCAAAAATTTCTCAGGGAAATTAACACAGGAATGTTTTCTGAAAGGAGCTGGTTGAATGAAAGAACAAATTTGCAGTCAAGTATTACAAAATTTTCTCTAAGGGGAATAGACTGTGGTAATTTTGAAAACATAAGGATACAGGAAGAGATGAGGAAAACCCTCAAGAGTAACAGAAACCCAGGGAAAAAGGACAAAGGGAACAAGGACCAGACCTGAAGATGTTGTCTACTTAATGAGAAGAGAGAAGGTAATTAGATGAGATCCAAGAAGGTGGAATTTTATTATGTACCCCCACCTCTCCTTTCTCACTGCATACTTTTCATCCTGTATTTTATATTGAGAACAAGTTTCTACTACATTGTCTTTCTGATTAGAGGTTTTCCATGTAAGAAAGGCCTCCAAAAGCCAAGTAATTTAAATTTTGCTCAATTCAAATAATATTTTTATATTATATATATCTGTCTAATCTTTCTTATTGCAATATAAAAAATCTGCATTAGCAATCTGCAGTTTGATGCTCTGAAAACTAGAAATTACAGCATTTCAAAACACCACATACTGTTGAGAACACCTCATTTGTTCTCTCTTGGATTTCTCATGGATTGTTAAGATCAATTCAGGATACCAGCTCCAGTTCTACTGGCTGTCAAGAAGCAAAAAAAAACCCAAAAAAACAAAATAAAAAAGACAGGCATTGCAGCCTGACTGTGGTGTTGGCCAAAACAAAATGGTAAAAAACCCAATTTTAAAACTTCCTACACAACACAGTTGTTCTCTCTCTCTCTCTTCTGAGTCATTCATATCTGTTCATGTTACTAAGAAAGCCCCACAGAGCCAATATCACTGAGGAAGAACAAGATGTATTTTCAATAAGACTGTTGGCTGATTCCAGTTGCTGCAAAACCTTTAATTTCAGAAATTATAAAAGAAGCAGAAGCTTCCAGAATTTCAGCTTCCAGCTTCTGGTTCAATTAATGAACTATGGATATTTGGTATTGAAAGGTAACAGCAGACATTGCCTGTCTGTCTAGGAAGGGAACTTTTGAAAAATGGCACTGTGATTTTTTCCTACCTTTAGAAGTACTTACAGTCATTAGGCCAGAAATACCGTTGATATTTCCATGAATGTCCACAAAATCTTACGTGTCAACACTAATACAAAATATTTTAAAGGTAGCAATAATAATAGTAAGAATAATAATAAGAGAACAGGACCGAATATTTTCAAATTGTAAAATGCTTCCGTTTTCAGGAAGTGGGATTCACTTCTGAATATACACGCACATGTTAGAAACTATCTGTAACAATTACTGTATAACAGTATCCTACATCAGATGTTTCTCTAAGGCAGAGTTGAGCACTACCAAGTGATCAAGACCAAGCATTCTAAAAGATACATGTAAACAAAGTACTTCTTTTATCTGCAAGTCGCTGATAAACACTAGCTAATCCTCACCTAATCCTGTGAAGAGAACATCATCCCAGCTTCACAAAGGGAGAATCTAAGGCAGTGAACTAATCCTTTGGGGAAAATACTCAGGTTAGAATGCCAGGGAAACTAGTTAGTGGTGAGGGACATTGAGGTACTGACTGGTTGGGCTATGTGAAAATTTCTGCCCCTTCTGACACATTTCTGCTGCCAAGACTATCCCCATTCCCTGAGGAATCTCTCACAGCAAATGTTGACAAAAAGACCAGGAAGGAGAGAATGAGTTTGGATATCAACATAGAAACAGAATTTTCACATCTATACACCAGAGTGTCTTGAACGAGAGAGAAACTTCTCTGGAGGAGGATAATGCCAGTCAATAAGGACACACATTCACAGTCATTCACAGCATACTGAAGAGGAGAGGATCAATGCACTCAACATCAGATGAGGGATTAAAGGCTCTTTTCTTAGCCTGGATGCAGACCACTAGACCATGCTAATCTGACAGGAGGAGTTCCTACAAGGCAGCTGGAAAAAAGCACAGATTCACGCAGCAGAAAATAAAACATGGATTCTAAAAACTCACTGCAAATTCTTGCCCAAGCAAATGCACCACTGAACGCTGGAGAATAAATAACAACAAAGTGGAAAAGGCTAAAAATCTACTTTTTAAAGTGGCGTTCCACACATATGCATGTTCTGGGAAAGTGTTTGACTTTGCAGCCTATTTGACACCCGGAGCAATGACCACAGACAACTCCAGCATCAGTCCAACAACCTGAGCCAGATCATTAAACAGAGAAAAGAGGGTTCAAAGCCGAAACCTATCATCAAGCAATCAAAGCTTTAAAGTGAAATAGTCTAGTTCACTGCAGTATTTATAAAAGGTAGTATCTCAAAGCTTTCATGGAGTACAGACTAAGCTCCTGCTATTACAGACTGGAATAAACTAGTAGAGAAGGTACACTTAAGAAAGCCTTGTAAAGCAAAAATGTATTTCATCCTGGAAAAATCTTAGAATCAAAAAGGATAGCAGAACACAACATGGGTATGTCAAAATGAACAGCTTTGTAAGATAAAAGGGATATATTAAAAAAGGCATAAAGACTTCCTAAGAGAAGACTGGAAGAATGTTACACGATTTACAGCAAACATTACTATGAGGTATCATGATGAAACAAATGACAACTTTCTGTCTGACAGGTTCCTGATTAACAAGTTTCTGCAGATAGACAGTGATTAAAAAACAACCAGCAAAATCCACGATCTGGACCCCTGTGGACTAAGGTTGAGGGAGAAAGAGTAGAGAGAAGTACAGGCACTGCACTAATGAGCAGTAACAAAAGAGCAATTAACAAAGACAGCTGTAATCTCTTACAACTGATACTGCTGTGTTCCAGACATTGTATGACTGGAAGTCACAAGGTCTTCACTAAAGACCTCTTCTAGTGAAGAAGAGAAACTGCAGTGGATGAAACCAATGGTCTCCTGAGTTCAGAGCATATTTTCATCTGTCCAAGGCAATGGAAAAAGTATTTTCAGTATGATTATTTCATCAGATGCACCTTACAGAGGTCAGAGAAGCCCCTTTCAGTGTATGGACAGGCAACGGCAGCTCAGAAATTTTAAATAATAATCTTGCACACTTGTAGAACTGAGAACACAGCAATCTGAATCCTAACACACATGTAGGAAAGTTATAATTAACTCCTGATTCTAACCAAACCTTTAAAAAGCAGAAAACATTCCTTTTTTAGACACAAGCTCCCAGCAGTGTCCCACTGAACATGAGTCTTTCAACATCTTTATCCAATCTAATGATACACTGGGGTTTTTTTTCAATTCTTTGAGAAGTTGCATTTAATCCAGATAAAAATTTGCTACCTAATTATCACAGCTATTACTACAGAGACAAATAACTGGCATAGACATCCCTTAGATAAATGTAACCCAAGTGCAAAAAAAGCAGCATTAAGTAGTAAGGTGAAAAAACCAAAGTATTAATCTGCTTCACTCTTTGGAGCAGAGACTCTCTTCAAAGATGTTTGCAGAGTGCTTAGCACAGGCACTCTGATTTAGACATGAGCACTAACCAAATAGTAATAACCAATAACAGCAAATACTTTAACCTCAATAAAAAAGTTCTTCTATACCTGGCATTAAAGTAATGGTGGAAAGAATGAGGACCATACAAGAAAATGCCCAATGAAATATGAAGTCATAGAACTTATATCTGGTGAAATCATTTAGCATTCTAAATTATTATCAAAACCATCAAAAATATTATGTTATCATATGCTGGCTCATGACTTGCACCATGGGGACTTGTCAGTTTTGAGTTTACCTTGCTCAGTTTAAAACTCCATATTAAGGAATGTTTTGGTTAGTGATAGCAAAGTACACTCAGAACAAGGCATAAGCAAATACTGACAATGGCTACAAGAAAAAGATTAGCTGCTTGTTACCTTGCTTAAAACAGGGTAAACACAAGTTGATAAGCCAAAGACTTTACAAAAAACAAGAAACAAAAGAATAAACGAAAGGATGGACACAGCGTGGTTCCCAAGTAGTAAAACCCCTGACAGGAATGGACACAAGAAGCAGGAGGTCACTGCTTAACTTGTCTTTGGAAACAGTACACAAGAGACATCTGCAGATCAGCTCAGGAAAGAACAGGAGAAAAGGGATGGAAAATTGGGGGGAAAAAAACTTTGTGTGGGTAGTGGGAAGTGAAACAGACTCATGTTTCAAGAGCTCTCCCATTATTCTGTTGCACACCTGCCATGTCCCAATTTAAGAACAACTGTCTATCAAGGACCAGGAAAAAATGAGCTCCCAACAGGCACTGGAGGATGCCAAATCCCCAGACATGCTAACCCCTGCAGCAGGCTGCAGGCTGAAGAAAGCTGTGGGTCAACTCAGGAATGAAAACAACAATTCAGAACACCAACTGTCCAACTCCTAAGATTGTATTTTAATTAGCCCATGGTATTTTCACATGCACAGAAGTTATCCATAGTGATTTCTTCGCACAAAGAGTGATTCCATTGGGATTTTTTGATCATTTATAATTAACCCAAATGTTAAGTTCCAAAAAAATTCAAGTCTAACTTGAGATGACTGAACTTGAGAAAATTTATGTATGAAAATGCTCAAGCATTTTGGATATTTGACCAAAAGTGATGATATGAGCCTCGCTCTCCCTTACTCTAAGCAGTCACTGCAGTTCAGAAAGCAGGTGGACCCCATTTAGATTTAATTGACACTTCAGTAACTGCAAGTCAAACCAGAACAGGTGTACCTGAGCTAACCCTGACTGCCTGTGTAACCACAGGAGACAGAGCCTCAGGCAGGGATGGGAGGAGGTGCATCCCCCCTGTGCACACCTCTAACCAGGTAGCTCAAGGAGCAGACAGGGAGGAGATGGAATAAATGGCATCACAAATATTTAATCTTTAGAGAAAAAATTAAGATGATGTTTCACGTTATGCAAGTGAATTCCAACATCTCTATTGCTCACAATATGATTTCATGTTTTACAGCTTGCTCCTACTAGAAAAACAAAGTATGAAGAACAATTTTAAAAAATCATGCAATTAAACATTTAAGCTGTGTATTACTCCACTATTTGTAAATTAGTAACAGATACAGTAACATAAGTTGCAGTCAATTTAAATTAGACCAGCTCAACAGTAACATATTCAAAATTATCCATTTCAGCAATCTCTCAGTTTCCATATTTTTTCAGGTGGGCAATATTACATACTTTTGATAGCAGAACATGCAAACATCCTGACAAGAAGCACAGGACAAGGAATGCAATAGAGGAAACGCTGTGATTTTTCTGATAGCTAGAGTGTGCAGCTGAAATCTAAAGCTCTGTGACTAGACAGTGATATTATGACCAATTTCTGTGTCTGTGGCTCCCAGCAGCTGGCAGAGGTCTGGCCTCGCTGGTGCTGCCTGGTTTTGCCTGCCCAGCTGGTAAATCGAGCCGGCGCCTGAACATGCTGGTTAGCACTCAGAGCTGGGAGCAGTTCAAACACGGGCAGACATGAAGAGATCTTCTGAGATTTTCTCTTCTAAAGCCAAGGAGGTCCCTTGTGGGTACTTACAAACCACAGTTATTCAGCTGCATATCAGCTTAGCCAACACTGGGTAGATTTTTTTTTTTTAAATGACAAAAGAATCTTGATGACTTTGCTACTCAAAGGCCACCATCTTGCCAACTGGGAAACACTCCACTTGAGATGAAAAAGATCAATGGTTTTTCTTCTTCCTAAACAATGTCCTAGAGTGCTCTGTGAAGTACATATATAGTTTTAAACACACACACATACAGTCCTTCTTTCCTTTCTCCCTTTTTCCTTTCCCTCTTTTTTCACCCTTCAGTTTTAGATGCTTACATTGCTAAATTTCAGCCTGAATTGTTAAAACTCAACAAAGGAATAAGTCCCAAAACCAGTCCAATGATTAGAATGAAGAGCCCTAACAACCCTGCCTTTATTAGAAACATACCTAAAATTCAGCTCCAATGTACCTACCCATGTAGGATTAATTAAAAACTGTTCTGACAAGCACTTTAATTCCATGAAGACTGAATGGTAAAATTATCTTTGTAACTGCTGAAATAGGTTTGGTGCTACAATGCTGGTTACAGTGTATGACATAAAGAAGATTTTTTTTTTTACTTTTGCTGATGATACCACCAAAAAGACACTTCTTAAACCAAAGAGATATCCTTAAACCAAGTGCAAGAGGAATCTGTTAATTTTAGTACATTTTTTTAAAGTTACCTCAGCTTGTTAAACTGCAATTTTCACTTTTAACTAGATACTATAGTTTTTCATGAAACATCTTCTCATTTTTACAGCTCTGAAGACTGTTGGAAATGTCTTGAAAGACAATCAGGAAAGCTTATAACAAGCACTTGTTCCAACAGCCATTGAAACACCCTGTAGTTAAAAATAGAATACATCAGAAGTTTTTTATAATGACCAATAAATTTTGTCATCTCATTAGATTTTATTGCACATGTGTTTTTAAAGCAAAAAAAAAAAAAAAAAAAAAAAAAAGACTAATTCTCTCAAAATCTGCAACAAAATTGGATTATTCTCACATGAAAGGCATGTAGGCTAAACCACAAAGGTACCAACTCATATCTGGAGTAAATTGTAAGATGAAACACAATTGAAGCCAATCAAGGGAGTACCCTACACTAGATCTCCACTGGCTTCAGAAGCAGGAGTTACCATATTTCAAACTGAAGAATAGGTCCTGAAGTCAGAGAGGTCCCTATACTCAGAAGAGGTGAGCATGTGTATTGTATTTATGCTCTTAATTAAGGATAAAACTGTAATTTCATGGCATTATTTACAGGGTGCAGCAAAGGTAAATAATAACAGTCTGAAATCTGAATTTGATTCAGCTTCTGACTTCCTCTGCAAGCATGAGGCAATTTTCAGTAGAAAGATGAAATGCCAGAGAACAAAATTTCCCCTAAAACAGAGACACTCTGCTAGAGAGGGTCAATAGAACCTTGCTGCCCAGGAATATGATTTGCAGTACTATCACAGACAAGGCTAATTGGACACTGGATGTTTGACTGAAACTTTCAGATTACTTTCAAGCAATCAATCATTATATTTCTAAAATAATAAAAATAAACAGATTAAGCACAAAAGCAAAAGTTGCTTTGTCTGCGAGTCCAAAAATACAGCTTTACTCACTCACAAGAGAAACTATTCATGGACAGAGAGAACACTGCATAATTTGTAGGTATTTGCAGGGTTTCCCCTCTCCACCCCAAGACTCCCTTTTCCTCAGAACAGCATGAGCCAGACAGAGCTTTTTGCCCCCCTACCAGTCTTGAATATTTTAGGTCTTGTGTGAGTGAATCGTAAAGAACTGGGACACAAAGTTCAGTTTAACCAACTGGCAAACAGGAAAGCACTCATTACTCTTTTAAAAGCATCCTTTGTGCAAATGACTACAGTGGAGCATGATGAATCAAAATAAGAAAAAGAAAAAAAAAAGAGGAAAAAAAAATCCACACAGGCAACATGACCAGAGTCCATCTACCCAGCCCAGTACAACCAGCAGGCAGAAAATACTGTCACCTTTAGCTGCTTTCTCAAACTGACCTTCTTGGCTGTGAAGCCCCAGTACCATCTTGACAAAAGCAGAGTGCAGGGGTAGACAGCTGACTTGCACTAGAATGTCAGCAAAACTCCTGCTTTCATTTTGCCTCGAAGGTTTTTACTGCTGACATGAAATTTGAGTCTCATGAACAAGGTATTTGAAAAGCTTGTTCAAGGAGAGGTGGCCAATTAGTATCTGTTGATGCCGGCAGTTACAGCACCAGACTGGAGCTCCATGAATTTTATTTACCATGGGCCTTGCAATTAAAGAGGATTGGGTTAATTGCACTCTGTACTGGCAAGAGAAACAAGAAGTGCTGTCCTTCTTCAGTGCAGGGTTTAGCCCATTGCTTTCTTGAGCAGTGAAACACCTGAGGTGTGCAGGCCCCAGTTTAAAGGGTTTCACATCACTGAAAACATGGATCTGACCATATGAGAAGCAAATCAGCACAGATCATGGAAGGTGTCAATAAAGACAGCCTGAAGAGAAACTTGTTCATGTAACTCAACTGCCCTTCTGAAGAGCCTTGGACAAAGCCCCTGGCAGCAGACTCCAGAAGCCTGGTGGACATGGGATCTGCAGGTCACCCCCTTGGAACTGCCCAACAGAAACACAAACAGAACCAACACTCCTGAATATGGCAAACAGGCCATGGGGGATGGAAATCACATCGAAAATGGAAGATGTTCAATGCATTCATCAAGACTCTGGAAAGAATTGAAAAGGAACATGACAGAGTTGCAGATGGAACATTTCTGGGTTTAAAAAATAGACAATATGGGGAACAAAAATAAAAGGGTATGGATGAGCGGATGCCACACTACATTTTGTTTTGATAAAAACAACAATTTTTACAAGATTAAAATGTGAGTGGGTTTTAAATCTGTACAACCTTTCAGGATAAGGGCATAGCACTGTAAAATTACACAAAATCATCAATTCATGATAACGAATAGAAACATGGGACATAAGAAGGAAACAATAATAGTACTTTAATTACTGCTACTTAAGTCAAAGGCTCATTGTTCAATGAAATAATAGTATGTCTGTCTCAAAAAGCTAAGCAAACAATTTAAAAGATTCAGAGATCAGCAAACACAACTGAAGAAACACAAAGACACCTGATTGAGCAAAGGGTAAAAACCTGCATTACTGATAAATACTAGGTATCATAGAAAAGTTACATTTGACAAGAAGGTTTCAAAATTATGTTACTAGTATACAGAAAAGAATACAATTTTTTTACTCCTGCTAGTCTTTTTCCTTCACACAGTCAAATACATTGAAATCCCTATTACAAAGTATTCATGAAGCCAAGAACAGACTGGAACTCAAAGTAAAATAAAGCATTTATATTTACACATGCTCACTGACATTGTAAAATATAAATGACATAAATGGACCTTAAACATTAGCTTTGTTCTTAGAAGTATAACAAGTTTCATACATTTGTCACATGTGACATCTAAGATCAAAAGTGCACAAAATATTTTTTTTTGAAATGTAGGTTACTAACTCCCAAAAAGACCTAGCATTTATTCTTACCTAATGATTCTATTCAATGTTTACCTCTCCAATGAAAGCAACACACATAAACTTCATGTTTTAGTTAAAAAGGAAACAGACTTAGCTAAAAAAAAGTGACAAACTGGAAAATCATTATTAGCAAACTGAAGGCCAGAAAACAAGAACTGAATCATACAAGCCTGATGCCTATACAAAGCACTGGAGCAGAGCATTTTAAATCAATCTGTTCATTCCAGGCAATATGTATAGTGGGACAATTATTTGTTTTCTTTTCTCCAATGTTTAGTCACCATAAAAACCCTCTACATGAAAACAGCTTGTGCTTTACAGTTCTAATGAAGCTCATAAAAAATTAATAGAATGTGAAGAAGGAAACATGATGATGCATAGAGATCATATGGCAAAAAAACAAGAAGTATGTGCAGGTCACATTGATTATGTGCTTATCTTACATTTGCATCTAAGGCAGCATTTGAAACCTAAAGGCTGGATTATAGAATGCATATCAGGAGTTGTTAGCTATCATGTCTAAAATGCCATGAATTTCAGAGAATGTATTCAAGTTTCTATCTTCTAGAGAATGGGAGAAACAAATACAAGAAAATGAACTCCCCGGTGAAATCTTGAGTGTGCTCAGAAGAATGGCAAAACCAACACCAATTGCTGGAAGGACAGGATTTTATTTGTTTAAAATTCTGTTTAGTTTTTTGACCTTGCCCTGTCCATCACAAAACAATGACCTGGGCAGAGTTCCTGTTCCAGGGCAGAGTGGAAGTTCCAGCCCTGTGTCAGGCTTTCAGCCCACATGCAAATGCTCTTGGTGGGGCATTGGAGCAGCACTCAACCACAGCAGCTCATCCAGGAGGAACTGCCAGGGCAGAGCTTATTCCAGTGCTTTACCCTGGAAAACTGAGTGGGTTATAAAGGAGAGAATTCTGCAGTAAATTTGCTCTAGAGTCTTCTCAGCTCACCTGGGATTTCTCTGTATTCTCCCAGTAAAATTACATAGGGTTGCTCTTTCAAAATTGAGTTGAATTGGACCAGTATTTTCTGTCTTCCTAGCAACAAATGCTAAGGTTTGCTTAGACTAAATTGGGTTCTGATGTCTTTTTTTATAATACACTATTTCCTCTTGATACCTTAAGAAGAGGTATAAATACACAAGCAGCAGCAACAAATCAGAATAAAAACAGTATTGAAGAACACAGTTCAGAATTGTGTTTGATTCATAAATCCTTAGCTTATGCTATCAATGTTGGAATCAAACTCTGACAAGCAACTCTAAAAAGGCTTTTTTAAGGTTCCTCATTTATCCTCTTTAAACTTGTCTGTTCTAAAACACATTATGAGAATAGGAAAATATTGTGAAGTAACGTTCATTAACACCAAGGGTTGGGGAAGAAAGAAATCAGGTGCAGGTAGCAAATAATAAGAATCCCATTCATGTTTAAGAGCTGAGATTGCTCATAACTAGATTGCTGACAAGGAAAAGGAAGAAGATGATCAGACATAATAGTAGGCATTGTTTTCAAAGATGCTCTTCTCTAAAAAACCAGTAACTTTCTAGACTTCACAATTCAGGAGAAAGTTGAAAACAAAGAACTCTTCCCTGTAGGAGATAGTTCCCTGTAGAGGAACTACATCTCTTCACTACATACACTGACACACTCCTGATATCTTTTTGAATGAAGTGTGTGTGCAACTAAACAATGTATCTTGCTATAAACTATCTGTCTACATTATTACATTTCCAGCTGCCATTTCTCTGTAATTTAATGCTAATTCCTTCATGTTTATATTTGATGCTTTTAATACTATTGTTTTCCAAGGCATTTCAAAAAAGTATTTACCTCGATGAGTTTGTACTGATGAAATTAAATTAAACAAAACAAAACAAAACCAGTTGCATGAGCCTCTCTGCTGTTGACACTGACTAGGCTGTCTACAAAACTAATCTGCAACACTCCTCAAGTATATTAGTAAGCATCAGGCAAGAGCTAAGCTCAAAAAGGATGTAATTACAAACACTAATGAGTCATGAGAAGACAGATAGAAACTAAAATTGTAAGTTGATTAAAGATACCCTTAGAATGACAGGAACAGTGAAAGCAACAGTAAGGCAAGAACTAATCCAGTTCTACCAGAAACTGGTTAAGACTACTGGTGTCAAGATCAATCATTTGAGTCTTGTTCCAAATCATTCTTCTGCTTATGCCCTTTTGCTATTCACATCTGTCCTATTATATACCTGTTTATCTAAAGACAAAGAACATATGGCAGTAGAGCCACTGAGACAGCAAATGCAGACTAATGGGTACAGCTGTCACACGGGAAAGCCAGGCAGGTACATTCACCCATCTGCCTTTGCACACACAGTGACTGGAACATGGGCTATCCCCTCCCTGAGCTGGAGAGAAATCTTGAAAACCTGCTCTCAAAATTGAGAAAAATTGCTGATGTCTGTTTGTACTTCAGTTCTTCATAGGTTTTGTTCGCTGAACTTCTCAAAGTAAGTCATAAACACTCCTGGCAAGTATAAGCTTGTAAAGCAAAAAGCACATCTGAACTTCACTATTGCTGCTAGACACTTCATTTCCCCCTCACTTGTACCACATATCTTCTTTAACTTAAGGAGTTCTTCCTCAGCCTGACTCACATCAGATTCAGGTGTGTTGCCTGCCACTTTTGATGTATTGGCATTTTGTTATTCCTATGCTCATGGACTTGAGCTATCCTGGTTATGTTTTGGATGTTGACTCTTTATTCAGCTGTCTTTATTCTGAAATTGGATTACAAGCAGCAGATTCAATTATGCAGCTGGAAAGGAACACACATCACCTTTCTTGCTACTGCAGAAAAAACCCACTATCTCTGGGGGAAGGAGTACAGGGAGAGTCATGTCAGTACAGCAGTGTGCAGAGATCAGGATCACTATGCTGGTTACTTGCAACAGCATGTCCCAGTCCTGAGAGTATTTCATCCAAGCTGAGCTTTTTGTAGGATTGCAGCTGTTGAAGTTTTGCCTGTACTTAAATTCTCCCACTTTCTCTGTTCCCATGAAAATAGAAACTTTTAATAGTCTTTAATAGAAATTAAAGAATTCAGTTTGTGATTAACAGCTGAATTCTACAGTTACTGAAACCAAATCAAATTACTGAATTGCTTTTACTCTAAATTATTATTTCTATAAATAAGCATACAGATGAAAACACGATTCATTTTCAAATGGAAAAACTACCTACAGCAATATAATCAAAGCATTGGCAGGGTGGCCTCCTGCCTGCAGGCACACAGTACAGAGGAACAGGTGAGAGCTGGCATGTTACACTGCTGAGCTCAGCACAGGCTTCCTCAGGTAGGGAAAGGACACTGTTCTGCAAACAGGCTCTGTATGGGAACCAATTTTAGCCCCACCCTGGGTGACACGTAGGTTTCACTGAACTGTATCATCAGCAGCCAATTCCTGATGGATTAACAAGATCTTTAGAGAGGCTAAACATGAGATTTCAAATGATTATCAATGCTAGAAAGAAATAATTATCACACCTAAAGGACTAGAATATGGAGAGATGTCTCACGTTATTGACATTTGATCCAAATACTGGTCTATTTGTCAAAACCTGAAAGATAAGGGAAAAACCCCAAAAACCAAACACATTTCTACAGAAGCAAATCAACATGGACAAAGAAGACCAGCAGCAATACTATCTTTGAACAGATCTTTCAAACACAGTTAAAGACCATTTGGCTGGAAAAATGGACCACATCAATTTTGGTGTGAAAGGCGTAGCTGCATTTTAATTCATTTACAAAAAGCTTACAGATGTGGTTTAGACAGGAGTTGCTCAAGTTGCAAATATGCCTTGCTCTGGCAAGTCTCAATTTTTTTCCAAAGGATAGGTCACTGTAGAGAAGGACAAAAAAAACCCTAACCAAGCAGCCTTGGGAATACATGAAAAACACTTTTCAGTCAGAGCTAAAATTGAATATTTTTATACTGAAACCAGGCTAAACTGCTTCTTCAGGAAATTCTCAAAGGCAACACAGCTGAGGTTGCTGAAAGAACAAGAGGGGTTGGGATGCATTTTGGTCAACAGTTTTGGGCAACTGCAAATTCAGGGAATATGGAAGATGTAGCTACCAATAAAGTCAAACCACTTAAACTGAGTTCATAATTTCTTTGATAGTCCTTTGAACCTGAAACTCAAGATGAAACTGAGGATGGGATCAAGTCCTCCTGCACTGAAACCTATGAATTAATAGAGGTCTGCACCAGGCTGATCCTAAAAACCCCTCTCAAGGAGTAAAGCTGTATTCATGTATTTCCACAATGCTGAGAAGACTCTCTTGAGTGAGAGAATAACATTTTCGTGTAGTTACAATGATTACCTGTTTTTTTAACAGCAGCCTTTTCTTCTCCCTTCAGAATTTGTAGACCAGGCAAGCTTACCATTATTCATGAATGATCCATGACAAAGAAAAATGATGCTATGGGCAAGGGGACTGTTTCAGAGATATACTTCAGGAGAGACTTTGGAAATAAATGCATTAAAATACACACCTTAACAAACCTTGTAAGTTACCATGTTCATGGTAACTACACTGACTAACAAAACACAAAAACCTACGGTCTGTGTGCACAGTACCAGATAGTAACAGAGCATTGTCCAGAAAACAGCACCTAGTGAAAATGTTGGAAAGTTCAAATAAGCAATGAGAGATAGTTACTTCCAAGAGCATGGTTCTTGCCTCTTCCATTCCTTGGGACCATTTCAATAGATATTCTACCAGCACAACACCCCTCAAAAATTGTGATGTGTGTGCCTATTGTAAATAGGGTTTGTATCAGCAAAGAAAAGTGCTCTTGCTAGTTTATAGCTTACCCTGATTCCCTGAGTGAAAAAGCAGCATCAGCAAAACACCATTTTTATTGTAGAATGATACCTATTCTTGCATTTTTGCCTGTATGGAGTGTTGTAAATAAGCACAGTCCTTAATGGCATTTCCATGCACATGCAAGTTTTATGTGCAGATCTCACTCCAGGTGATTTCATCCTCACTGCCATTCATACCTTAATGTCTTTCTTGCAGGTTTCAGAGGAATCACTAAAATCAATAAATAAACTATCTCCCAAAAGGTACATGCCTTTCACATCATGTAAAATGGAAATTCAGTGGAGAGCAGACAAGTTTTTAGAGCTCAGTCTATAAAAAGGGGAAGCATACACAGTTCAGTGGAAAAATGTGAAGGAGTCATGTAAGGTAGGCAGAAGTTAGCAGTCTGAAGCTAATTTCTAGTGAAGTTTAACTTGAATTTATGATGTAATTCTGTAACCAGCAGAGAATTGTTGATGTGGCAGTCTTCTTCCCCTGCATTTTTCCTCTTTTCCCTGCTTATTTACAGGTGTGTTAAATCAGAACACAAGTCTATTCTATTTCCTATACAGATGGAGCTCTCTTCCTGCTTTTAGGAGAGAAATTACCATTACTGGAGGAAATCTGATTATGGATTATTTCACTGCTTGAGTCACTACTTGTATGTAGATGTTACTACTCATGCAGTATGAAACACAATCTTCAATCTCTAGTGTAATAATTATGAAGAAAAAGGAGAGTTAAGGACAGACCACAAATATCTTGATCATCAATGAAATCTGCAAGAGAAGCTTCTGGAGAGAGCCACTTAGATATTTTCCCTTGGATCCTTTGATTCATACAAAACTGATCTCAAAACAGATTACAAAAACAATGAAAATACATATGGGAAAACTCAGCTGTAGACTCCAGTTTTAGATGGTGACAACTGGTAACATTTCTTTAAAATGCCTCAGTCTGTTAACAATCTAAAGCCCTCTGCAAAAGACTTTGAAAAATTTGCCAAATACTGAGTGAAACTGTACAACAGCTTGAAATGGCATTAATTAGAAGGGTGGTTCATGGTGATTCCATTAATAGAAAATTGAGAGCCACAATCACCCTTTCAGTTTAAAGGTAACAAGCATTGTGTAGAGTGAGAGTTTTGAAAAACTATCAGCTGTTTGATATGCTTTGTAAAGATCAACAATACAGAGACATTCCAGTGTAAAGACAATGAATAATAAAGATTACTTTCACACTAAGACATTAACTTCCATATTGCAGTCAGACAGACATTTTGACAGTCAAAGTACTGCACAAACACAGGCACAGAAGCAAAATGTTAGGGGAAAGTGCCATTATGTAAACACAGAGAATAAAGAAGGCAGAACTAAGCTGCAGAGGGAATACTCAGGCTACTACTTTTGTTAGGAAACAAAAAATGCTGAACTCTCATGCTACTGTTTTATGATCAGCCTCTGCTTCATTCAAACAAATTCCCTCATTTCAATCTGCCTTGGGTCATCCTGATGCCTTGTGCAATTTGTACATCCTTGAAACTGATGTGATGGCTGGAAAACCAAATGCCTATTTCAAGTGAAGTGTCTGCCACCCATTATTTTGGATGACTTGGCCAAAGTGTGAGTGTTCACAGGCACATGTGCTCTGACTACAGGAGACATACAATTGAGAAGTAGGATGCTCAAAGTAAACAAACCAGTAACAGAAACCATTGCAATTGGGAATCAACTCTGAGGATTAAATAACCTAAACATTGCCAGAGCCCCCATTTTTCAGTGCATCAGCTTTGCTTCACTTGACACTAACAAGAACACAGCCAAGAATCAGGACTGGTGAATCTGGCCACTGTGGAAAGCTGCTTGTCTGACTGCACAAACTGTTTTCCTTGTTGTTTACTAAAAATTTATTTAAAAATAGGCATCAGATGTCTTTGCAATCCAGCTAAATAAACCACAGTAACTACTGAAAGAAGACATTAATTGCTCCTCATTCCTTTCCCACCATTATTACATCTTTGCCATGACAGCAGAAATAGCAATGGTTCAGGTTCTTCCTCTTAGAACAGCCAGACAACCCTTAAAACATCAATTTCCCAGGAAGTAGAAAGAATCCCCAATTTCCATGAACAGGCATTTGCTGTCTGAGATGGATCTTTCTCCCCTCCCTCTACTAAGAAACAATTGAAATCTACTTTGCACCTTTCCAAAATGCTGTGGGCAATTACATTCAGAAAGAAGTCATTCATGTCTGACACTCATATCCCACGACAAGCATAGATAAAATAGCTGTCTTGCTATCACAAGTGCATCATTTTTGCATCTGCTACAACAACTGATGAGATCAATCACTGGACTGTAACAAAGTAAAAATATTAGCCATCAGTATATTCAAGTTCTTGGATGAGAAGAGACAGCCCATCTCATGACACTCACCAGGGCTGCTTGATGAAAGGTTTCATTCCTACATCTCCATTTCTTCTGCTTAGTAGTGAGTGTCCTGGGAGGTTCTTGATATTAGTATAACAGAAACAAAGGAAAAAGAGAAATACACCTGTAGGAAGGTCAGGATTCCAACTCAGGATTTAGTATTGAGTGCAGTTGCTCTAAAAACTGTAACAGAAGTTACTTTTTGAGGGGGATGGGCATTTGTCTATTTGTTCTCCTTACCCAAGAGGCCAGTTTATTCCAGCACCTATCCCAATTAAAGTCACCTCAGTAAACCTAAACTATTTTTAAAAATTAATTTTATTTGTGAGGCTAATACCTGCATGCAGTTTAGCAGCAGGAACCACATTTTTTAGCCTTGCTTGATTATGCTATATGAGAAGAGTAAAAATGTTAAAAACCCCCCAAAAACTACTGCAATAAAAGGACTTTTCTTGCAAAAGAAATGGCTACTGTCTGTTTCCCTCTATCACTTATGTGATAAGTCTCAAACAAGACACCATTTTATTTTCTTTATTGTAGAATAGCATTTTATAGCTTTATTCTCTTTGCTCACCTTGCATCACCCTGCTGGTGGTAAGAAACTGAGTCAGCATGGCACTACTTCAGAAGCCAAAGCTGCACCACTCCTCAAATACAAAACTGCATTAAAAATGTAACTTAAAGAAATGGCTCACATACAACCACTCCACAAAGGCAGGAAACTGCTGTGGAGTGAGGCTCAGGAATCAGGCTTGGATAAGGCAACCTGCCAAACTTGGCTACAGGCTGCATGCCACACGGTCAAACTGCCTCCTCTGTGGAATTTTTCAATTTCTGGTGGATATGATACATGCAGTATCTCACTGCTAATTAACTTGGATTGTTAATGACCACCAGGCACTGTGTTATAATCACGGGGACACCACTAAAATGCTACAGAATTACCTTCAGCATTTCCACAGGCCAATGAAAACTAACTAGCAGAAGGTAAACCATCTCAAAATCTCCTACTATCCTCTGCTCAGATTAAAGCACAAAGATGGTAAATATAAGTAACTGCAGTGTCACTGTCCTTACTACACTCACTCTGCAGAGGACATTCATTTCCAGAGGTGTTGGTTCAGCACCTTCTGTGAGCACTTTGTTGAGTCCAATCTCCCTCAAAGCAAGCCTGACATTCCCTCCTGACTTTTGCCAGCCCTCAGTGCACATAATAAAGCATCCTTATGCCCTTATTTAAAGGAACAAGTTCCCACAGAAATACCAGCAGACTTTAATCTATAAGTGCAAGAGAGTAAAAATAATAAAAAAGAAAAGGTATCTGGGACAGAACTGAAGAGACTCATAAAGATGCCAAGGAAATGAATTTTTTTCCTACATTTGCCCTCCCCCAGTTTTAGAAGTATTAATAGGAAATAAAACCAAAACAATCAAGTAAAACCACTTCAACCAGGTCAAATGTGTGTTGAAGCGAAGGTAAGAAACCACTTAAAGCTCTCACAGGATTATAAACCCCTTTGACAGGTCTGATAATTTTAAAGGCTTAATTCCATTACAGTATCTGGCAGCCTGCAAGGGCACATTTTACTAACCATAGGCCACCAGGTCATAATAGATGTTGACAGAAAACAATAAAGGTTAAGTAGATGTAAGACCATAAAACATTTCAAGCTGCACAGTGCCAGAGATGTTAACTAGCAGTCATGGAGCTCTTTGAGAGGAGAAAACAATGATTGAGTCCCTGCATCCCTAGGGAATCAGATGGCCAGGATGGCCAGCACAGGCCATGCTCCCATGACATTAAGATCTTTTTGGCTGTGTCAAAGCCCAAATTTCCTATCTTAAAACTGAGAGTGCAAGATCAGATTAACTAAGCTGAAGAAAACATAGGCACACAATAGGTTTGACTAGTCCTCTTCATCTGGCAAACACAGAGAGCAGCTGCAGCTGGCAGCAGCTGCTGTTCCACAGAGGAGCAGCAGGGCTGGAGGCACCCTGGCAGCCAAGGTCAGGCAACCTGCAGTTGCCTCTGTGCCACAGTGGAGCACTCTGACTTGGTAAAGCAGCACTCAGATTCTTACCATGATGAAGATCTAAGCCAGCAGTTAAAACAATTCAGCAAGAAACAGTAATTTTGCCTTCAATACCCCTCAAAACTTACTCAAGCACTGCAATGGAACCACTGCAGGTGGCAACGCTCACTTCAACTCCCCCTGAGAGTATTTATGCAACTTATACACGCAGTTAAAACTCCAACATGTAATTTGGATTGCTCACTCGTGAGGGGTGCCTAGATACAGCAACAATGGCCATAATCACAGAGTCAATCTTATTTCAGCCACTAAATATGAAACTTAATATTTGACATTCCAAATGAGCAGAAAGGAAGGTAATGCACAGATCATTGCCTGTGTGCATGGAAGAGGCTTAAAAGCTGCTCTCTTCTGCATTCTGTCTTCCACAAGGCACTAGGAGAATATACACCAATAGATCTTCTGTTTTTTCTCTTCCCTATGCAAAAGAACTCCCCTGAACGACATCTATCTAGATAATAAATTGTCAATACCACAAACAATTAAATTAGAAATAGTTCAATATGTAAGGGGGTGGGAGCTGACTACTGACCAAATCTGACATACAAATAGCCTGCTAATTTGTCAGCAAGCCAAAATAAATGGAATGGGCTGGCTACAGGTGCAGGTAAACGCCTCAGAAATAGACATCAATAAATCATTTAGCTCTCTATAACATTTTAGATTACAGTCATTTAACATGAAGGACATTTTTGCCTTTGCAATATGATTCATGAGTGCTCCAAGTGAGTCAGCACTTCAGAACTTCCATTTTTTGATCTCCTATAACCTACTCTAATTTAGCATATATTATAAACTGTCTTCTGCTTATCACAAAATACAAAATCCAAGATTATGGGGTATTGCACACTAATGATCAAGTCTCCAAAGTCTCAAACTCTCTCTGTGAGAGAATTAATATCCTTGATATCTTTTTTAGATGTAGAGACAAAGAGGAAGTTTGCTGAATGTTGGGCAAGCCAGACAGCCAACATCCTAGTTTTACTAGATGTGTCTACATAGAAGGATGGAAAGAGTGGGTCATCATATATTATATGTGTTCCAAGTAAAAATCACTTGGTCCTCATAATTTTCCATCTCAAGTTCTTCTTCAAAAAGTCAGCCTGCAAATAACTGTTCTGTCTCATCAAAGGCTGTGTTTCTACCAAAATTATACAAGGTGTCACAAACAGTAACAGACAGAAGCTTAACTGCATGTTCTAAAGAAGGTCAGTCTTGTACAAAATACACAAGGACCATCTACACTTCTATTTTGCAAAGATCTTAGAAGTATATCTACAATTTGTAAAGTCAATAAGTAAAAAAAATTCAAATCTTCCATTACTAATGGACTAAGACCACATATGAACTTCAATGAACATTTGTTTCTGACCTCATCCTACTGCAACTGTGGTCTAATGAAGCATATTTCTTGACAGACATCAACTACTTCAAAGACCTCCCAGGTAAATCAGCCAATTAAGCAATAACAATATTTCCACCCCAAGGAATAGTTAGAAAACATATATAACCACTTGGAAAATGGCTGATACAGGACAATTTAACAGTATGTGTCTTTGTGCAAGACAACTTGTTTCTAAGTTTCCTCCAGACTAACCTCTCAATTGCCCTGTTGCTAGAAAAACAGGAGGAATGCAAAGGTGTATAGGAACATGAAGAACAGCTGGTTATTTCCAGCATATGGTATTTTATTACACCTAGCATAGGAGGAGTTTTTACATACTTACAACTCCACATGACAGTCAGGCACATTGCCAAACATGTATTATAAACCAGAGCTAACAGCCAAATCAGGACAGAACCCCAGTTCAGCACCATATTCACTAAGATGCCCCCAAAACTTACTAAAAAACACAACCAGCATGACACAATTCTGCAGAGTATCTGTCTGATACTCTGGAAATCTGCAGTTAAAACTACTGACAGCAGTAAAATGAGAATGCTGAGAAGTATCCGCAGCAGAACCCGTTAACAGAACCAGGGAGACCCACAAGCTGCTCAAGGCAGTCAAATAACAGTCTGTGATCAATAGAAGCAAATACTGCTGGCAGATCAAGCAGGATCAAGACTACATAAGCCACTGCAATCTGTATGAATAAGTAAATCATGACAGGCTCCTCTGAAAGCCATGCTGTTAGGCTGATGCTTGGAAACCTTAACTTTCTAAAACAGTTGGATAGTGTCAGTAGATAAGACAGTAAAAGTGCTGTTAACACCCTGTCTGGCCTGGTGTACGGATAAGTAAGTGCACTAAGTGGCACAAAACCCCCTCCCTCAGTATTTTTTCTTTTCCTAGTACATACTAATGCAGAAATAAGGTTGTTAGTAAATGTTAAATATATTAACCCACAAAAGCAAGCACCAGCTCAGTAAAACTGGCTATCATGACTGAGAACTGAAGGGAATCCTGTGATAAACTCCTGTTAGCTCTCCCTGTTACCTTCATAGGTTTGCCATGAAAAGGTAGTCAAGAATAAGTAAAGGAGTGCTTTTTATGAGAATCCCAGTTCTTACCATGTGCTCTAGTTCTGCTTCTACTGAAGCTCTACTGGCTTTATTTGTAACTAAGTTAGGTCAGAACAATTTTGAAAATCCAGTACAGATAGTTTTAATGATAAGATCATGAAAGAATGAACCTCTCCGGGTACTATAACACTATATCCAAACAGCATTCTAACAAGCTTGTATTGTATATCCCACAACAATTATGGGATTCTGTCTGCTTCCAGGATGGAAAGAGAGTCCAGCTTGCCTACCTCCTTCAACTCAATTTAATAGATGCAAGGGGCACCAAGGAGGTATAAAAAACACATATTAACAACAAAATTCAATTTGAGAATTAGAAGTTTATAAACAAACACTAAGGGTAACTCATCAAAATGTTGAGAGCTGTACTTCAGTTACAATAAACAAAAATAATGAGAAGCTTAGCTGGCTGTCAGAACATTTTATTGGTACTAATAAGGACAACTGAGAACAAAATAAACTTTTTTGTTTGTTTGTTTTTTAATGGAATAGGTAAAACTGTCATTGGTTGCACTGGATTACTGTCAACAGAATGAACCCAAACAAGCTAAGACTCAGGATTCACAACACACTCCAGAGAACATTTAAGAATGATTCAGGTCAAGAAGTGAAGAAATGTACAGTATTTATTAGAGGTGGGCTGGGTGGCAGCTTTCCATACTACTGAAGTAATTACTGTCCCAATGTCACTCATTTTTCTTTATAACTATAATTTGTCTTGATTTTAAGGGGAAAATTCTTCAAGCAACTTCCAATTAAAAATAGAAATAAAAAAAACTGTCTGTGTTCTTTCTGGGTTTCTCTTGTTTCCTTACTGAATTGTCAGTGAAAGCCAGACTGGCTGGCTGCTTTCTCCCTGATGATGAATGGATATGCACTCTTCCCTGTCACTGCTGTGCTTTACTGTGCAGTGCTGTACCTCTCACAATTAGTAAAACAGCCATTTCATCGAAGGCTGGCTCATCATTTCATATGCTGGTTTAAAAGGCTTTGTTTACTAACTTCAAATTGCTTTTAGTTTCTTCTAAAACAACTATTTTATATACCAAAACGTTGTTTTGTTTCAGCATTTTAGATGAAGATATACCCTGTGGAATTTTGGTTCCTATCCTGCTGTTAGAAGAGCCAAATAATATTAACTTAATATATTCTTTCAAGTGTGTTAACTTTTAGTTATTTTTTAATTAATTTACTTTTGTTTCGCTTATTTCAAAGAAATAACCAGCAACACCACATTACAGTGAAACAGATGTCATGTCTACTGTTCTGCTTTTTTTTCCACAGAACTTTCTGTTTTCTTCTGGATAGGCAGTACAAGGAAAACGAACTCTAGGAAATTTAGCAGACATGCAGTGGGGTCATTGGTCATTTGTCACATAATTTTTTTAAAACCCTCTGGATATGTCTCTGCTGTATCCTGCAAGGTACCAGCAGTAGTGAACCATCCACTCAGCCTGCACAGCTCTCCATATGCCCAGCAAGGCTTCTGAGACTGCAATTAGATCACCCAGCTCCAGCCTGCATAGCTCTGAACGACAATGCAGCAATAGCTGAGCAGCTGGGAGGAAACCAACCTTGCTGTCCAGCTGCTTACATGCAGATTCATGGCAGTCTGTTAGGAGCAGCTTCTTCTGCTTGTTGCATGCAAGAGAAAACAGAAGTTCCGTTTGCCAGAGCAGCCTCAGAGGGAGGTATTTCCTGTGGCACTCTCTGCTCTCCAGCTGAGAGGAACCAAACCAGAGTGCATCTTCATTGAGATCTCTGGAACACCATTTTAACAATCTTTCACATGATAAGGTTTTGGGTTGATTTCTGCTTGTTAGTTCCTTCCCTTAGTCTTATGTTATTTTTAAATAATCAACAATATATTCTTCTGTTATGAGAATAAAAAGTTACAATCCTGCCATCCCATAGAGTGACAGCCTCCTGATGGCTTCACTCTAATGATTTTTTTAGTCACTGTTGATCAACAATATCCCTTTTGCTCTTGTAATGGTCATGAGAAAGCAGCCTTGCATTGTCACAGTCCCAGTGACAACTGAGGATAACGTGGGAACTTCTGTGTCCTCAGCTTACCTCATGACATAGAAAAACACTATTCTCTTGTCTTAGTTACACATCTTGTAATTGCAGGGGCTTGAGGCATTGGATTCAGAGACTCTCTTGAACTAATTGCTGCACTAACTCTTATGGCAACAGCAAGCCTGTTTTGCCAGACTATTCTCTCTAAACTATCTCACTGTGATTAATACAGCACCTGTTACTACAACAACAAATTGTTTATTCATTGAGCCTAAGAATCTTCTATTTTTCTCTCACTGTTGGTTTGCATGCTCTGCTTCTTTGATAGCTGGCCCCTGTCCACTGCATGTGGACAAGCTTTCCTGGATGTTCCTGGAGCATCCATCCAGCATAAGGGTCCCAGGACTAAGTGCTACTTTCAGCACAAGTAATACCAAGAGAGTGCATGTGTTTCACTGAAATATGAACACAGTAACATTTCAGCCAGGATCACAGAGACATTGACATGCACAGCTTTGATATTTGTACCCATCCTACTTCAATCTACACAGGATTAAAGGCTCACGACTACATTTCAAACCTCTCTTATCACTATTTTCAATTGCCAACATGGAGAATGAAACTGTACCTTGCTCGTTCAGATGACTTCTTTACTAGTGAAATTTCACTGCATTTACAGACCTATTTCCCCAGGGATTTTCTGAGGGCTCCTCCAGAAAGGGGTAAAGGTGGGGTGGGTGGGAACCAAACCAATGTTAAGTAATTTTTAAAATCAAACTTTGATCATAAATTTGATACTGAGCCTTTGGTTCACTCTTCTGTTCACTGAAACTGGAGCATTACTGAGTTCTTCTCAAATAAATTTACATGAACCCAAACTTTTGTTCACATGTTCTATTGCACTTTAGCTGCCATCTTAAATGCTAAGCAAAAAGAGGAACAAAATTCTGCTAAGCAGATTGGTGACAACATGGAGAGATACGCTTCTGTTCAACTCTGAGGACTTCCACTTTTATGCATGATTAAATGCTGATAATTACTTTATTACCAATATAGCTATAATAAACTCTTAACTTGAACAAAAACTACAGGAAGTATTAGGCAACGTAGAGCAATTTTAGGTGGATCTTAGTTTTATGTACTTCCATTTCCAATAAGTGTTTCAGTCACACTAATTGCTTTTCTTAGGTCACCCCAGCCTAATGACATGGTTAGCTTAACCTGAGACACGACTTCTTCAGAGAAACTGTCTCCACAGAAACTTTTCATTCTAAAATCAACAGATGTGCAGAATGAACATTATCTTCTATAGTATTATGAGCCAAGGTAAACTGTCATAAATGTGGGTTCAATTTAACCAGCTCACCCCATGAGATGTCCACAGAGAGCATCAAAAGATGACAGATAGTAAGGGAATTTTAACCAGATCTTAGAATGGGCTCACCTGAACTCAGGACAAGCAGCTTGTACAACTGAAGTCACAACTTGTTTTGACAGCAGCTTTAGTGGACCCAGAATCACTGATGCTACTTTATGCAAAGTCTATTTTACCTTACACAGCAATTTTATCAATTCAAAGAGCTGTTATCTAAAATAGCAACCTCTCTTCCCCCAACAGACCGTGCTGTCAACATCAGAATTGCAAACAATGAAGCTGTATAGATCCTTTGCATTTTGTTTTTGGCATACATTGATATGTGCTATTTTATTCAGTTTTTGGATACTATTTGCATTAAGCCAACAAACTAAACAAAAAGAATAAAACTAAGGTCCCAAATTCTAGTCTCGTATCACTAGTTTGAAACTTTCTAAAAACTCCTTAAATCATATGCAAATTAAATAACCTTTTTAGATTTTACACAGGAAAAGATTAAGCAAGACACTTGTTACTACTCAACATAAGGGGCAAAAAACTTGTCAAGTGGAATACCCGAGACTGTCACTGATACCAATACTACTTTGAGATCTTCTATGAAAGCACTTGCCACAGATGTGAGTTCTGCATGGCAAGGTCTTTATAAAGACAGCAAAAATGAAATGGTGGCAGCAGTATTGTCACTGCTGCTTGCAGAACAGCTTGTCACGTTCTGACAGCGCCAGACAGGCTAAAGTTGCAGGAAAGGCCACTGATAATTGGTGCTGCCTTTTGGTTTTCTGACTGCAGATGCAGCGGGGGAGCGGGCCGGCGAACGCCGCGGGCCGAGCCGCGGGGCGCGGGCGGTGGGAGCCCGGCGGGCCGGGCAGGCAGGGCGGGCAGGGCAGGGCAGGCAGGGCAGGGCAGGGCAGAGCCCGCTGCCATCGCTGCCAGCCCCGCGGCCGCTCCCACAATGCACCCGCTCCCGCACACACACAGACACGCAGACAGACACACAGCCGAGACACGCACACGGACACGGGCTCGGGCTCTCCCGGGCGAACGCGCTCCAACACCCGGCCCCGCTCCCGCACGCACGGCCCCCGCCCCCCCGGAACCAACTCACCCCCGAGTTACATCCCATTCACAAGCCTGGGCTTCCTCTGCCGCCCCTCCTCTGCGCGCCTGCCTCTGCTGCTGCAGAGAGGCCACATATGTCTGCAAACACTTCTAGGCAGAAACCAGCCAGTGCAGAACAAAGACAGCCGGGGTTGCCTTCATCTCAGCACAAGGCAGCCAGTAGCTATTTTCAAGCTTGTTCCCTCTCCCTCTCTGAGGGCACCCTGCTCTGTTTCTCCTTCTCTCTCTCTCCTCTTTGCCTGTCCAGCTACTGCACAACACGCATCAATTATTCATTGCTTGTCTCCCGGTTTCCAGGCAAAACCAATCACAGATGGAGTCTTGCTAATGGGCTCATGCCGTACTTGCCAACAGGCTATTTGTGCTCAAGCTACAACCCTCTAGAGACAATAAAGAGAATCAGGTTAAGCTTTAAAACTTCACACGTACGCGGAGACCTAAAACGGCGATAGACATGTAAGCATCCCTATGACATTGCTTAGGAGTACGTCTTCGGCATACAGCATGGCAGAAGGCTGCTGTAAATCTTCCGAAAGGGTTTTAAGAAAATCAAACACTTAGAAAAATCTCACCTCAGCTGCATGTTACTGATATTGATGGTTCTCTTTTCTGTCTCTAGTGATCCATGTCTTGCTTTCCCATTACACAGAGAGGAATGTCCTTCTCTCATTCTCGTGCACGCACACTCACACACACACGCAGCCACAGCCACTTTGCCAGAAGGAAGAGAGAGAAAGAGAGGAGGGAAAAAAAAACCCACCCAGGCAGCTCACATTTCAAACTTGCAAGGAGGGGTGGTGCTTAAAACGTTAGGACAAAGCCTCTGTCTCTGGCACCCAGCCAAAATACTAAAATAAATCCCCTCGATCAATTAATTGGAAGCAACACTTGTTCGAGCCCGCGTAACAAACCATTAAGGGCAGTGGGGCTGAAAAGCCTCGAGATTTGGGAAATCTTGTACCCTTGCTTCCCCCCTACCCTGTTTGCTGAATGCTGTTGACTAAATCCATCAAACTAGTCATGCTAATTAGCGTCCAGGGCAGCGCGGCGGCGGAGCAGCGCCCGGGGCGGGCGGCCCCGCGGCCGGGAGTTTCCTTCCGGACCGGCCGCCGCCCCGCGCCGGGCAGAGCGACCGGCGGGCACAGGGACCGGCGGGCGCAGGGACCGGCGGGCACAGGGACGGGCTGGGCACAGGGACCGGCGGGCCGGGCCGGGGGAAGGTCGCTGGAGCGGCGGCGCCGGCTGCGGGCCCCAGGGCGCCCCAGCGCTGCCGCTCGGCGGAGCCACGGGCGCCGTCCCTCCGCCGCCCGGGGAAACTGAGGCAGGCGGGCGGGCGGGGGCTGCGGGCTGCCGCCTGAACCGCTGTCACCTGCGGGACAGCCCGGGCCGGGCAGGCTCCGTGCGCTGTGCTTGCGAGTTCAGCTCTTCGCCTCTGCCGGCCGCACGCTGCTCCCGAGACATCCCCCGTTCCCACGCCACTGCCAGTTCAGGGCTGCCTATGGAAGAGTTTAAACACGTCCAGCTGTGCCTGCGGTGGTCAGCGTTTGAACTGACAGTGCGGGAAAAAAAAAGGCAACAAACAATCGACCCCCAGGAAGCAAATGCGACAATTCTTTGCTGCCTCTCAAAGGGCAAACTGGCAGTTTAAGTTGTGGCCAGCCGAGCACCAGCCTTTTCCTGCCACCCTCCGCGGTGCAGAGCCACTTCCTTCCCTGTACAACCTGCACAAAGGCACCTCCACCTCTTAAAGGCGCACCCGGCCCTCTCGCATGAAGCAGCCGGCAGCTTCCAGCGAGAAACAAACAAAATACAAACAATCAAAAGAGGAGGACTTGAAAAAAAATACTGTCTCTCCAGCAAAATTCCATTCAGTGAAAAAATGGCCTCGGGTTCCCTTGCTACGCTTACAGTCACTTAAATGTGCTTCCCAAACACCTTAGCAGAGAGTCGGCAACATGACAGATCGAAGCAGCAAACTATCACAGATATCAAAGAGCAGCTCTTCTCTGAAAAATGATTCCATAAAAAAGCATTGTCAGATTTCATGTTCTTTTCTTTTTTTCTTTTCCCCCTAGGGAATCCACTACAAACAGGTAAGAATTATGTGAGCACTCACTTAACTTCCCCTCCTGACATAGGATCTCAAGGTCAGCCTGTCAGACAGGGTTATTGCTTTCTCTCCACAGCCATCAGACCAAGCAGAACTGCAAACCAAACCCTCCACACTTTGTACAATCTCAGAGCTGCACAAGTGTGGCTGAAGGAACACTTCACAACAACACAACTGCTCCAGGACTCAGCACTGGGCCAGCATCCCTAGCAGACAGTGCAGAGCCTGGGCAAGCCTTCAGCTATACCTAGCTCCTCACAGATGCAGGTGGACCCACCGGGCTGCTGTAACAAACTCTCACACAAAATGCAGTTTCCATTGCAGTTGGTCAAATTTCAGATTCAGTCACATGGAAGGGAAGTACAGAACTTTGCACATTTTTTTCATTGCCTTTCAGAGTAGACAGATGCTTTAAGGAGATGTAAATTATATAGCTAGACTGGCAGAATAGATATAGGAAGCCCAAATTTTAGGGTACTGTCAAAGCAATGAGAAGCATGTCAATAATCCAAAACAAGTACCAAATTGCCCTACTAATGTAAGGGCACTGAGTTCAGACTTGGTGGATGTGAATGAAATTGATAATTGCTCTAATGCTACATGAATTCTTGATAGAATGAACATTCCTATGCTTGTTTTGGGTTTTACTGCATTTATAGAGTTTTCACACAATTCATAAGCTATCAGGTGGGGTTTTTTTGTATTTTGAATAAACATACAAAGCAGCAACAAGAACATACCAGGTGGTTGTAAGGTCCCAGGTAATGAGACTGGCTCCTTCCTCATACAAGCCTTGATTAAGTTATTTTCTGAAGGTGAAAAGTAGTATTATTTTTTTTTCTGTATAGAAAACACATTTCCCAGTATCCTAGTTTTTTTTTTTTTTCTACCTACCATCATAAGTAGTATCTCTCTGCAATTAAATTTCTCTTTCTAGTGTAACAGTGTAAGTTTCTCTTTTAAAGTTGCCTGTCTTTTCAGAGGAAGTGGTTTAGAGTAGACAAATCACTTATCTAAAAATTATGTACTTACTTCTCCTTTGACAAATCTTCAGCAGGTTTCTAATCCCACCCTGCCACTTGAAATATCACTTTCTGTGATGACATTTGAGTCACAGTTGTCAGAAGCATCAGGCTCTGTAGTCAAATGGATTAAATCACACTTCATAGCATGCAGTATTTTGAAGAAGGAGTGGTTTATCATTTGTAGAAATTAATCATAACAGTTTTTTTCTCTAGGGCAAATTCCCAATAATTTTTAAAGATTACTATGTTTAAGCCCCTCTGACAGCAGTATGTCAAATTACATCACAAGGAAGGTTATCTCAGGCAATGATAACTATTAACACAACTCACTGAAGGCACATTCTAGTGGGAGCAGCAGGTGTGTACTGGGAAGCACCTTTTTTATGCAGGGGTGGGAGAGCAGGCTCTTTGGCTGTGCTTTGTTAGGCTCTGTTGAGGCCCCAGGGATCCCAGTGTCTGGGGTGTGCCTGCTGCTGGCTGCTGTCCCAGCTCAGCCCCACAGGGGAGGGGAGACAGGGGTCAGGACATCTTTGAGTTCCACAGGGGGCAAAGAGGAGACGCTTTCTTGGACCACCTGTAGCTGATTAAGGAAAAGAGTTACAAGATTTCCAGAGAAGTCCTATTTATCTCAAAGCAGGAGGCAATGTTTGTCTGTTTTGCATACACTGTCAATGCAAAATGTTATTACAGACAAACTTTCCACATCTCAATCCTGTCAGTCACTGCTTGGCACAGAAGCAAACCATGTTTTTATGGTACTGCTGTTTGCTCTCCATAGCACCTCTCTGAAGGAGTGCATTTTTAAGAATTCAGAAGTCTGTCCTTAAGTTGCCGTGATGCAACACCAATGGAACACCAATTTTTTATGGTGAGCAAGGTAATGATGTGAACACACTATCTTTGATAGCTCAACATGAACAGCACGATGCTTATCTTCAACTACTTCAAGTGAGGTAGCCTTTGGGCATAATTCTAGCTTCTCTCCTTCCTTGCCTCTCTTTGGTGATATTGCAAAAACTTAAATCAAATAGATCAACACCTATAATAAGGTGCAGACCACCAACAGCAAAAGGAGAGGCTGCAGAGGAGTGGAGAACCAATAACCCATTTGGATACTTCAGCATCAAGTAGACTCCAGGAGGAGGGACAGCATCATGTTCTACTGTAATAGCATTGTGAGAGGTATGCTGAGAAAAGAGCAGAGAAAGAAAGCATTAAATGGGTAAGGAAAATCTCTTCAAGTAGCTGCAATAGCAGTTATTGCCCACTGAGTCATAATATAATCCTTTAGCAATGCAAATTTTCTGTGACCAAAGATTTAAAGGTTTATCTCAGGGGCCAATCTTTATTCAACTGAGTTTTGCTGCACTGCTGAACACAGCAGGGTAGTTCCTTACAATATTTGTCTAGAGCAGGTTATTTGCCCAAGAATTAGTTCCCTGGATATGTATATATTTTACTATTTATTCAAAGGATTCAGAAAACTCTTTAGAAGGCTTACAATTACATAGCTGAAATACACAGAATACATGGATCAGTGGCCTTGTCGATTTTTCCTAATGTTTCACAGTAGGTTGAATCAGTTGAAGCTGTTATAAATCTAAGGGCTGCATCCCAGTAAAAAACCAGCCATGTACTTGAAAAACAGAAATTAAAATCCTTTGACACTGTATCAAGTGTCTTCCATGCATAACCCATTTTTACATAACCAAATAAACTCCTTCCCAAAAGAGGTGTGGAGGGAAAACCCAGTATTTAAAAGCACAGCAAAAAAAGACCCTTTGATATGATTAAGTCCTATCCTGTTTAAGTAAGAGATTACTATATAGCAAATAATTCTGTGATTAAGGTACATACCCTTTGGTCACCTTCTGCATTAGGGATATATAAAACAAAGGTAGGGAAGTACAAAAGGTAGCATCTGCTTTTTTTCCTGCTGCCCATGACCATTGTTTGCTTGAAGCCCTTGGTAACTAAATGTTTTGATGAACCCTCTGATCTGAACTTGGAAACACCAAATGCTGCTTTGGATGCACACAGCATCCAAAACACTCAAAATCTTTTGAAAGACACTTATTTAACTTTCAAGACCGTGGAAATCTCATGTTTGTGTTACCCCATTACAATACTCCTTCAAGCCTCTGCCAAGACTCAGGATAGTCTTTTAGGCACTCTGATGAGCACCTCAATTGCCAAAACATTTTGAAAAGGAGATCTACCCTAAGTCCGTCTAACAATGTTGCAATCTTCTAATCTCTATTTCCTTCATTCTTTCTTTTGACTTTTGACCATGTGCAAAAAACAAGATGATCCATAAAATTACAATGCAAAAAAAACCACTCAGAAATACACAGTGAAGCCATTCATTATTGTATCTTTGCTTCTCCTCACAGCTATACTTGTTTGGAAAACTGTGAAGCAAAAGTAACGAAAGCATGCAGAAATAAAGAACAAAGTACATTAAGAAAAAACATCTGTAATGTGGCGTGGCAGTCAGAAGAGGGGCTTGACAGACCTAAGGTGTCACTGCACTGATCAGCTCAGAGTGTCCCCAGCACTATTTCACCTGCAGCTGCCCCCTCACAGCCCAGCTTGTCCATCAGGTAATTTTAAAGACACATGCAACACATCCCACCTGTGATGCTGTGCCCTTATTTTAATGTCTCTATTTTGCTACAAGTGCAAATGTATGTTTTAATATTCGCTTTTTGTGACACAGTAGCTTCATTCTTTTTCTAACTTTTGGATGCTTTTAGTGGAATTCCTAGGTAAACTGGAATGTGGCAGTGGCTTTCAGTGCCTCTTTTGGCACTTGAGCTAGAGCTCATGACATCTCTAGCAAATCAGAAAGTAATCAAAATTAATTTAAGCCCTTTCCATTCAACAGCCATTTTTTCAGCATGATCAAGTGGATTTCTAGAACATCCATATTTTTCACAAAGTTTTGATAAATTATTGCTATACCACATCTTGCAAACTGCTTGATTAGCTTAGACATTTTTAGCCTTCTACTACTTTGGGGAATAGCTGATGAATCATTCTTTAGATTTCAAACAAAACTTTCAGAACTCTTATGTTCTGCATAGTACTAAAAACTTTGTTATAACAAAGCAAGATTTTCAAATGCAATGAGGACTACTACCTCTCTAAGAAAGTTTTAGTATGTACTTCAATAAAATATTTTTTCTGCTGCTTTTCAGGATGGTTAATAATACATTCTCCTTAAAAAGTATTTGGTTTTATTAAGCATATAGCAGAAGCCCCACCTCTGGCAAGGTGTGGGTTAATTAGTGGCAAGCTTTCTCTCTCCCTGATTAATTGTTCAAGGGGATAAGGAGGCAGCTCTGAAGACAGCAACTTAATCAGGTCTCACTGCAAGAAGATAGAAAACTATTAGAACAGCAGCTTGTGAGGCAATGTAGAACTAATGGCATGCAAAAGAGTAAATGAAACTGAAGCTTGGAAAGTAGAAGCCCTTCTAGGGCTCCTGAACACTTCTTGGCATTGTAAATCCAGTCAGAACTGTTTTGACTCTACACAATTATTTTACAGAAATATAAATTATATGAATATTCCTCATTGCGTTTTCAAGAAAATAAGCCCTCCATGAATAGTCAATCCCAGGGACTATTTTCTTTTATCTTTTTCTTCTAAACCTTCATTTCCAGTTGACACTTTATATCCCAGCCCCATCACAGCAGTGTGAGGAGCTGCTGCTCTGGTTTTCTGGCTCAACTGGAGCTGTCTTCCCCTTGCATGCAGAGCCTTCCTGGTCCCATTTCACTTCCAAAAACTGGTTTGAGAGGAAATCTAGGCTATTTGCTTATATCCTTTTCATTATCACTTTTTAAAACCAATCCACTAATATATGGAAGGTCTCAGTTGTGAGAAGGAATATGTGATACATATGTCCTGAGTGGGACATAAATGCAGTAAGAAAAGATGTAAAGAGAATATATGTCCTTCATTACCCTCACTATTTACATTCTATACATAGGAAAGTTCATGACAGAACTTCTCTGTGCTATGAGTGAACTCTGAGAGCATTAAAATGAAAAAGTTGAGATGCAGTGCTTTGTTTTGTTGTTTTTTTTTTTAATAAAAAAAAAAACAACAAACTCTATGAAAAAAACAAGAATGTCACTTTCTTCAAATCAATTGTGGAGTGTAGAAAACCATCAAAAGTGCATTCCAGTATTTCATGATACCTTATCAAAACATATGAGGAGTTATATAATAACCAAATAGATACAAGTCCAAAGTTACAAATTAGAAGAAAAGTTACAAATTGGTGGCTATGCATCACTGTCTTGGAAAGCTTCCATTCTGGAATACAAAGACATTCATCATTTGGAGGCCAGCTTATGCTTCTAGCTTTGTGTTTAAACAACCCCATGTACCATCATCATACACTTTTTATATCAATCTGCCAGAAAGCCATACAGTTATTTTTAGAGGACTGTGAGATGAAGTACAGTTTAGCTTGCTAAGTAGCCAAATAAGGCAAAATGCTCTTGGTGAAGACCAAATGCAGTCACTGTCACTCTTTCCCTCACACTCTAATCAATTTCTAAGAGCATCCCTAATTTTTCCCACTTACTGAGGATTACTGTATTAGCAACAGGACTGAACTAGAGGGAGAGGCACTCTTTGTAGTTTTCTCACTTTTGATAATCAAATGTAGAGTGATTGAAGAAAAAATGATCTGAAAAGAAAGGGGCTTTGCTCAGAGTTAAAGAAACCTCTTAGTAGACAATCATTTTAAGAGAAACAGAAGTTTAACATCAGTTTTTGCTTTCAGAAACTGGTAAACTCAGCTCTCAGTTTCTCCAAATACTTCAAGGCCTCAAAGCTTCAAAGTGGATATAAAGGACTCTCAGAGAGTACTGGTATGTTTAAATACTAGCAAGAATCTTAAAACTAGAAAAGTTCTTAAATCTACTAGATTACTTATGATCTGAGAAAAATACTCACTTTGACATGTTAATGCTTAGAGGAGGGTGATGGTTACTGCTAGAGGGGGGTGATTCTGTAACAATTTATGAGAACAGGATTAAACCCAGCAATTAACACAGGTTTCTATCTTTAGTAATTATTCATATACCTGTTCAGCTGATTATAAGTCATAGCTCCAGGCTGTCTGCCTGCACTGCTAGGACACAGACAGCAACCTTTGCTAAATTGACTCCACTGGCTATGCTCATGCTGCAGGAGCTGTTTTCAAGGACAGATGTACAATGTTATATGGGTAAAGAGAGGAGCAAATTAAAGATGGGTGTTCTGTCAAGAAAAGGACTGAAGAACTTGTGTCAGCATTTCTCTACATTAATAAGACTTTAGATTTTTAACCCTTCACTACCATCACTTAGATTTAAGAAGAATGTTCCTTATTATATAGATAACATAATTGCATTTCCTCAAATAAAATAATGAAAATACAATAGTTAAGAACAAAATACAAGGGTATGTAAGATAAATAAACATAAACCCACATATAGATATAGAGGAATTCCATTAAAAACATTCAATCCTTCTTAAACTGTGATTAATTTTAAAGCATCATAACTTGTGAGTTAAATAAGCTGAGTAGAGTAGAACATGAAATTACCAACACATATTATTACCACACAGAAGTATCACTCACTTTGTGATCACCTAGCACATATATATACACCTGGCACATTCCTACCAAACAGCTACACTCACATTTTTCTATTTTCTTTTTACCATCTTCTGTATATTTCTCTTTAAAGCAGTCTTTGTATTTCTTTAAAGGAGGATGAAAGTCTTCTAGGCCTGAGAAATATTTAGCAGTACAATCACAGAAGACAGCCCTGCTGCCAGCTCCTACCAAGCACAGACACAGCTCATACTGGTGAGAGGCTATGCCTTATATTGCCCTTACTGGGTCTCACTGAAATTAAATTTACAATTGAGGGTTTATGTGATACCACTGAAAGAGGGTTTCTGGCATGCATATAAACATATCCTATTTTACTAGAGGATTTCTAGCATTGATCTAGCCTACTTTGAGTATAAGAGCAAATCTACACCTTGGAATGTTCACACTTCAAGATCTTCTAATAACTACATCCATCTGTTAAATAATTTACATTCTGAAAGAATATGGAGCAATAGTATAGCAACAAAAATATACATAATCTGGAAAATATCCAACAGTATTCAACACTATTTACTTCTCTCCTGCAACCTCACATGGAGAGTTTCACCAGAGTTGTGCTTTTATGATGTACAGGCACCAGAGCATAATCTTGTCCCAAGAAATGCTTTGAAATAGCCTGATCAAGTCTAGGATCCTTCCCCAGTGAATGACAGAACTATCCTCTTTTTAATCAATATGCATCACTTGAGTCTCTCTGTCCACTACTACCTTGGTGGGCTGTCCACAACCAAAAGACTGAGTGCTAAGGATTAACTGTTTCACAGCAGAAGCTTTAAAATGGAAAGTTTGATGGTGAGCTATTTTTAAGGAAGCCTTCAAAGTAAAATCAGGAAAATTTTGTATCTTTCCTTAGGCCATAAATGTGCTTTGCTTTTTTTTTGCTATTTAAAACCACTGTTAAATAAACATTACAGTTGAACATACTCTTTGGAAGCTTAACCAGACAACTGTATTTTAATCACTTAATTTCTTTTAATTACTTAAAGTACTTTGAGAACACACACTCAAGTATCTCCTCTAACTATAAAAACTGAAATTAAAGTTCAGGTGCAGTGAGACCAGTTTAAATGAGAGAGTACAATCTGGAGAAGATGAGAAAATGAAATTTTGGGTACTTCAACTTCAGAAAGCATAATTAGGTCTGATTTTTCTAAAAATGCTAAATCTCCTGCTGCTACAAGTTAAGCATCTTTAATAGAGTTTTAGTTCAGCACATCTAAGAACTGAGAAACCATATGTCATTACCATAGCTTTTAACTTTTTGGCCAAACAGTCCATGTCAACTCTCCAAACTATTTACTGACTACTGTACCTTTATAATCAACATTTTGGCAGGTTATTTAAGTAGGGCTTAACACACTTTAGTGTTACTCTGTAGGCCACTTATCTGGGCCTGGAGGACCTGCTGTTGGAAAAATGCTATGTGGGTTTTAAAATTTAAACTCATATTAAAAAATTTTTTTTAAAGGAGATGTAATATACTTTCATACCTAGAAAGAAAAGCCAGTAGAGTGAAAGCAAATTGTTTTTACCAAAGTTAAGATAAATAAAGTTATTAAAGTTACATTTCTCTTTAGTCAAGGCACTATTAGATATATTTACAGAAATCAGCATGAACAGAAAAAAGATTCTGCTTTTGCTTAAAGATGATTTCTGGGATGAGGTATTAGAAATGACAAACCTTCATGAGGCAGGGACTTTCCAGGAGGACAGATGAAACTTCTACAGTGCCACATCTCACCAAAACCATTTCATTCTCTCATGTAGAGGATGTCCTCTCCAAATTGCCTTTCTCTTGCTTTGAATCACCTTTACCTCTCTGAAGATATTCTTCTGGGTGAAGGCCTATGATTTTAATATTTGTAGCCCTGACAAAATTAGGGTTTATATTCTAGTACTATCTGCACTCTCATCTGCTATATCTTTCTGGGATTTAATGGCAGCTCTTATCTCTGCTGAAGGAGCCAAGTTTAGTGACCTGAGTCTCCTCACTTCAATCAGATCAGAATCATGGGGGTCTGCCTTAAACTCCTGTATCAAAGTCAGAGAGGGGGAAATGGAAGTCAGTTTTACAAAGAAAAGAAAAGAAGTTAATGAGTAACTTTCAATACCACTCCTCAACAGCTTCCTCATTTAGTAGAGAGAAATGACTATTTCAGCAAGATGAAAAGACTTATATGCCTTCTAACACTCTTGAAAATCTTGTCATGCTCCTGGGATTAGAGAGGAGAAAGAAGCAAAGATAAAGTCATTTTGTCTTTTTTTTTTTTTTTTTTTTTTTAAACTCTGATGCAGAGGGGCAGATGGGAGAGAGCTAACCCTAGTTTCTCAATAACCCTCAATATGTCACTTCTGTGCTCCTACTCCCATTTCAGGTACGTGCCACTGACTGCAAACCATCTCCTGCTAAGCTGTAACCAAACTGTTTCAAATCTACAGCACAGTTCCCACATGAGGAAAGCACTTTTTCTTGGGTTCTCTATGAAAACAACAAGGATTCACTTCATTTTTGTTAGCAATTCCTCTATAGAAAAGACTTTAGGAAGCAGTGTATGTGGTTTTTTATTGGCTTACACAGAATATCATACATGATAACACTTCTCACCCAGTGCATGCCTATTGACCTGTACTCTCTCTGTTGGCCTCTGGATGAAAAAAAATACACATACACATACATTCTTGGGGTTTTTTTGTTTTTTTTTCTTTTTTTTCTGTTGCAACTTCATTTACATTACTGAATACTTTTTCCAAAATAAAGTAACAGAGCCATCAGGAAAAAAACTGTATTTATCTTTAAATTTGAAGTTATTAAAAGCCAAAGCAGCAGACCCATGCAAGTAGTTTCTATATACTGGGAAAAAAATATGCAAATTTTGTCAGTTTATGATGAGAAATAAAGAAAACCAAACCATGGATCAAATCAACATTTTGTTTTAAGTATCACCAGTGATACAGGAAGAGATGAACGAAGCTGAAAATGTATGGGTCCAATATAAGTCATTTTCTTATGACTAATCACTGGAGTTACACTACTGCCCAGAGACACAGGGAGGATTAGAATATCATCACAACAGAAATGATCAGGACTGCTTGTTAATTTTTAGCTTTAAAAGTACATTCTCTTAAATTCTTACGAATGCTTAAGACTTTGGCACTGCTTTATACAACAGCAAGAATAATTCAAGGGCATTAAAGAAAGGGGCTTGAATCCCTACAGAATGCCACAAGAAGGCAAGTAACCACCTTAAACCTACTAATGTAACATGATTTACATGATTCTGATAAAATATTTATATTGCTTTCAGACAAAGTATTGACTGAAATATCTTATTTCATCAAAAACATGAAAACATTCTCTAAATAATTACATCAGATTAAAGAGCTGATATTTAAGCAACAGTGTTCTTTCAGGGTACTCATCCCACAGACAGAAAAATGCAAAGGTAAGAAAAAATTTGTGAGAAAACAACACTTCTGTAGTGTGCATAACACTACTGAGGATGACTGTGTCAATCAGCTGCAATGCCAGCTAGCAAGTAAGCTCAAACACAGAGTGTAAATCTGAAGGAAAATCCATATATTCTTTTAACTACCAGAGCAGCAAGTGGTGCCCCTGGGAGAAGCAGCCAAGGCAAGGGGGAGCAGCCACCCCTGTTACTGCCTTCTGGGAGGCAGCAGTGAGGAGAAGGAACAGGTTTCAAGTCTGAGGTGTGCTTTGGGAGGCAGTCACTCTGGGGATTCCTCCAAATTAGACCAAATTCTCCCAAGCAACCTGGCACACTTTCCTTTCTGCATTTATAAATGAAAAAAAGACAGACACAGAAAAGAAGGCATTTTTGCCCAGCATCTTATGAAGTAAAAGCAGTACCCAACCCCAAGCATCATTAGTTTTATTTACAAAGACAGTAAACAGAGAGGTGAAAAAGGAAAGAAGTCACTGTGTCGCCACTTGAGCCCTGCTTGGGAGGAATTCAACACATTAATGCAATCGATTATACCAGTGCTTAACAGCAAATCCACTGCTAGCCTGCTATCCTCAGCTCAGGGAATGGACAGGGACAGGACTGTTGGTGCATCCCATGGGCTGAGGGTGAGGAGGGCACCGTGCTCTGGAGGGCACTGAGTCAGCTGTGACACAGAGCACTCAGTCCCCTGGGGCAAGACTGGCTCCCTTCTGTCACTGACTGCATTGCCCTGAACAGTCTCTTAAAAAACATGATCCCTAAACTGACATGCTTGGTCAAACTGGGTTTCTGACTGCTCTCAGACAAGACCTCACTGTGCAAATTGTAATTAGTCTAAAAGCTCTTATAACAGAGTTAACACTGTCCATTTCCACAGAAGGTTCCTCATTTTCAAGAACACAATCTCAAACCCAGGAGGAAGCTTCATGACCATAAACTCTGTAAACTCTTTATCTTCTCTCTCAAAAAAGACACCAGCAGAAAAACAGTGGCGTGACAAAAGAAGTGGGGAGATTCAAGACAGCAGTTCCCAGTTCTCTGACAGGGTGAACTCAGTTCCCACCTCTTCTTTTCCAACCCTTGCCTTCCTTTATTGTCTTTCCTGTCCATCTCAGTAGAAGTTATTCATAGGAAGGACCCTCAAAATGTGAGCAGAGTTTCTTAGCACAAATGGCACTGATCTCATAGGGGATCTGTGAGAGCACCAGTGAGTAACATCAACACTACAACCAACCAGTGCAGCATCAGGGCACCAGAAAAACCACAGAAAATTCTGCACTTTCTTCTTTGGTGACTGCAGCAGACGATGTCACCTCCTTAGGACAGAGAGTACATTGATTACAGCTGGTAGTCAGTCTAACAAGTGTTTAACTCACTAATAAACACATTAAGGCAAGAACTAAGATTTTCAATAATTTGTTTAAGAAGGTAACATTACACATTTAAGAAGGCTTTGAGTGATATACTTCTTTTCAAAAGACATATCATTATTATCAAGAATGTGACTAAAACAGCTGAGTTTCAGACTCTGCTCACTTGGCTAAGTGGTCTTTTGCTATGGTTTGGGCTGTGATAAGGCCTGGGCCATCTCGTTACCATCAGGAGCTGCTCAGCAGCACACTGGCCACAGCTCAGCTCTCATGCCTACATGGCCAAATTTGGCATCTTGAGCACAGGGAATTTCATACATAAGGATTTTGCTTTGTAAGATGTTACATTTTTGGAAAATGTTTCACTTTACATTTGTCATTTAATGCTTAGTCAGTAGGCTGTGTTCCTGAAACATTATCCCATACATGGAATTTGGGTTGTTTCTCACTTACTGCTTTCCTCCACTGCCCTCCTCCCCTCTCCAAAAAAAAAATCCTTAAAAACATCTACCTCACAGTGCTGACACAGCAAAGCACATCATTCTTCCACCACCTGCTTGCATATCTGCAGCCTAAGATGCAACAAAAGGAGTAACAACCTAGAGAATGATACTACCTAACTGCACAGTACCTCAAAAACACACCAACTCTTGTACATATTCTAAGTTCATTTTCCATACAAGTTTCAATTTAGCTGTAACTTGAATTTCTATCAGCAAAGGATTTTTCTTTGCCACTGCTGCCTTTTTATTGGTTTCTTCCCCGTGGCACAAACCCATTATTTTTCTCTGACATCTTCAGAAATTAATTTCTTTTAATCTTTTGTTACCTTTACCTAATGTCATCAATATGCAACATTCTACCTCTGAAAACCAATTTTTAAAAAAATCTATTATTTTCTCCATCCCTCTCCCAGTTACAGTACTGTTATTACCATTTATTCACAATCACTTTTTCTCTTGAATGCATCTACCCTGCAGCCCATCCAGGAAAAGACTACTAGGCACTGATCAAAGAATGAGACTGGCTATATTAATCCTCATTTGGTACAACACACTACACCAAGCTGATAAGGTAATGTAAGATAAGATAAGATAAGATAGAGGTTTTTACAATATGAAAACAGAGCTTTTTTTAATATTCCCTCTAATTAAATAGTAAAGTCACTGTACCAGCTCACATGACTACTTTTGATCTAAAAAGACTCTAAGGGGATAGCAAATAACCCTTAGTTGGTAGAGTAAGTGACAACCTTGAGCAAGAGACATCTAAAATACTTACACAGAAGATACAGGGCATTTTAAAATATGTACTTAAAACCAGCACTCAGTCTCCCCCATGGAGTTCAATAAGCAGAGCAATTTCTCACTGTGCATTAAAAGCCATCATATCTAGTAACAAAAACTGTTGATGCATACATTGGCCTTTCAGACATATGTGGTCTTACATTTTGTCACTTTGGAGCAGATGTTTAATTGGGAGGATGCGATTTTAAACATCTGCAGCCAGCATCTGAGAAGGTGAATGAAGACCACACAGAGCCTTGAGGAAATTAAAACTCTATCCAATTATGTCATTTCCTAGTATGAGTATTTAGGAGAATTTAAATAAATAAACAACACCAGAAGTTTTAATAGAGACCTTCAAAAACCTTCCTTTCCTCTCACTTGCCTTCCTATGCCTTTGAAAATGATTGGTAACTGAGGAGATTATAAGTCCATTAAATAAGGTTTGACCAACAAGAGATACTGCTTTCCTTCAAGGAAAAAAAAAAAAAAAAAACAGGGAAAACCCCATCAATTTAGTACCAAGACTTTAAACCCTTAGGGAAACAAAGCAAAACAGAGTAAATATTTAAAGTGTAAAACATTACTCAGTTCTAGTGGGTCTCAGGTGTACTGCACCAACTCAGGTTTAGCAACTACACTGCAGCACATACAACTGCAAAATCTTCCACCAACAAGAGCCGGGGGACAGACTCCCCAAAATCCAAATCTCCAACTTGCAATGGCATTGCTGGTGATGACCCCAGAGCTGAGCAAATGCCTGCCTCCTGGTTTCTAGTTACATCTTTCTGAAGCCAGGTTCTTTACTTCACAGAAAAGCTCAGATAAAAAAGAACATGGTGAGATGATACACTGGGAAAAAAGGAGGGAAGCAAACAGATCAGTTTCCATCACTGTGAGTAGAGGTGGCCATGAAATTCAGTTTCAGGAAACATTCAGCAGGACTTCTGTCTTTCAAAACTGCTTTGCTTAAACACAGCATCATCTACAGAAATCAGACAGTTACTACATTTCTGAAATTCTAATTGAAAACCGCAAAGCTTAACAAAATTAAAAACATGTTTAAATAAAAAAACAAATTCAGTCTGGTTTGGCTACCTCTCCTTTCTAGAAGTCATTTACTATTGTACTGAACACAGGTTGGAATTTTTCACTATCAAATATGTACATATAAATGTTACTTTACTAAGAAGGTTACTGATAGAAAACTTTAAATTTAATTAGGATCAAGTCAATAAAATGGCAATGGTTCAGCTCACACACAGTTTATAAAACACACGGAAAATCACAAAGTTTCACAAAAATTATACGACCAGTAAGTATTTCTCTAAATTGATAAAAACACTCTCTAAAAATCTTCCTCAAGCAGATGCCAGACCTGAGAGCAGAGAACTGCTACATAAAAATCACTGTAAGTAGCATTAGTAAACCAATGGTGTCTAGGAATATCAAAAGACCTTGTCATAATTTTCAGCTCATAAAACTGCTGGAGTAGCTCCATGGCAGAAGTGAAAGACTTGGAAGAGGGCAGTATGGTGTGTTGTGCCATCACACATTCACTCATATAGCTGACATGCTTTGGCTTGACAGTAAAAAAAAATCTCTTATTGATTTAAGCTACAGACTATGGTTTTATGAAAAGAAAAAACAAAGGGAGCTCAAAAGAGCAAGATGCTGCTTCACGACATGCATTGGGGAGGATACAGCAGGAAATGCACACCTGACACTGACAGCTTTATGAGGGGTTTCTGGATCACAAGATGGTCTGGCTGTGTACAAATCAATGTATTCAAATCACCAAACTCACACACTCCGAGTACCAAAACCAAATACCATTTTGAAGTAGTGTAGTGTCTTCATTCCAGTAGAACTGGAACATGGTTTTCCCCTCCATGGAACGAACCTTAACACAAGTAGCAAAATTTTCAAGAAAAAAATATTGTTAAAACCTCCATGAAAAACTTCCATTTTTGTCCCACATGAAAATAGGTTACCTCAACTTTTGGTATGTAACATTTTAAAAAAATTGAATTAATTAGTTGCTATTAATTAGCAATCAAAGAGAAACAAGCAGCTCTCTCCTCTCAGAGGAGCTATGATGGTACCCTCAAAGCTGACTCAGGAATTAATGTAGTTGTTTCAAGAAACAAAATAGCAAAAGATTCAGTCTTTGGCAGCTTTTAAACCATCTGTTCCACACTATTTTAATCACTTCTGCTCAGTAAAGAGATTACGGGTTTCAGTTCATTTGCGATGGAAAAAACAAAGGATGCTGCATTTTTTCAGCATGTGGGGGGAAATCCAGAATCCTCCCAAGTACCCTGAAACTGGGGTACATGAAGAAAGTAAAAGGCTTACTGGGTTGCACGCCTGAGTGTGATAAAACCACCCTCCCCCTCCATGTGAGATTCCTCCTGTGCTTCCAAGCAAACACAAATTGGAATGTGCCACACTGACCTGAAAAAAGGGGGATGTGGGGAAGGAGCTCCTATTAGCCACTTTATTATAGCAAAACAATTAGTATCATTCTTTACAATGAAGAACCCAAAAGTTCCCATTGCTATTTGCTGTGGGAAACTGCCTACTAATGTGAAGGATGTGTTTCCTCAGCTCAGCAGTTACACACTTACAATGACCTCCTTGTAACACTACAAATTCAGCAGGGCAGAAGCAGTAGGTGGGTTGGAAGGGATGAGCCTGTCTTCTCTGTAACACAGTGATTTCTTGTTCCCTCTCCCCATCCCTGAAAGAAGAGCAAACAGTCCTCCAAGGTGATGAGCAAACACAGAAGTCTGGTCCCTGTAATGTTCCAGTTTCTCCTTCCACTGTGTTGTCCTAGTAGTTTGAAGGGGATCTGACACAGATCTCTGTGCTGCATTTGAAATGATGTGTCAGTTCCTTCTCAGGGCACTGAAGGAGTCCTCCCCAACATCCAAAGCTAATGTGGTCTTCTTGAAAACATCAAACACTTATCCAGACCTAAAATGATTTAGTCTGTGATTTGATTAAGATGTAGGTAGACTAACAGATTTATTAAGAGGGAACTTGAACTCCACCTGAACTCAGCTTGCCCAAGCTCAATGTCCCACTGTAAAAGTTTCTTCTGTTGTAAAAATTAATTCTTAGTATTCCTATGATCAGTAACTCCCATATGCTACTATTTTATACTGATATTAAAAGAGCAACTCAACTACATTAAGGTCAGCATGAATTCAGCTAAACAGGATTGGTACATTTGTTTTGCATGGCCTTGGATGACTGACAGTGTTGGCTGGAAAATAAATAAATGCATTATGCAATTTTTTAATTTCTTTTATCAGTTTTCAACCACTGCAGTGTAGATTCACATTTACTGCCTTTTACAGTCATCAAAACTAGCAAGAAACTGAATGTATTTATAAAAATGCTTGATTTCTGCATATAGACAAAACATGCTCAACAATAAAAACAGAATCAACTGTTTACCTTGAGTATAAATGACAAAGCATTTATTGTGGTGCAGAATACACCCCTATGCTTGTAGTTAAGACTATAATAACTCTTAACTATGTAAATCAGATAGATAGAAAAGATCCTCTGGTTTACATAGATTTGTGCAGCCACTTTCCATTGCTGAAGGATCCTCTAGGTGTATTAGTCATCTCTGATCTCAGATTAAGCTGTAGGTTTCCACAGGAAACATTTTCTATGCTACAGCAAACAAAAACACAGTGAGGTACTTTTCTTCTTCTCTTTTCAACTTGTTTTACCAATTTGAGGCCTTTAGCATTTATTCCATCTGGATATCCAGCTACTAAAACCCTGCACAAATCAAGACTTGTGTGAATATCATATACCCACAGAGGGTGCCAGTCTGAACCAGAAAGGGATTGTAGTGTTCTATTTTTAGGACAGAAATGTCACAGTCAATAGTGAGGCACATATCCTGCTTCACTCTGCCCTGGAGGTAACAGCTTTAAAGGTCAGAATGCAATGCTTTCTGGAGACACCCCACTCCAGCTTTCCCAATTAGAATGTGTGATTTGCCTTTTGAATCTGAAAGTTATTTACCCATAGTGGTAAGACTTCAAACTGTTCAGCCCTGCACACATGTGCACCTTGGACAGTTGTTTCCCTTTATGACAGGACTCTTTCTTAGAGCCCATAGGATGCTTCCTGCTCTTGCTCTCTGCAATTCAAGCATGAAAGACAGATTAAACTGTCCCCTAAGTGCCACCACAGAAACAGAAAGATAGAAGGAAAAAATGAAGCATGGCGAATGCTCCTCAAGGAACTCTTCTGTTTGGCTGGCAAATGAGTGCTTTCTCTCTTCAACTAATTGTTTTTAAACAATCTCCAATACTGATATTTGAGACACTTCCAAACAATGATTTCAAATCCCTCGTGTTTCAAGAGACTGCAGGGTGGCTGTAACAGCCTCCTGCTCTAACTCTCTGAAGCACCCAGGGAAACTGAGAATGGAAATCCAGATAGAGGGCTGTGTAGAAGAGAGAAAACAAGTCTTTAGTGAAGCCCCAGCTGTGACTCAAGACCTACAGTAACATGATCTAATAATAATTAAATCTGCCCACTTAGGTGGTTTTATTACATGTTCTACTGTAACCTGTTATGCATTCAGATAACTTCTATGTATAAAATGACCATGTCCTCACTTTGATCCTTGCTATCATGATGAAAAGACATTGTTTGACACTTTCATCATGCTAGTATGCAAAATATGGGAATATAGGGAAAAAAACCTAAGAAAATTGGTGAAGAAATATATTGGTTTAAATTAATTATATCATCATCTTAGAGAGACATATTGGATGCAATCAAAGAACAACGTACATAAAAGATAGTAAAAAAAATCCACCATTCAGGCTTGAGCTTTCCTTCTACTTTGCTGGCTGAGATGATATCCAGCAAGAAAGCAATTTATACTACATTAGTGAGGAAGCTGCTTGCCTGATGGGCAGCTTCCTTCCTCTAACTCCATGCACACATGGTCAGCAGCTGCAGTAGCTGCTCCAGCTCTTTACAGCTTGTGTACTCTTGGCCTGTGGCTGGATGATGAGCTGCTGGGTGAGAGAAAAGCATTATGTGGGAGACCCAACAGAGGAAAGATGATGCTTTGTCACTGACAGTAGCTCAGCTCTCTCATTCACAGCTGCTCCCTTTCCTGACTTTACCTCACCTAGCAAGGGGAACCAAGTCAAACTGAAGCTCTGACCTGACTCTAAACACCTGTGAACCCACTGCTCCAGACTGTGAACATATCTGCCACTGGCATGAAGTGAATTACACCATACAGACAAATATTGACTACTAAGTCACCCATTCAAACTGATTAATTGGTAATGTACATGTGAACAAAATGTTGAATACCTTTTAAAACACAAGTCTAGATTTATTTAGCTCTCTTACCTGCTTTTCTCTTTCTAACTTATTCCTGTTGATGACTCAATTAGCTTCCTTTGCAGACCTGAAGTCCCCACGGCGTGAGTTTTACCAAGTAGAAGAAATCTGATCTTTTGCAGTGCACCTCCTTGATTAATCCCTTGCTACTCCATCAGGGCAACTCTACTGTGTTACTTAGGCAGGGACCACAGTTAAAAGCTCACAACCAGCCCCAGCTCATTTGCACAATGTGGCTGAAAATCCCATGTGTGCTTCTGTGTAAGAAGTATCATGTTGTCCTTCATATCCCTACAGGGGAAATTCTTATTAGGCCCTTAATGATCTAAGGTCAAGAAATAATAGCTTATTTATTTATGACATCATCAACTACAATAATCCATGAAATTAACAGAACCAAAACTACTCCTGTATGACAGGCAGTCTTAACACTTCTATGGGTTTTCTTCATTTTTTTGTTATGAAAATGAGTTAGCAATTTGCCTTTCAGAAGCTGGACAAAGACATTAATTTAATATAAGTGGCATCACAAAAAACAAAGCTGGAGAGATTACTGTACTGGGCACAGTCCTGCCACACTGCAGAACACACTACACGGAGGAATGATGCCTTAAAAATACCAGAGATCCAACTGCCAGGTTTGGGTATTGTTAGCAAACACTCTAAGAAACTTTAGCATGTTGACACATTCCTCCACTACTGGGACTCAAATAAAATGCCAGCAGGCAGACCTCAGAAGAACTGATGGAGAAAAGGGGGAGTTTAAACTCCTTCCCACCCACAAAAATTATGCTTTGGACCAGCAACGCTGTCCTATTATTCACTGGCTCAAAAATACTGATTCAGCAAAGAATTTAAGCATGTGCCTAAATTTAAGCAGTTTAATTAACTTTGACGTCAGTGAGCCTACTTCTGTGCTTATAATTAGATATGTGCTTGCTGAAGCAGAGCCCATCTGAATAGAATCTCGTTGATTTTAATTTGGCCCTTTGTCTTTGCCCCTCATTTATTCTTTGCAGTGACTGAAGGATTAGTGCTAAGGTTCTGGCTCAGGAATGCACTTGAACAACTCATCTTCACTCATAACATGCAAAAAGAAGCTAAGTAAGTCTCAAAAAATAAGCACAGACCTAAGTGTTTTCCAAAATAATGATAGTTTCATGGTTGAAGAACACATGATGGTCCACATGTGGTTCTTTTTGTTAGTCAGATCTTTTTTACAAGATAGAAGTTTTATTCCATTTCCATAAAGAGCTAAAAGTAGTGTTCCACACACTATAAATGAAAATTTACAAGTAAGCAGCTACTTCAAAGAGAAATTAAACTTTATAGGAATCCTTTCACAGTGTTGTTAGTTCTTGCAATACAGAAGAGCCTGCTGTAAATGTCTTATTTGTTCATTTGAATGATGGCCTTTAGCTGCCAAAATCTGGTATATTTTAAGGTCATGTAAAAACAGTCACAAAACAGGAAAGCATTAAATGAATTTTAAAAACAAAACAAACAAAACCAAAGGAAAGCAAACAAAAAAGCCCAATACCAAAACTGCATGGAGAATGAAGAGAACATGAACACTGGGGATCCAGTCATCAAAAAGAACAGTTCAAGTACCTGAGCTAAAAAGACAATGAGGGACCTCCACAGCACACACTAGAGCAAAACAGCAAGATCAAAGCTTCAGCTCCTGCCAGGCACTTCTGCTAAACACTTCTAGAAGAGAATCTGATGTCTTTTAACATGCCCATGAATTGGATACAGCACACAGATAGCATCTTTAACAAGCCTTTTAACTCAGCTGTTTCAGCCCATTCTTCTGTGTTTATGGCCTTTTAACGCCTCAAATACATGACAGCCATTATTAACTGCACAGATTCTACAATTAAAGGTGGATTTAGAAGGATACAGCAGTGCAGGGGGAAGAGGAAAACAGAAGGAAAACCAAGAGCTGAGTTCAGTACAAAAAACACTGCAGGAAGAGTTACTCAAACAAGGAACCCCAAAGAGTACTTGTGCTGAAGATGCTGCTGCCCATCACAGTCCTGATCCACAGAGCTCCCTGCAGGGCTCCCTGATCCTCTGTTCCACAGCACAGCATGGGATGGATGACTGGGCTGCACCACCCACAGAACCACTGGCAGGTGCCACAAAACTGCAAAGGATTTGTTATGCTGTTTGCATTAATTGCACAGCTAAAACACCAATGGGTCTTTGAAAAACATCTATCTGAAATCCCATTGATTTAATGATTTTTCAGAAACCCTACCCACAAATATGTGCATGCAGCAGGATCGCTCATCCTTCATTTACTCAAAATCTGTTGTCATATACTAAATTTCTGCTGTCAAAAGAGCACTGGAAAAAAAAGTTTAAAAAGGTCCAGCCTCAAATTAAAACTGAAGAGAAAGCTGACAATATAAAGAAATCAACTATGTATCTACTTCATGAGAGTATTTGGAGAATAGAAAAGAATGTCCCAGCTGTGTTATTAAAGCAATATGCTCTAAGTGACAGCTACCAGTTCTTTTAAAACCTACTATCAATTTATTTAAAGCCATTTAGTTTGTTAAGATGGGGTAACATACTGGGATTGAAGGAGAAGCAGAAAAATCCCATCTAGTAGTTTTAGTTTTGGGGTATTATTTGCTAATTAACTTGCACATGCCACAAGGAGAACCTGCAGATACCGTAAAACTTCATTATCCCATCCCCATTACTTTGGATTTTGAATGAGCACATGATTGGGTTTCCCTGGATACAACTAGATTTTTTCATTCTATAATTTATATTTTTATCCTAAGGTTCAGCCTCCCCCACAGTAACTCATTGTCTAGAATTTGCTAACTTTACAGGCAGAACAGGAATTTGCTGTCCATTTCCTCTGCCCCCAAAGTGTGACCTCACCCTTCTTTGCTCTGTTTCTTTTTGCTGCATCAGTAAAAGGAATAAAACTATTTCAGCTGTGTCATCTCTACTCTTCCACCGCTTTACAAACAGCTGCCAAAATAATGGGACTATTTATTGTGTGGGACAGATGATGTTTGGTCTGGGCACACTGAAAACACTGAATCTACAGTGTCTCACCACCCTGTACACAGCAATCCAGGCTTGTTCTCCAGGGAAGAGGCTTAGAGTTCATCACTAACAAATAATTTTCTAGGCATGGAACCTTAAAAAGTAACTCCAACATTGCTATGTAAGACAGCTATTTTTGACACAAGAGCCTTCTCAAGCATTGTTTTATTTTTTCAATCTCACTGCAACCCTTTTTATCTACCAGTTTTATCTACCTCATGGTAAGTAGAGTTTTTGGACGGAGAGATGAAACCCAGATAAAAACATCACCTGTTGCAAATAAACATAATAATAGAACAATGATCCAATATAGACTTTTTTTTTTCACCTTTGTAGACTAAATGGCATCTGCAGAATAAAGCTTCCTTTCATGGGGCAATGTATGTAATTAATATCTGACTATTCCAAATTTCCAGTATGTTTTCAAACCACAGTCCAAATATACTTACTTCACAACACATATATGCTCATATCCCTTCCACATCCTGAGTTAGTTTTGTTTTCTTCTTTTCTCTACAAAACTCCTCTCCAGAATGATTTGTATCACACTGAGATTTGTCAGCCATGTATCAGTGTTAGCTTTTTGAAGACAATCCTTAGAGGTCACTATCCTTCTATAGAGTTTAGGATTATATGATTGACTAAATTTAAGATTTAATTAAATGTGGGGCAAATACATTTCCTCTCCTCCCTAGATTTGAAAATATTACCCATCACAGGGTTGGAAATTCTGGCCCTTCCACTCAAACTGAGTGAAAGTTACATTTGTCACTGATGCATGGAGACGTGAATTCTACAAGAACAAGAAAATATGAGGAACACAGAAGATACTTTCAACTGCAGAAGCCTGTAAGAGCACTACAGCAGTTTGTAGTGCTGACTGAACCAAAGGGACTGTGCCAAGCCAGACAAGGCAGTTAGGATTTCCTCTCTGCTTTTCTAACATTACCTTCAGTGTTTGCTACAACACACATTGTAAACAAAGGGAAGAAAAAATTGCTGAAATGCCTCTGCACACATAGCTGTTCCAATGGGATGCTGAAAACCACTCTGCTGCCCTTCAGAAGGTCTGAGGTCTGTTTGAAGCATAGCTCCCAGCAAGGATTCCACAGGAAGACTGGCTCCTGAACTCTGCTCAGCTGACTTCTCTGCCCTGACACAAGGCTTGAGTTCTCATATTAGCAGTAAAGTCCCAAACTTTGAATTTTGGTGTGTCAGAGATATCTTGACAACATCATTAGTCATTAAGCACCAAAGGATCCCACTAAGCCTCCAGCAGTGGTGTGATGATCAACCAGCTTTGTGCCACTGGCCTGAGAACTTTGCTCTCAGACATTACTGCTGTTTCCAATCCCACCTTTCTGTTCCTTTCCAGGCACTGAACGATCCTGCAGGGGGCTGACCCTGCTTACACAGAACAGGAACCAACACTTCCTTCCACCCTTCTTCCAAGATTCTCTGAAAGTCAGATCAGTGCCCAGACCCCAGACCAGGCACAAGCTTCACACAGTGCTCTTGCTGTAAGCCAGTGGCTCAGAGGCAGCAGCTCCTGTGACAGCTGTCACTGTGCTGCCACTGCCCTGCCTGAGGAGCTTCTGCCTTCTTGGTCACTGCAAGCTGGGAGCAGTAATTGTGTGCAAAGGATCAAATGAACACAGAATTCCCTCCAATCAAAGACTCTGTCTTTACCTATTAATTTTTCCACACATTGAAAGAAGTAAAAATTACCTCTCTCTTTTGGAACATTTTTTTTTCCTTACATTTTGACAGTTGCTAGACCAAAATGTCAATCTAGCTCTTCTCTGCTCATCTTAGGTATTGAATGTGTAATTAGCTAAAATTTTAAATCAGAATTAAAAAATCAATTTGCTGTCCTGTAAGACATGCTAGATTTTGTAACAGAACAGAGAAAGGAGGCATGCACAATTTGCACAATGGCTCTAACAAAGACCTGCCCAAATTTTTGGCTTTGCTCTTAAGACAGCACAACATTGACACAATTTTAGTACCTTGCTGCTTTTGCTCTGGTCAAAACAGTTACTGCAGCTACTGTTTATTATTTCAAACACATTTGGTTGTAACACTAGAAAACCCCCAAAGCAAAACCTCCTTACGTCCTGCAGTGGTATGTAGCTTTTCAAGGACCACCAGGTCCACTACAACATTCCTACTGGGAGACAGCAACTGCTATAAATTTCTGGCAATTAACCTCTCACAATCTTATTTTAGACCAGCAGTGCTTCATTTTTCACACTGAAAACTTAGAGGTCTCTTTGGTTCTTCACCTTAATTGAAATTGGTTCTGTAGTAAATACACTAAATAATTTAATTTTGTTTTTTCAGTGATGGAAAGACAGTATCTTCCAGAGTGAGCAAGATTAATGTCTTTTGGGTCTGACCATGCAGTCATAAGGGAAACTATCATATGTGAAACAAATACCCTACTTTGTACACAGATGTTCACTGTTCAATTTATTTCCTCTAGAGCAGCTCCTGTTCAGCCTTCTATGATTGAGTTCAGAGCCAAGTCAGTCATACTTGCCTTTAAAAATGTTTAAATTTATGCCTCCCTGGAGAACTTGCTTTAGAAGACGCACATTTCAAACCATTCTGTGAATCTGAAACTAAGGACCAATGACTGTGTCTGTGGGTTTGAAAGCCCTAAGCAGGGCTTTGGGAAACAACAGCACAGGCAGCCAGGATTTAAAAATCTGTAACTTGTGCTATCCACTGAAATTAGTAGCTCCAGCACACCTTAAGTGAAGGCATTTCTCAAAGAAATAAGGAATGAATTGAAGAGGGTTGAATTAGGGTTAGATTAGGGCTAGATTGATCACATATTTCATAGGAGCCAATGTTATGCATGAAATGCTACTGCTTTAAGTTTTGCTGAGAGTGAATTTCAGAAGTTGAATAGATACTCAGTTCATATGAAACATGAAGAAACATTGGTTCTTTGTAACAGTGCACATAAGAAATACAGCAGCAAAGCAGAGATACAACTGAGATACCAACTGCACAGACAGGTAAGAGTCAAAGAGATTTCCTTAGGACTGCACAATATCCAGACATCCTAAATACTTGGATTTTATCCTTCATTTTACCCTTCCAGCACATTAGGAAATTTTATGTGTGAGCTTCAGCCCCAAAACCAACTGCATCTACGAGGAAGTCTTGTAGTAGAGACACTCACCATCACATCACCATTTGTTTGTTGAGCTTGACATCCAGACTTTCCTAAAATCTGGTTTAGGTCACAGAAATGTGATTCAAACCAACTTAATTTTCTAGTTAGTCACACCTTTTGGAGTTTATTATTGTAAAGCTACTAAACATCATGAGGAAAAACTTATTTCTTGCATTTATTCCTCAAGTCAGATGTTATTGATACCTGCTACAAAGCATGATTTACATTACATGGAATTGTCAGGAATAAAGTCAGGATTTATTGGGATACTCACAGAAGTGTCTCACAGTGACATGTATTGTTGCATTTTCATCAGAATGCCAAAAAATAGAAAGCAAGTTTTTTACCTTGACTTCCAGAAAATCTGCAGATGAAAGCAAATCTGATGGTTTTTCTTTACATGTTTTACTGGAAGTAAAAGTAGGTATAGGCAAAAACAATCTATAAAAAGGAAAGAATCCAAAAACCTCATCAAACATGAACATACTGACTTCTACTGAACTTCTCAGAAAAACAGCACATGTTACAAGAAACAATATGCTTTCTTTTTGGGAACATATTGCAGTTCTCTTCCAAACAATTTTCTTTTATTCTGTGGTCTTTCTCCTTGAATTCCCTCACATGAAGATGCACAAAGACTAATACAAATTAGAACTATCTATGATGATGAATCCTTATGATTTTTTGTTTATTCTTTGCTGGTATTTTAATGAATGTACTGTATCACATAGAACCTTTGCAAATACCATGCTATCAGCACACTTTAATGGTGTGTTTAAATATGAGCATTAGAAAATACGAAATAAAAACACTTTTTCAAAACTTCTCAGTATGGAAATGCCTCTTTTTAAAGAGAAATACTACATATAACATCTTATCTACTAATCGTTGTTTTTCTCAGTGTCTTGTCTAGAGTACTCAGAGCAGGAACTTTTTTTCACAGGCTGTCTTCATGCTGCAGACAAGCCTGGAGGACTTAGGGATGGATCTGAAAATGTGAGCTGTGGAATCTCAATTGTATTTAGGAAGTGAACTTGCTGTTCTTGGAGCTTGATGATCTGATCTGTTCACACAGTTCATGCTCTCGTGGTTCAGCCCTCCAGCAGCACAAAAGCTGCAGTCCCCATGGAAGCTGCTAGTTTCTGTTCTCAGAGCAGACTCCTCCCAAACTGCTCCGAATGCCTCCAAGATACACAGGCTAATAAGAGAGCACTGGCAGTGAGGTACATTTGGATGCACTGCAGCTCCAAAGGGATCAAGCTCAGGGCTGCTTGCTGTAAGCTGAGAAAAGGTAGCTTGTAAAGGGTAAATGCCATTCTGAGAGTTTACTTTCTTCTCTCCCATGAATATATGCAGGCTTTCACAGCTGTCTCCCCTCTTTCTTGCCATTTGTGACTTATATTCAGGAGGAAGTTACTCAAAACAACATAAAATGAAAAACCAAAATTCACACCTAGAACAAGATCTGAGCTGTCTCTACCACCAAATCTTCAGCTGTTCTCAGCACATATGGAATCCCTAAAGCACAAGACAGAAAACACTGATACAGATCAACAGAAATCTCCTCTGGGGAATGCCAGTTCCAGTCCAAGTGAAAGTGTGCCACACACATTAGGAAAAGATTCTTCCCAGGAACTGCATGATAAGTTAATGTACTACACATTCAAATCTGCTGCAAAGAGAGCATTCAGGTAAGTACCAGCCTCAAGAAAATCCAAGGCACAGGCCAAGAACACAGCAGAGCAAGCTTGTTGCTGTAGTTGAGTGTCCACAATTTCTTTAAGTGCTATAGTAAAGGCATTAGAGCAAAAACGTTCCAACCTGGCAACAGTTTTACTGTGACATCTCTCAAAGTCAGAATTGGTACCATGGTAACAAGGACCAGTGAAATGACAAGAAGAACAGGCCAGATACACCACCTGGTATTTGGCTAGTCAGAATAAAGAAGCAGCAGCTCAGCCATGCAACCTTCTTTATAAACATAGGTGTTCAAGTGTGCAGTAGAACAGTGAATGCCAATAAAGAAGTGAATTTTCACCAAAATAATACCTATTGACATGCCTACATTGATATGCTATGAGGTTCTCAAGATCCCAGTAAAAATGAAGAGGAGCTGCCTAGCTGAGGATAATGAAAATCTGATGCAAGTATGATCATTTCCTATGAGCAGAAGGCAGAACAAATGCATGAGGAGCAGACCTCTCAGAGGAAGGGAACAGGAACAACCCAAACAAATAAGGTCTACTGGGGAAAAGCTTCTTATTCTGCAGGCTCTTCCTAACCTCAAGATGTTTGAGAGCTGACTGCTGACATGTCTGCCATATGTCAAGCCACCCTGACAGAGGCTCAAGATACAGGATACAACTGCCAAAACTGCAGGTCTTATAGAGTTTTGTTCTGAGTAAACTCATGGGTGAGACAAATGGGTGAAGTCCAGTGTGCCTTTTCTGCAGCCAATGTAAATGTGGCTGTCAGAGAGTACAGACATGAATTAATGCTGCTTGCCACTGAGCACCACTACTGACTGCTTCCTTCTGGTCACGGGAAGCTGTCAACTTCATTAAGAGAAACTAATAAAACTAACCTCATAATCTAAATTAATTAAGAATTAATTACTCATTTATTTGTAGTATCCATATTATAAATCATTAGGAAAGAAAGACAGTTGCAACAAAAGTGTATCCTGCCAGTAGATGTACCAGAGCAGAATTATTTTATCTGCATGACACCAAAGTGTCCCAGCTGAAACCATGGCTCTGCTGCACTGCATAACTACCTGCAGGGGAAGAGGTAGATTCTGTACTGCATGATACTGAATTTAACTAAATGAGATAAATAAAAGTGAGATGGAAGGCACATTATTATCCTTGCTTCAAAAATATTGAACTACAAAACTGAGAGCAAAGCAGACAAGGGCACACAGTGAGAATCTGTGGTAAGAGCAGGACAGTGAACTTAGGGATCACCTGAAATGTAGTCAGTTTTCAGCACCAAAAGGTGTTACACAAAGTAACAGCTAAAATAAAATAATACCTTTATTTTAATGAGGATTGTCAAGTGGATGGTTTTAGGGCACCAAGTTTAACTACCAATGGATTAGATATCTGCATGGAAATGCATTAAAAAATTTAGAATGACACAGATAAAAAGTTCTTAACCAGCTTCCAGCTACATCAAGAACCACATTACACAATTTCATACACTGAATTTTATCTTTAAAAAGATAAAATTATCTTTCCATTTTCCTTTACTCTGCTCCATCCCTCTCTACTGTCATTCTAGCTGAAAATATTTTTCAAATGCAATTGCCCTAATAATTCTGAAATCCCCACTTATTTCAGTGTGTTATTCAATTTACAGCAGTATGTTTTTGTGTCAATACTGTACTGTAGTACCATAGCTCTTCTTGTTCTGAGTTGTTCATTAGTTAGTACTTACATACATTTCATAACTCTGCTCAGCTCTCATTTCACAAACAACCCAACTTTTACTCTTCTCTCATAAAGCTGCTTACTTATTCTTATCAGCCACTTTCCTAAGTGCAGATACAGCATTTGTATTTCTTCTCCAGTCATATAAGACCATTTTGACTTGACTTGCTGGAAATCTTTGGTGTGAGGCATGAGACTGACAGTTTATATGCTGCTTCTTTCCTAACACAGGCCTGTCAATCATTTGGTCCCTTCAAGCTGGAGGGATGCCATCAGCCTTGGCTGGAGTAATTTCTATTCTATGCTTGTAATCCTTTTAGCCACCTCACTTTGCCTTGTGTCCACAGATAATGTGAGCATTATTACTGAAAACTTAGTAAAAGTGTTAATCTAGCCCTATGGTCCCCCATAACCTAGAGGTTATCTTTACTTTCTACTTTTTTATTCATTCTCATTGTGGCATCATTTCTTCTCTGCTTTTATATAATCTCTGGAAGTTTGATTTGATAATACACCAAAACACTCTTTGCCCAATCTCTACTATCACTTTGAAAATGTATCCTGATCAGGACATACCTCAGGTCTCAGTATCTTGTCCAGTAATGTTTTAACACCTCCATTTGCCAGCACTCTCACTGCAAATACCTTTGTTAACCCAGGGTCCAATTTATTTACAGCTTTGGCATCCTCCTCACAAGAACAGCCCTATTATATCACAGTTTGAGTACAATGACTGAAGCTAAAGAAATAAAAACCCACACAATATGGAGTTCTCAAACGAAGTTTCAGTCCATACTTCATATAAAATCAAGATTATAAAGTAATACTGCTCTTGAAAAGTAAAATCAGAAGCACACCAAGCACAGCCTAAGGGATTGAAAGCAAAGTGATATCAAAAAAGGTTGCCATTTCTGCTATCAAACAGCCAACACTTAGCTGCTCGCCCAAGCTATCACAGCATTTGTTTGCTGTAGCTGCTCAGTGACTGCTAAAGTACCTTTTCTGCACAGTTCTGCCCTCAGGCTTCTTCCTTCCTCTCTCTCTTTACAGAGATACTGAACACTGTCCTTTTCTGACAAAGCTCCCTGTATGATCTCATCCTGTCGTCCCCTTGTCTGGCCTCAGCTTGGCCTCCTGACAAAAGCAAAAGTAGAAAAGTAGCTACAAGAGCAATGAAGTTCAGTAGCTCAATAAAGTATCTTCTTAAAAAATATTTCAGAACAGAAAATTGATCCTTCTCTTTCCCTTCACCCTCTCCCCCCTTTTTTTTTTTAAATAAACACTTTAATTGGTGAACTCTTCTTTATTCGAGTACCACATGACTTAAAATCTTTTACAGGAAGAACTAAAACATCAGATGTGCTCAGAAAAAGTCCAAGCAAACACCATTCTGAGAGAAGGGCTTCTGGTTTAAGGAAGAAAAGCCAGAATGCATAAACACCTATGCACTCACATACTAAGAGCAACTCAGGCTACTGCAGTCTGGGAGCAAATGAGCAGGCAGCCAACCTGCTGGGCCATTCCCTATAGGTGTCACAACAAGGCAAAGGAATTTGCAGTGGAAGGTCTGGGGAGCAGCTGTCACCAAAAGAGACACATATATTTTTAAAGGCTTTGTCATTTGTCTTCAGGGTGGGAAATGCTGTGTTTGACCTCCTGCTGAGGCAGCTCCCCTGTTGCAGCAGCATGGGCTAGAAGAATAGAAGGCAGCAGCTATTATTTCAGGTACAAACACCAGAAAGCAGAGACAAAAGGCACAGTCATTAAATCGTCATTTCTATTTAAAAACACACATGGCAACTTATTAATACTTTTCATGCTGCATGAACCTCCCCCCTAGGCATTCTCCAAAACAACTTGCATTAGCTAATTGCTAGCTATCTCAATGACCAAGTAAAACAACACCAAAAAGCACATCAAACACTGTCTGGGCAACACCAAACAATCCTGGATGGGGTAAGCCAAGGAACTGGCAGCTCTTGGTCTGGTGCCCTGCCTTTCTTTCCCCAGCTGAGGCTGTGCCATCTGAAAAGCTGCCCTGCCCAGCTGCAGCCTCCTATCCCTCCCTGCCTCCCCCATGTTTGCCTGGACTCTGATCTGCCATCTGTACCCTCCTTTCCAGCTTAGCAGGGAGCCCCACCACAACAGCCTGAACCAGCTGGGAGGAAACATCGTGGGGCCATTCCCAAAAACCAAGGGGTGGTTCTCCCATAGAGTTAGGCCAGTTTGGCAGCTGGCTGCTCTGCCCTCTAGCATCAGGTTCCTGAACCTCATGGTTCAGCCATCTCTGCAAACCAGCAGACCTGAGGGACACTGGCTGGAGGGGTCCTGCTCCCCACAGCAGAGCTGCAAAGCCACCACTGCCAGGCACTCCAGGCTCCCAGCCAGCAGGACATCAGTCAACAAGCCTTGTCCCAAGATGTAAGGAGATACTAACTGGATGGCCTTTAAAAGGATTTGGTGCAATTATTTTCCCCGATGTTCACCTACTCAAATATGTTTTAATTAGAAAATCTTTATTTCTCCTAGCATTTAGAGAACGTCAGACACTAAACAACATGGATTAAAAATGTTTCCAGAGTGATCCCACTGGCAGCATTAAATTCATACTTGGAGGAATGAATGCAAACCATTGTAAATTCCCCTTAAGCCTGGAGGAAGGGAAAAACAAATTCTTATTCATTAAAATTAATGCCATTTGATATCTACATCAGGGGATTTCTGCAGGAATGTGACTGGAAGAAGTGTTGAAGGTGTCTTTCATTAGATGCAGACAAAAACAGAAGGAGTTTCTCAAAACAACCTGTAAGCATCCCTGACAACAATTTAAACAAATCACAAAAGCAGCTTTCAATGATGCACACTCTCTACAAGAAAAGCAAAGGACAATCTCAACATTTTTACAAAAATTGAATGAAGGAGCAGAACCACTGCTGTATTCAAAATCAGCAAATGTTAATACACTCTGATGTGGAAAATAACCCTTTTAAAAAAGTCTGCATGTTCTGAAATGACCTCGCTTTTGTAATCCCAGTCTGTCAGTCTTTCAAACTGCATATTCAATGATGCAGCTCTCAGAGCTCATACATGAATGTGACAACCTTAGAGTAGGGGCTATATGTGACATTTCACAAAATATGTTATGGTATACCCCAAAATATGAGTATGTAACACAGTTAGTAAGAGCACCAAAAGAACAGTGTAGATGGGCATGATGAAACACCAGGGAGACCTGGTGAAACAACTGTACACATAGTAAAACTAAAAGAGTTGTGAAACCAAATATATTAGATCATTGAAAATAAATTACTTATATATACAACTGGGAAATAAGAAGCAAAGCAAAGGACTGAGAAGGGTTTTGGAATATACTGAGAAAAGAGCACATGATTTACCAGCTTTCTCAGTATTCTATCAATTAAAAAGGGAAAGACTGAACTCTCTACTGAATACTAAGATTAAAAAACCCCTCACATATGTTCCTGAAAAAAGTAATTACTGGTAGAAATCAAACACTGCTTGGGCTTCTCTAGACCATGATGACTGACCAGCAGTTTTCAAGACTATTCTCTCAATGAGCCCTAAAGGAAAAGGACTGTAACATCTGATTCTCAGCCTTACCTCTAACAACACACTGATAGAGATGCACATCAGGAAGAATTAGTAAGAGGGGGCAACAGATGTATTTTAGAAGAAAATTTAATGCTGCCACAGCTGGAAAGCCTCCCTTGCTAAGTTTTCTCTTAAAAAATAAAACAAACAACCAAGAAGCTAACTAATGGATAAACTAAATAGGAAGTCAGAAAAAAAAAAGACATTGTGCTTGGTCAACGGAACGTTTTATCCTCCACACAGTTTTCCTGGATGAAAATCAGACAGTTTATTCAACATTTAGTAAGATTAATGGTCCCTTCCCATACAAAGAAATAAAACAGTAAGTCCAGTGAAGACGCTTTGATGTGAAAGCCACTTTTGCATGAGGAACTGCTTAGCAATTAGGACAAAAGGTAGCCATGAGTAAAGAAGTCTGGGGCTGATAAAAACTGAAAAAGAACATGAAAAGAAATATTAACACCCAATCAGTTGGCTAAAAGTCACTGTTTTGGAAGAAGGGAACCTTTCCTTATGTTCCAAAATGGGGACTGCATACCAGTTTAGTACTAAGCAGAAAAGTTATCCACGCTCAGTCTGGAATGGAACAATTATCTTCCTGTTTTCCAAGCCAGTGCACATTATGTTGACATTCATCAGCTAAGAAAAGGAGAACCAGAATTAAATGCTCCAGTTAAATCGAACATGTGAGAAGCAGGAAGACCCTTAAGTGCATTTTCTAAATCTCTAAAAGGAGCAATGGTGATACATCATGATCAAATATTGCTACTTGGTCAGAGACCTGTAACAGATTATTGCTATAAAATACTGGGAAAATGGCTACTTCACACTACAGCAATAGAATTACCACCTACTCTTGGCCCAAAATTCTAATGCTAAGGACTATATGTACACAAAACCATGGTACTTGTTTGTACAGGCATGTGAAGTCAAGGAGCACAATTTTTGCAATAGATAAACCAGGGAATGCAGAATGGATGTGAAAGATTTAGAGGTTGACACATGACAGAAAATCAATGGTTTACCAAGACAGAGGGGTCTGAGCATGTTCATTCCCACTATGAAATTACAAAACATCTGTGCTTCTGGAAGCAGCATTTCATCCATGAGATCAAACAGGGCAACAAACAGCACTAGCTGGGGAAAATATAAATTTCCAAAGTCACGTATCCTCAGAAGAGCATGCTATTGAAATGCTAAAAGCAACAGAACTATAAGCACCAAATACGTGTTTGCTTTTGGTTTTGTTTTTTTACAGAATGCAAGACAGTCACAGGTAGCATTTTTTACAGAATATGATCATCTGAGAATCAACAATACATGAAAAAAAGGCTTTTCCTACCAGCTGATTTTGGAGTGAATTTGTCCCTGTTGGCTGCACATACTGCCAGTAGCCTGTATCCAAGATCCAAGTCAAATCCTTGCTGAGCTGCCACTCGACTAACCACCTGCAGAGGGAAAGAGAGAAAGCTTTGTTTAGAAAGCACTTGTGTTAGACACCTGAATTTGCTGCAACAGCACAGTACAAACATGGTATAAGGTACTGCTCCCCAGTAGTTTCCAAAACAAGCACAGTGAAGTGAACACAGGAGTATTCTGGTGATCCAATTATTTGACCACCTGTCAGAAGAAAGGCCTGGTAGTTCCATGAAAATTGGAAAGATAAAAGCCAGAAGAAATAATGGAAGAGCAATGTGAGTAAAGATTGTATAGAATACACCTTCCTGTATTTGAGATGTGAGGCTGAGAGATCCTGTCTCTCTCTCTGTTGCCAGCTCCTGGCTCTGCTCCCAGGGGCAGTGCCAGGTCCCTTAGGTTATAATGCCCTCTCCACGCTGCTGGGCAGGGCTGTCCTACACTGTGCTCAGTGTCACACTTGCTGAATTTCAACAATACTGTATTGGGAAGCACATTTGCTGCAGTTTTAGAATAAACAGGCCTGTGCAAGAAGCATTTGCCTAACATTAAATTAGGGAAACACTGTTGTTGTTGACTGATCTAGAAGAACTAGCAAAACCAGGCAAATTGAAGACTGGAGTTAAGGACAACAAGCAGTCATCTGTTTCTCCTAGCCAGCAACTCAGCTATCAGCCAAGAACATATCCTCTTTAAAATCTGCATAGTACAAACACAATACCACAGTCATCCTGCCAAACGATGCTAAAGTTATACACAGCACAGCTTTTCTATTGCCTTCCAGTGGCACATGATGACTTCAGACTCAGGCACAGATAAAACAGATTATTCTTAACAGTGCCATTACTTCTTTGCATTAAAACAATGGTGAAGGAACTGCACAAGAAACAGAATGCCATTTCCTGAGGCAAAAGAAAGTCCCTATCTTTAATAGCTTACAGCACAAGAAAATATCCTTTTCCTACCCTTTCTTTATCTGAAAGCTTCTTTCTTAATAAATTACACTGCAATTTTCTGTGTCCAGGACTGCAAAAAACAACTGTATAGAACAGTGAAGAACTAACATATGTGATAACTTACAAACACTATTCTATGCTTTTTCCAATATATGGACTTTTCCTAATGAACAATTAAGAACGAAATTTATTTATTAAAAAAGAATTAACATGAATGAAATTTACAGGTATATTTTTTGTTCTGTTGATCCTATTAATTTAAAAATGAGACATTCATAAGGCTTAATCAGTGGGTGTGTTCCCTCCCAAAGTTTAACCCTTCCAACATCAAAACTGAGAAGACAACTTCAGGAAAAAGAAACGAAAATTGGGGATAGTCAGTACAATAATACACATCTATTGTTTTATCACATTCATTTACAATTACAACTTTTAGATAGAAAAGTAAAAAGTAATAAAATAAAAGAAATAATGCATTTATTTTAGATAAACAAAAAAACATTTCCAACTTGGTAGATCAGCCTTTAATGCTTTACACTTAGAAGTCCTGTTGTATCATGCCTAAGACTCTGGGTCCAATCTTACAAAAATAAGAAAAAAAATAAGCTACTACTACTCCTAATAATAATAAATGAAAACCCACTCACAAAAACATTCAAAAACAGAAAAACAAGAGCAGAATATGGTATGTCATGTTTCATGGTAAATTAGCATTAGGAGTGAAGACTGGTGGGCTGCCATGAGACCTGGAAAACACTTACGTACTTGAAAATTTGTTTCCTTTTTCTACTTCCAGTATCACTGTACTTCAGCCACCCAAAAGATATTGAGGGATGAGAAGAAAACAGACAAAAAGCTCTTCTAAGAAACCCAAAACAACACCTTGCAAAAGGCTCCTGAGGACAATGTCTCATTAATGTACAAACATTATCTAAACTCCTTTGGCCATCATCTATTCCACCATCACAGAGGAACACATTTCAGAGTGCCAATCTGGTCTGTAAAACAATGGAGAAAGGGCTCTCCTATTTTCTGTTTTGCAAAAGCACATAATCATTAAAGCATTTATTTTGAAACTGGACAGGAACAAAGGCAGATACACCTGCTCATCAGTGGGCACACAGTAACTCAGGGAATGCATTGGCTGCTTATATACCAGATTCATTTTAAAACAAGAAACTACCTATCCTGAGACTCTCCTAGCAAGAAACCAAATCACCACTCTTAACTGACATCTTGCTAATTATGGAAAAATTCTACAAAGTAACTCAGGGAACAGAGAGAACTGTAAAACCGCAAAAGCCAAGTTCTGCTTGCACTGTCTTCACTGAGTACACTGCAAACCCTTGGTCAGTGCAGTCCTAACCACAGGCTGATGCCTAACTTTTTATACTCCCCCATCACACCAGTTTCCTGTTCTTAATCTGCCCTGCCAGAGGAGCAGTGCCATGAAGCTCAGGGGGAAGGAAAGCAGAGCTGTGCAGAGTGTGCAGCCCAAGGCTGACCCCACACCCGATGGGCAGAGCACAGCCTGGCAGCACCCACCCCAGCAAACACCACACGAGGGCTGAGCACAAAGGCAGGATCTGAACTTGAGTGTGCAAAAGTCAGACAGTCAAACTGCTAGTTACTTCTTCATGCAAAGTGTGAGGGAAAACAAATTGGAAATTTGTGTTAGAAAAAAAAAATCTAGCTTTGAAATAAAATACTTCTACTGACAAACTGCACGATAAGTCCCTTCTTCCTCTCAAAAGACCAACAAAAACCACAGAAACTTAACAGAAAGCAGATATTTCTAATAAAATTTCTGTTTTGCCAAGAGTAATTTTCCACCTACAGTTTTCTTGTATGCACTCCTTTAAATGCAGAAAGAGGGTCTATTAAACAAACTGGTGGACTTGTGCTCAAGAGGGCTTACTCTGGTCCCTTCTGCCTCAGCTTGGTCAACATGAATAGGGCAGTGCACATCTATTTCCTTTACAAGAGATGGTTAGGTCAACTATGATAAGTGCTTACAGCATTGCAAAAAGAACTCATAGTTGAACACATGATGCCAGCTGCATGTTGTCTGAAGTTTTTAACAAGGCTTACAAGTACTTGCATTGACTGTATTTCATGTTTTCCTTCCACCTGTGACAGGTTAAAGACTTACTTTTATTTCAAAATTAAGGTCAATGGAACAGATCATACATCCCCCTCCCAAAACCCTGTTTCAGGTTGTCTACAATTCAAGTCAGACATTGCTCACTTGGTACTTGTCAAACTTTCCTCTGTATGCAAGGGACCCCCTGGCACTTTAAACAGACACTGAGAATTCTCAGAAACAAGATGACAAATACATCATAGGAACACGATCCACAAACCACAAAGAAATAGCTACAAGACATTTGGTAAGTTTAATATATTCAGGTCAGCAGACCCTGATGAAATTTACCTTTGAGTGTCTCAAAGGAACTTGCCTGGACAAACAGTGTAACTGCTAATATTATCTTCAGAAATTCATTCAAGACAGAGAGCTTGGAGATATACCAAATCTAGTTTTAAGACTGTGAAAGGTGACTGTTAGAAAGTACAGATATCCAGACAGACAGCAAAAGACAAACTATCAAAGAAATATAAGGTGAGCAATACAGAACATCATCATGAATTCATCAGCACCATGCAATTTCCTTCTTTGACAAGTTACCATATCCTAACTCTAACACGTTTTTTGACATTGCCTTATGTAACCTATTGTAACAAAGGAATAGAGCCCAGATGACAGAAGTATAAATTTTACTCAGATTATTAATTACTAGTCCTTTGTCAAATTAAAACTTGTGCTTCTTAGAGGTAATTTCTATGTATTTTGTCCTGACTTGGACAATGACAGAGTTAGCTGCAAAACTTCTAGGTGGTTTTGCAGGCAAAAGAATCTGCAAACACTTAACAGGAGAGGTAAGAGTATAACCTGGAAAAATGTTGCAAAAATGAGACCAAAGACACACATGAAATACTACAGATTGGAAAGAAAAATTACATGCCTAAATAGAAAATTAGGAACAGACATTCATCTTTTCAGTGTATATGTGACTCACTGGGAAAATGTTTGAGGTATTAAACTGACCTACCTATCATTCTCTGGATTTTGGAGGGTAAGGGGATTTACAGTAGATCAGACTGTATCTGTATCACATCCTGGCTTGGAGAAAAAGAGTAGACAGCATGGTCCCTTAGGTCTGTCCCAAGCCAAACCTCAGTGATTCCAGACACCTGCTGCCAACTGGAGCCATCCAGCTCAGTCTGAACCCTGTCCCAGGAATTCTACCACATTTGAAACCTCCCGTGATTTCAGTCTTATTCAGGTGTGGATCAGATGGGATCAAGGCAACAATTTCAACAATCCATTAAATGTTATGGCTAAGTGACTATGATACCATTTGCAAACTCTTTCTCTAACTACAAATTCAAACCCAGCATACCAGCAAAAATTCAGACAAGGTGTAGATGGCACCACATGCTCATCCATGACTTCATTCTGCAATGCTGTAAGAACTCCTCTTAACCTAACCATACATAACATAGCATTACATTGAAAAGTACTGCAATTAAAAAAAAAAAAAAAAAGCCAAACAGACATAGTTGCCATAAATTGAGATCATCATCCTTTATCATGGGTGACAGAGGTGCTTGGCCAGCTCAAGGTTTAACACCTAATAGTTCTCTATGTTCTTTTACAGTAACATTCCAGACAGCTAGGCTTCAGAAAAGCTAGCCTATTCCCTACACACACTTGCAACACCTAGCTTTTATTTGAATTTAGATACAGCACAAACAGCTATTTTAAGCTGTCTTTAAAGGAACATATACCCTATCTGCAAACAAACATTATTAACATCAACTGCCAGTAAGAAAATCTCATCACTCCAAACCTCTGAAATCTTTAATCTGAATAATTCAGATAAACAGCTTTCAAAAACGAGACATTGCATTCACTGTCTGTGACTCAGCTCTGCAGAGTTCCAGATGTCTGAACTCTCAGGGTCATTGACAGTGAGGAGAAAATGATGAGAGTGAGGTTTTAATTACATGAAAAGCAGACAAATATGGCTACCAGCATCTTTTCTCTGCTGAATTTACCTGCAATACTTCCCCCCTGCCTCTTTTCTCCTTTTGCAAGGCTAAGGAGCTTCTCCACGAAGCTTCACTCCCTGCCCTGCTTGTCATCACCCCACGAAGTACTGGAACAATGCAGCTCTCAACCTAACAGCCCTGTTAATCAAGAGAGCTACATGACTGCTTATTTCTAAACTCCCTTCCCATTATGTTGCACTTTCAATGAAACTCTTAACTAGCAGCAGTCAAGAGCACTCCCCCCTGCTGGCATCAGAATGAATTTTACCAATTCAATTTGCTGGTTGCTCAAAACTAAAAATGCCAGCTGATTGCTAGTTCAGACAGCTCCGTGTTCAGCCACTTGTGCATACTTGAAATTATCTGAATGCAGTTTGAAGACTACAGCAGAAATTTTGTAATTAGAATTCTGCAATGTAGATGGTAATTTTTCCCCCTCAGTAACACACAAAGATCAGATAAACAGGAAGCAAATTGAGGAATTTTCCAACATGAATAGTGATCTGCCTCAAACAGGGGAAAAAAAAAAAAAAAAAAGGTAGGAAAAGGAGGAAGAAATCATCTGTGATATGAAGTCCTGATCTGATGAGACTCTTACACTCCAGTTACAGAAGGGCTGCCTCAATAACAGAGACAATCAATGCAAGTCAGGGAAGTTACATATATCATTAAGTAGCTTCTTGCCTTCCATACTTGAAGACAGGCATTAAGCAGGTTCTGCAAATGTAAGAGAATTTACAGAATCTTTATATTCAAATGAAAGTTTTCTTAAAAAATATTTCCCACTCTATAAGGTGGATAAGGGCCATATTTTCAAAGTAAAACAAGCCAGTATGCCTGCCATGCCCTCCTTGACGCTTCCTGCAGAGGTGACATAAATCATGCAGAAGAAGGGTGTCTCTTCCTTTACATCCTCTTCCTCTCTGCTTGTCTCTAACAACTACAAACATCGAAGAGAAGGTCACTACACTCAACCCTCTCCACTGACAACTGTCTCAGAGGAGAAGAGGCAGGGATTGAGCTGTAATTAAACCAGCTGGTCACTGCAGCACTGCTGCCACCTGAGTCCTGCCACACTCAGAACAGCGATTAGCACCAAACATACACCGGCCATACCAAGAAAGTGACAAGGGAGCTCCAAAAGCACTTCACTTTGGAGAGCAGCACATCTGGGAGTTTTAAATAAGCCACGAAGTGACCAAGTTTGGGAAGGAAGAGCTGCAGAAGGAGGAGCAGTACCGGCTGCTCTGTAGCAGTGTTGCACCCTGGCAGCACAGCACACACACACCCTGAGCTCTCTGCAAACACAGGGTGTGTGCAGCACACGCCTGCCCAGCCTGATGGCAGCACTGCTCCCTCCACCTGAACTTCTGCCTCTGGAAGTCTTGGGTACAAGGAGTGAATGTAACATTTCTAGGGCTCTCAGGGGCAGCTGCAACCTGCCATTTTCTGCGTATAGATGTGCTAAATCAACTCTTCCGTCTAATTAATCGCATTCAAATCCTAATCTGATTAGAAATCTGATTTTTGGAATGTCACAGGCTGATTTCTGAATATGTACTTTTCTGCATTAAGCAGAATGAATCCAGGCAAGCACAAAGTCAATGCAGCAGCAGCTGCATTGCAGTCTGAGCCATCCTATTATGGAAAGTTCACATTACTCAGATATGCCATTCTTGTATGTTTTTCTTTTTTAACATGTATGTCTTTTAAAACCAATTATGCTCTTCATAAGGTATCAGACAAGCTAAAATATATATTCCTGTATTATGACACTGGGAGCAATTAGGATTTTTTTTCTCCATAAAATGATCTAAAATCATCTGAACCATCTCAATTCCAGGATTTTCTGAAGAGAAATCCAATTCAAAAGATTACTTTATTATTCTATCAGTATCATTGAAACATGAACTTTTAGCAGATACTTGCATCAGTTGAGAAACTGATGCTTATTTTTTCAGCAACTCTCATCAGCAGTACAAAGATACAGTAAGAAGTACAAGAGAACAAAAAAATTAAATTAATAACCTTTAGATGAAATACAGCTAGGACTACAGCTCTATAGCTTTCTGTCCTGTTTGTCTGCTTGTTTTAATTTAAAGAGAAATATTTTTTTCACAAACATGGGTAAGTTTCCCTCATCTGATGACTGAGGCGAACCCAGTATTTGGAGAGGAAAGTCTAGAATGTTAGGATTTCGGAGAAGGCATTTAAAATTACTATTTCAATCATTATTTCAGCATAGCTTTTTGTGGACAATCTGGAGTAAGAAGTATTTTCAACTTCTGGATGAAAAGACTCAGATCCCAGCCACAGTGGTTAGAGACAACAGTTTACACTACAGAAGCTCTCTTACATTCAGTGATTTGACCAGCAGTTCAGGTAAGCACAACTCACTCACCTAAATTCTTCCTACTGTCCAAAACCATTGTAGTGATGGATTTAATTTTTTTTAATTAAAGGCCCTAGATACAGCTACAGAGTAACTGTAGCACAGCTTTAACACAGCTTTGCTTCTCTCACTTTTTTATTTCTTGATCAGACACACTGAAGAGCCCTAAAGAATGATAAACTTGGTGCCTTGTAAAGCTGAAGCACAGCAAGAGAACAAGGCAGTGCCCTTATGGTCCTTTATGGCTGCAGACTAGTCTGTAAATCTGTCCATTTTGCCTCAGCTGTCTCCTCATTTCCATTTTTGCTGCAGCACCAACACAAACGTTATCCAAAGCCTTCAATAAGATAATTTTCATGTTAAATTGCTTGGCAAGAGCAGACCTGTGGGATGAGGCTACACCGGACCTGAGAAGAGGCAGAAATGAATGAAACACCCTGGGCCAAATACTGACTGACAGTAATTTCTATTTTGAAGCATTCTTTCCTGAACAGCTTTTGACCAATATTTTGCTTTTGTCTCCCATACACAGAGATATAATGCTCAACATTACTGTTAAACATGACTTTTAGTATCCACATGGATTGGGATATGGTTAGGAGAAAAGTTAACTTGTGAGTGACTCATGTACTTGGATTTCTTTGCTTGGACTGGTATCTGATTTGGCCTAACAAGGGTTATTTTTTTAAAATGCTGTGTAGTAGCTGAAGCTGTTTATTTTAGAAGACTGTAAGGTAATGCCATATACGGTACATTTTTAGAGAATTATATTCTTAAATTTATCAAGACTATCAGCTTTGTCATAATATAATCTAGTGCTAGAGTAAGAAACCAGCTAGGTCTGGTTTGTGGAAAGTGGAGGCCGTTTTCATCAGTTCCCCATAACACTATGGAAGAAGTAGTATTATATACAAAAGAAAACCATATCCATTGCCATTTCAATAATTTATAGAATCAATGATTTCAATTATAATTCAGTTTCTGGCCTGCAGACGGTCTATTTGATTTGAAAATAACTACTGTTGAAAAATAACACCTAGCTTTTCTTGGCAAGTTAGAAGAAATTTTATTGTCTCAGAGAGATCATAATTTGCTTGCATGAGTTTTGTAAAAGCTGTTTAAGGGAACCTTTCCACAGACTGTAACTTGCAAGAAATAAAACAGATTAAAGCTTACCCCTTTATTCCTGACATTTATCTGTTGAAATGAGTATTCTTTATAAATTTTTATTACCCACTCACTTTTTTTTTTCTGTAATGGGTGAGAACAAAAAGTTAAGCTCTAGAATTAGTGTCTGTCAGAACTGTTTGAACATAACATCATGATGCACATGCATCACATTTTGGTCAGAAGAGGCACAGCTTTTGGGGCTCAGTTAATGAAAAAATATTTTCTACTTATAGACAAACCATTGGTTTACCCATGTATCCTTTTCTCTTCAACTGTTTGCACTGCACAGAAATACCCCAATTTTATTTGTAGGCCTTGACTGCATTAGTCTAATTTCTTTATCACAAAAGGAAATTATTTAAACTCTAAATGAGTAATCATTTAAAGTATCCTTACTTAACAAATGCTAAGTATTTGACTACTGAAATGAAGTTTACATACCTTATTAGGTACCTCTCTGGCAAAATTTAGCTGTTGTATCAAATCCTGAGCTTCTTCTTGAGATAAAAAAAACATTCCTGTTACGTTGCATACAATGTCACTGGAGCTCACAGTAGCAAATGTAACTCCAGGGTTATAAAGTACTGCTGATATGGAAAAATTGTCTATTCCAAATAACCAGTATGTATACTGTGCACAGGTTATTATAAGAAAAAAAAATTTCACCAAGGAAAGAGAAACACTAGATACGTGTTACACATGTTGTTGTTCAATAACTGCTGTCAAGCAAACTCATGAAATTTTCAAGCCACCAAGATTTCTCTAAGTGCTGATATTACAGTCTAAGAAAACCCTTTACAACAGCCTATTCTATGTATTATTCTATATACATATTCTATATATTATCAAAACCAGTAATTCCATAAGTGAAGCTGGAAGCGCTTCTGCTATAGGCAGAATATTTCTAAGATCATTCTTCTGCATCCATTCTAAGATGGGCAGCAGGAATGAAAACATTCAGGTGGTTATAAAGTTACAAGACATTACTGACAGTCCCAACACAAAGATGGTGTGTCCAGATAAACAGAACTGCTTCTAAGAACCACTTCTTAAATTAAAGCCTTATTTCAAGACTGTGAGCCTATTTGTCCTTTATTAATAGGATTAAATCTAATAGTTTAATTTTTGCAAAGAACTATACAAAATACTGAAATTATGCAAAGAATGTTACACCTATTCTACCTATGCTATGCCTATCTGTGATAATCTATTAAGCTTGCTATTCATACCCCAGCATTATACCTGTCATTACATCTGAGGCATTTCAACTTTGCAGTGTAACAATGAATGGTTTGCACATTCCTGGGAGAGCCTGCCCTTCTGCATCCATGACATCCTAATAAATTTCAATTTGGATTAGTATATATTGTGTTATCACTCCTAGGATATGATCATTTCATATCCCTTGATGGTTCCAGAGCAGTTTAGCACACCACTTTTTCCCTGGTCTGAGAGTTAACAGAGCAGAATGACATAAACATTAAAAAAAAAAATCATTCTCAATACTGCAGAGGGGAAGCTTTATGAGCAAGTGAGCATTTTTAGTATTTGTAGAATTTCCAAATTAAATGCCTTAAAGAACCACACAACTCAAATATTGCAATGATGGTAGAGATTACTTGCTTTGAAAAGAATATCCAAAAATATGCAGATTTTATGGGAATTTGATTTTGAAAGTAATTTTAAAGGCTGGCAAAATAAAACAGTAATCCTGTTTCAGTGGTTGAATAGACTTTCATACTGATTTTCGTTTTCTTTACCATAATTCTCACAAAGAAGGACACTGGTAAACCTTGTCAGCATTAAGAAAAATAGGCTCCTGATAGTACAGAACATGCAGCTATGCAAACTGATGTTAAATTTACTCATGATATTCCGGTATTTCAGCTATTTTTCACTTATTTGCAATGTTCTGAATAACTTCTCTGAAAACAGACTGACTTTCTATCACATTTGTTAAATAAAAGTAGATAAACCCCTTTTCCTGTAAGGAAATCCACATTTGCTAAATTATAAATCAGAACACATTAATTAGAAAGAAATTATGTATGAGCAAGTTCAAACAGAAAAAAAATAAAAAAGGAGTAAATAATTTTTTTTAAAGAGACCTTGCCCACTGTACTGCAAATGTATTAAGAAGATACAGGAAGTACAAACCTCTTGGGATACAACCATGCTGTTAAGTCTGTTTAATGGGAAGCAGGAAGAGGAAGAGGGATGTACACAATGAGAAATTAAAGAACATCTTTCTTAGAGGGATTTTAAAATTAAGAACAAGAAACATACTCATTGCAGTTTATAGGCATTCTGCAAATCCTGTGTATTTATCAAACATGGAATAAGCCACCTGGTTAAGTTCCTGTGTTATTTCCTTGTCAGGAATATAATGAGATCACAACATGTGATAAAGGTGCTGCTACCAGTCAGTCCTACACTGCAGACAGTTCTCTTCCACAAGCTTGGGGAGGGGGGCATGACACCCCATTCAGATTTCAGGGAGTAGAATACAGCAAAGTATTACATGTGGCTGAAATATTAACAGTACTTAGATAGTAAGGCTTTTTTTTCCCTTTCATTCTTGTCAGAAGTAAAACAGTATTTTCATTTCAACACACTGAAAACCATGTATTGTGTTTTACCTCACCAGTTTTCATGGAACATTTACTGCCCACTTTCTGTACACTTTGTGAGGAGAATGAATCACTGGCAGTCAGACCTTATTTTGACCCTCCACTTGGGCAGAGCTGAAGATCTGCTCACGTAGAAAAAAAAGATTTAAACTGCAAGGAAGTTGCAGGTCAGACTCACAATGTTCTAGCAGGAGCTGCACAGAAATACTGTGCACAGACTGTCCAGTTATACTTGAGGTGAATGTTTCCTTCCCCAAAAGCTACTCTGAAAAATGCTAGCCAAGTTTTAAAAAAGTATAAATAAAATATAGTTATGGTCACATTGGTCATCATGTGCATTTTCTCATAATTGATGCTACTGATAACTTTTACTTCCAACAGAATTGTTAAATGGTCTATCTTTGGAAGTAATGCTTTTAACTCCCTTTGTTTTATTTTCTCTCTGACTGGAAGAATTATATGCACCTCCTATTATAACTGGATTTATTCTAACTTTTTGACATACAAATCTGAGGGATGTTATACACTAGAGCACACTAAGATGGAGCCATTCCTTAACATTTGGATTTCTGGCAACTAAATCTCAGTCTTAATGTCTAGTTTAGATATACCAGCTACACAGTGCATGAAAATAATCCATGCATTTCTGCCACACAACAAATAAAATGACAGTATCTTCATTAATAATTTCAGAATTTCTTTTCTTTTTTGACAATTTAGGTCAACTTGCTTGGGAAATTGCAGTGAGGCTTTTAACCCTCCTGTTCAGTCAGAATTTAATTTATTGAGAGTCTTGACTCCACATAACAGTTCTGGACCACTGCTGCTAGAAAATAAAATTTTCCAAACAAAAAAATTGCACAGACAAATATGTATTTTAGTGCACTATAATGAAGTCACTTTAGGAACTACAGTGGTCTTAATGAAAAATGAATGGAAAGAAAAGCATTGAAATCAATGGAACTGTTGGAATTAGGATATCAGGATTAGACCTGCAGTCAATACATGCAACAAAGTAAGCTGAACAGGCATGTCAGAAACACTGCTGAGCTGGAAGCAAAGCATACTTAGAATAAAAGGCAAGAAGTTCTTCAGCCCTACCAAAAATGCCAAAGAAAACCAAATACCCAGAAAGTTCATTATTCTGTAAGAACATGACTGGCCTAGTAATTTCAAACCATGAAATAATACTGTATGTGTATAACAAATAATCTAGCCTGGGAATTTTTAAATAAATCTAGTTTGGTTAATCTAACTAAAAATGTTTAGCCATCTTATGCCCTAACTTCTTTTTATTGCATTTTGCTTTCTGTTAAGCAAGGGAGTCAAATAAACAGGTCTAAGGATCTGGCCTTATGTATTTAAGGGAAAATGACAAAAATTCCCTTAAAAATGCAGATTCTGAAGATCAAGTTCCCTTGGCCACAAGAGAGTGAGCATAGAATAAAACAGAACTGGAGGCAGTGTCACAGCAGGATGGACCTACCGTCAAACAGCCCATCAGGCTCTGCTCAAATGGCCTCTGGAAGGCTCTGGGGTCTCCACACCAGTCCAGGAGCTCTGTTGCTGCATTATGGAAGTTTGCTGGGTTCTGTAAGTGCTGGAAAGGGAAGGCAAAGCAACATGGTAAATAACATACACAAGGGCTGACATGTTCCTTTGTACATCACATTATTGCAAAGTCTGGCAATTAGGAACAGCATGTAATTCAAAAGCAAGATTTTAAATTGCACAGTGAATGCAGAAAATCCTACTTCATTCTTATTAATACTTACACTGTTTTCTGACATGATTCTATTAGAGACAAGCTGTAGCTGAAAAACCAGAGCTCCCAAACTCTTTCCTCCACAACACCACCTCTCCCACCTGCAATTCATAATGGATTCTACTTGGAAATCCAAATTGTCTGAGCCCAAATTAAGGGAAATTTTAGTCTCAGGTTCAATGTCTTTGAAGTGTGCTTACGCCCCACTGTTGGGACATGCCAGCACAGCACATTCCAATAATCAAGATGTCAATCTTTGCTGCTGGCCAATGATGCAGACGTGACAGACTCAGAAAATTCCAGTGACAGGGAGGACACTCACTATATGGATCCTTTCTAGGAGCCTTGGTTTCTGTTGCTTGTGACATCACCATGAGCAATCAGGGTGACCAGATTCAGGGTCATGACAAAGGGAGGGTCATTTCTTAACTGAAAATGCTTTCACTTGCATAGAGGGCATGCAGACATTTCAGTGTGGAACCCTACCTCTCCTGAAGAGGGAGGCAGGATTTTGAAAGGAAAAAAAAAAACCTGGTTTTGTTTTGAAATTTGCATGGGTAATGGATTTTTTTGGCTATCACATTAATTTCTGCCTGTTTACTGCACAACCAGAGTCCTGATTTTAGAGACAGTCAGTAAATTTACCTAATACTATTGCTCACACTGTCATCCCTCACTGATTACATTGCCCAAGTATACCAACATTTTAGGTGGAGCAGAGGGATGGCACAGGAAAGAAGGAATTCAATTTACATCAATAATATTACTACAAAATTCTCCAGTTCTGGTGATGGTAGATGTTTCAGTGAAAACTTCATAAACAAGAAAAGAATATTTAGGAATTGTTGGGTTTTTTTTAAGAAGCGGTTTTATAATTCTTGGAATTGCTGAGAAAAATATGAAAATGATATGAGTTTTTTATCCAGGAGGCACAAATCTCTGGGGCATAATTTTTAAAATATATCATTACTTTTAAATCAGTTGCATAATTTGGGAAAACGTGACTGCTCATTTCTAAGTATGTGGATGAACTATAATGTTCACAACCTATTTTTTCTCCCTTCATCCTCTCATGCCTGAGTAGCTGCATATTTCAACTTCATGACAAATGAAGGGAAAAAAAAAATCCTCCCATGCCAGGTTTTCAGGAGTTCCCAGTCTGTGAGCTTCTGCATCACGTTGCATTAAATAATTCTTATTCAATGAATGCTCCTGGTCAAAGGCCTTGTTTTAACAAGAGATGACTGACATGCAGGGCATGGATTTTTAAAACAATAGCAGAATTTGAAAAAGCAGACAGGCATTGTGCAAAGTAGGTTTCTATCTCTGCTCTACCAACATGGTACAGCTCCCACTACCAACCAGTGAGAGCTCTACCTAGGCTGCATTTCAGAATTACAGATCTGGCTGATTGTATAATTATTGGTGGAGGAGTCAAATGAATGTGTATCCAGACTAAAGGCGTGAATTCAAGTAAGTACATGTAAGAAGCCATATTCTAAGGCTTCATGTAAAAAAAAAAAAAAAATCCCATGAAGGGAGCCAGCAGTTTGGGTTATGAATCTTCCAAGTAAAAGGGAAAAGGATGCCTTTTTGAACTCTTCACTTAAACCTCCAGAGAAGTGACTGCCTGACACAAAATCTCCCAGTGAATACTGCTTCTTCCACAAGCCACTTTGATCTGCAGGAGAAACAGAAGATGCTTCAAACCCCTCTACAACAGCATGTGTAAGCTCTGTTAGTATCAAATACCCTATTTCCAGAAGGCAAGAGAGGCACATGAGCTGGTGAACAAATGGCACCATACTGAATACTTACTGTACTGACAGGACTTAGGTCACAGATCTCTCAGAAGGGAAAAAAATAACCCAAACCAAAAACCCCTTCCACACAGAAACAACATAAGGAAAAATTCACTGAAAGCTATGCAATTCTGTATGGGAAACAGTTTTAACTCTTCCCTCTTTGTGGGAAGGGAAATGAATTGAGATCCACTAATCAAAAGCCCTAAGTAAGAGCTACATAATATTTATTCTTGCTGGTGCTGCTGCTTGCCAGCTACACACATCTTCTACTAAAGCTTAGAATGAAATTTCCCCATTGAGAAACAGACACTATACCTGAATGAGAACAATTTTTATAGATATAGGCTAACAGATAAAAAGCAAGGCACACCCTTGTCCATATGCTGAATTTTAAGTTTAGCACTACGTAAGGGTAAATTCTACTCATCATATCACCACTGAAAAGCAGCATTTTATTTTTCCTAGAGTAAAGTTTCAACACGTAATAAACTTGCCATTTTCTGTGGCAGAAAAGGCTCCTTCTACTTGCCTGTGCCAAAGCAGGGGTGACCTCAATGACTTGGTTTGTTCTACAGAACCCTCCAGCAAATTATTTCACTACATGAGGACTGCTGAAGGACACTATCAGAACCCACTTAAATACAGAGGGGATACTGAAATCCTGACTTCTTAAGTGCAACTGCCTGACTGAAACTTATTCAGAAACTTACTGGGCAAGATAAGCAATATATTAGTTACATCATAGACTAAATACCCTAACAAAACACAGGAAAAAGTCAGAATACCAGTGGGTCCTACCTCAGTGGAGTGGATTTGAGTAGACTATGGGATAAGATAAAACCTGGTCCCAAGAGGACACTTCTTGCAATATCACACACAGTTCTGGCTGGGACGTATTTCTCACAGCTTTCTGACTTTCTAAATAATTTTAAATTCAGGTTCTATTCCAGTGTTTTGTTTTTGCATTACAAAGGCCAAGGCTACTTTTGTGGAAAACAAACAGAAGATCCAGCATGAACCAAAGCATGAGGGCAGGTGCAAACACCTTCCCTCAGTTACATAAGAAAGCATTCCAAATGCCTACTGTGACTGTTATTTACTGACAACTTAAACACTGTACATGAAGCAAAAAGTCACAATGTCATTCACATCCTCACAACAAAAAGCAAGCCTGAGAAGAATATTACATCTACTACATTCATCAAACAGGAAATTAAAGAGATATTCTCAGTTCTTGATCCAAGAACAGAAGTACAAAATAAAGCTTATGCCAGATCCATCCATCAGCTTTGTTGTGAAGCATTTTCCATGCATGGCTCTATTCTCTTCAACTGAAATTATTGGCAGCATTTTGAAGAAGCAAGACATGTCTGAAGAGTCTTGTCTGAAACTGTGCTTCTTGTAAAAATGGGGGAAAAAATCCACCTCGTTAGTAGCTGGTTTAGAAAAATGTGACAATGAACCAGATCTAGTTACAGCACATCTTGCTGTATCTTCAATGCTGCTAGTGAAGGGCCACCTAACAGCACCATGCTTGCAAGCAATCATGTTTTCAGCAAGTGGAGAGAATTTTTATTAATAAAATCTGAAGCAATAAGGAACAAAGCCAATGAACTGAATGAAGCAGTTATTTACCAGATTGCTTTCATTATCATCTGTGTTTCAGAAGACTATTAGCAAAACATGACAATTTCTACAGTGGAAAAAATTCAGAAAATTTTCAATTTAATAATTTTTAACACCTCAAATCTAACATTCTCTTAGCCTGAATGGAACAGAAATCTCAGAAATACCTGATGCATTTCAGCATATCATTATTGTGGGGATCACCAGGTGATGCTTTAAAGAGAGAGTCTGAATCTCAGAACCATTTATGTTTGGTCTTGGAAGGAATCTCTTGTTCTTTGTAGCTACTCAATTAACAGTCTGGTGCAAAGAGAACATCAAAAGACTTGGTTCTCCATTTTACTATCTCCAAGAAGAGTGAACTGTACCAGCAAAGCCCTTTTCAGAGGACTGCTGACATTTGGGCTGGATTCCAGGGAAGATGGGAACATCTACTGCTCCTCGTGACCACCTCTGGCTTAAACGCTCTGTTCACCTAAACAACAGACTATCTTTGTAAATTTGCATGGGCATACAGGCAGAGGATGCAGGCACATTAGGACCCAAGTTCATTAGATTCCACAGCAACAACTGTGTGCCCACTCCATGGTTTATTGCTCTTTCATTCCCTGGAGCAAGAGTAACAACAATCACATTGAGAGTTGTACACAACAGTTGATATGTGGCAGTTTTTGGTCCCAACATTTCAAGATAGAGCCACCACTTGAAATTGTTACTCCTTTCCAATCAAATAGTGATCAGAAAGTCTTGATATACAATAAAAACTCTGCAATGGGCACAAAAATATAAGCTTCATTCCATATATGAATGCAGGCCCCTTTGAGTTAAACAATAAGCTAAGTATGCTAAAGTGCAACTGAGTACTCTCAGTCATCTCACCAATGCCGAAGTGGATGAAAACCACTTCCTGCAACCCCAGATTCAATACAATTTTGGATACTGACCAATTACCCACTTTGAAACATGGCAAGGACCAATGACCTTACCTCCTCTAAATATATTAAGTCTACAACATGTTTGTACACTTGTGTGCCTTAGAACAGTCTAGTAAGCAATGCATGAATAGCAGTCAAAATTAAGAACAATTACAGAGGCTTAATATCATCTCACACACATCAGGATATGCTAATGTGACAGCAATGGTGTGGAAAGTGAATCCTTTAAACACGAAATCCTTATGCTCCAGTTTGCTCCTATAGAAAGCAAATGTCAAATTTCAATTTACAAATTACATTTCTGGTGGAGGGCTTTTTTCAGCTTTTCTGTGAAATACATCAGACTGAAGGCAGATACCTAATTTGCCACAACTTAACCTATTCAAAATGAGATGTCATGCAAATAAGTTTTTGAGCAGCAAACTGCTTAACTATGCTAAACAAGTTATTGCATTTATTTACATGATGTCGCAGCAAATTATGAAGGCTGACTCAAGTTGCCTGTTTGTTTTGCCGAGTTACGTCTGCTCTGTGTCTCACTCCTTGATTTAATTGAACTGCTGAAGATAATGTAACTTATCACGCAGACATTATGCCATGTTGTAGATTCTAGGTTAATTAACAGTAGCCTACAGTCACTGAATTTCTCACATGGTTAGCCACTTGGACCCTGTCTACTGTCTAGCTTCACTAATCAACGAGTCTGGGAATTTTACATCAGCGACACAAAACACTGGCAACACAGGGAGCTTTTCAGTGCACAGAAAAAGAAAACACAGAGACATGTAGGTAGCCTTTTCTTTGCTCTGAAATTAACCCCTTCCTGCACACCATGTGCAAGGCTGCATGCTTGGCAAACAGTCTGGTCCACCCGTTGGGGAAGGAGAATGGGGAGGCAGCTGTTATCCTGCAGGACAGAAAGTCTGGGCTGCTGTTGCACAAGCACTGGGGGCTGCCAGCCCTAGAAGGCTCCAGCCTCCCTCTGCCTTCTCCTGCCTGCTCCCCTACACAGCACAAGAGGACACATGCCTGCCTGCATGCTGAATTAGTCTCACTCTACACTAACAATTTGAGCTCCACTGGCCCTCCAGGATGGCAGGCAGGGCAGGTCCTTGAACCTTAGCACTAGCAGGGGAGACAGAGCAGTGTGAGCCACTTCAACACTAGTCTGAAGCTGACCTAAACCTTACAATAGATTTTGTAGCTAATGCCTAGTCTTAGGCATGTTATCTCTGTGGGCTTCTTTGCCCAAACATGTACTTCCAGCACTTCCAGTGCCTCAGACCACACTTGCTGTTCTGACTGTAATCTCACTCCCCAAATGCTGACTTTCTGTCATCACTCACAGTGAGATCCCTTGCCTGACCACACAACCACCAGACCTGACTCAAAGAAAGTAGCAGCAAACAAAAGGTAGGGCTGGGAAGGTACCAGGACTCTGCCATAAGCAGCAGCTTTGGATTAAACGCATCGCAAAACTTCTCCCAAAGGTGGAGCTGTATCATCAATTTAAGACGATGACAAAGTTTAGTTCACAGCATGAATACTCCTCCTGCCTCACAACACCCTCCCTTTTTAAAAAATAACTGCACTTTCAATTCTTTCAAGCCAGATAAATATTTTTTTTAATGTTCCTCATTATTCTACATAAAACATAATGCATACAAAGAAAGGTGCCAAAAGAAAACATGGCTTTTTAGTGTTCTGATACCGTACATATTTACTCTTGAGGTAATCCTGAGATTTCAGCCAAATTTAGACAATAGGTTCATCTGTATACTCTCAAAACTTTCCAAGAGGTCCAGAATTTCAAGGCATATAAAACCCAGCACAAGCCTCTCTTCCAAATGATAAGCCAGATACTCTGCATGACACAAATTTTGTGTGCAGGTGGTGGCGTTTGAAATGCCTATGTACAACCCTGAGGTGCACATGACCTGCTATTTTCAGCTGCAAACATGCAGGTTTTCAAGCCTTTCTTGACAACAATGGAAATTAAAATTATCATATGGTTGTAAAATCTATGAATTTAATAAAAAAAGCAGCTATCAAGATTTACATATAAGAGTAAGTATACTCAAAACTATAAATGCAGAAACCATAAACAATAAATGACTGGTGAAGGAGCTGACCCGCTTCTTTATGCCTACAGGACTTTTCTAACTCTGGTGCGTATCTCACTCTGACTCTTGAGATGGGATTTGGTGGCCAGGTGCTTTGGCAGATTCTGCCAGGCAATTCAGACTATTTCTTGTTCATCTTAATGCTCATCCAGACATGCCTGCACTCATATGTAACAAAAATGCACTATTGTGCTGAAGGGGGGCTAAGAGAGGAGTAGGGAAGAATGGGACCTGGACAGAGCAAGGGCAGAGAGAACTGACAGAGAAAGGGCACAGAGATCACATGCCCTTCAACTTGAACAGCCTGGGAGCAGAATTACTGTGCTCCTGCACATGGGGCAAAGAGTGGCTAGCTCCCAAATGAAAACTAATCACCTCTCCTAAGAATGTAAATAGGATTCCTGGTCAGACGCCTTTGACAGAGCATAACCAAGGGGAGACAAAGCTGGTCTCTGTGTGTGAGTCAGTGCACAGGTACTCTGCTGCCAGAACTAAATTTGATCTCTCACTCAGTGCAACAAGACCTGCAAACCAGCAAGAGCCATTTGGTTTAACACATTGCTGGAGCCTTTATTACTCTAAACCCTGAGCAAGCTCTGAGAGTGAGCCCAACCATGAGCCTGTCTCCCCTCCTATGCAAAGGCCTCTACTTCAGATTCCCATCCACCACTGGCTGCCAGAAAACTCAGATACAGAAACACAGGACAACAGTACCCAAGAATACACTTTAAACACAGAAGATGACATAACTTGAAATAGGTGGTTTCTCCATCTTTTTTTTTGTTTTTTTATAGAGTCAACTGTGATTATGCACACCTTGCCCTATCCACAAGTAGCCGTACTCAGTATATTAAAAACTCATCTGCAATCAATATTCAAAACATATTGTCTTTTTCATGAGGATAGAGGGAAGTATTGAGCTCTTTTCTGTCTTTTGAGAGTGTGATTTTTGTTTATCTGGATATAGGCACAGATAGTTCAATTCTCTACAGTCCCTTTCAATATCAAAAATTGTTTTATTTAACAAAAATTAAAAGGCTCAAGCTGTGCACGTTGTGTTCAGATAATCACCCCTCCCAATTTAGTGTTTGTGAGATTGAGAGATCCCTAATTAATAGAATTATCTTGCACTTACATGGCTCATTCCATCGGAGACTTTATAAATAATTTATTAGGCTCACATTTTGAGAGGCACTAGATACACTAAGAGAGAGATTAAGACCATGTTAAGCCATTCCTACTTATGAAAAACAGAGCAGAGTCACCTTTGCCCCCTTTGTCCATTGCAGCTTCTTTTTCAAAAGAAATAAATACTGAGCAATGACCAGCACCTCTTTATTGGGTGTTTTAACACCAAGATAATACCTGGCAAGAGCACATGCTAAATGAGAAAAAAGAACAAAAAAATAATATGAGCATCACTGAACTGAAAAAAACCTGAGCTGTTCAGTTATGAACTGTAAGGGAACAAAATCTGTATTAATGCAGATTTTCAAAGATGCTTCTCTCATACACTTTTAGTATTAGGTGTGTATAATTCAGTACTGACTCCAGAAAAGGTGAATGCCTGTAATTGAGCAGCCTTGTTCTGCTGTCTGGATCTCCTATACCCTGAGTTTTCTGAGGATGACTGCACACCTCTATGCATGTGCTAGAGCAAAGGAAAGATACTGCAACCTTGGCTCATCCATTAGTTTTACAGAAGTGGAAGAAATGGATTTAACATCTGATCCTCAAGAACTATACACAGAAGCCTAAAGAGCTAAAACAAGAATCATTCCCTAACTCTGCTGATCAGAACTGCAACATTGTCTTCCTGCTCCATTTCTTTTGATCTGCATAACTCTGGTTATAACTGCAGTATATTTATCATAACTTTGATAAAGCTTTATGTTAAGTAAGGGAACATGCAGCAAATTAAACTCTTTAGTAATAACCTGCTGTTCCAGCCCACCCTCCCCTGCCCAGGAGGAAACTGTGACTTGGGGGTCTAAAGGCTGTGATCAGATCTGACTGAAGATGGAAATGAGGCAGACTAATGGCAGTGTGTCTTTATGTTCATCTCTTGATTGTTGGTGCAGTCTTTGTACCTTCCTTAACCCCCAGCACCTGCACTGCTATTATGTCAGCTGAGAGCAGTGGAAACAGTATGGCTTACAAAGACTCCACATAATCACAGGGGTCAGAATTATTTTTCCTTAAGCCCTCACAAACTGATTTAATGGGATAAAAGTCAAAAGACAAAGGCACAACTGTCTGCTCTTTCTCCAAGGCCATGCTCAGTCATGCAAGGCTCCAGTCTTTCTTTAAATTTGCAATTACAGCTCAAAAGAATTACGAAATCAGTTTGCCTAACCAGTTCACTTGCTCTTCTTGACAAGTGAAACAACCCATTTCCCATTAGTATCTCCCTATTATACCATGCTAGCATGAGATGTGTCTCTATGTGACCACAGCAACAATGCTGAGGCTTCTTCAGCCTCACCATTCCAACAGGCACTGCAGTGATACAGGAGCTTTCTTCTCTAATGCCCCCGTGATTTCCAGTTAATAGTTTCAGTCCTAAATATCTCAACATATCAAGGAGTTAATTTTCTTAAAGCAGTGACCATACTCTTTTTGTTAGAATACCAATACACTGTCAGAATCATGTTTCATTATTACAATAACATTTACATAAATTGATAACGGATTTTATTGATAAAATTAGGCTTATTTGTTCTAGTCTTGCTTACCTGCTGTCTTTATTAAAAAAAAATCTACTTTCATAATGTGTTTTAGTAGAAGATTAAGTGAAGGACTCAGGCAAAGTGAAGTGTCTACATAATTATTTCTGTGTTGTGAACTATTTAATAATTTGAGGTACATATCACAGCACTATGAAAAGTTTGGGTCAGTGGGCAGTTCTTACCTTATCAAGGTGTTTTAAAGGCATTAAAGAAGTATTACATCATCCATTTACTGGAAGATTATTTTCAATAGTGCATTCTTTAAAAAGGAGTAACACTACCTAAGAATATAAAGTGAGTTGATAGCAATGGGGGGAAAGCACTAACTCCTCTGATATATGTACTGAATCAACTTTACAAATTAATTAAAATAGATACATTTATTAATTTTCTAAATTTCAGGACTACAAATTCACCAATTTTGAAAAAAAAAACCAATAGTCTTCAGAATATCCTGTTGAACAGCAGCACATTTGTTAGACATGTTTTGTTTTGCAGTTAATTTTTTTATTCATTTGTGTAACTTACTTATTGAGCTTTTTATAGCACTTTTAATCAACTGATTTAATCTTTATTATTTTAATCTCTTAATCTATGCAGAGATAAAAATCTCAAGGTGACTACTTAAAATGATGACTACACAAACTGATACCACTGTGGAAGATGTAAAATTCACATGACCTATTCTCACAGCAAGGCATTACTGAGATATTTGCAAATCAAAAGGAAAAATGCTTCTCCAGACAGTTCTTCAATTACAGAACTGCCCACAGCACCTGCTGTGTGACCTCCCCACGTACAATTTGTCACTGCACAGAGGCAAGAAGGAGTGAACATCACCACTGAAGAGATTTTTCCTTCAGGAGATGATGGCTGGTCTGCACAGCTGAAGGCTCTTGGTATTAACAGTACTTTTGCCACCACAGCTGTTTTGAAAACACCTGTTTCTACAAATGGTAAAAATGGTACCTGCTCCTTATGTGCCAACTCTGAGCCATTCCTCCATGGATTTGCTGCACATGATAGCAGCAACTCGAGTAGCAAGAGCATATTTAAGAAGGAAGATCCAGAAACAGCAGAAGTCAGAGATGTCGCCAGCTGTGTCACATTTTCACTGTGGAGCTTGACCCAGCTGCTGACAAAAAAGACTTCCTATGCTCATCTGACACCATGGACTCAATGTATGGGTTTCTAGAATTTTCAAATATTCATCCTTATTTACCAAACAGGCCAGATTGATTTGTTGCACAGAAAATAATAAAATGATACTAAATCCTGTGGGTACTGGAGGTTTTCTGTGTGAGTTTAAAATGTGCATTTTTCATTTTGAAATGGGGATACTAAGGACACTAACATGACTGATATTCAGAGTAATAACACCCCAGCCCTCGAGGAGAGGTGCTGCAGTAAAGCAGCAGAACTGGGAATGGGCAAAGTGAAGCTGCCACAACCTTACCCATCCACCTCACAACATGATGGGGTGTATTCCACCCACTGGAATCTAGTCACATAAACAAACCAGCCAAATACTGCAAACAAGGAGGTGCTTCTTCCCCCTCCCCACCAGAAGTGCTTCTAGCAAATTGCCTCTTTGCTTTTTTCCTTGCAGCTTCCCTACCAGGATGCAGGATCTAACAGAGCAGGAATGCTGACTGACAAGTCTCTAAATGGACTAGAGAAGCCAGGAAAGCTGGTCTGCTGTCAGTTTTCCCTAAACATACTTAAGTTTAGCAGGGAATATTCCAACAGACCTTGCACAAAAGCAGATAAAGGACTTGTAGCGATAGGCCTGAGGGAAAAAGATATGAAAAAAAATGTAGCTACTAACACAACACTGATGGACTATTCAACCAATCAACTTCAACACTTGAGGGCCATCAAATGTCTTCTTAAGGAAAAGTTCTTTTTCCCCATTTCCCTTGTTATTTCATATTTAGCTAATAAATCCCCTTTAACACTTATATAGAATACAAAAAAAAAGAGTATATTCTAAACAAATGCACTCTTCATAAGAATACTTCTAATTTTCTAAGTTCATCAAGAATGAAATTTTCATGAAACTACTATGGGAAGTTTTGTGAGCATGTGCAAATGAAAAAAAAAATGTATGGGAAGCATTTTTCCTTTGATTAAAATCTTTTCAGCTGTAATGTCATACCAGTCTTTGGTAACCAGTCCAAAACATACTAAAAATGACATGTTTAGGACTGCTTAGCATATACATGAGTCTGCAACAATAACAGTGAAGAGCAGAAGAATTAGTTCAAACACTTCAGCACTTAAAAACAGTTATGTAAATATACAAAGAATTCTATTTTCCCCTGAATTACAAGCTACCAAAAACCTAGCTGCTGAATGATGAAAGAAATGGGCTTGCTTGTTTCCAATTTGAGCAAGAAAATATCAACACAAACACACAGCAATTACAACTTTTAGCATATCTCTCTGAATGGCTGGGTAGGCACTAAAGAGCATTGCTAGGCAGCAATTCAGCAAGCTTCTGGAAGGAAAGAGGGGAGAAATGCTAATCACTTTCTGGAAATCATCTGTGTGACGTGTGTCTCCAGTTACAGGGTGATCCAGCATCATTTGATGATAGTGCTCAGTGTGTCCTGACGTACCATGACACAAGCAGCAGAAACACCTTCTCTGTTCCCACCATGATCAAACACATCTGACACCAGAGTGCCTTTTCACACTTCTCCTTAACCTGCTACTAACATTTCAGCACAGCTTTAGTACAGAGCCTAACAACTGAACTCAGCACAGCAGGAAGATATCACACAGCCTTTCTGAAAGGGGCTCTACCTCATAATTTAAATATAGAAAGGTTTTTTCCATCTACTTCTTTGCAAGAACTTCAGAAGAAACACACAGAAACCTTACAAAATGGACTGACAACAAACAGAGTGACAAAAGGTAGAACTCCCTAGACTTAAAATAGCTCCAAGTTTTTCAAGCAGACCTATTAGAGTTAGAGTAGAGAGAGATGCTACCCAACCCATTGATTTCCCCTGGCATTTGTTTCTATCACCAAAGAAAAGAAATGGGCAGTGTCTGGGTAAAGCCACACCTCTGGACTGCTATGAAGAATGCTTTAAGAAACCCAGCCAATTCTTTACTGGGATTCTCTATGCAGCAGGAGCCAAGCTGGCTCCTTTAGAAGGCTGTGCCTGGGCAGCAGGCAGCAAGGAAACTCTCAAATTCAGCTCCATGCCTGCCTGAGCCAGGCTGCCCCACAGCTCCATGGACATCAGCCACAGCCACCTGAGCCATGAGCCCCCAGCAGATACAGACTGCTACTGCAGCCTCAAATATGGCAGGGAATTCTCAGGGGCTGTGAGACCTTTGCTCTGCACAAAAGTAATTTTGTGGTTTTGTTTGTATGGACAAAGACTTAAAGAAAAAAGCCTGCGCCCTGAACATCCAGCTTCCTTCAATGTACCCTGAAGAGTCTCCTGTGTCATGACAAACTAATTGCATGTGTTAAGGAAAGCCTGTTACTTTGGCTTTTTCCACTGTACATCAAAAAAGCTGTGTTTGATTTTAAAGCACATACACTTACAAATACTGAGGGAATCAGCTACAAAGAGACCACACAAGCTGTTCCAGCCTTCCACAGAAGTCTGGGGTTTTTTTAAGCATAAATACACAGCCACCTCTTCAGTTTGCCCTTTCATCTATTCTGAAACACTTCTTAACACACACTTCATTTCCTAACTAGCTGATCATATACAAGTTTTGGGTTTGTAGCTTTAAAGCACTAAAAAAGATGAAGGTAAAACATAACCTTGATCGTGGAACAGAAGTCAGCAAGGATACTGTGGGTGTCTCACAAGTCACAGAGCTGGGAAGAAAGAAGCCCGTCCTGACCCTGTGCTGAAACCTGATCTAGTTAAAGAGGCACATGGATTACCATTTATAGCATTTCTCAGGGGCTGGAGTGAGGGGCAAGGAGGGCTGCAGACTGCTCTCAGTCTGGCTGCAGGAGCCACGGGCTGCCAGCAGGGTTATAAAACTTGCAGATGCTGGGAGCCAAGGAAGGATGGTTTTCCTCCCCCTGTTGGAGTGCACCTTCCACAACTCTGCTGTGTTACCCACCCCAAAAGCACGTGGGTGCTCAGAGAGCAGCAGCACTGTTTGCTCAGCCTGAGAAAAGAGGATAACAGGCGAGCCCAGGGAGACAAGGCAGACACGTTTTTGTCTGACCCTGCAGTTAATCCCCAGAACAGGTGAAGGTACATTTCCATGGCCACACAAGGTAGTGCTTTGCTCCCAAACTCAACATGCACAGAGCAGTGTGCGGTCCAGGTCTCAACGGGTGAACTGGAAATTACTATTTCCAGTGTTAGCCAGCTAATGACCTGTCTCAAAGAACAAGGTAAATGTCCCCAAGCTGGAAATTTATGACCCTGTGACAGAGAGCTAAGTGTCTTCCAAAAAGGCAGTTAGTTTCTGGCTCTTTCTCCACTATGGCAAAGATAACAGCACAAGATTTTGGAACTATGAAAAAGCAAACAGCAGTCTTGATGCTACTTGCTTCAACAAAACAATTTTTTTTTTAAGAATCAGTCATTATTCCACAATAAAACTACAAGTAGTGCCACTCACTCACACACACACACACAAAAGCTTTCTGAGATATATTTTTGGTGCTCAGTCACTGTCTTAGTTAACTGCAGTTTGTCATGAGTTGAAAACAAGAGTCTTATTCTTCTCTTCTCTTTTTTGGGCCTAAACAGAATGGGGGAGCCATGCATTCACAAGCATCCCCAAGCAGGATAGTTCCTTTTCAGGCATCCTTTGAGCTCTGACACAAGCATGCTCCCAGCCTACAAGAAAACCTCAAGCTTTTTTCCAGGATCAAAGAAAACAGAGAGTGCTATACAAATTCTGGGCAGCCTGACCTTCCTCCCCTTCCCCTGGCCCTCATCACTGAAGGGATATCCAAGCTGCATATGCAAAACAGCACTACATATAAATGAAGTTAGTAGTTTAACTGACAGAGTACCCATTACATAGGCAAAATTATCTCTTTAAAACTTTAAGAAGTGTAATTTGATATTCTCTTATCTAATTAAAATAATATAAATTATGTACAGAAAGTGACAGCTCTAGAAAAAGGAGCTGAGCAGCATCCTCCATTTGTCTCCACTTGATGTAAAGGTCTGTTCTTACAGCTAGAAGGTTAAATTGTTCTGCAATTTAATATTCATTCTTCATTCTATGGGCAAGGATGGGCAAAAAGGACACCAATTTGTACCAGTCAAGGGCATGTTTTTTCTGAACCAGATAGCTGTTCATAAGAAACTGGGATGAAATCCTCAAATTCATGTTTTCCTCAGGCCTCTGAAGGGCCATTAGAAGCACTAACTTTCACTGCAGAGTGATTAAAAAGAGTGTCACCACAGAGTGAGGCTGGATTATGACCAGCAATTCTGCAGGAAAAGATTCCTATTTTTGCTCCTCAACCTGTGAACGAGCTTTGTTTGATTCATTCTGAAACTCTCTTTTATAAAGAAATATGGAGACAAAAATCATCTGGTTTAGGTGTGAGCTATAATCTTTTCCTGTGTCATCCAAAGCATGGCCAGACTTGCAAAAACCCACATACTCCTGCATTACACACATTCTAGAAAATATAAACTTCCACTAATATCCAGGCAAAGCTATAACCCAATGATGGAGATTGATGAAACTAAGAGAAGAGATTCTTATAGAATCAAAGAATATATCAAGTTGGAAGGGATCTCTAAGTATTAGTAAGTCCAAGTTCCTTCTTCTCACAGGACTACTTAAAATTAAATCATATGACTACAAGCATCATCTGGACATTCCTTGAACTCTGACAGCTTGGTGTTGTGACCACTTCCACAGCCAGCCTGTTCCAGTGACTGACCATCCTCTCAGTGAAGAGCCTTTTCCTATTGCTCAGTCTGAACTGACACAGTGTCATTGCATTTTCCTATTGCTGCTCACCAGGGAGAGATCAGCATTCCCCTTAGCTGCTTCTCTTGAGGAAGTTGTAGTTAAAGAAATAAATTTAAAAATACAGAGCCACTCATCCAGTACCACCCCCATGCTTATCTTTTATCAGTTCCTTTGATTTAAGGTACTTTTGTCTACAACACAGATCTATGAACAGAGAAATGCTGTGCTGCCTCAAGAAGCAATATGCATATTTCCTAGGGCACAAGTAGGCAGGCAGGCTTTTAACTCAGCTAATACAAATAAAAAACTAAAGCAGTAGGACTCTGCTGTGACCCAATCTGACAAAGAAAACTGTTCAGACAATAGTGAAAAATTATTTGGGAACATTATTTCATGGAATAATATGTTTCTGTTTTTCCAATGTAATTCAGAAAATTTCAACCAATCTGAAGGGGGGAACTTTGGAGCTCACCTCCTGCATCCAGATGGGATCTTCAAAATATCTGTGTGCAACTTGCATTTATGCACCTGTTTGTGCATGCATGCATTGATTTACAGATAAACACAGGAAATATCAACATGAAAAATCATTCTGTTGCTCACCTCCTCTAAAAGGACCATTGCTATGAAAATTCTGTTAGGATTATTGCACGTGGATAGGAACATACTGCCTGCAACCCCAGAGAGCAAAGTTCACTGAGAAGGGTAAAGCAGGGAAAGACAGTCTCTGCAACCTTGCTGTTGTAGTTATATATGTATAAATGCTTTTATAACTGAGCCTTTCACTTGGTTAGAAAAGCATTTGCAAGCACAGTTACAGTGGGGAAATCTGTAAATGAGACATAATTCACTGAAAGGCAGTGGCATGTGAAGAGCCCTTCATCTTCACAAACAGATGCTTCTGAAAATTTTACCTCGCAATCAGAAGTTTTTACAATCTCCATGCAAACTGATTAAGCAGCACTCTGAGCACTTGGAGACATGCCAACCCTCCAAGTTCTGAGTCTCTAGGCAGTGAAGGTCTCAGGTCAGCTACTGGATTAAACTCAAAACTGGCCCATTGGAACTGTGGATTACTGTGCTCAGAGCACTAGAATGATGCTGCCTGCTGTGACCCTCTGGGGCTGAGCTGGCAGGACAGGCACCACTCTACTTCCAGCTGAGACAGATTTGCTCAGTCTCCAGGCTGAAGATTTCTTAGAAAGGTGTAAGCAAAAGTTTGGCTTTTGAGGTTAATACACCAGCTCTCACAGCAGATACTCTCTTCAAGGAGATTAGAGTGTCTCATTCCCTCCCTCTGAAGGGCAAGGACACTCATTAAGCACCAGGTAACTGCAATATGCAACACCTGCCACACAACACCCATCCCTCATTTAGCAGCAATGGCCTCCACCTCCAGCTTACCTGTTTTATGCACTGCAGCCGGTCATTGGTCTGCTGTATGTGCCTGTCCATAGAATTCATGTTGATTGTCTCCACTTTCTTCTACCTGAAAGCCATTAAAATCCCTCGATCTGCAAGACAAAAAGGACAACAGTGATCACTGAATATGGTCCATACACTTTCACCACCTGAACAGTTGAACAGAGCTGCTTGCAAGAAACCTCTGAGCACACTGTGAGATGATAAAATAATAATAATCCCAATAACAATGACAGCCTGGCTTTTGCAAGGACAAGGACACGGGGATTCTTCCTAATCTTCCTCTAAGAGAAAATACCTCCCATAAATATTAAATGAACCAGACACAGCAGAGTATTACATGGCCAAAATTAGCACGAAACGTGTCCTGAAGAATCTGGATTTCTGGATTGAAAATAAAAGCAACAGGTACATTTTGGACTCTCCTCTAACTAGCACATCTATTTCATAAGCCATTGAAATGGCCAAGATGACAGAGCAGGAAGGACTGGGATCCACAACTCAGCCCAGACTTTAGCAATGACAAATGTCCAGATGCACGACCTAGGACATATGGAATAGGCCTAACCTTCAGAGCAAAGGGCTGCATAGTTACTGCCTTCTAGAAAAATTGTGTCCATTCAGGTACCTACAGCTGAACAAACCACGTGTTACTTCTGGAAAAATAGAGCCTGAGGTCTTTAGGTCCATCTCTTAACAAATAATGTAATTTAAGGCAAAACCTTCCTGCAACTTTAAAAAAATCTAGAAAATCAAATTAAGGTTCAGAGTAGTGCTTGGAGTTCATGAACAATGAGTGGGCACAGAAATACATACCCAAATGCCCTATTTTCACCAAACTTTACAGCAGCACAAGCAAGGTCCCAGTCTTGCACAGAAACCTCTCCCTCATGAACCTCTTCAGTGGCACTGAGTGGTTAGTTATTCAGAGCACTGCTCATGACAAAACTGTTTTTTATTCCCTCCATACATATAAGAGAGAGCAAATTTTTCAGATACTTGTCTGGTTAGACAAGCTGGCTGTTCAGCACTTCTAGTGAACTTCTAGTGAACACAACATCTCTTCAATTGAACAATTCCAGCACTGTCCATACTCAACCCCCTGGAGGGGAAGAGTGTTCCCCGTGGTGGGAACCCTAATTACACAGCTCTCACAATGAGACAGACCCCAAACCACTGGAGGTTTCTGTACCTAGCTGATAATGTCCTTTCATGGCTCCTGCTGGATTACACTGGGGGGAAGAAATCTCTTCTGCTAGACAGCTAAATGAGGTCTTAGAACAGCAGCTCAAGCTCCTTACCTCCACACTCTAGACACAAGAGGGTTCAATAAAGCATTCCTGTCAATAAATTATAATACTTATGAAACAGAAGAGCCAGTTTCATATGCAAGTATTATCTTTTGATTATGCCACTGCCACCTTCTCAATAGCAAATGCCATCCAAAGGTCCTCTAGCAAATGTGAACTGATATATTTTATTAAAAGCCAGTTACACAGTCTTATCTGCCTGTAGGACCCCCAAACAGACCTCAGCAGCCATGAAGTTTAATCTCTCAGTGGACAGCAGAGGTATTTATCAAGAGATAAGCTAGCCTAGACATGACACTACTTCAGTGGTGATCCATCTTACAAGCTAGGACACATTATCTGCATTTTAATTGAACATCAGCACAGATGGAGAAGGGCATATTGAAAACAAATACAAGCACATAGATGTCTCTTGAAAAAAATTTCAGACATGCAAACTGAGGCACCTTTTTTTTTTTCCAAGAAAGTCATGACATTTTTGAACTATACAATTTCATGGGTACACATGTAATACCACCCCAGCTCACTGCCCTACAGTTAACCATAAACAAAATTAAAGGCTGCTATCAGCTACCTGAGCCACAGCTTACTACAGCACTTGTCCAAATTGCCATTTCTCCCACATGGCACAGCTTCTCAAAGCCCATCTGGCAAAGCAGAGGGGCAGAATACACAAAAGTAACTCACCTAACTGAGCAGGAACCTGACAAGGCTCTAGGAGGCAGGACTGGGAGTGCAATCCCCTACTCTCCTACTCACACAGGGCACACAAATTCTGCAATAAATGGATCAAATTCAGTCTCCAAAACAGTTCTGGTTTTAAAACCCAATGGCTTTCATATAAAAGCACTCTCTAACTCTCACCCTTCCCCTAATGGCTAGAAGAATTTTCACTTCCATGCTCAGTTCTACTTGTTTTGACATCATTAGCTCTAAGGCTGAGTCTTTGCTCTGCCAGGCTCCCACTCCCTCTTCCCCTCACAGCATGGATGAATCACTCATGAGCCTCTACTGCTGACAATCACCAATCTCATTTATTCTCTCCTGGTCAAGGGAAGGCCCTAAGCCCACTAACTCCCCAAACACCCAAAATTGTACACATGAAGCCTCATCACATACAATGACACAAGGCTTTGTATTTGAAATGTCCTGCCTCACCACAGCAAGACTCATTTTTCTCTTTCTCTCAGACACATCATAGCAGCATCAAATAGAGTAATTTTTTTTCAGTGAGCATACTGGCTCTAAGTAATTTCTGCTATAAAAAACGCAGAGCTTATTAGTGGGAAACCATTATTATCTGGAAATTACTCTTTCATGGGCCTCAGCAAGAATTAAAAGATTAAACATGGAAAGTGAAAATTATCATAGAGATCAGAAATTTCACCATGGCAGAATAAGCATTTTGACATCAGACCATTTTGGCTGGAAGAAAAATAACAGCAGAATTAAATTTCCAGTAACTATACCTACCACATGGGTATTGCTCTACTCTGGCCTCATTCCCCACATGCACATCCACGTCCAGAAATTTAAAAAAAACGCCCTTTCTGCAGATCTCATCCTATTTTCAAAGTAGTAGCAAGATCACCTTAGTCGAAAATAACAGTACTTAAGACACAGAAAGGCCGTCAGGGCTGAATAAGAACAGACTTCTATTTGGTTAAGTGCTGTGCACTTATCAGGTCACGAGTGAAAACGACTTTGCAGGGTCCCTGGCTGGCCTGCGGTGTCCCTGCATTAGACAGCACGCTAAGATTCAGGCTGCGAGCAGCTCAAGAGACAGCAGGGGATGTTGCTGATCAGGATTAAGGGGACTGGCAGAGGAGGATAGAGAAGGGAATTTTTCCCGGTGCTTCGTAACAAATCCCCTCTGTTTGGTGCACACATTAGCCAGAAAGGTTGTACACTACTGCTTTATATGCTAACTCCATCCAAAAGGATAAACAAAAGAAGAAGAAGTGTTCCCAGCACCTTCTGGTAATTCAACGATAAAAAGCCCCATTCTTCTTTCTTTTCTGAGGCAAAGACCCAGTCTCCCTCTCTTAAAAATAAAAAATTATGTGAATATTCTTCTTCTTCCCTCCCCTCTAGCATTGAGAGTTTATAGCCCTAGGCAGTAATTAAAGAGGCCTCATTTACATATTTATGATGTCTCAAAAATGGAGAATTTTTTTTTTAAAGGAACAGATGTATCGACCTGTTAGCCTTTTTTTTTAACCCTAAATATACTGAATCTTTTAAACCATTACTACAATCCTGTCTTCCATATTGAAAAACCAATTAAATTTTTCACTGCCTCTAAGAAGATTCTGCTACACTCTGTCTTGGGTGACAGTTCAGGTTAGGAGACTGCAATTATTGTATCAGAATCCGAACTTCCAAGTAACACAATTAGGAAAACAACTTAGTAAAGTGAGGTCCCCACCAGTTCCTAAGGCAGCCTGAACAGCCTCCTAGAGAGGGGAAAAAAAAAACTAACCCAAACATTTCACCAGCGCTTCAAATGTGTCTAAAACCAGTTAGTATTTTGAAAGTTGGTGTGGATTCAGTTCTGCTCTGGGGTGAGCTCTCCTCATGGCCAGAACTCCGCAGGACCAATGGAGCTGGGAAATCCGCTCCCCTCGGCCAAAGGAGATGTGAATCAGCTCTGAAGCAGCCCCAGCCTTCCCTGGGCTCAGGGACACTCGGCGTGGTGCCCTGTGCTCCCGTTGGCGCAGCTCCCTCCTCGCTGCGGGGCACACGTGGAGCTGGAGCGGAGCTCCCAGGAACATCAGCTGCTGCCCAAGCACTGCCACCCGCCCCGTGCCGCAGAAACCGAGATTTGAGCCAGGAATCTCCCCGACAGAAATCCATTGTGAGGGCAGAGGAGGAAGGGCAGCCCTTGGCAGGAGGCAGGGTAGGCTGCCGTGAGCGCCAGGTCTCCATTCCCACCGGGAACAGCCAGCAGACAAAACCGAATTTGGAGGCACTTCGGACCACTCGGGGCAACAAGGCCATAAACAAAAAAACACAGGAAATACCTTTATCGGTTAAGAAATTTTAACAGTAGGTGAGAAGGGGAAATGAAGATCAGTTCTTTAGGTAGGAATTCAGCACAGAAGCACTAAACATCCCTGCCCCTGCTGCCACAGCACACAAGTTGGTTAATGCTGTTTATTCAATCAGCTAAAAACTAATAATTTCCTTCAAGTCTCAGCATGCTGAGGGCCCTACGAGAGGGCAGACAATCCATGTACGAAGTGACTTTGATGAAGCAACAAGCCAGGCGGGAGCGAGGGTGGCAGCAGCGGAGCGGAGCCGGGGCCGGGCCAGGGCGGGTGCGCCGCGGCCCGCCAGGGGGCGCCGCCGAGCCGCGCCACCGCCCGTCGCGGGGACACGGGGGGACATGGGGGGACACGGGGGGACACGGGGGGACATGGGGGGACACGGGGGGACACGGGGGGACACGGGGGGACACGGGGGGACAGGGACAGCCCGGGGAGACAGGGACATACCGGGGGGACACATGGGGGTCTGGAAGGAACCAGAGGGGACAGGGACAGCCCGGGGAGGACCAGGGGGACAGAGGTCAGCCCGCGGGGGACGCCCTGCGGCGGCCACGAGGGGGAACAGCCGCGCTCCGTCGCCTGAAGCACGGACCCCCGAGGAACCGGGTCCGAACCAGCCCAGCAGCTCCCTGACACCTCCAGTGATGGATTTAAGAAACACCATTTCTCTCAGCGCCCTGATCTGGTGGTAAAATGTGACAGGGCCCGGACACAAAAACCATCTCATTCCACTTGACATTTCCCTTTCCACTAGACACATTGTAAGAAGTTGTTTCTTGAACCATCAGAACGCACCTCCGTGTGCACACGCAGGTTAACGCTGCTAATTGTGTGTAATTGGTGGATCCTGCGCTCGGCCCGGCACAGCCCAGCCCCGCGGCGCAGCGGGCACAATGCAGCTCGGCACGTCTGCGCCCTGCACATGGCTCACCCAGCGCTCAAAGGCTCCCAGACCGCTTTTCTGCACCAGGATTCTCAAACATCATCTGCTGGAAAAAGTTTAATATCTATCCATGACAGCTAATTTATTTCTTCCACTAGGTATGATACAAAAAGTATAAAATGTCGGGTGAAAGGCTGTTTTCATCATTAAATACTTGAAAAAGGAAGTTGTTTTAATAAAGCTTTATTTACCATAAGCTGTTAAATAGTTACTGCTGCTGGCTTTGAGCTATTAAAAAGGGCCAGATGTGAGACAAAGCAGCGTTTGTTATGCCGGGTGAGGAAGAATAGATATTTGTGCTGTGCTGCTTTCCATTGTTGCTCTACAAATGTGCAGTAATCCCCAGAAGACTTTCTATCATCTTTGACTGCGAGAGAGGGAAAGCGAGTGTGTGTGCGCACACAGCGCCCGGCAGGCACAGCTTCAGGGAGGTGGGAGCAGGTTTTTGTAATTGATGGTGGCTTGAGCTGCAAGGGCTGGCAATTTTGTCGGGTTTAAGGAAGCTGTTTCCGCAGCCGTGTGCTTGGGAACGTTTTTATATACAGAGCCTATTATATGCAGGCACCACCAGCCAGCCGGATACACACAAAAGCAAATCCACACATGCTTTTGAAAAAAAAGACAGCATGACAGCTTGCATAAGCAAGCCTGCTGGACTCCTCTGGGAGGAGGAGCGGCGGTGAGCAGTTGTTGTTCAATCATGAAGCGCATCTGCACCCTGATTAGAAAAGCAAAGGTGGTCGGGCTAGCTGGAAGCACACACACAGCACCGGGATATGACCTACACTTACAGTATAGACATAGACATTTAAAAAACCTCACACACTGTACAAGAGAGCTCCCTTGAGCCTGGACAAGCTGGTCACCAGCCAGCACTAACCATTAAGCACATGAACTGCCTTTTGCAGCGGCAGCCCTCACCTCCAGCCCGCTGGCTGAAATGAGCGGTTTCCTCAGACCGAGAGCAGCATCTGCAGATCACAGGTAATTGCCCTGCTGCATGCTTGTATTATAAGGTTGGTTTTCCTGCATTCCACCCAGCTCTTAGTGTCATCAGCTCTGTCAGCTTGTTATCTTTAGGCAGAGCAAGGAGGTAAAAGGACACTGTAGTTCAAAACAGCAAAAGATAATAGCACAAAATTAAAGGCAAAAGTGTGTAGAAGTGTGCTACTGGGGAGCCAGGGCTGAGAGCCCTGCTATAGTGCTCTCAGAGGCTTTGCACACTCCAATATAGACAGATCTGCTAGAACAAACATTGACAGCTCCATAGCAGAGCCCACTGATCCAGTGGTTTACTATATGTACTGTAGCTTGCAGGTAAGAAATACTAATCCTCACTGGGACAGCTACGAGCAAATGAGCCATCCCTAAAAGCTTGCTGGGTTATGCTCAAATAATTTAATAACCAGTGTCCCTGATCACTCACACAACAATGCTGTAAAAAAATCTCTCCTGATAAATTGCCAGTCCCTAAACTGAAGCAGAATCAAGCACCTTCTGGGCTCAATGGTAGGAATGCAGAGGGCAGGTGAGCACAAGAACAGAAAAGGGTTTACATTATGGTATGCAATGCTTGCTTATTTGCATAATGAAAGCTTGGCTCTTTCAGATGTTCTGTGCTAAGATGCAAAGTATTTGCTGAGAGTTCTTTGTGTCTGCCTACCAATCTTGCAAACAGGCATGTGGAATTGCTAACATCACCTGGCTTGCACACCTTCTGGGGGCTGAGTCTATACACCTGCAAAGAAGAACATCTATGAACTGGAAACATTTTCCTGCTTTTGTGAGACATTTGTCTAAAGAAAATCAGCTGTTTGAACGTAAGCACCTAAGTTATTTGCTTAACACGTGAAAGATGAACTACAGAAGACAACCTAATATAAGCATTTTCTAAAGGTCTATAGGAAACACTAATGACCTAACCAAACTGTCAAAAACGGTCTCAGAAGAAGGAGACAAGGACAGAGATGACACCAGCAGGAAATATTTTTAACAATTACCTATCAAAAACTGAAGATGCTACTCTGTGTTTGCTATGCTCTGATAACATCTCTCTTGCAGCAGATAGCCTGCGATATAATAGAGAGAGGTCAAAATCTCGTGGGTCAACCCAAAGAAATGCTCCCAGCAAGAACTATCTCAAGCCCACTGTGAATCAGAAACGAGGAGGATTTGCATTCTGACACTGAAGGCCCTCTTACTTATCTGATGAAACCAGGCATGTTTTGGAAGTTGAACTGTAGCATTTGAAGGAAATTGCTGATTTCTTCTTATGATACTGTACCATCACAACTTTTATTCCTCATTACTGAGTAGCAACACGAAGAATGTAACAATCCCCCATCCCCAAACTATATTGCAACAAGTAAAGGAATGATGATAGATTTTGAGTCCTTTTTTCCACTAAGTTTAGCATCATGAAGAAGGCATATAGTCAAAGTAGATGGTAATTTCTCTTTATTGTCTATAAATGTAAGATCTATTAATCTTTTCTTTCATGTTATGAGATAAGAAAGTTCTCCTATGACCAGTGATTTCTGATAAGCCACCAGAGAAAGCATCACTACTTTGGAGAAGACCACTCAGAGTGAGGAAAGGAATGGAAAAAACATCAGCTCAATCAGCTTCAATGCTTTCAATTCCAAAAAGTCAAATCTGCACACATCCCCGCTACTTGCCTATCTGCAGTGTAGTCATTGCTATTCATGCTTTCCAAGTGCCCATAATTCCAGTAAGGTAGAAATTCTCCTAGACACCTAGACAACAAAATACTGCAGGAGCTTTACACAACAAAGCCTGATGCCTTCAAGAAAGATTTTAACTGAAACATCCATGACCCTCTCCCCATTGAGTTTTCATTTGAGAGGAAATTCTTATCTAGAAACTGGCCTCTGAGAATTACCAGTGTCCCAAACCTTCTTTAGAGGCAAATAAAGAGAATTTTACACTTAACATGAAACAAGTTTCTTTCTTACCAAGAATCTTAACAGACAATTTAGTTTTCAAAGTTTTATGAATTCCATGGCTAAAGATCTGTTATGTGTTCTTGGTTCATGAACAAACTTCTTGGGATAAGCAGGAGATTTCAGGAGAATTCCTTCTGAGAGCACAGATCTCTGTGCTAGGTCTCTCACTAGGTCTCTCACCCTCAGGTGACAGCACAACCAAAGCTGAAATGACATTTGGCAGAACATAACAGAGATCTCAAGCAGGTTTTTAAAAATCCTCTCAAGTATTTGAAAGCAGCAACTATACAAATGCTAAATTTGGCTGGAACAAAAGCTACCTTGACTGCAAAGACCAGGAACCAATGTGGTATCTCCTGCTAAGAAGAGGAGAGCACAGTTCTCATCATCCCCACTGCTGTTTCCACTGGAACAGGCCAGGAGCGAGCCTGACAACTTAGGAGCAATACAAACTGAAGCAGGCAGACTTCCCATTTACAGACAATGCAAACAGGAACATTCTTGCTAATGAATTATTTATAGTGTAGTCCATAAATTAAGACACTTAAGACTGTCTTGCATTTTTCATACCACCATCATTACTACAAAGTATATGCCCAGAAGCTTTTTCCCATAACTGCAGGACAAAGCCAGCCCTGTGAACAGAGACCTGAGCTCTTCTCCACCACCAGAGGCTTCACTTCTTCAGCTGGTTTTCCAGTTTCATCCAGTGCTGCTCTGGGTAGAGCCTATCTCCACCAAACACACACAGTGCCTAACACAAATCACAATTCTGACTAGGGCTACCACATGCTAGTTCAATATGAACAGTGAAGTGATAGTGTAAAATCTTGAATGCATCCATTACTAGAAGTTAAGGATAAAACATCTAATTCACCCTTCCTGCAAATTCAAGACAAAATTTCCAGCATTCAGCCAGACTTCCATATACAGAATTAACTTGATCAACTTTGACTATAAATCCAGGTGACAGCTGGATAAAAGCAGTTCAAGTCCAGACAGTATTTTCTTCTACTCATATGCTTCCTTTCTTATTTTTCCTTTGTTTCAATGGTTATTGTAACACAGTGGAAAAGACCTCAAAAAGCTACACACTCTTCTTCTTTGCTTCCAACAGCAACACTACAGAATCCAGAGGTCAGCTTTAGAGCCTTCAAGTTTTTCTGAAGCCCTGCCTGATTAGCCGTACTCGGGAGTGACTCATTGTGATCAAACGTGATGTGCTGGTGACACGCACACAGAGCTGGCAGAGCAGCAGCACTGCAAAGCTTCAGCGGGCAGGAGTCGGTCTGAGGACTCACTGGAAACAACACTTGGCTCCCCTGAAAAGGAAACAAGTATCCCCTCTGAAAAGGTGCTGATGAACTCAAGGAGAGACATGTTAGTGTGACAATATCAAACCCTTGCAGAGAATAAAACGCTCTCTTCTACATCTCCTTGTCTTTTGCCCTTGATTTTTGCTATCCTTGAGTGGTTACATTTTGGCATTTTTTTCTTTTTTCTTTTTTTTTCCTCCTGAGTAACTGAGGTGCATTAGATCTGAAATTTGGAGGGATATATTTTGAAAGATGGTTTTTGAAAAGCCTAGCTGCTCAATATTACAGGATTAAAAAGGTTCTGCTTATTGCATGACTGATCCAGGTAGAGATAGAAAAGAAAAGGGCAGGTTGGCATGAAACAAGTCAAGTTCCACTCCCATTTGAGATAAAGGGAACAATCCAAACAGTACCAGATGTGAGAGTTTTTGTTTCACTTGATGTATCCCAGTTCATGAAGAAGGAGTCACAAACTTAAATTACTTCATATTAAGGACTTCTTTGACCCATACCTTCCCACCTTTCCCATAAGTCAGATTTTGAGCCTGGCTTCACTGTCCCTTATTTAGACACTCACCAGTCCTGAATAAGGAAATTTTTACTCTCTTGCCTTTCTAGGCTGTCTATCAGCTGGTTAAGATCCAGGCACGTTCAGGTTTTCCTCCTAAGGTGATGGTGGTATTCAAAATGGCAGATAGCAAATGACTAAACAATGCAGAGCTCTACCTTTTGTCTATACATTTCTCAGCTTGCAATGTCACTGTTTTGACTGTACAAAGCATAAGAAACCAGAAAACACTGGCCTAAACACTGTCTTCCTCTAATGCCAGACTTTTGAGCTACTGAAAAGAGCAAAGCAGCAACAATTAAACAAGTCCTTAAGTCAGACACAGGAAATAATAATTTTAAAATAGAAGTCTAACAGAACAAAATACACCAATCTTTTTACAGGTTGGCATAAATACTGGAGAGGTATTGCACTAATAGAAGGCAAACAAGATTGCTCTAATAGAAGACATGACAAAATATTTTTATGAAACACCACAGGACAAAGTATGACTTTTCAGTTCTTTTCAACAATTACTTCTCTTTAGAAAAATAAGAATTATTTGACAACTTTCTCTTGTCAGCTCAAAATCAGATTTATTACTATATAATACTAGGCATTATGACCACCTGCATGGCAGGACAAAATGAACCCTTTCTGGACTGCACAAGATTTTTATTCAGAAAGGAAGCTGCAAGCCAAAGAAGAAGAAAGCTATACTATGTTCAAACAGAACCCTGACCTGAAGAACTGGAGATCTATGCCTGCTCAGAAAGACATAAAAATACATGGATTGAAAGTAATTTGCATTAGTAACCAATGAAAGAACACACAAAACCAAACAGCTCTGTCACAAAGTCTGCAGAGTGTAAGTTAAGCAACATGAATCGCTTTCCTTTGCAATCATTAAAGCATCACAGTGATGTTTCCAAGATTTGCAATAAAATATCAGTGTTTATTAAGCACCTACATGAATCCAATCGCACACTCATTAACAATAAAATAAATAAATAAATGGAGACTTTAAAATGTCCATTCTATGACTGTAAAAATATTATCCATTAGTTCCTTGTAAGGTCAGACCCTGAAAATAGCCCTTGATAACAGCTGAAAGTCAGTGGATCTTGGTTATACAGAATGACATGCTACCACCTGCAAGTGTTATAAATCCATTGGACAAGCTGCCTATTTTCAAGCTTCTTCCCATTTTACTTTCTGTGAGAAGGGACTCAGTTTCCACATTAATTTCTTTACTGCCTTCAATAGGCCAGAAAAAAATTAGAGGGATACATATGGCATTATTCAGCAACATTGTGACTTATTTCAACTGCTGAGCAACAAAATCATACACATGTCAAAAATGGTAAGTGAAAAGGTATTTTGCTCAAAGGTTGACCTTATTTTAGGGAGCCAAACTTGTGCTCTACTGGAGTTTTGTACTCTGGTCTCTTCTACAGCAGAGGTACATTGCAGGAGCTCAGCTGCATCTTCTCCAGGTGATTTGTCCAAGTTGTCAACACAGGCAAATTTGAACTTTCACTTGAGCCCTGGACAGTGTCCTAAATCCTTCCTTCCCTATCACAAGAAGGCCAATATGTTAACAGATTGTCCAATTTTACTTCTAGCTGACATTAGGAATACAGATTCATTCTCTGAAATGGTTAAAACCAATTCAGATATCTGTTTCAAGGGATAACTAATTAATTAAAGTCTCTTAAGTACTGCTAAGAACCTAAGTTAAAACTATTGCTGCCACCTCTTCAGGCTGTCAGAGTTGCATCTTCACTGCCCCCCTTGCCTTAGATTCTGCTTCAGGACTTGTTCAAATCTCTAGAAAAGACTGGTTTATATTACCTGCAATTCAAGTTTTTTTTTAAACATTGCTATGTAATACAAGTGCTTTTAATACATCACACCTGTCATAGAGTCAAGACTTACTAATGAACTGCATAGCAACTGCAGTGCTATTATGCAGTTATAGGAAGAAAACCTCTGATGGTGTTAGCAGCAAAGTTCTCAAGAGCTTTCTGACTGGCCTGTGAAAAGCACCTCACCAGCACAGAATTTTTTAAAAGCCTCTTTCCTTTTGAAAGCCAACTGATCCGCTATTTATAAGGCTTTGATTAAGCTAACACATACAAATACATATGCAAGCATACATGAAATGCTGGGGAAGAAAGAATTTATATTACAAACTCAAGTAAACACCTTCTTGCAAGATCCAACAAGTCCTAAGTGTTATGGAATATGGGAGAAAAGCTCACACAAGTGATACTCAGAAAAATTGTCCCAGAAACAGGGATTTTGCAGCTTAATCCATCTATGATGCAGAACATCCCTAGGTTTTTATAATCATCCCATGTACTAAATGGTAAGAAGAAAACACAGGGAAACGTGATACATTTTGTTTGATACATCATATTGCCATGGCTCTACCTGCAAGAAATTGAATTTCTAAATTAGTGTAAAACACTCATTTAAGAAAACATGTCCAAGAATTGAACAAGCAATTTAACACTCAACAGAATAAAGCAGCATTTAACCCTGAGGGTGACCCAGCAGCCTCCTCACAGGTTCAGTGAAGCACAGGCTGCCTTGTCAGGCTCTGAGAATGAGGCAGGGCCAAGAGGCAGAAGGCAGCCAGTTAGGACACACACTGGCAAGGAAAATATCAGAGTTGGAAGGTCATATAAATTGCTAGACATGGAGATGAGATCTGTCAAAAAGACAAACTACCTAACAATTTTAACCTATTGGCTAGAGCTGTCCGTGTCAGCATAATGTTAACATATATTATAACCTCATCACAAAAACATCCACGTAGATGGAGGAGAACTGCAGCTAAACTCCCTGTCTTATCTTCTGTTTAGACAGGAACTCGTTCTAAGAGAGGCTTAAGGAAGTATTTTCTCTGGGTTTTGGGGTTTTTTTTCCATCCAAACCTAGCCTACCACATATATATGTTAAAAGGAAAAAAAAATAAAGCTGGCTAATATGCTAAAAACATGTCAATTCCTCTACAGTTTGAGAGTTTATCAAAGCACCCACCACAAGCACCTCTATTTCCAGACAACAGTGAGTTTTTTACTTATTCCTACTTTAAAATAAAAGCTTTTCTGAACAGTCACTGAAATATTTAAAATAGAAAAGTGGGCATTTGCTAGACAGGAGATTAACTTGTTCATATTTTAAATTGTCTGCATTTCTCCCAAGTATTACAACTAGCTCAATCATAATTATGGAGCTGTGATTTTTCCTCTACCAGATGCTGATGACTCTCCATTTTAATGTCAAATCAAGTCATGGTGTCTCTTCTGGTGAGATCTCTGCGACTTTTCTACACCACATGATTTGTACTGGCTGCCTCCAAGCCCCACTGCTTTGCAGTATCTTGCTTGTGCCCCTTCTCCCCTGGCATTATTTGGATCAAAGTTAGAGAGAAGGCCTTTGGGAAGGCTTGGAAGCATTCATCAAGTTAGTAGGTGGGACACTTCCCTGGGAGAGAGTATTAAATTAAACCTCCAAGAATACTCTCAGGGAATCCTGATATTGTTAATCCCCCAGGGTTTATGCATGAAATGTGACATTTGAGATTAGTTCAGAAGCATCTGTTCATAATGCCTAGAACTGAACCTCCAAGAATGTAGCACACATCATTTTCAGAAAAAGATATCTCCCTAAAGCTTCATTTCCCTTTTGAGCCACTAAGGCAAAAATCTGACAATTATAAAACTGACCTGTTTCTCACATTATGACCCACCAAGTGACACATGAAACTCAAATGACAAACCTCCTTCCAAGTTCCATTGGGTTAGATTCTACTTATGGTGCACATCCTACTTCCTGTGTTTTTATTTTTGAAGAGTAAGTCAGGATTACTCTTACATCTCAGAATTATCCTTACATGTCAATTTTCATAGTAGTCAGCCTGTTGAGCATGTCAATCACTGAAGAAAAACAAAGCTAGCAAACAGAAAATGAAAAATTCCTGGTTTCTGATGTTTCTGTTTGGGTGGTTTTCTGGTTGGTTTTTAGGGTTTTCCCCCCCTTTTTTTTAGTGTGTGTGATGTTGCTTGTTTCCTGTTTTTTTTCCTCCCAAATACAATACAAGCAGAAGCCTATTCTTTAGGATTTGTAAGGGCAATGTATATTCCCTCCCAGCTATTCAAGCAGGCAGTAGATATTCATGAGTACTGAGAGATGCATGTAATTATTCCCGAATGATTATTTATCTAGAATGAAGAGCAACTGTGAAGCATCTATCACTCTTTGTTCCAGGTCAGAAGTTTCAGATAGCCATTTAAAAAGAAAAAAATAGCATCACGTGGATGAAGCAACCAACAATATAGTGAACACCATGAATACTGAATACAGAAATGAAAGGGTTTCAGAAACACTGAAGCTCTAAAGTTAGAGCTGTTTGTCATGTATTGCTCAACATGAAAAATTAGTTTGGTTCACAAAAGAGACATTAACAAAAAACACAAATTCTTTTAAAAGATGCATTGTATGCTTACAGTAGCCATTTTCTACTGATTGTGGCATCTATCCTGTCAATTTCTTTTAACCAGACACTGAGCAGCATATATCCAACAGGAGATCAAGTACAGCCCATAGATCAAGGGGCCCATTCCAAAGTACTGAATAACATGAACAGCATCCCATACCCTTGCAGGGTCTAGTTCCCATTATTGTATCACCTTCAGAAGGTCAGAAAGGTGTTAAAGAGCTGTAATGCTTAGTTTCACATGGCCTTTGGGCACAGAGCTCTCCAAAATGTGCCATTTCTACATGAAAAAAACCCTAAACCTTTGGCATGCTCTGTTAGGTACCATTTTCAACAGTGTTTTCCATTAATCAAGCACAGTCTGAACCAAGGCAGTACGGCCACACCTACATCAGGGATTTCCTGCCATTTTCAACAGCATTTCACATGGAGATGGATGGAAAGGAAAAGGATATAGGAAAGGACAGCTAATACTTCAGAAACCTGCAGCAAGACATGCAATTTTACTGCTGTGTAATTCTGCATGCCTGTGAAGCATGTGATCTGTCTGCATGAGGGCATCCAGCACTGGCACCACTGCTGGGGGCACCAGCAACTGGGGATAGATGATGCAAAAAAATACTTTGTCTGAAGTAAATGAACTTAGACCATTCTTCATCTTCACTGGCTTTGACAGCACAGTACAAACCCTCATCCTCCTCAAAAAACCCCCAAACAAGCAGCAAAACAAAGGATCCAGCTGGTTTGACTATGTTTCACTGACTTGATGCAGAAAAACAATCCAAAAAAGCAAGCTGGAATTAATTCAAGTAAAAAGTTGTTGGTTTCATGCTACCCTTTTATGCAGCAAGATGAGAAAGGAATACTAACCAAATTCTAATCTCAATCAGGACAGTTAATGCTCATTTTTAAATATGTCATCTAAGAAAACAATGAATGAGTTAGGCTTTAAATTTGTTCTTTCTTCAGGGAAAAGAAATAGCAAAGGTATTTAAAATTAAACAGGACATTCGCAATTAATCTGCTTTTTAATTAACTTACTTTGCTGCTGTAAGTGATTCTGCATTTACTCTCATTCTTTTGAAAATTCCAAAGTGCTACTTCTGACCTGTGATTTACTGTTGCCGTACATCTTTATAAGCAGTACTTTAGTTTAAGTGGCAGTTGCATATTAATTACAAAGTTAATTATGTGCTATGTAATCATGCTGTAATTCATTAGTTTACTCCGCAGTGCGAAAGGATAATGCTAAATGGAAGACCTGATGCAGGGTATTTTAGTAATTTACATTTTTTGCATCAAATATTCAAAATATTAACCAGAAAACATTGTCTGCACTTAAAGAAGCCGATAAAACAGCTCATCGTGATTCTAGCAGCAATTGTGCTGGAAGTTTTCCTTCTTTAAAACAGTTGCAGAAATTTAAGAAGGGTAAAATGTCTTCTCTAAAACCAAGTACAGAGTTGCTAAGGCCAGGGCAAAAAATCAGAAATATTGGACAAGCTCAAGCATTCAAATTTGATACTTAACATGACTCATCCTCAAAAGACATGTGTTCTCTGCTTTCTCAAATCAGTGTTTTACAGATGTTTCAGCTTGAAAACCTAAACCATGATGCATCCAGTAGTATAAATCACAGCTGAAGATACTGGCTACAGGTTTTTATGATTCTGCATTACTGACCCTTTGCATGAAGTACTTATAGCCAGGTAATTTACTACTGGTTTCTGCCCAGAATCTGCAGGGAAATGCAATTCCTGTTTGCACAGGTCTCAAAATAACTCTGTTACTACAGATCTATGTTTCCCAACAGAAGCACTGAACACAAGTGTAAATATTTATTTTTAATATAATGATTTTTGGTGAAAATGAACTGGGCACAATACCATAAAGCTGTGTCTCTGTCCCAGGTTTAATTATCCCTGGAACTATTCAGCTTACTCTAATTAATAGACCTACAAGACCTAATTTTTACAAAGATGCTCTTAGACATAAAGAATTCCTCCTCTGCTCCCAAGGGCACCTCTCCCCCCAGCCCCTCCAAAAGTATTCCAGCATTTACTGTTCTTCCTCAACCACATTGGTTTTTCAACATCAGTTCTTGAGAAGTTGTAGTCTTTTTTCCTACCAATAGCTATCACTGTGATGCAAAATGATGCTCTTTGTCTGTTTAAAAATCAGGAGAAGTAGGAGTTTCTCCTCCTAACGCTAACACCATAAAACCCATGATAAAAATCAGTTCTATTACTTAAAATTAGAAATAGAAAAATTACAATCCAAAGGCTCTATGTTCTTCAGCACATACACTTCATCTATACATTGCACCTATATTCACTCACTTAAACAAAAGGCTACTTTAGCTATTGGTATGTCTGTAGAAAATTGAGACATGCCATGAACAGAGTAGTCAATTTCTGTGCACTGTTTTGACTGCACAATCTTTATTATCAGGCAGATTGCATCAATGAAAAGGAGCCCTAACTATCAAAATAAACATCAAGATTACCAAAACCACGACTGAGTTTGCAGCACCTCCAAAATTCTATCTCATGGGTTGAACAAGTTTCCCTTTGAAATCATTTGGGAAAAATAAAGAATACGTATTTTTACAGAAAAATTATGACAGTGAAATTACTAAGAGTTTTCACTCCTTAAAATTCTGAAACTGTAGTTTAGAAAACATCATAGGGATTTCAAAATATAAACAAAATGCACAAAGAGTAACTGAAGTTCCAGTGAAAAAAAATGGAATAATAATATGGTGCTACTGAAAATTTTAATACAGCAAAAGAGGCACACGTGCAAGTATCTTGGTAAAAAATCTGAAATCTATGCAAAATCTTGATGTACTCTGTCACCTAAGATAACAATAAATAGTTATCTTTCTTTGAGCAATATGATTCTGGATTTCCTAAGAAATTGAGTTGAAAACTTGATCTCAAGCATTACTAGAAAAAACAATAAATATTCTGTCTAATACAAATGGAATTTTTAGGATTCCTAATCAGTGGAAAAAGCAATTTTACTTGCAATCTTGCACACAAATACCACAACAGCTAAAAAACCAACCCAAAAGCATTTACTCTCCTTTCAGAATCAGCCACAAGACACCTCATTTGGTCAGTAAAGCTCGGACTTGCTGAGCTGTGTAATTAATTTAGGTCTGTAGGGACTGGGTTACAGAATGATCTGTGATCAGCTTTGGCTTCTATTTCAGAGCAGCTATCTAACAGACGTTGTTAAAATGTGTATGGTATGGACAGATCCCTGCACTGGTTTTATAGAATCCAGAACACTTTTTTTTTAAAGTATGATAATACATCCAAAATCCAACAATGATTTAAAAAAAAACAAACCCCAAACACAGCTCACATTTTCTTCAACATCTTAGCTCATGGTAGGAAGCATTAGCCTTCTTGTTCTATATGGTGGTGTAAAAAAAGCTTGTAAGATTATGTAAAGCTTTCAAAAACATTACAAAAATTAATTTTATTTAATTTAAAAATAATATGGTTAAATTATTAATTCATCCTTCTAGATTTCTTGGAGATTTCTGCACAGAAAACCAACCAACCAACCAACCAACCAACCAACACTTTTGGTTAGTTATTTTTCTACTACTTTAGCAAAAAGGACCAATAACTTTGGTCTGGATTCTGAATATTATCCATCTCAAAGAGAGGTTTTAGCCTTGGCTAACCATCAAGTTCCATCAACAGTCAACAGAGAGCAGGGTACTTTCTGAGGGCACTTTGTCCTCTGCTAATTCAGATGTGAAAAATGGGTGGTACAAATTCAACAACCTACGACTTCCATGGGAGGAATGACTGAGAAGATCCCTTGATTCCCAGATCCCTTGTCTAGGACTTCAAGTAATGGAAAATATTCTCCCTTTTTATAATGTCAGACAGTTTTTTAACAGCAGTGGAATGATACACTTTCCCAGGGTGTTATGGGAATAGATCCATAAAAATTATCATCTACTCAATTAGCCCAATCACACAGGTAACATTAAAGTATTTAGATGAAGTATATTGCAATACAAGTGTTTTCTTTAAATTAAATACATCTCTCTCAGCCATGCAATGAAGCTGAATTACAAAAGCTCCCTGAGACAAATAGCCTGAAAGAAAACAAGCCTAGAGTCCAGTATGATGTATTACCTTTAATTATTAAAAAATAAAAAAATTACGAAACTCTGAGATTACTTAGGGTCTTTGTCTTTATCAGCAAATTTATTCTAGAACAAATTTTTAAATAGAGACCAAAACCATGACACTTTAGGCAAGACCATTAGCACATTCTTGTTTGCCCTGGTACAGCCTTAAAAGAAGAGCGCTACTGATTTACAACTTTGAAAGTAAACAGAACTGCAAATCTCTTGCACATATCTTCCTTATCACCTTCTTGGGACGTGCAGGCATGTAATGAATTCCCAGGAACAGCACAGGCCGCCACCTTGTCTCACCTTTGCCAACACAAGGCTTGCATTTCTCATTTCTGCTGTCCCTGTGCCGCTCGGCTCCTGCGACGCTCCCGCAAGGGCGCCGGCAGCGCGGAGCGGCTGCTCCCAAAGCAGCCTTGGCTCTGCGCTGGTCCCCACCAGCCAGCAAGCAGGATGATGCTGTTTTACCTCATTACTGACATCTGTGCCATTAAACAAAAAAAAGGCTCCATTGTTCAGTTCCTAGTGGGTCTGAAAGCCCAAAATTTGTTTACGAGAAAACGTAAATATTCACTAATGATACTCTAAGCCTTCTGGTTTTCCTTAGTCATGTTTTAAGAGGAGCTACAGAACTGGGTCTGTTCCCCCCAGAATTCAGCAACTTGTTTTCATTCTTGCATTAAATGGAATTTCTGCCCACTAAGACCAAGTATTGGTTGCTCTTGTTATCATCCAACTGCAATAATTATCAAGGAAGTAAGAATGCCGAGTCCTTGTTCAGTGCAAATGTAACAGTTCACACAGCATGCTCAGTGTGAAAAGCCATCCAAAAATTCCTTACCACTTCTGCTATAGGCTTCTCTATCACAAATACAGCCAGTAACTTCCAACGTCAAATGTTTTTGTTTTTTTTTTTTAAATGGATCTCAAAATAACATATCTGACTCCTCCAGCTCAAGACATCTCTGTACTTACAATCCTTTAAGGGTCAATTCTCTTCTTCCTATGAAAGCATCTCCCAAGACCTCTTTGTTTGTGAGACAATTTTCTTTCAAAGGTTTACCAGTCTCCATACTCGTGGTGGAGCCTCCAAAGCTCCTCAAGTAACTTGCCCCAGTACCAGAAAAGAAAATGAAGTTGGTAGAAGTTTGTAATGCTAAAAACCAGGACTGCCCCCCTAGTGAGACATTTGTCAGGAAGCACTTCATCTCCAAAGTGGTGTAATCAGCTGGGAGCATAACTACTGCAACCTACCTGCCATAAAGCCAGGTGAGGTGTGGGAAAGCAGGAGCAGACTGTGTGGGTTTGTGCAGAGCTGGCACAGAGGGCTGGCTGGGGAAATGCTGGAAGGCACAGCTGAAGGCTCTGCTCACCTCAGACACAGCCTCAGTTAACACGAGAGGACTTTAATAAACACACATCAAACACTAGCTCATCTAACAGTATCTGCCCTCTTATTATATGCTTTGAAATGCTTGCCTCTCATCTTACAACCTGCTTTATTCTGTTGTTCACCTTTAGAATATTAAAATTACTAAACTGGAAGTGATACCTAAATGAAGAGATCCAGACACCAGCAAAGCAGATAAAATGAAGTATACATGATCAAACAGGCAGTCTGAGAACCTCTGCATCCTGATGTTTCATACTCTAGAACTGCTGATCCACCAGCAGCTCAAAGGAACTGTGAATCTTGCAGTGTGCCTGGCAGCAGTGCTTGCAGTGTAACCCTCAGGGTATCTTCTAACTTATTACAGACCACTTTTTGTCAGCTCATGATGGCAGTCCTTTGTAGGTATAAATAACTTGCATATCTCTCTTTGCTACATCTAAATAGAAATATAGTCATGCTTTAGAAGTCATGAATCAGAAGCACCACTACTTTCCACTTCCCCCTAACCTGTTTGACTGAGTTTTCAAGAAAGAAGTGTAAAACCATAAACTTTTTGCCTTCAAAAAATACAGATTTTTACAAATAAAGATAAAAGGGACAGAGAAAATTATGTATTAGAGGCCACAGATTAATGAAAGTAGTGGCACAGTACTGAATATTGATAATTACACGTGCACACACACAAAATTTGAAGAGATCAATAGGTATAACACCACCAAAGAAAACTGTAAGTGTGCAAGTCAGACAGTACATAACAAGAGAATTGCAGGGAACACTGTTTAATTGGAAAAAGCTCTCTCAGGAAAACTGTTTGCTAATTCTGTAAAAAAAAAAAAATTACAGCAACAAGTGAGAAGGGCACGTAATAGAGAAAGAGAAAGCCGGGGAAAGACTGCATTTTACAACAGAAAATAACAAGAATTGTCCCTGAGATAGGATCTTGGAGTGTGATTTTGTTAATTAATTTTTATTACCATGAGCATCTTCAAAGAAGAGGCTGCTAACATGAAGAGTTGACAGAGTTAACCATAACGCAGAACAATAAAAGAAAGAACAGAGGAGAAAAATCTTCCTTTCCTTCACATATCTGTGAGATGTTTGACTTCACACATATCCCAGGCTAGGTATCAAAACTAAAACTAAATTTGATGGCTCATATTCCTAATAGGATACAGTGGCTTTCACCTTCAGGTCAGGAGTTCAAATGCAAGCCCAATCAGTGGTGACCAAATGTTGTTACCATCTGCCTGTTCAGAGGCCTGGACAAGAAGAGAAAGGTTGTTCAGCTCAGTCCCATTGTTAATGGGCAGGTGTCTCCAGCACAGCAACAACCATCACGAGTGTTACTGACTGGAATTTGAGTCAGAGAGGTCAAGAACTGAATGGGCATAAAAACTAAATTAGCAGATTAAAGAGTCCCTCTAGATAAGGGTCAAAGCAGTTGTATGTCTAGATAAAGAGCATTTCAGTCTTCAGGGCTTGCAGTCACATGCCTATCATGGGACCAAATTATTTTTAAATGGAAATTGAATTGAATAAAACGATTTATAATTTGATTTAAATTTAGCTATTAGACTGGTTTCCATTTTCTTTAGTATCAGCTGGAGCTACACAGAAGCATAAGTACATCTGAGGCTTATGCAACAGCCCTGCTAAATATCAGTATCCTGAATGTTCCAAGGATTTCACATCCTCCAGCTTGACAGGTAGCAGACATGGCTACAGCCACACCATGGCTATTTCACATAGTGCCAGTGGGTTTCATGCAGCAGCCTTAAAAACCCATCTGGGCTTGTAAGTGCTGAGATTTGTAGTGACAGCACTGGAAGGATGCACTGGGCTTTACTGGTAAGATCACAAACAAACAGAAATCTGTTTTTTTCTCTTGCAGAATTTGGTGTTTGCAAGTAAAGAGTGATAGTAGAGCTACCTTAACTAAACTCTTTATATTGATACTGCTTGGAAAGTCCTGTTAGCTTTTACTCTGCTGCTTATTTTTAATTCCTTGATGTACAATTGTAGTTCTAACAGTATCTCAAAATGCTAAGGCTTTATAGACTTAGTTCAAAATGTTTTTCTTCCCTGTACACATACATATATTCTTCCCTTCTACTTAGATCCACTGAAATCTGATGATAATGACTTTGTTTTGATTCTCACAGTAAGCGTTGTGCTAGAGTCAACAATGAAGCAGGAATATGTCAGATGTGCAGAGAAGATAGCTTGAAGCATCAGCTTTGAAAAATTCTGTACAGATAGTAACTCTGCTCTCCTCCCTGCCAGGAGAGATAATCTGGGCTCCATGCAATTTAAAGCATGTATATGCATATGTATCTTTGGGAACATTAACAGGAGCATGAGGTTTGTCCAAGGAGGAGGAGCTAAGTGTGACTTGCCCAACAATTCCCATATTGCAATTGTCAGGAATCAGATATTTTCTCAAATCAGATATTTCTTCTTGCCACTGTACACAACAACACCTTTCAACATCACTTTGGAAAACACAGGAGTTCTCCTTTCTACCCTGCAACTCCCACTGTTTCTCACTGGTATCTTACTTAGAGCATACTTTCTGGATGCTTTCCATAAATCATAAATATGAATATTATTTAACATGAATATTTAAAGCAAGGAAACAAAGCAAAAATTCTTATTCACAATGCTGTTTGAAAAGGAAAAAAAGCAACACAAAAAGGACATGGGAACTTGTTGTTAGCCTCTGTACAAAGTCACATTAAAATTGCAGTTCTCACTCTCCACTGACACACCTCCCAGTAAACTATAGTTTCTTAAGATAAAATAGAAAATAAAATAATTCCTACTCCAATTATTTTCTTTCATCAGACTTGAGGGCAGTAACACAACTGGTGGGAAGTAACTATCCTTCATAGATTATTCCTGGGCTTGCCAAGACACTAAACTGCATAAATGCATTGGAGGGGTAAAGGTATGGCTCAATATAGTAAGTTAGAATTGGTCTCAGAAAATAAAATATTTTTATAAAGTATTTCTCTCCAAATAATATTTACATTCCAAAGACTCAGAAACAGCAGCAATGGGCAGCATCTTTATCGTGATAGTATGAAATAGTCTCCAGGATGGAAGGGGCCATTTCAAGAAAATGGGTAATTCCTCTATTCACTGTTTGTCCAGATAGCCACCAATTCAACAGTAGAATAACAGCATATGGTCATCTACACCTAGGCCACCATACAACATTGTTTTTCCTTACTGAAAGGCTTCCTTTCCAGGAGAATAGAATCCCCATCCTTTCACCTTCCATCATATAATCCACATGTCTAGTAGCCTCTTAACAAATAATGGCCTCCAAGTTATTCTCATTCACCATGGTAGAATGGATATATTACACTTTAAGCTTCTTCTCCTGGCTATATTATAATCCTAGGAAAATACTTTCCTGTTATTCCTATATATTGGTTATTCAGATTGCCCCTTGGGGACAAGAACAATCCATTATTTCAAGACTATCAGATACAATCTGGTCACAAAATGTTATGCTCTACACAGAAGATTTATCCTAAAGTTATCTATTAATTGCTATATTGGAAAATAAATTCTGCATCTCCTAAAGGTTAGGTTCAATAATCCTGATTATGCCTTCCTATTACAAGGTTCCTGGGAACTGGACACAGCAGCCTGTTTTCAAGAGTTAGGAGCAACTTTCTTATATTTCAACTAAAGTTTGATCATGATGCTTTAGCAGAGCCCCCCCTTCAGAAAGGGCTTCTCTCTGGACACTCTTCCTGAGTGTCTGCAGGGTTGAGTGCACTGGAATGCAACATGGAATCTACAGAAACCTACTGAAGCAGTAAAGCAACTGAACGAGATGATGCCACTGCAGTAAGGAAATAGATCTTAGTGCCATGGCTTGGATCATTTCCCCTGCTGTGCCTCTTGAAATGCCTCTGCATGCTTTGCTAAAAAGAATAATTGAATTCATTCTGCAGGTCATATTTAACAAAAGGAGAGACTTCTACCATTTATAACTGCTCAAAGTTAACTATTCTTTTGTTATTCTGCTGATCATTACCTACAGCATTAAAATATTTGAAAAATTCTAAAATCTGGTAACTAATACCCTGTTAAAAACTGAAAAAGGGAGGGTACTCAAAAGCTGCCCATAACTAATATATCTAATGAAGTAATTTTTCAGTGAAGCTACTGAATTACAAGCTCCACATCTGAGTCGCCTCACAGGAAAATGAAATATCTGTCTAATGACTGCTTCCAAGGCACACATCCATCATCTTATCCAGCTGCTCAACCTACAACACTATTTCTTTGCACTCTGCCTTTGTATTAGATAATGCCTAATCTCACTGATGTACTAACACCACGAAATACAAGTAGGAAGCATGAACTGCTAAAGACACAGGAGTCACATCCTCAACCCTGTTAACCAGCTGTACAGAAGAGAGAGAAAAGCTTTGGACAAAGCAGGTTCTAACTGTGCTGTGTAAACAGCACTGCTGAGGTACCTTCAATGCTTCCAGTTTGCAAGTTCTCATCACAAGCAATGGTGTGGTCTAGAACAGAGGACAGCCATCCCTGAGTCTCACCCATGACTTCCATGACACACTTCCATGTGTAGCTACTTCCAGGATGTGCAAATGATGGTGAAAGGGATTGGGTGTGCTGGATCTTGTGATAAAAGTAATACTTGTATAAATAAATACTTGTATAAAAGGTGTGGCGAGAGGCCAAATGCAAACTCTACAGTTAATGCCAAAATGTCTGAAAGCTACAACCCCAATCCAGTAATCAAAACAGACTGAACCACAATCCTGTGCACCAACTTATATTACATACCTTGCCTCTAGAATCTGCTAGTAACACACAAAACTTTAGAATCACTTTTAATTCCATGAAAATAGAAGAGAAACATGTTATTAATCACAGTCTAAGATAAATGTACAAATGTCTGTTTCACAGCTATGGCTTTTGATAAACACATCAAATCTATTTAAACTTCTCACAAAATGTAAGTGGAAGTACATGTCTGAACAGCCCACTGATAGTCCTCCAGAAGTCTCACAAGGCCCAGTGCTCAGCAGACTGCTAATTGATAACATTGTAAAAAGAGGGCAAATCCTGGTCTGTTTGTAAAGCTGCACTGATAGCTGTGGATTCTCTCTGTGACATTAGATAAAAGGGGAACCAAATCCCTAGAACACACTGTGCTTTCACAGAATAATAACAATAACACCAACAAGAAAACAAAACCATTTATGTGTGTCTCTTGTAAACTTTCATAAACAAATTCAGAAAGGAAGGTCTTATAGCATTCTATCTTCAGAACAATCAGAGCCACACCTATCAGAGGCTACAGCTGACAATCTGGCAAAGCCTCCATTAAAAAAGTGATTTTTTACTACCTTCAAAAGTTTTTGTCATCTACTTTAGATACAACCTCTTTATGTCACATACTTCACTAATAAGGAGACAAATCAAATAGAAAAAATGTGAAAGCTTAAATTGGTAAGTGTATATATAAAATACCCAGGCATACATATACACATACAAATAAAATTAATTGCTATTTTCTGAGTCTGCCTACCATCTTGGGCTTGCAAAGACAGCATTCTCTATGTTCATCACATGTGTTAGATGTGTTTACCTTTTGCCTTTCAGTTTCAACTAAAGCATCTTCATTATTATACTATGGAAAGAGACTAAAAGATGTATGATTGACCTCCATACTACTCTCTACTCCATATTCCCCCCACCCCTCCCCCCATTTATTTGTCTTCTAAACTCAGTATGCCAATCTTTAATTTTCTTCCTCCTCCAGAATAATACTTTTGTTGCCAGGATTTAAGTCTTGTGTATCCTGTCTATTCATAACCAGACAGAAAACAAGTTTTTATTCAAGGTGAGGTGACCTGTGTTTCCTCTTCAGGTATTTCAGTGCTATACTTCAAATATTTCCTCACTTCAAATTCACTGAAGTTCTACACGAAACAGCCTTGTACTTTTCTCCATTTTGAAAATAAAAAAATAACCCTTAAATTCATCCTACTCTCAGAACTTTATTGGTGAGAAATTCAACTTGTCACACCATTCTAGTTTTGTAAGGATGATTAACATAGGAATATGCCTGTGTGAACAGCCTGAAAACACACTGTATTATTAGTGATACATATTGCCAGTATTACACCACTGATAAGAGTTTCCTTGACTTTGCAACTGATCACTAACTATTACAACCCCTTCCTACATATACACAGGGTATATAAAGCATAGTGAAAACAGGTGAAGTTTGACAGACTCCATCTTCATGACCACTTCCCATGATAACAATTTTGCTATTATTAGAGAGGGGTTTGCTTTCTCTCTCACAAGGGCACTGTGGCTCCAGCTGGTACAGCACACAGTTTACACTATCACACCACTAATGTGCCGAGACAGTCGTACGCTGTGGCTCTTATGTTGTAACTAAACTCTTACTACTATTTTTTGCTTTTTTTTTTAAGCTACCTACCATACAAAAACAAACACACAATTTCTCCAGTCTCCAGGACCTTCCAGAGAAGGATTCAGGTGCTGACTTGAGCCTCCAATCCAGAGTGCTCACTGAAGTAAAGGACAACGCAGTCTCCCAAAGCAATCCCAGTCCCAAACCTGCTCCTGCCCTTTTCCTCCCATTCCTCCATGGGCTGTTTGCCACACGGCCTCTGCTTGTGATGGCTCCTGTCAAATCCAACATGGGGTCAGGAGAGAGCTCTCTGTCACTCCACCACTCTCAAAAGACACCTCCTAAGCCCACTGCCAACACAACATGCAATCTGTGTGTGCTCCTTTTCTTGCCTCTGCCTCTTTATGTCTCTACACGTTAGACAACACTGAGATCAGAAATGGCACTTTAGTCAGAAAATTATTACTTACATTTTTGTGTAGGACTAAGGAGAAAGAAAATACAATTACACATACCAGACACACACATATACACGCCTCATCTCTAATTCAAGGCAAACATTTCACAGTCAGTTTCTTGGCATTTTATGTGAATATATATTAAGTCTAACCAAGCTTTATGTTGAATATGTCAACCATGTCATACATAAAGCTGTCTATCACAGTCTTTCAGGAGCAACAAAATGGTGAAACAAACACGCTGGGGCTCCTGACTAGCTCCAGGCACTGCTGAGCAATCTGTGGAGGCTCGTGACCAAAGTCATTTAGCTCTTCAACATGGACCTCAGACACTCCAGACCTGTGTCCCCCTCGGTGTGAGCTGCCCCTGAGCAGGAGCACGGCCATCCCGCCCCGTGGGCACTCTGCCCATACCTGCCCTGCCCTGCCCCATCCTTCAGGGACTCCCTGGCTGCTGGTGCTGCAAACACAGCACACAGAACTCATGAGACTGACACTGCTACCCCCAGGTTGAGGACGGACTGTGGTTTGGATCTTCAGCTCTAATTATTTTTTTTTTTTTCCTTAAGAATCATCTTTCATGCTATACCACCAGGCAGGAAAGTTTAAGATTATGATAATTTTCTGTTATTCTTCTCTGGCCATGTCTGATACTTTCTTATCTGCATTTCTTTTGCTAAAGACATTTGCTGATCTTAAACCTGGCTTGAATGAATAGCAATTGTTCCCTTCTGGTTTTGAAGGTACTTTGTTTGTCTACCCCATTCACTGGCCTGAAATCAGCAAGGCCTCAGATGGCTGTTGCTATGGCAACTCTGTTCATTCAACACTGGCATATAATGAAGACAATGTGTTTTCCATTTAGATGAGTTTTAGAGCAAAAGAGAGAAGACTCCTGCTTAACAGTCCCCGAGAATGCCAGGGTAATATAATCAGGGTTTCTGTAGTACCAGTAAAACCACCATGTGCAACTAAAAGAGAGAAGGAAAGAAAGAAAGTTACATTGCTATTTCACAATAATTACAGTACTGGGCAAATTAATCAACAGTGTGAATGCACTTCTTTACTCTTTAAGACCTTCTCCACTGAGAATAATTCAGAAATAGATGTTTTGCTCATACTTTCTCCTAGCAAAGTGGCAATTTGGACACTCCTGCCCTGCTAATAAGACACTGAAAACCTTCTCTCTCCCCCCTTGCTTCCTTAACCAAAGGGGCACTTTGAAAGCACAAGATGTGTGGCTATGTGCTTGTTTTCAGAACAACTTTTCATGAACACTGAGAGGCAGAATTACTAATGCAATGACTTTCTCTGCCTCCTCTCATCTGCCAGGTCCTGGCCACACAAGCTACAGTAAAACAGAAACAAGGAACACAGTTATCATAGAAATGGCTCTTCAAATACAGATACCACTCCCTTTTCACATCTATGCCCCACATTTTTCTAACTACCTCAGTTATGTTAAAACAGGTGTAATTAAGTCAGTGTTAGGAGAGAGGAAGCAGCAAGAAAGGGCTCCTGATCACAGGGAAAGGCTGCTCCTCTCACCCTCTGGGACTCACTGTGCCCCATGTTACTGAGAGGGTGCTTTAAAGAGATTCCTACAAATACAAACATTTCCAAAAAACATACCACAGAAACTTGTTTACTCCTTTGATTAATGAAGTCCGGACATTTTCTCTCTCCCCTCCTTCTGTTTCTCTTGCTCTCCTCACAAACATTTTCTAATTTTTTATCTGGTTACCTTGTGGGCTTCAGTCAGGAAAAGAAAATAGGGATTCTTCAGATCCCCGGCAATAACAACAAAGAAGAAAATGGAAACTAGTTCTTTTTCTATTTACAGTGGAAACATTGACTTGAAAAGATTTCTCTTTTCCACTGTTTTTGCAGAGCAGCAGGGAGCTAACACTTCCTGAAGGGAAAGCCAGTTTTCCATACTCAAATGAAGTCCAATGTTTTAAAATTCTTCAAACAGGAAAGCATTATGCTTTCAACTGACATGTCATTAATCTAATCAGGTTATCCCCCTTTTTTTTACCGTAAGGAGGTAAGTGAGCTTGGAACTAAGTTCTTTTCTTTTAGGAATCACATATATGTCATTATTTTTTTAAATTACAAAGTGAAAAAAACCCTAATATCAAGCTGAAGTAAAGATGCAGGACCTACATTTCTTTACCTTCAAGGTAGTAGCTTTCAGGGTTCTTTCTCAACACTGAATTTAAGATTTCCAGGAGTAAAGGAATGGCCTATTTTAATACACAGGACACTATCTTCATGCATGGAAGGGCTGTGGAATCAAAGTCAAGAAATACTGGGTATTCTTGGTGATTTCAGCCTTTGTACAACAGCAGTCTGAAATCACACACACTCACTGCAACACACAAAGCATCCCAGAATTTCAAATATTTGTGCCATCAAATTGATTAAAATTTCTGAAAACAAAACAATATTCTCCATATAGAGACCCACAGTAAGTTTCTGAGACTTCTCATTTTCTGTGAAACATAAGGTTTCCCTTCATATTACCCTTATATAAAGTAGAGCAAACTAGTATTTCTCTGTTATCCAAGTGTGCTGGGCTTTGATTGGTTATAAAAATTGGTGACTACTCATACATTTTGTAACACTATCTAAGGAGGAGTATGATGTATGTCAAGATCTGTGTTTGTTCCTTTGCACTTCTACAGCTGAAGAAAGCAGTCGTGTTTATGTCTGTCAGATCTTTTCTGGCTCCTCACTTGTGCTGACAGCTTACAGCCTTGCTTCAGCTCCTACAAAGCTCAAAACCTGCAGCTGCACTAGCTGGCATGCCCTTTCTCATTCCTCCCCTCCACCCCAATCTCCCTCCTTTCACACCCCCATCATTATTTCTAACTTTTTGGGTCTTGATCAAAAGCATATAGTAGTCACCAAACCTGACCAGACTCCATGGAGAGACCAGATTTTAAGGCATGACTACAAACATATTGTACATCACACTTTCCTCTTTTGATTTCATAAAACTAACCCCGAATTCTGAAGACCAGCTATTGCACTGAGCTCACTTATTGCCAGCATACTAAAAAATAGCCATCAATTACGCAAGGAAGACAGCAATATAAATCAGGACAAGTCCAGGGTACTCGAACGTAGATTCATTGTCACTTCAGACCTTGAGACAGAGCTCTTTGGCTCCTGTCAGCTAAGTCAAGATTCAAGGTTATGTTTCCCCAGATGAAACAGACAAACCCATTTTGTAGTGTCAGCCCAACCAAAGGGTAGTTTTGTTTAAATTCAGTAACACCAATTGTAATTGTAAGAAATACTATCAGTTCTTACAGAAATCTCTGTATTACCTAGAAGATATAAAACCACAACAGGCTTTTTAACAGGCACAAAGTCTGAAGAATTGTAGTGCAGAGCTTGCAGAGTACCTGTACTGGCAAATAAAGTTACATTGAAGCTTTTAAAGTATTAAACACCGCAACAATATTCAGGTCAAACTTCTCACTAAAAGATAAATTTGTTTCCTTTCCTTTCCTCTCTTCTGTACACAAAAGTACTGCAGAAACAGTGGAGAGTAGGGCAGAGCTGTAAAAGTGCCCCACACAAACCAAAGGAGCAGAGTGTGCAACAGCAGAGGGTTCAGGAGGGAAAATTTTGCTGGTTTTCCTAGATCCAAATGTCCTGCTTAACCCAAAAGAGCAGCAGTAAGCACTACTCCCTCAGAAACAAACACAATTCCAACAAGATCCAGCAAAGAATCCGCGTACATCAGTATCACTTGTCAGTGTTTGTACCACACGGGCGTCTCAAGGCTCTTGGCACAGACCAGCACACCAGCACAGGAGGTGCTGCAGGGGCCTGACTGTAAATGTGAATAATCCCACAAGCATCAAGGGATTATTCTCCACGCTTCAGCCATCTCAGCCTTTGCACGCAAGGTGGGGGAGAGGACAGAGTGGCTCTGCAGCCTGTAATGCAACGTGTACACATCCAGCCTCACAGCACAGGGATGACACCAGCCTCCAGCTAGGACCGTACTCCCAAAGGGAGTCACTTCAGGTGCCAGCTGCCTACATGAACACACACACCCCTGTGTGCAGAGCACCCCTCCTCTGGCAGCCAGGAGCCCGTGGGGTGCAGCACAGCACAAAGTTAGCAGGTCAGGATTCTGCAGCAGCCAGAGCTCCCTGTGCCGAGCTGCCTGGGAAGATGGGAGGCTGCTTAGAAGGAAAAGTGGCAGTAATCACTCAAAGATACACTAGGAATTCCTGATGCAAAAGAAACTAAAACTAGAAAAATCTTATTTATTGAAACAAAAGGAATTTGTAAAATAAAGGTATTAGCTAATGTTTGTTAACCTCATTTCATCTGCTTCTAAGACAAGGTGATTTATGTATATCAATTTAGATCTTTCCCAGGGTAGTAACAGCAAGATTTTAGTCTGCACTGAAACACTGCAGGTTCTTGAAAAAGAAAACACTTCCTTTATATTTAAAAAATGTTTCTTTCTTTTATCATCTAGGTATGCATACTACCTAGCAAACTGCAGTCAGGTCATAGGGGAGGTACCTCCTAGTAATGTTATAAACAACTGAAAGAATTGTTTCAGCAAAACCAGCTTGAACAGGGGAAATAAACTTGTTCTTTGCACTGATGCACTACTAAATAGCAGCAACAATAACAACAGAAGCAGCAGCAATTTGATGATTCAGTGTTTACAAAACTATGTCATTTGTAAAAATTTCCAGGAAACTTTTAAATTCAGACAAAGAAAAAAGTTTTAATTTAGAATGTTTCTATTGTCTGTAGGCAAGCTGCTCAGCACCTCAGTGACTGGGCTCACCCAACTCTGGTTTTGTTAGAATGGACTGCTAAATACAGAATGCTGTTCCTACTGAACATCCACTCAGAATCTAATATGCTCCAGTAAAATTTATTGGAAGTACTTTTTTCCCATCATATGCATAAACATATTCTCACTTGCAAATTTTTCCTCACCTCAGAAAAAAATACTGACCAAACTGAAATCTGAGATTTTTAGGCAAACAAAAATTTTCATTAAAATTATAGTGATACATACAGAAGTCAACAGGATTCAAGTCTTCATTAGGTAATTAAGTAATTTAAAATTAAAGTTATTAATATACTACATTCATGCTAACCATTACATGTGACTCACCACTATGAGAATTTTGAATAAAAGATCTTTTTTTTTTTTGAAGGGAGCAGGATTTGCCTGGGTAGATGGTCAGCAGCTCTAAGTTATTCCTTTTGGGTTACAATACTGTACAGCAGCTCACGACTTCTGTCTAATAAAGATATTATAACATGAGCAAACATCATGGCTAAACTAAATCCTAATGTAAACTACTGTTAGAGGGGTATTACATTGTTTTCATTTGCTCTGTGAGTTGCAGACTTTAGGATAATAATATTGCTTGGTAATAGTGATAGCTTAATTTCATGTTGTAACACCCTAATGACTTTATTGTTTCACTCCCATTCCAATTCCAATAGCTATTACCATTTAAACACCTGTATTATCAAAGTGCTGTGGTTGAGTACCTTCCAGATAATTTACTTATGTTACAAAAGACTAATTCAAAGGAAGGCTGGATGTTTCTCTAACTGTTGCACCATTTATCTTTCAGCACTGACAGAATCCATCAGGAAAGTATGTGTTGATTAAAACTACCAGCCTACAGTTATACTTCGTGTGCAGGATTTATCTCTCTCAACGTGATGATGAGGGGGAGAGGGACAAAAAAAAATTTATTGTAGGAAGAATTTCTAAAAAATTTCCAGGGCAGCAAATTCTTATTGCACACAATTAAGACATTCTTATTACACACAGAAAACATCAGACCTCTGGTTAAAAAGGTAAAGTTATATTAGCTTTTAATTTTCATTTTCAAAAGTATGCTTATGAAATATTTAAATTTGTAATAATTTTTCCCACTACGCACAGTGACTACTGTGTGTTCTCTCTTGTGCTCCCCATTGGCCTACTCCAACCAGCCTCCACCCTGAATCTACATCATAAATATAAATTTAGGTGAGTGACTATATATAATAAATGAAATCACAAACTTAACAGAGGGGGGGGTGGAAAAAAACCCCCACCAAATTTTTATTATTTTTCTGAGAAATGCATGAACCATATGAAAAGCCCAGGATGTTGGATGCAGCCCAAAGATCTGATTGCAGAAATTGCTTTTAAAATAGTATTTCTACAACCATATTAAAAATATTACATTGCAGTTTTAGAAAGAAAGCTTGTTTAATAAGGATTTTACATTTCATTAGAACATTACAGAGATTCTTGAAGAAATTCATTCGTATGCACTGAATTCATTACTTGAAGTGACCAGCACTTTAGCAGGAAACTTCCTAAGGATCAAATAGCAAAGCATACTACCATGTTTAGTGAGACACAAAATTAGCACAAGCTCAAGCTCAAGAACTATTTATTATTAGACATGTTGAAATAATTAATATCCTGATGATAAATCTCTAAAGGGAGTAAGGAGAGAGAGCTTAGGCTAGAAACCTCACTTACTTTCTAAAAGCAAAACAGCCTCAACATTTCTCTTGAAAATAACATTTTTGTTCAGAGGAAATCTAAAATACTATGGATCAGTTGATTCTGTTAAACAAGACTTGTTCTTCCTCTGTTTCAAATTCTTAACTTGCACTCCTTCACAGCAAAAACCCCTCCATCTCAGCATCCAGATTCCCACTAGTTGTGACTCCCAACCCAAAAGTAATCTGCTTAACACTCAGTTTTACCAACAACTGTACAAGGAGACAGCTGCTTTAAAAAAAGGAAGCAAAAAAAAAACAAAGCCAAATTTTAACAATCACTGATCTAGCTCACTATTATTTGCCCAAGGTCAGTTCTAATTATTTTCCAGTGCAGCACCTACAAGGAAACTGACACATGCTGAACAGTCCCCTACAAAGAAAAACCCAGCAAATTTCAAGGAAGGCATCACATCCAATTTTGCAGCCTTCTGGCTCTCTCTGAGCCAACTCAAACTCCATATATCAAAGTGCATTTGGTAGCTGATTGGCAGCATGGCCACTATGAACAACCAGGATGGTGGAATGATAAATGCCAGTACAGCCATCTCACTCACCTAAGAGGAAACTTGTGGACACAACACCTAAGTGTGTGCATGAGTTTTTGGCATTCAAAAATTGCAAGTGCCTAAATACATCTCCATTCTAATATAAATCTAATTGTGAGGCTAAAACAAACACCAAGGTAAGAAAACCTAACCCTGATTTGTAAAATTACTTGATGGAAGTATACATAGTATTTTCCATCTCTCGCTTTTTGGAATAAACAGCAACACAACAGCACACCCCTCCAGAGGATAAATAAAGCCAGACTAAAATTCACACATACTCTTACAGCACTTCAACTCTTGCATGGCTTCTTTCTCAGCCAGAGCCAGCCACTGCTGGAAGGGAGCCGACAGCTTCTCATGCATCAAAGAGCAAAGCAAGTTACCTGAGCTCCCAGCAGTAGCCAGCCTGTGATAAAGGCCATACTGAGGAAAACAATGTTCTTACTTAAAAAGCATCAAGGTAGAAATTTTGTCACATGTATACCAGCCAGGGAAGATTTTGGAATGCATATTGGCAACACCCGAAGAGCAGTTTAGTGCAGGATTCAGTGGGTCACAGACACTCGGAGTGAGGGGGATGAATGAGTACTGCAGCTCAGCACAGCCTCTGCAGAGAGCCAGCACAGGGCAGCTCAGCACAGCCACAGCAAGGCTGCCAGCAAACCAAGGAGCCTCCTGGGCCTGGCTGCACCCCAGGGTACCCGAGGGGAGGGAGTGCCCAGCCCTGACCCCCCAGCACTGCCCTGACCAGGCTGCACGTCCTTATCTCCTACCAACAGAAACCTTGTTTGGCGGCCACCAGGCATAACAGAGCTCAAATCTCACTCATAAAGTATTCCATGGCTTCTCACAGAGAATAATAACAGTATTTAGGAGATTCATTTCCCCCATGATGTGCCCAGACTGTCACACAGATTAGTACCTTCAGTGAAATGTTGCAGTTAATACACTTTTCAGTCCAGCTCAGTTTGTTCCAATCTGATTCTCAGAAAATCACGTGGAGAGTTTTGAGCTGTAAGCACCATTTCTTGCACTGTGTTATTTAATTACTGTAAGGAGCTGGTTACAGACCTGATAAAGCACTGCAGTCCCTAATTCTCCTGACTTGTATCTGGCCTTCCAAGTGAAAAGCTAAATAAAGGAATCATTCTTGGTGGTATTTTCACGATGTTAACAGTATTGCACAACTTGAGGAAGAAAGCCATGATCTTGTATAACTATGCAACAACATGCAGTCAGCAACAGCATTCTCTCATGACTGACTTAGACTGATTTTACCAAGTGAATCCTGCAACAATGAAGAAGTCTAAGACCTCTATTTGACTAAGACTTAAAGTAAGATCCAGTAGCTTACCTAACTAAATTCAAAGATTTTTTTCTTTGCTGGTAGATAAAATGTTTGTTTACTAGGAATCACAAAACTAAACAAACAAGCATTAAACTTCTATAATCCTACAAGTTTTCATTTAACCCTGAGGCACCAAATTAACTTAATTTCTCAGTGCCTGATAGTATTTCTGCAGGATACTCACTCTTAACTTAACAGTTAGCTCAAAATCTTTATTAATATTGCCAGAAACCAGGGTGGTATCAGGAGATTGACTTTTTCTTATTTATTTCTCATTCCCAAAGAAAAAGAGGTGGTGACAAACTGCATGCCTGTTAGAACAACATGATTTAAAATTTTACAACAGAATGAAGCTCCTGTTGTACTGCCTGGTTAATAAGCTGTCACTTCATTTATTAAGAACTATAGAGATCTGATGGAATTTGGGCAAGTGGCTGACAGCCCATCATATTTCTAATTCTAAGGTACATCCTGTCATTCACTAAAGTTTGAATAAAACAATTCCACATGCCAGGTTTGCAAGTGAGCTATACAAAGAACAAAGGCAGCTGGGAGGAATCTTGCAGAGACCTAAAGCTTTGCAGAGTATCTAGAGAAATGTATCTATAAGCAGACTCATTTCCCCTGCTACACTCCCCAGTGCATTTTCTCCCATCCCTCCTCCATCCCACACAACATTCTTCACCACAAGGAAGTTCTGAAGCACATTTACAGAAGGTAATCACTGTTGGAGGGAGGAAGGGTAGGAGTTTTTCATTTCCAAGGCTAAATGAATGAAGTTGGCCTTAATGGATAGCATCTGCAACTGTTCTCAGAGTGAGAACAGGGTTTGGACTAGCAGAGGAACAAAAAAGCAAGTCTCAACTTAAGCTTAAGAAAAAATAGTAGGGACTAATGGAAAGAAAAAACCTTAGGAGTTGTGATTCTTAGGACTGCCCACCTTACAAGAAATGCAAGTGATGTAAAACTTAGTAGCCCTATTGGATGTTTTACTACATCCTCACCAGGACCTTCATTAAAATCCTACTTAAGATTAAGTCTGTGGCTGGTTGCAGTAGTGAAGTGGCACCCCTGGGATGTTGCCCAGTGTGATTAAGAAGCACACAAAACAGTGCCACAAATTGCGGCTCTTCCAACTTGGATATCCCAGTGGTTTTGTTTTCATTTTTAAGGAAACATCAAGAAACCTTTTGATTAAAAACACACCAATGGTTAGGAAGTATCTTCTGCTAGAAAAGGTGTGCAGCACCAGCCTGTGGGAGTGGCACTAACACAAGCAGCTCTTCTGCTGTGACAAAACAGCACCAGAACCAACAACCTGATAGGTGGGACCAGGGGAAAGTATTTCAAGTGCTACTAACATTTTTTGAAATACAAAAAAAAGCATAACACAGTCTTCCTTATACTACACAATGCTGGAAGATCACACATGAATAATGCTCTGATTTATATGTAAAAAATCCAAGTCCATCTGGTGCTAAAGTCTTTACAGGCCTCAGCTTTATTTTCAAGATTGTCAATTGGCAGAAGAGAAACAGTTCTACCTCTTGTTGGTAGGACAAACAATAAGTCACAGAAAGTTCCACTTATTTCCTCAAAACCACAAAGGAGAGTCTGACTGAGCCAGAACTGAACATAACATATCCTGGTCAGAACAGGCCAATCAATCACAAAAATACCTACTTCTAACTCCTGTCATAAAAGAGAGTTTTGCTAAGATTCTCTGACTTATGAGTCTGTAAAACCTGGAGTTCTGAAAATGGATTAATCTCCATGTCATGACTAATTGTTTTTTGGTGACATGATCGACATTACAACTCCGAGTCAGGACTGCACTACCATATATAATTAGATTTACACTAAGTACTCCACAAAATAACATCATACTTAAGTTAAACATATGTTAACACTGACATAAAAGTAAATATTTTAATAGCTCAAAAATCTCAAGACCTCTACCAGCTCTTTTAATCCCTACTGTTTTAGGCGCTATTATTTAAATGCAATTTAAAAAAAAATAAAAACAGAGGATACTGATTTTGCTATTATTATAAAAATATGAGCATGCTTCCATTTTTGTAACTGTAGGTAATGCACAAGGGACCAGAACTTGCACACATTTTATCACAGAGTATTACACAACAACATTTTCTAAAATTACATTTTATTCTCTCCCTTAAAATCAGAAAAAATGCTGACAGAACAAATGGGAAAATACACCTGTTCTCCCTGTGTTGTAATGTTTTCAAATGCAAACTACACAGATGAACAACATAATTTGCAGAAACTTACAACTTCTCAATGGTTTGAGCTTAAATATAAACAAACAAAAACTGACTGTAAAACCCAACATAACAGTGAGAACATTTCTTTTGGTAAGTTACTAGCAAAACTTTTATTAAAAATTGCTCATCAATTACAAGTTTGCCAAAGCAAACAAGTTTGCCAGTCTTTGAAACCCCTCAGAGGAAAAGCATGGTAAGGGATGACATTCCTGGGAGTTCCTGTTTTCCTGCCTGCTGGGATCTGCAGCACCCTTGTATGGACAGCCCTTTCACAGCAAGGTCCTGTCAAACAATGCTGATTCCAGAATGGTTAGAAAAGTCCTATGGGGCCCTGAACTGAATGGCTTTAGCTCTACCCTTGTGAAGATACTTTTAAGAAACTCAGAGGCACCGAGCTTTCACGAAAATTCCACACAGAGAGATTCCTGCTTGCTCCTTGTTGGAACCAGGCCCAGGATTAATGAGCTGCATTGGCTTTCATGATGAAATAAAAATTTCTTTACAAAAGGCTGGTTAAACATGAAATGTTTTTTAATACTATGGCTTCCTGTCTTAGACCTTGAAAACACCACAGGTTCAATAATGATTAGCACTGGGACTTGCTCTTGAGTCAGTGATTAAGATAAGCCAGGGTCTTGGTCAGGACTGCCCTACTACTGCATGTCCTCCCAGCTCAAGCTAGAATGCAGGTACATTAAATTTTTGTTTATAGAATGAAAATGCTGATGTACACAAAGCTAATGAAAGAAACTAGAAGATGAGAGCATCCTGCATCATTTAAGAGATAGAATTTTAAAGCACAGCAATTTTTTGTAAAGCTCTTTTTTTTTTTTTTTTTTTTTTTTTAATATAGAAAATTTGGAAGACATGGAATTTCCAGTTAATTTGAGATGGAAATTCAGACTGCCTGAAAAATCCTATTTCTCATACACTTCTCAATTCCAAAATGAAGAAATTCCAAAGTCTTAAACTCACAGTGTGTTCCATTGTAAACACAGGATGATAACATATATGAGAAAAATAAAAATGTATTTTAAACATGTTTTCATCATTTACAGTGTTGAAGCTCTAATGGGGTTAAATGTTAAAAGAAGTGCTTCTTCAAATAAGAGAATGTTTAGAATGCTTAATAAGTCTGCCATTGCCTAGGAAGCTTGTCACCCAGTCTTCTCTTCCTAAATCACTTTCATAACTCCAGTGCTGCAGATTTATTGAAAAATATAAATGGGGAGGGGGAGGAAATCAGGGTAGAAGAAACCAAAATCATTATTTAACTCTCAAAATGCCTTAAAATATATTATGCTTTATCTATCACAGCAAGTTCTCCTTTTTCAAAACCTGAATCATGCATCCTTTTTCAGACATCACTAATTGCCACTAGCCTTGTGCAAACCTCCAAACTTCCAGAGGTTTTGGAGTTTCAACAAGTTGAGATACTTACCAGCACCTCTTTGGTCCTGAAATTCTGGGAAAGTTTCAATTTATCCCAGTTTTGAAAAGTCACAATATTTTCAAGAATACGTTTTGCTGTGGTACTTCTCCTTCCTCTTCCAAAAAAAGCCCCCCAAACATCAGTTCAGAGGCATGTGACAACACTGTAAAATGCCTCTTGTGCTTTCCTTAATCACCCAAAAATGATCAAAGTTTTGGACAAAGGTTTGTTTTTTGAAGCAGGATACACAGTAGTAATCCACGACAAGCATTATGAATGCTCTCTGCAAGTTCACCTCCTTTTACAGCCCAAATGGGAATATCTAAATCTTGTCTTCCTGTAGGCACAAAATCTTGTTGCACTTCCACCTGTCACAGCAAAGGTCAGAATCACACACTATGCTATCTCATTTCCAAAAAAAAGATGTATCTTTTTCCATATTTCCCTCATAGAGTTACTGGAGCCAACAGCTGATTTGTACCTATAACCTTCTGATAACCTTGCAACAATGACACTGCCCTGCAAGGAACTGAGCCTTGCTCTTCATCGATTCCAGCAAGAAGCAGGTTTTACAAAAGGATGCATTATCTTCCCAAGACTGAAAAAGATTTATATTATGAAACTTGGATAAAAATCAGCTCTTTGGAGCAGTTACAGGATAAACCCAAAGGTCTAAGTAAGGCAATTCTAAATAGGTTTAGAATCATGTTTGATACAATGCCTACCAAGGCCAAAAAACAGCATTGTATCACGACTAATTTCAGTGGATACACATTCCCATGCTCGGCCTCAACTACGGACCCATTGTATTAGAGAAATTAGGGGATAACCTAAACTTTTGCTGACCTCCTAAAAAACCAGCAATAATGCAAGAACTCTACTTCACAGAGATGAAATTTCAACAAAAATAAGCTGCCTTAAAAAAGAAAAACAAAAGAAACCCCCAACCAACCAAAACCAACACAGAGGCTTTTGCTGCCAGTGACTCACAATATTACTTTTTTCCTGAACTGCCCACAAAAACTTCATGTCAGACTGTACTTGTTTCAACCTTTGCTGGAATATGTTCCCACCAAAACCATCGCTGCATCATCATTCGAGGCTTTACATAAGAGGTATCACAGACAGACCACTACCACAAGCTTTTGGTTTACCTTCACATGTCAAGCTATCATTCACAGCCCAGCAGCTGCTCGGTGAGCAGCTCTGCCAACCCCACCGGAGCGGAGCAAGCTTCCGAGAAAGGGTGGAAGCAGCTCGGGGTCCGAGAGGAGGGCTGCTCATGAATCACAGCCATTAGTCACGCTTACACAGCAGCGGGGACAGCTGCGTGCTCGCTGCCACAAAGATGCTCATTACAGCCCCCGGCTCCTTTTGTCCCTCGCATCCCCGGCGCTCCCGTGCCAGCCTGCCTTTGCAAATTGCACTTAGCGCTTCCACCAAAGCCTTGGCTTTTGGAAGAATAAGGTGTGTTGTCTAAGCAACATTTGGGGCCTTTCCAAACAGCTGATGATAGCTGAAAGTCAGTGTAGTTGCAATATGGCATAACCACACTAATGGATTTTTTTTGTTCCACAAAACGACAAACACATTTTAAACCTGTTTGTATTCCAGTGATGCCGTAAGCTAATGACAAAACTTTTATTTATAAATGTATACCACACCCCCAAGTTAAAATTCTAGAAAGACAAGAAGCAAAGTACTGCTCTCTTTAAGACAGCGGGACTAAATGGCTTCCCTAAAGTTCCACAGCTATCCAAGAAGTATTTCGTCTGTGCCTTAAGCACAAAGAGCCCATCCCCAATGTGACACCCCAGGACATCCTGCTTTGCTGGCTTCAGCAACTCCATCAGCAATCTTCTCTGTGCTGGAAAAGTGAAAAATCTCAAAACTGTTTGTAAGCCAATTAGCATCTTGCTAGCACCGCCTTCCAATTTAAGTAGGACGTAATTTATCTATTTAGGACGTAATCATCAGCAAAGACCTTAGTCAATACCCTCTCTGCTACTAGCAAAGTCACGCCCAAGAAACAAACAGGAACAGCATAGGCATATTATCCAGAGTAAACTGAACCACATGCACATTATATTGTATTCATGTCAGGTGTGTTCTCTTTTTACCGTCTTCATTTTTTACTTTTTAAATTACTACATCGCATGACATCTTTCAAAAGCTACAACAAATTAAACAGCTTGACAGAAATATTATTGGAGAGGAGACTCTTGGCTGTATGCAGGAGAATAGATTAGACTTACATATTTATCCTTTCTGACATTATAAAATAATTAAAAAGCAATCTTTCTTATGCTACTTTGAATGAAAGTGTTATTTTGTAATTAAGGAGTCAAGTCCTAAAATTAAGAGACTATCACTTGTAAATCTTAATTCCTCTGCCTTTTTCAAAATTTGGTAGTGTGTTAGTAGGAAGATACTTGAAAAAGAGACTTGCACGGAGCGGCGCGACACGAGCGGCGCTTCGGCTCCGCACCAGCCGCTGCCCATGAGAGATGAACTGGAACAGGAGTTTCATCACATGGAATAAGGCAGCTCCCCTCCCGCAGCAGCGTGAGCCGTGCTCGTTAGCGTGTCCGTGGGTTAACAGCTATCACACTGATCAGCCGCTCTGAGCGACAAGCCTTCCCCCAAGGAAACACGCAATTAAAACGCACCGTTTATACAACAATGCCGCAGAAAGCCCCCCACTCTAATCGAAAAGAAAATACGGCAAATATTCATGTGCTAGGATTTCTGCATTTTGGAATGCCTTTGCAAAACTTTCCAAGGACGGCACAGTCACTCACAACATTTATTTAGTTGAATAAATAGCAAATCTCATGTTAGAAGGATTTTGCTGCTTGGAAGGCGACACAGTGAATGAACTTTTTCGTAGATGAGTGGGCACCAGAGCAAGCTTAAAAAGAAATCCCTATCTCCATCGAAGGCTAGTGTTCCAGAAAAAAAACCTTTTATCCTTATTTCTATTATTTGTTTTACAAGAGTATCTAAAAGACCCTGTGCCAGATACAAAAGCAAACTGCAACAAGCATTCTCCCAGCAGAGATTTATAATCTAATAACAGGATATGGCATAGGTGAAGAGACTTGTCCAAGGTCACAGAGTAGATACATGCCACAAATAAGAATGTCAGTGCTTCCTGACACTCTCTCCAGCCTTTGCCATCTAATTCACATTGCCTTCCCACACCTTTTATGACAAACAAGAGAACAACCTATTTAGGGTGGCAGGAAGGGGATGTGTGTGATCCTTCAGATGAATATTGAGCCTATTTTGCTGATTAAACAAAAGGTTTCTGTTCATCCTTAAATGGAATAGTTGCAGGTACAGTCTTTATTTGCCTCTACCACAAAATCAGTACAAGTCATATCAATAAATTTATCAGCAAAAGTGTGTAAAAATCTTTTTATTTAATGATTGATTCTTAAACATCGAAAAATTGACACCGATTTTCATTATATTTGTTGCTGCTAATTTTCAACAGATACTTTTTCAAGAGAAGCATTAAAAACATAAGCATAACCATCTTCCTTCCCTGCCTGCCTTTGTTTACCATGTAAATTGCCACCCACACACTTTCCCATATAGAGCACAGTAGGGTACTATTCACCAACACAGAGCTTCAGAAAATGCAGCTCCTGTCCCCAGCAGGAATAAGGTTGTGCCTGGAGTTCACTCTTTAAGTCACATAAATTTATCTGGGGGTAACAGGAAAAAGATGCCTGATAAGAGTCACTGAGCTAATCCGACTTACACCTAATGGACCTGAGGGTGGGGGAATGGAGGGAGACACAGAGCACAAAACACACAGAGAACAGATCATCTCAGGAAAAGTAATTTTAAAACCATGAATTTACATTTTTCTGGGGGTTCTTCATAACACACACACAACCAACATACTGTACTATGCATCCCAAAATGTGCCAAATCAAGAAACCACAAAGCGACCCTAGAACTACATAGGTTTAAACTTCAAAACAACAGAACATTTTAGGAAGTATTTGAGGAATGCCTTTTATAATATTACTTTCTTCCATTTAAAAGGAAATACTCTTTTTATTCCTATCCTTAACAAATGCTGTGCAACCTTAAAATCCATTTGTGAAGTGCTGTCCTACCACTGTACATTCAGTGAAGGCACATGATGTTTCTCAGATAAGTATCAGCATTTGTATTTTTATGCATTCAACACAACCTCCATCTGTGTGCCTGCAAGCTGGAAGATTGTCATATGGGAAAGGAGCTCCAGGAGCAGCTCACTGCTCTCCACATGCTGCAGGAGGGAGGAAAAACCTTCCTATGCCTCAGTCTTCCTTTGGGTAAAGTATTAGCAACCTCTAGAGAATAGAAATAAGACCTCTACATCGCTGTCTATCACAGCCTGCAAAGGTAAAAATCAGAAACCCACACGTGAGCTTTGCACAGGCAAAAGTATTTTATTCCATGATCTTAATGCAATGCTACTGCAGGGGAAGACAGGTGCTAAAAAAAAAGAAACAACCCATGGAAGGAGATGAGAGAAACAGAACCAAATATTCTACCATCCCCATCTGCAATATGCCTCCGTTTAGAGGTTCACATGGACACACATGCACAATCAAAACCTCTACTTTCCATCAGAAGACAAAATGCATGTTGTACAAACACACATGCAGCATCACGTGCACCCATTCACTAAAGCAATGTTCTTACATTTACAGAGGAAGAAAAAAATCCAATCCTGGCTTAAAAAATACAAAAACTTAATGCACAGTGCACGCCTAAGGATTTTCAAGTATCGCTTTTCTAGTTACATCAGTAATAACTTTTGTAATTTTGAATTTCCATGATGGGGGTATCCCTTGCAGGTTTCAATTAGCAGTCTTTACTGTCTGAAAGTCTTTACTTTAATCTAATTTTTTTTTCCCCTGCAGTGAAATGTTTTGCCATTAAGCAAAATGGAGGATTAGGAATAATGACAATTAATGGAGCAAATGTTTGTATAATGAAATCATGCTTGTATCAGCAGGCAAAGAGAGAGACTCAGGACAGCCTTTCTGCACTCCTGATTTTACACCATGCAGCTTCAGGTATTATAGGAAAACAATTTAGAGCAAAAGATTATCCTCTGGCTCCTGATCTGGCATTGTGTTTACTAAGGACACACAGAAGTGACATCCCAAGTGACACGTTAGGCGAGCTTAGAACTTACACTTCGTTCTTCCTCTTTCTTTATTACTCCCTTGAAAAGGCTTTGGGGAACATGGATTTTTAAGACTACCAAGTAATTTTGTGGCTGAGGAATTCAGAAATCAAGTAGCCCATTGTCTAGACACCATTTTTTCCCCAGGGAGACTGCAGTGTACATTTAGATCTCTTTTCTTAAATGTCTTCTTTAAACATTTATTTCTTAATTCTCTTGTCTCAAAATGCTTTATTCTAAGAACCAGAATGGATTTACAGATTAGACTATGGGCTTCCTGCCCACAGCCAAAGTTTCATGGACAAGATACAACAGTAACAGCCCCCTTCCCACTTCCATGTAAAGAGTTAAATAGGAGGTACCCAGTGAGCAAGCAGCTACTGAAAAATTTCAGAGTACTCCCTCAAAACTCCAGTCTTCAACTATTCCCAGACCAGCCTTGCCCCAGGATGCCCTAGTGGCATCCCTGCATACAGTGTCTGTGGAGACTGCTCAAATCCCCACAGGGGCAGAAATGAGGAAAGGCTGGTTCTCACTGACACTTTGAAGGAATCAAGCCTTGCAGAATGGATGGAAAACAGCCTGTGCTGTGTATATCAGTATTTAGTAAGGGTCTTTTTTGTAGTGCCAAGGTAACAATCTCTGTATGAAAGAAGATGTGCTCGGGTGTTTGTTAAAATAAAGGTATTAATTTTGAAGGGAAGGACAAGTCAATAAAAAGCAAATTCAATCATCTTCAAAAGACTTCAGTGCATAGCTCAGAAAACAATGGCAGAAGACAGATGCCTTTACCTCAATAGGAGGACAAACGAAAACATGTATTGGAAAGGGGAACTTGCTTTCTTGGAAACTTTACTGTGAGTCCTAGAGGCCTTTGTTGCCACCTAGTCAGAAGTCAGCAAGCTTCAATCCAGCTTGCTACCACTTCAGTTTTTAAACATACTCTAGCAGTCTTTCTTTAAAGGTCAAACACAAACAATTTTCAATAGGCAATTTCTGACACTTTGACAAGACGAGTAATGTGCAATATGGTAAAATCTGGCTAAAGTAGTATTTCCAAGCCTTCTGCTGGGTTTTACCTATGAAAAGCCTCTGCCATCTAATTTCTATCCTCTCTGTGAAAGCAGGTAGCCACTCAAAACACTGCAACTGACACAAGGTGTTTGCACTTCATTAAATTTTACTTCTTTGCCCAATTGATACCACTGAACACTGCTTTTATATAAATATTTGAGCATATCATGTTTATTTAAAAATACATATATAATCAGGAAGGACTTCAGAATAACAAACTGTTGTTCCATTCTCTTAATTCCCAGGTGGGTCAACTATATAATTTCTTCTTACTGTTTCCACAGGAGATGGAAGGCATGGTATACATGCTAAAAAATTCCAACAAATTAAGATAATATGTGCACACACATGCACAAAGTAGGCTTTCTTTTTTCATTCCTTCAATTACTTCAATTGGTTTTCTTTGGAGTCACAAAGACACATCTATGTAGTTTACTTCTGCCAACATGCCTGTACAACATATCTATTCAAAGCAGTGTGTCTTGTGAGATTAGGGGCTGCTTATGCTTTTACTTAAAACTGCTGACGTTAGTTTCATGTAAAATGTACAGAAATCAGGACTGGTAATTCTGGGGATAGGTACTAGGTTACAGTGTAATTTACTGACAGAGTGAGGGTATCCACAAAGGTAAGCTTTAGATCTGCTCTCCCCCAAATTCTGACAAATCAACTGCAAAATTGACTTGTGATAAAATTACTTCTCTCAGCTATACACACAACAGTTTTTCTTTGGTCAATCATGTATGCCACAACAACACGAATTTTTTTTTATAATGGTATTTTACTGTTCAAGTCTTCTGAACAAGCCACTGAATTAAACTACCCAGTTCAAACAAGTTATTTTACAAATTTTGGCCATATTATGGCTGGTTCTTTTTGAATGCTCCAGCTAAAAGATTCATCATTCATAAATGCACACTGAAGAGGTTACATACCCATTTCTAATGGAAATTTGGGGACTGTTTACCTTTTCTATGGGCCATTTCCTTACTCAAGGTGTATGACTATACACAAAACAAACACTATTGCTACTACAATTATATTGCTTGACAGAGAAAGAACACTGCCTATTCTTCTTTAATTCTCCCTCTCTCTCGTATAAGAAAAACCTCAAAACCAAAAATATATCTCAATGCATAATTTCATGAAAACCACTTAGGCAAGAATCTGTGGGATTCCCTCAGTCATTAATGCTGTAACAAAGAAGCCCTGCTTATCCACCTACTTCAGAAAGTATCATGACCCTAAGCCAGATTTTATACTCTGATTTAGTTAATATTTTTGCATTACTCAACAGCTTTTACCTAGCCAGAGTGCATTCTCAAGCACACATACACAACAATGTGTTCTTAATTACTCTGTTGGTGGGAGAGTCTGTCAGGTTTCTTACCTTTTATTTTTAGCCACTTCCAAGCTCTTTTCATCCAAGTCTGAACCAGGGAGCAGGGAGCATTTATTTCTATTAATCAATCAATGATGGCAGTGGTGGTGCACTCTAGTTTTTCATTCTGACTGCAAAGCAAAATTAAAAGCTATATTTTGCAAATTTACGCATTATAGATTGCAGCAGCAGCTGGTGGACTGCTGCTGAGACAGACCGTCTTTTCCCTTCCAGTCCCCTGTGACTGAGATGGAAGAATTACAGGACAGCACTAGCAGCTGCTGCTGCTGCCCCAGAAGCAGCAAGCCAAGGTCTCTGGAAAAATAATTGGGGAGGCGGGGGAAGGGAAGAAGGGGGACAAAGAAGTTGGGGAAGGGAAGGAATTGCCAAGGCTGGCGGCACAAACAACGCTGCGCCTCGCCCTCGAAAGAAACAATGGAGCTGGTTTGGGCTTCCTTCAGTAGACACAAGACTCTCAAGCCATTATGAGACTTGAAAACACTACCAGTTTTTGATAAGGACTTTAAGAGAATTAAAAAAGAGTGAGAAAAGGCAATATTCCTTCCAGTCAGATGCTTGCAGCAGTTTGCTCTGGAATCCTCTAAAAATAAAGCACAGTACAATGAGCAACACCCTTCCTTGCAGCTTTGCAACAGAGTCATTCCATGGAGCACTCCACATTAGCACACGCACAGTCTACAAGTCAATTCATGCCCTGCCTGTCTCCTGAAAAACAGGGGTAACCAAACCCTTTCTGACACACATGTAGTCAGGAAGATAAATAACTAATGACTCCAAGACATCATCAGTTTGAAAACACTACCAGTCACTCATTTTTAGACAGATTTCAAAGTGAAACTAGTGGGAATTACGCCCATTAAAAAAAACCCAACAAACTGTTCAGTGCAAAAATCCCCTTCCTTATATATTTGGTGATCTAAGTAGTGGCTCAGTGCAAGTAGGCAATGCCCATCTATGCTACTCAGCACACTAAATAGAAAGCTCATCTCAACAGGGTTGGAAAACACAAGTACACTGACTGACCAAACCACATTCACCCACATCTGAAAACCTGAAGTTAACCCCAAAGCTTTCATGTTTCCCAGTGGATGTCTTGGGTTCAGGCTGACCTCTGGGGTCCCACTGAGTGGGACAGCAACATGCCTCACTCCCTGAGAATGAAGAGCACTCTTTACAACAGTGACTTCCAGTTTAAACAGACCTGCTCCTTTTCAAGAGAGATCATCTTTTACACACAAACCCCACATGGATCAGGCGTGTGTGTCTCACTACTCCTTCTACTAAGAGACTTCAATGCAAGATACTGCTTGGTCCAGTGGGCACCACTTCATTTTCACAGCAGTGGCAAAGACTTCCATATTAGCCATAAAATATATTATTTGAAGAAAACATTCAGCTATTCCAAAAGAAAAAAGGAAACAAACACCACTGCCATCACAACAGATATATCTTTCTCTGCCCTGTTTAGAAAGACTGATCCAAAAGACATTTATTCATAGTTTAATTCCTCTATGGGAGAATATGCTTGATTTTAAATATATAGCTTATCTTTTAATTGGAGGATCTCTTTTCATCCAGTATATTTCATCATTAAAACAAAGAGAAAAAATCAGAAAACAAGTAGGAGAGAAGAAAATATCAAAACTTCTTCAAATTGATTTCATACACATAAGCCAAGAAATCCTTAAGGTCAGAAGAAAGTACTGGTGGCTAAAACAGCTTGCATCAGTTTTGTTGTGTGTCAGAACCCCTCTCAAGATAAGCCAAGAACACCGTACACAAAACCAGCACCATTATAAGCACACACAGCCTTCTCTCAGTGTTTGTATTTCACATTCATTTTGGGAAGCTAAGCTAGTGATTGCTATCTGAAGAAACAGCTTTTGATATATCATCAATTTCCTGAAGAACATATCAGTTTATTGAGCGGGGGTTTTCAAACTCTTATCTCATTTGATAGTATTATGCCTTACTTTAAAAAAAAAAATTAAAAACTATAGTTAAAATATTGAGATGCCAGTAGAAGATGCTTACTTCCTCAAAATCTAACTACAGGTATCAGCTGCTAAGATTATCAGGGACTCAATCTGTTTAGAAGTTTTTGAATAAAATTAAATATATCCTTCCTCCTTGGCATATTAGATCCTACAATGTTTCTAAACACAGAGTATTTAGTCAAAGTACTTGTACACAAGTCTCAGATTAAATCCACCACCATATGAAATTTTAATGCATATAGGAAAGAAGTTTCAGCAACATTAAACCATTTTTGCTGCTACACGTGCTTCAAAAGTCATGACTTCCAGGTGTTACAGTGATGATAAGGATTAGAACATACATCTAGCATTTATGTCAATTTATAGCTGTGTAAGTGAGTAAACAGCTGAGGACAAGAAGGCTAAACTACACAAAAGCCCTCACTGTTTTCCTAGAAGTCTTACCCAGTTAAGGAACAGGGCAGTTTCTTTTTCCTCTATAACTCATGAGGAAGGATTTATAGAATGGCTTGGAATATTGCCACAAGACAACTAATGCCTCAGAAGTCCCAGCATCACACACATGGAAATGGAGGATCAATAGAGACCAATAACAGGGTACAATGAGAACTTGCACCTGAAGCAGCCCATTTCTGGTAGTGATATCATGTGTCTCTACACTGAAAATATCAGCTACAGCAAGCCTCTTCCTCAGCAGCAGTTCTCTCAATGACATCTCAGACACTCAAATGTTATCTGAAGTCACTCATCTCAGTGACTATACTGTCTCTTTCTCCTCCCTCCTTTTTGACCCGAAGCTATTTTTGAACTTGACCTTCTTTCAGTCTCTCCAGTAAGAAAAAAGTCTTTGATTTTTCTCGCGTTTGGGATCATGATGGAGAGTTAGGCACTATCCACTGTTCTTTGTGCAAGAATGCTTTTTGCTCTCCTTACATCATCTCTTTGTCACTCGTATTTATGTACCCACAATCAACTTGTTTTACTTATTTAACAGACCAGCATACGTGTATCTTTCTTCCCCTCTTGGCTAGGAGGCCTCACAACACAAAAAACTTAAGAAAGCCATCTACTCATGAAAATTAATTTCAGCAGGTGTTTCTCCTTTGCAGTAAGTTACCTTGGTGTAAGTGGTTTTAGATCTACTAAATATAAACACATATGGAGATATTTCAGGTATTCTGTCATTCACTTCATTTTCAGGACTGAGAAGTCTGATGTTCAAGAACATAAGATGTTTGTTTTGAAGACAGCATGGCCTTACTACACAGACATTTTCATAAGACACTTGAAATAGCAGACTGTGCCTGTACTTCACTTTTCATAAACATACATACAGTTTCTACTTGAGCAATTACTTCACATTTCACGCAAAGGGCATTAGAAATATGACACCTGGGCTCACACATTTAGCCTGAAGCTCCAGGCTCATAATGCGCTTTGTGTGTGTATGTGTGAATGCACATTGTGCAAAAATGAATCAACTGCAAGCTTACAAAAGGAAGAAAGCAGACATACTGCAAAGTACAGCCCATCCATCAGAAAGCATTACAGCTACAAATATTCTGGTAGCTTGTATAGTATATTCGTGTTACAAGTGGTAAACTGGGTTTGGATGTATTCATATCCAAAGAAATATTTCCAGCTACTGAACAAAGCAAAACCCTCCCTAAAGTTCTGCATATTATCATGGATACATTCTTATACCACTATTAAAAATGAATCCACTCCATTCGACTGTTTGCAGAAGTCAAGCTACATTTTGGCAAGAAAAGGAGAAAATGTAGTTGATTCCCTGATTTCACACATAAACTCAAAAGGTCAAAGAACGAGGTGGTTATTACTCAAATTTTTTAATAAGATATAATTTGAGATTAGTATCTACAGTCCTGCATCACACTGTGGGTGAAGGGAATAAACATTGAAATGAAACTCCATCACAAACCCTATTTCTAAAATACCTTCAATTCATTATTAAGATGCATTCAGAACAAAGAATTTTCATTTTACAAAGAATTGTAAAGTGTACCTGATATCAGTTCAATTTTAAATAAACACTGACAATACTTAAAAATACTTCGGTAAGGCTGCTAAAAGGAAAGTTCTGTTTTTGCCAGACATTATTACTGAGGTTCCCTACTGAGGAACATAACAGGTTGCTGACTGATTATTGTGTAATTATTCAGAACTTATCATATACACATCATCTCATAAGATAATGTGGCTTGTCCTACAATCTTCCTATTTCCATGACCAGCCCTTAGAAGAAGCTAGAGGCATAGGTTGATTTGGCAAGTTTCTGGATCAAAACAGTATCTGGCAATGCTTCAAACTGATAGCAATCAAAAAAAGTCACAACAGATTCAATGGCCAAGAACAGTGAAGCCTCTCTTCCAGATGTTTACCTTCAGTGAGATGGAAGGAAAACAGGCTTTAGCTGTGTGCCATCAGTGAGAGCAGCAGGATTATTTCAGCTGAAAAAAGCAGATGTTGAGTTACCTAGTGCATCAACAAATGCATGGAAAAAGCAGTACAAGTGGAACAGTAACACAAGCATCAGACCACTGTATATTTCTAGCATGCATAAACTACAATACCTGGAACACAGCATGCATTTGATAAACAACAAAGATCTCTCCTGTTCCAAACTTTATGGTATTGCTCACTGCTGCACCATGATAAGTAGTACGTGCCCCTTACTTAGGAAAAGTCCCAGAAAATTTCCATGTTAATTCATGTAACTAAATAGCTGGAATAAAGTTCTCTTCACAAGTTTATAACCTTATTGCTTCACCCATACTTCCTCAAGACCAAAACTCACTTGTTGTGGCACATTAAAAGGAAAAATGTGACTGAAATCTATTTTTATCTACAAGCTTCTGGAGGGCTAGTATACAGATGTACATTTCTTGTACTTGCATACGTAATCAATATTTAACATTTTCTATTTTTACTGTAAAATGACAGCTCACAGGACTAACTGCTAACTGCACAGATCACTAGACACACACCCTGGGGAGTTCTTTGTATATGGACATTTTTCAGGAAAACTCACTGCCTTTAACTTGAAAAAATACCCAGTAGAAATGGTTGGACAGAACTGGCTTCCTGATACATATTATAAAACAAAAGCTGGTGACAACCAAAGCAAAATCAGGATCAAGGGAGAACAGTACTCAAAATCTAAACTGAAACTTTATCCTCTGTGAAAGCAGCCTATATATATGGAAATAAAAGTTTAGTTTTTTCTCATGGAAAAAAAAAAAAAAGGAAGCAGAGGCAGAGGGTATTGAATTAATTTAAAATATAGTGAATAGTATTTGGAGTATTTTTACATACATGAAAGCAGTAGGAACAGAAAACATTCTCTTGTGGGTTAAGCCAGTCATCCCTCTAACTGGGTATTCTGAGCAGAAGATATTTATGTAGGCAGGGTACACGAGCCCAGCTACTGTCTGTAGTTCACTGCCTTTACTGCCCAGCACCTACAGTGAGACAGCAGCAGGAGCAGCATGTGGTTCCCTTCATGTCTGCTCATGGGCTTTGGTCCATAGCCGTGTTTAACCTGGTGATCTGCCTTCACAGCCTCCTACAGCAGCAGTTCTGCCAGGTAAGGCAATTCTCCCCTTGGCCAGCACTTCTCTACAAATACCAGCCTTGCCTCCACTCCCTAGTAGGATTTTAATGCTATCTTACTTATAGTTTACAGGAAAGATCTGTAAAAATAATGTCCAGTTGTCCAGTATCCTCACCACTCCTTTTGTAGCAGACAGGCACACCTCTTGCCCATGAGATTTTTCTAAATATTTCCCATCACATGGAGTGCAGCAAGAAGAAAACAGGTATTACCTTATAACAAATTGGCCCATCGTCTAGATCAGAGAAAACAAAACTCTTCAATTAAACAAACTGTTGCTGGGTTTCCCCCCTCAACCACTTGGAGCACAGAAAGGTCACAGCCATGCACCCCATTTGTATGATGGCCATTTTGTTATCTAAAAATGTTATGGAATCCCTGACCAATCAGCACTGTCATTCCCAGCACTGGAAGTTAAACATCATTTCAACCTCACTTGTTGTCAGTGATCCTTTTCTATCACTGCTTTTATTTTTAACAAATCACCCCAAAAGCTGTAGTTTAAACAAAGAGAAGGAAAAACGAGGTAAGACTGATGTGGTGAAATTTGCTATTAGACAGCCAGGCTACTTGTGTGATGATTATCGGTTTCTTGCAGAAAGAATGATCCAAAGCTACTATTTACATGCTTAAACTAACCCAGCCCAGTTTGTCTCTAATGGTGCACAGAATAATCATGTGAACTATCTAGCTAGCAGATTTGAATGGCAGCAACTTCTGCCAGAGGCAGCAATGAGAACACATTGCTGTTCACAGCCTAAATACACTCTCTAAATTCAACCAGAGCTGTCTGAATGATGACTACATTTGAAAAGAGGTATCAAAATCATTATGATGGGCCACACACATGAATTTAGCAGGAATTTCTAAAGCACAAAGGGGAGAGAGGCATTCATCTCCTTTAGTACATTCAACCACAAGAGTGCCCCTGCCTCTTAGTGTTAGGGATCTGCTCTGGAAACACCCACCTTGGAGCTCAGAACTTCCCATCATTCTGGACACCCGCTGACACCTTACACAAAAGCCAAATACTTGAGTTTATGCTTATCTATCAGCTGCTGTGCTTCACACAGAAAACCCCCCAACCCTCAGTGCAGTGCTCTCCCACCAGCCCTTTGAGCCATCTGTATCTGTTACTCCCCTTCCCCTCCCAGTGTTTGCTGGCCATGCAAGTGGTGCACAGGTGATACACTGGGCTGAGACAGGGGAGGAACACTGCTGACCAACATGCCATTTATGTTTTTTTTAAACCCCTAATCTACATATTTGGAGAGGCAAAGAAACAGAGAATATACGATTCACCCTTGACATTCCACCAGACAACTTCAATCCTGTAAAATGCCCCCTAATGACCTGAATATAATACCATGGTGTTACAGTGTCACTTAAATACTGCAGGGTTCTTCCTCTGGCAGTGCAGTCTGCAGACTTAATATGTAATGTACAGGATTATACTGCCACTAAAATATTACTTAGTGCTGCTGAAATTTCAAATTAATTCTGGGAGCTAAACCATTATTCAACTCTGCCTTTGCAGAGACACATTCCTCTGGTTGTTTTAATAACAGTGATTTTAGAACTAGAAGGTTGTTACTGTCTCTTCAAGGCTTGCTTAAAAGGAGAAGTGGCCTCTAAACTGTCAAGCAAGTTAACGCAGTGATGCATGGATGTTTGTGACTAAAAAATAATTTGAGAAAAATGGGCTTAAATATTAAGAGAATTCATAGCAATGTGGCTGATGAATCATTTTTTTATTTAACAATAAATAAGAGACTAGCCCAGTTTTCTCTATATTTATATACATACACACTCCTGTTTTCCCATCTACCACCACCCTCCTCCACAGACAGAAGATTTCATAATAATTGAGGGGACATTTTCTCGATGTAGTGAATGATGCAACTGCTGGTAACTGATGAAAATGATCTTTGCCAGTTGAGGATGTGGCTTTCAAGTCATTCTGAGCTCTAGCTTTTCAAACCTAAATAAACAAACTTGAACTTTTTGCAGCTCTGGGTTTCTTCTTCCTGAATAATTCCAGTTACTAGTGAGTATCCTGTACTTTTAGGTAACTACAGCACTTCAACACTAAGAGGGGCCAATCCTTGACACTGCATTAGAGCCAGTGTACACAATAACTTGCTAACTTATGAAGTAAGGGAAGACAAAACACATTGGATGGGCTAATCATAAAAGCAAGTTTCTATCCTCTGAATGTTTGCCCATTTTTTTTACATTGTGTTTAGATTAGTTGCTGTTTCTTAGTTAAAATACCAGGCTGCTCACTTCTACAATGAGGTTTCTTAAATCTGGGAAGTGTTCCTAAGATATATTGAAAAAAACTCCCAAACTAAAACCCCCTCAAAACCAGTGGTAAATGAGGAACAAGATAGGGCCAAACACACAGGCTGAAAACAACTTGTGGCAATGAGTCTAAATTAGGAATAGTCAAACTTTCTCCTTATTAAAACTGTTACCTACTTCCTCATTCATTAATACTGTCCTTGTTTACACTTGCAGCCAGGCCAAAGATTTTCCCCTCCCTCCAAATATAATTTCCTGCTATTGACAGACATGTTCAAGTGCTGGATGTGTGTATGTCTACATGGCATACTGCAGGCAGAGGCGAGCCTTCTTGGCCACCATCCAAGCCAGCTGTAAATGAGCCAGCTCCAAACTGGAAGCTGTGTAAGCACAATTAGCACAGCAGTAAGCCTGATCTAACACATCCTGCCAAGAGACCGAGCTTATTAGCTCGAGCTCAGCTCAATGTGGACAATGGAAATGGGGCTTCTGCTTTGGCTCCACACAAAATGTGGGCAGCTGAAGGCAAGCACATCAAGCTCATATCTATCCACAAGACATGGTGTAAGTACATCTTCTCTTGGGGTACACCCTCTGCTGCAAGCACCATACTTTCATACTCTGGGCACTGTGAGCAGATGGAGGAAACAGGGGACTCCAGGTGAGAACTTCTGAGGCAGTATAAGAACAAAAGCACCAGGCAACAAAAAGGTCAAAGGGAAAGGTGAGGGAAAGGCAGAGCAAAGCACTGTAAGACTCTACAGACTGATTAAAAGCACTCCACTTCTGGCTTCTATAGGTCCAGAGAATAATGACCAAAAACCATTACCTTACTGTAGATGTTAAAATAGCTCTGCACAGGTGCTCCCACCAACAAAGAATTCACTATTTTGGGTGGACATTCTAGAACAGTCCAGAAGAGGAATGTGCTCAGAGAAGAAAATCTGTTATCAAATTGGGACCCAAAAAACCAATGCTCCCCTGGTGCCATAGTTTTTATTAAATGAGCAGTGACAGTCTAGTGGTTGGCAGCAGTAGTATCAGAAACTTATAAATTCAGAGCAAAACCTATACAAGCTAGTGAGCTTCTGCCCATCCAGTAAGAGAGCACATAGGCTAGAGGAAATTCCATTGAAGGCCCCCAAACAAAGGCAACAAAGAAAACACCTTATTCAACACATAATTATTTTGTTGCATCACTGTCAACAGACTGTTCTGTAGCAAACACTCAGTATCTTTGGTGGTGCTCATGGCTGTTTTCTTTTTCCTCCCACTCTTCTATAAAGGAGTATTTTTAGCTTTCAGTTTGAGCTTCCTGATGTAAGGGACAGGTACAAGCAAGAGAGAGAAGGGACCCCACAAGGTGTGGCAGACACACTCCTCCACAGATTCAGATTCTGAAGATTAACTAGGTTCAGTTTGACTTCTGAGATGTTTAGATTACATTGTGTGTATGGAGGCTTTCCATGATTTGCTGGCTTGAAGTATTTTCTTTGAAAAGGCTTAGTTTGATCTGTGGTGAAGACTGCAAATTCTCAGCAGAGTACCAGCAGTTTATATATCTGTCCCTGTCCCTTGCCTGATCATCAGTTTGGGCTATACACCTGCTGGCATTTCACACAGAATTTCTCACACTCCAGTAACACAGATCTCAGTCATATATATCTTCATGATTCAAGGCAGCATTTGAATCACTGATACTTGCTTCAAAGGAGTGTTTTTCTTCCCTTTTCCCTATCCTTTCATGAGCTTCTAAAAACATGACCAAATCAAACCAAATTAATCACACCAGGTTAAGAGACACAGACAAAAGAAAAACTGAGATCTGAGATTACACTTGTACTGTTCTTTTGTCTTGAAAAGGAAATAATTTTCTCTCTCTTTTCCCACTTGAAGGCCTGAAAAAGAAAGCTATGCTGTCAGAAATATCAAGGCCTAATAAAATGTGTGAAAAACCAGCTGTACCTTGAACTTACTAACTTCAGAAAGGTGAAATAGAGAAATGCAATTAAATACTATTTGATATGAAACATTAAAAATATGCAACTGTGTGATTATTGCAGGTTAATTTAACCTCATTTAGATTTTTTTGTAATTTAAAAATACATATATAATCATTAACCACTGTTAATACAGCAACAACTGTTCTGAAACAGGATCTCAATTTACACACACAACTAATATATCTAAAATATAGAGTATACATACCTGCAGGATATAAAAGTCAAATAACTATTCAGTCCCTTTACTTACACACACATTCAGTGAAAATATAGAAAATCTTGGCTTATAAATTTGAACTGAAACACCCTAAAAGAACACATTTCTAATAGTCAGAAGAAAACACTGAGGAGATAAACACGGTTAAGGGAGAAAGAGAAGGTAGAGAAGTAAAATATTTGCCAGTTAGCTCTGAATACTTTTGTATTGAACAAAAATAAATACTCAATCTGAGTATTATTTCTTTTGGAAATACTTCTTTGCAGAGAGGAATGCAAGTTAGCATCCTTTATAAGGCCATAAGAATCTTGGATATATCCCCTTAAAGTAGGTCTAGTACAGGACACACCAATCTCCCACGCAGTGACATGATAAACAGAATCCTTGAACACTGATTTTATTTGGTCTCCCTTCAAAACAATACTTACTTTAAAAAAAAATAAAAAGAGAAAAGAATCAGAAGCCATCTGCCAAAGGAAGTACCTCAGACTAAAAGACCTGTCTATACTCACTATATGTACATTGCTTTTTGTTTAGACAAAGTCAGACCAGGATAGATTGCAATGTGTCTGCAGAAGGTTCTTCTATTTTTAACTAATACAGTCCTGCCAGTATCAATTCATCCAGATAGAAAATCCTTCATTAAAAATATAATTTACTTTGGTTGCTTTCCACTATGTTGAAGTGACAGCTTTCCCAACCACTGTCAAAGGCCATTAGGAGCAGAGAGCTTTTGAGAGCAAGTTTCAACCATGACTCCTCTTGGCCTGCCTAAATAAAAGTTTCTTTAGGAAGGCTTGGGAATCCTTAGATGGGAAGGGGCAAAGCCAAAGGGCATGAAAAATATTATTCAGATATACATAGTATCATTACCAACAAAAAAAGTCTTTGCACTGTCTCAGACAGGGATAAAGTGACAAACCAGTGAAATAGCCTAAGGAATGAGACAGAAACATCTCAAAAAAAAAAAAAAAACAGAGAGAAAAAAAAAAGGAACCTCTTGTACACTATTTCTGCTACCTAAATAGGTGGAATTTTACACCTGAAACTTGGGGTGCTACAGCATTTTACTAAAAAGTACAGCACTGAAGACAACTCAAGCAAGAAGTTACCAACATTTCACTAAGCTATGCACATATCTATGTGTCCACCTGGGAAAAAACCCCACATACACAAGCAGATAAACTCAAATTAAAACACAGTTTACCTTTGGAGTCATGGCTTACTTTTACAAAAGATGACATACATATCAGAGCATTTATATTTAAGTCAACATTTGAAACTATGCTTTTCCCTACAAATCACAGTAGAATAACTTCAGAACAACTCCTTAGCTTCATCCTATTCCCTTCTCAATCAACTGCTCTAGCTAGAAACCAGTGGAGTAGGAGTCAGACAATGTGACAATCTGTGGCAATCAGACATCACAAAATTAATTGGAGCAAAACATAAAACATACTTTTTTAACATAAATGATTCTAGACTTCAGAAGCTTCAACACTAGGAGAATATAATTCAATAATTAGTCACACTTAAAGAGAGAATTCAGAAAGTTCAGTAGGGGACAGGAGAAAGGAGTGAAGAAGCCCTGTCAAAGTGCAGAATCCAAGCCCTTGCTCAATTCCAGATCTACCCATGGTCTTCCTCAGCAAGCCAGTTTTCCTGAAGTTGGGAAAAAACCAACTCCACTGCCTCATACTTAAAAGGCAAGCTCAAAGACAAACTACGCTGCCTTTTAGTAACTTCTAATAGTCAGACTCAGCAACAAGCCTGTCTTGACACGGTAATACAGCTCCCACTGGCCACGTCCAGGGCAGCCCCATGTAGACACCGGCTGGCTGCTGGGGTGTTCCACAGGCAGCAGCTCCTCTCTCCTATCTGTGCTCCCTCCGCTCTGTCCTCCCCACCCTGCGGGGAGTGCCAGCACAGCCTCACGGTGCTGGGCACAGAACCCACTCGGTTCCGCTAAAAATAGCCCATTCATCCTGCCCCTCCCGCCCCGATTTTGCCAGGCTATTTTTAAGCAGATACATTCCCTGTCCTTGTTCAACAGGCAGCTCGGCTGGAGGGGAAGGGAGGAGGAGATGCAGCTCTGCCAGCCCAGGCTGCAGGAGGGACTGCAGGGTCCCTTCAGCCCCCCTTGCCACTAAGACACAACACATCCATGGCATTGGGGACACGCAGAGGTCCTCATAATCCCAGTTTAAACTGGTGTTTGCAAAGTCTGAAAAGGAGCACGTACTATTCCCACAGTTAGATGGAAGAGGTTTGCATAATCTTATCCCTCATATCCCAGGAGCCAGAACTAATTCTGTGCTTTTCTGATTTGACTTGGGGATTCTACGCCACCACAGCAGGACTTAGGAAATGGCTCTTCACTGTAACCTTGTCTGAGTGCTCATCTTTTGTTTGCATTACTCTGCCTTGCAAGATGACAGCTATCAAGTCAGATTACTGAACGCCACTCACAGTGACACATGCCAAAAGTAAACCATTAAGACCGTCTAAATAAGAGCCAGGCTTAATATGTAGGTTGCCAGGTATTATATCTAGTAAGAAATAATTCCAGACAAGTTTAGCAATTAAAAAATTATTAAATATTTTAACTCAGTCCTTAAAATTCATTAATAAAATAAAAACTCTTCTGAATTCCTAAAAGAACCCTACATTTAAAGTGCAATTAATTTAGGCTGTCAGAAAGAAATAAAAAGGATTGGGGGGGAAAATCCAGCAATTTTTTTAAAATCCTCCTAACCCCCACTGTTTTTTCTGTGTGTTTATGAAGCCTCCGGAAATACCATGGCAAACATTCCAGCTCTACAGCAGAGAGGCCACATGACCCAAAGGCACAGCAAGGAAGCTCTTTCCCAAGTTTCCTTATGGTACAGAAAAGTGATTTTTATTTTCTTTTTGAAAATGAAGATCAAAGTCTAGGGAAATCTCCAGGAAATTTTCAAGAGTACAGTTTTAAAAACAGAGTGTTTCTTTATGTAGTGGGGTTTGGTATTGTTTTTCCCTTTGTTATTTATTTGCTGCATTTCTATGCCTGCACATACATTTTTATTATCTAAGACCAGCATCTTAGACCAATATTCAGGGACCATTAAATACAGTATACCATTTAACTTGCCTCTAAAAACTATCTTGTAATGTTCTCTAAATCTTCTATTAGAGTTAAAATCAGTACTGCTGTATTTCTTAATATAGCCATGATCTTTTCCTGGCAAAAAATATGGCATTTACAACCTCTCCCTATTCTTGTCTTTCAGGATTATTTCAGCGAGCACTATTAATGAAAGGATTTATGCAAACAAGCTTTGCTAAACATTATGAATAAAAAATACTCAAAATCTAAACCTGAATCACAGCCTTGCATTTTTACAATCATGTGCACATACTTGGAAGTAACTGAAATGCAGGAGTACTGATGAATCATAATGTAATATGTGAGTATCAGAAATTTGTGGTTGTCTGAAAACAGCATAGAAGAAAGCATGGGGAAGGAAAACAGTCCTGCAGTAGAAATGCACAGCAAACAGCAGCCACTCACCACTAACTTGCTCTGTAACCATGTCAGAAATGCTTCTAATTATCAGAGGTAAAAGAGGGATGGCATTTCTGCTGGAAGCAAGTTTTACACTTCAGTCTTTCCTTTCCCTTCTCTTTCAGCCTATAAATATTAGTCTTACACATTTTTCTTCCATACAGCTCTTGAAAAGGTTGAGTTTTTCAAGGCTGAGAGCAGACAGAAATGTTCATCAAGAAATGCCTTGAGGTTCACTGTCTGTAACTCATCAAAGTGGAACACTGAAAACATGGATGAGGTGGATTATATGAGCATGGTAAAGCAGATTTAAAAAAAAAAAAAATCTATATTCTGCTGATCAGTCACATTTTTCCTTTTTGGAAAGGGGTTATGCATCCTCAGTGGTGATGGCCACAAGGCACTGACTCCCCCCCTGCATTCAAAACAACTACTAATGCATGAAAGTATCTTTAGTGCTATTTCCCAATATATGGAAATGCCACTGGAATATGACAAGGAGTACAAATGGAGATGACCCACACAACAGGGTAAGGAGAGGCAGCTGGTCCACAAGAAAATTAAGATGTAGGCCAAATTCTTGAGGAGCACTGAACTACACCAAAAATAAGGCAGAGATGAGCTTACCCATGGCTTTTAAAATATCTAAAAAAACCCCAAAAGCAATGGAAAAGCAGCAACAGAACAAGTCTGCAAAGATTATTTTTCTTAAGTGAAGGAGGAAACAGAAACCCTGGAGTGCCCACTGTGCTTTTTTAAAAAATTCTGTAAAACAGCTAGACATTAAGATATTGAACACATTATTGAAACTACTGTTCACTTCTACTCAGGGATTTCTGCTTAGTTTATTATAAATGCACATTTATTGGCAGCAAGTAGAACATATTATTGCTGTGTTTTATAGCTCGAATGGCTCATGCAAAGAGCAATTTGTTTGTATTCTGCATCAGGATCAATACTGTACCAGGGATAGCCTGAGGAATGTTTATGCTGAGGGCTTTGCTTGCAGTGTTTTGTTGTTGCAATCAATTGACCAAACAGGGCTGCTTCTTAAAACAACAAATAAACTATAATAGTGACCAGATCAGCCATTCAAGCATCAAACATGACACAGTGTCTGGACAAAGAATGAAGGCCCTCAAGTGTTTTCACTGCTTGATGATACACACAGCTTTCCTACCTGAGTATTTCCCACCGGCTCTTCTTCCTCTCAGTAGCTGGGGACTGTTTTCTCAATGCCCTCACATAACAAGATCCATTTTCCTGCAATAAAAATACAGACACATTATGCTTCCATTCTCCTGCAGAACACAGCAGCATTTGAATCAGCTCAGTGAAAAGACCTGAAATAAATTAAGAGCATTTAGGAGTCCAACAACCAAGCCATGAGGACCAGATCTGAGGCTGGGTTGGGGTTCCAGTCCAGCTCTTGCCACTCCCAAGCTTTTGAGACTCCCCCAGCAGTTTAAGTATTACAGGTTTTCATGCCTGTAACAATGAAATGAGGAAAAGATAATGAGTATTCTGTTCAGGTTTATATCAAAATTTCCTGATCCAAATGGTAATTTTTTTTTCAGTTAAAGGTCATGCTGAAGTCTCTTTTATTTTCTTTATAAAGGGTGCTCCCTGACTGTTATGAGCTAAGAGCTATTAAAAAAAGATAAACCAACCCCCAAACGCTGCTTAAGAAAATACAGCAAAAAAACCTCAGAACCACCATCCTCTCTGCAGCAAAACAAAACAAGTTTATGGATTACACTGGCGCAGCACTGCAACTTCTAGGAAATATTTTTTTAATTATAAAGAAAGATTGCAAAGGGAGATGGGGGAATGTTTACGGGTAGTCTGTATTTTGTTACATGCTGTTTCAGCAGGCAGACAAGGTGTCCTTACAGCATTATACTACCAGGCTCCAAAACTCAGCAAATATTGAGAAAAGTAACACAGTGACTACATTTTGCCTCCCTTTTGACTGACTTCCAAATAACTTCCATACAAAAAAAAAAAAAAAAAAAAAAAAAAAAAAAAAAAACCCATTAAAAAAAAAAAAACAAAAAATACAAAAAAAAAAAAAACCAACACAAACAAAAAACAACAAAACAAACCCCACACAATCTGCCACCAGTCCAGGTTCCTCCCCAACAACCAGCTGTGAGAGCAGACACTTTCATAACAACTGAAAAGAAGCAAAAGTCACAGGTGACCTTAAAAAAATGCAGAAGAAAAGTCTCAAGTTATTACAAATAACTTGTTAGTTGCATTCAATGTTTGTTCTGAGGCCATATTTATCATTTTCACTGGTAATTGACAAAGAACAAAAACATGACTGAAAAACCTTCTCAGAAACAGTCATCCCACCCCAACACACCCAGTATCACCAAGGGACTATCTGCTTTGTACAGGGATGCTGCTGGTTTTCTTGTCTCACAAAAGGTAATTTTAGAGAAGTTACATATTGACAACAGTCTGTGTGAATGGTTGGCTTAAAGGCCTCATTGAACTCTGGATGTTTTCACCCAGAACAGATTTATTCTCATCCAGAAGTTCTCCCCAGTGTTTTTCTTCTGCTTATGCAAGGCAGGAAAAACATGTTAATTGATTCAAATTTAGTATGTGTTAACATGACTTTCTCAGCTAACGTAGACTGGTCTTTAATGAAGTTGCAATTAGTTATTTTAGTTTGTTTCTCCAAATGAGAAAGTTTTTTTTGCCTGCCCCAAGACCTGGGTACTGGTGGCTGGATTGGACTTTGGTGAGATCAGGCTATAGTCTTGAATTTTGCCTCTCACTCCTCTCACCTGGACCCTAACAGTGCATTTGTGTATCTGCATGGTTAGCTGGAATGGGAGAACCGATTTCCTTCAGCATGTTGTCTCATCAGCAGCTGTGCCAACACAACACAGGGAGCGGGCCCACGACAGGAGTGCTCAGCCATGGTGGCAGAGGGCAGGAACAGAGCTGTTTAAACAGCCCAAACAGCACTGCTGCAGCACACAAACCCAAAGCTTTGGCCCCCTCCTCTCTGCTTTATTCTGCCCATCTGTAAAACTGGCACCACAACTCCTACTTTCCTTTATAAAGCATCTCTCAAAATGAAAGGGCTAGCCATTAACATTTCTGTGAATTCACATTACTGACCACCCACCCCTTTCATAAAGCAGGTCCAAGCGGATTCTAAGGACACTGGCACTGTCCCCACAGGCATCTGCTCCCTGGTTTCCCTCACAACCTGCTCGGGGCTTGTACAATGTCCCCCTCAGCACCCCAGCCTGCTCCGTGCCCCTGCCAGCCCCAGCTCTGCCAACACACTTCACAGGCTCCTGCTGGGAACAGCAGTCAGCTTCTAAAAATACCATTAGCTTCTTAAAGCCTGGTCCCTTCTCTCGCCCTCTTTCTAGAAGGGTCCCCAAAACAGAATCTGGCTAACTCCGGGGGTAGCGGGCTACGGCTGAAAATGACAACAGATGGCAGAGAAGGAGTGTCGGCTGGCAAGCCCTTACACCTGGCTTGCCTCAGCCGCCTTCCAGGTGCGTTCCAAGCCCGACTGTGGCACAGTCACTGATGCTGCACAACTCCCAGCCTTTTCCCGGCTCACGCCCGGCAGGAGCGGGCTCTGGGAAGCACCGAGTGCTCCCCGAGAACCCCGTCGTGCCCGGCCGGGAGCCGGGCCGGGAGCGGGCACGGACGGGAGCCGGGGCACGGGGCACAGCCGGGCTGGGAGCGGGCACGGCCGGGCTGGGAGCCGGGGCACGGGGCACAGCCGGGCTGGGAGCGGGCACGGCCGGGCTGGGAGCGGGCACGGCCGGGAGCCGGGCTGGGAGCGGGCACGGACGGGAGCCGTCAGCGCTCCAGCGGGGACGGCTCCTGCTCCCCCACATCCAGCAGGGGGAGCGCAAAAAGGCTCGTCTGGCCACTGAGGCGGCTCTGGCTACGAGCCGCTGGACGCTCGCAGTGCTGGACACTCGGCGTTAGGTGCTCCGACAGCAATGTGGATGCGGCGCGTTACGAGCGCACCTCAGGCAGAACTCTTGTCCGAGCAGATCGCACCGTAAAAAGCAGCTCCGTTGAAGGAGCCGACCAGGACAGGCCAGGAAAGCTGCAGGAGCCGGGGGGAGGAAGGACAGGCTATGCAGCAGGGCTGCCAACGCCAGCGATTTTATCGTGTCCCCCGCAGCACTAGGAATTTTTCCTAAAGCCTGCTCTCCAAAGTCTCATCATCACATAAAAATTTCAGCTTTCAGCTCTTTGCTTATTGGTTTTTTGTTTTTTTTTTTTTCCAAGGGTTATATTTATCTCTAGGCTTCCAAAGTTCAAAACCAAAGCTGTAAAAATAAACCCCGTAGATTTAAAGAACAGCAAAAGCAATTCAACAATCCCCCAAATCAGTTGTCTGTACATCATGGGCAAAAGAATCTCAACTCGAGGAATTTAATGTAATTTTACTTTACTTATTGACAATTAACATTGTTAATTATTAAAATTGTATTAAAAATTTAAATATTAAAAATATTGTAAGGGGGAACTGGAGGAAATCCAATAGGGAAGTAACCAGGACTTAATCTCCAAACCTCCCAATCCCAGCTGTATCACTGCAATGGACTTAGGTCAAGCACAAAGAACTTTCCCTGCTTTCTTATCATATCCTGGTCCCACCTGGTGGCTGCCAGATTTTAGAGGCAACTTTACAGTGGATCTGTCTGGACTATCACAGACAGTCCTGGGATTCTGTTTCTTGTCCTCAGCCTTACCCTCTGTGGAAAGGAAGAGCTGTCCCAGGGTATCCCACTGTCTATACCTCAGCACTTAGCCTGTGCTGGACTTAGAAATAACTGTAAATAAATCAATCTCTAAAAGTAACCAAGAGTAAACCCTTCAGTTTCCATACACAAAATATCACTTGGACTCCACGTACCCAAACAAACATGAAGAGATAGCAAATACAAAACACCCAAGGAAAATTCTTGAAAAACAAAAATACTGATAGGCTAGGCAGTTAAAGAATGTTGTACAATCTTCCTATGAAAATAGGCAGGTGTATTTGAGGGTATTTTCCTACTTTCATGAATTATTTTGAAGTTCCAGCATTATTCTCCTTGAACTGCAGAACATGTTCAAACTCAAAATTCCTGTAAAACCACAGCATGTCAGCAATCCCAACTTCTCATTTATCCACAGCTGTAACTGGGTCATAAGTGAAGAACAAGAAGTGCTGCTCTTCCTAAATAAGCTTACTGGTCAGCAAGTGAACTTCTGCTATGCAAAAACATTAACGAACTTCCAAAGAGAGTTTAACTACTACATGCAGTCCTTATTAGGCATCATAGCCCTCTATCAGGACTTTTTAGAAACTCACAGTTTCTTGAAATTCTAAAGCAACTCAAAATCAACAGTGAGTGTATGTCTGATGAGCATCAGAAGCTATCCACACTGACAAAGAAAGTCTGCTGGTTTAATAAGGGAAAAGCAAAAAAGGTTATTAAACTAAGTAATGCAAAATAGATAAGGGTTTTGAAGAGGAAAAAAGAGAGGCAGAGAGAGACTAATGTCAGTGCAGGTTGGTGTGTTCCTTCCTGGGCAGAGACAGAACAAGGGAGGAAAGTAAAGCTGGGAAGATCTGTGTGGAAGGAAACAGGACTGCAGCTTCTGACAGCTTCCAACTTTGCCTACATCTAGACTTGATCCTCAATAATCCTTATTAAAACAAGAAACAGAAAACACACAAACACATCACACCAAAATGCAGCAGCCACATGGCTGTAAAATACAGACATTTATCTGACAGAACAGACAGGATCCACACTCCTTCCAAACACAAGGAGCAGAAAGCCACACAAGTGGCCAGGCTGCACTGGAACCTGCCATGTGCCTCACCTGGCAGCACCTAACACATCCTCCTCCCTGTGCCAGCCTCCTGCCTTCATCCCACCAGGGCTCCTCGTGCCCCACAGAGTCCCAGGAGAAGCCAGCACCCCTGCACTACCCCATTTCCTCCTGACACTGTTCCCAAAACAGAAGCAGGTTCTCATAGGGGGCTGCTGCATTGAACAGTGCAGCCACTCAGACACTTGGTCAAACCAGTGCCTCCTGTATCACATCATGTACAACCAGCCCTTCTGGGAGATTCCACCAGCAGAATGCCACAAGGGTACAGCAAAGTAAGAAAGAATCACAGCAGTAAGTATGCAAATTTTGCTTGTATTTTCTCCTGCCTTCTTTCTCAACAGTGTGTAGAAGCAAATTTTGTTTATTTAGTCACAATTTTCTCAATTAGTTTTCCCAATTAAAAAAACCAAACAATTACCTTTAGTTTTTTCTCTGCATAAACAGAAATGAAAGCCTTCTCAAACTTCTATTTCACATTATTTCAAAAAAATAAAACATAACTGAAGTACACATTTTCTCAGCTGTAGAAAGCCATGAATTTGCAATTTCCTTATTTTGAGATGGAAAGGAAAGGTCCAGTTTGTTTTCATACCCTACGCATTTAAGGCTTAACAGCAGCTGTTTGCAGTATCATGATCTCCAATTTAGAACAACAATAACAAAATCCTTTTCTTCTCCCAAGTTGTTCCACAAAAATCTAATTACTGAAAGAACCACTTTTACAACCCTGTTCTCTTTTTCAGGCTGTATCTAGATGGGTCCAGTGCATCTAAAAACACAGGCATGAGCACCCAAGATTGCTGTAGTCCATGTCCCTGCTCTCTTGTCACAGCCCTGGAAGCCCTAAAGTCCCTGGGGCAGCACTGCACCCCATGTTCCTCCCAGTCTCACATCCCAGATTTAAGGGGCTGCATGTGAATCAGTAGAATAGATCAGTTTTAAGAAGGAACAGGGAAATACTAGGAGGACAGGCAATTCAGCATTTCTTTGCCAAACTATAATCTGATGGAGGTGGCTTTGGCCCAAGCTGAAATAAGAAAGATTTGGTGTGGCTGCCCCGTGCAAGGCAGTCCAGGCAGCTCCTCCTCCCAACCAGCTACAGTCAGAGTCAGCCTGGGGCTGATGGACCCAAACCAACCGAGGTCTGAATGCCTTATCATCTCACAAGTGACCATGGCACAGCTCCTCCCCAGGCCACAGCAAGCAGCAGCACATTAGACTGCTTCTGTCTGTAGCAGAGGACTGAGTGGCCAACAACAAGCACCATTAATCTTGGCTTAAACTGAACCATTGTTCTGGAGATTGGACATCTCTTGTAAAATCCCATTATTAGACACCATTTGCCATCTATTTCTGTAGAAACTTTTTTGGTGTGTTTTGTTGTATTTTGGAAAAAAAATTTCCCCTTCCCTTTTCCTTAAGTCCTATTGTACTTACAGAGCCTTAAACAATAATCCACTCAAGCACAACCATGGAAATGGCTTGAAGGAACAAAAGCTGGCATAGCCAGTGCATCTGACTCTCTCTGCTACAGCTGCCTGTGTAGCCTCTGCAGCTCTGCAGAGCACCAGCAGCTACTGATTTCCCTCTGCTCCTCCTGTGTGTTGGACACAAAATAAACATGAGAGATCTACTCCAATTATACTTGCAGCATTGGCTAAGGGGGCAGGTGAGTCACAACCAAGATCTGCAGCCTATCTTGCTAAAGGAATAGGGAGAAGACTGACCTTAAAATTAAGTAGGCACGAGTAAAATTTAAAAAAAAAAAAAAAATCTAACTCTAGGGAGACAAGGCAGTGGAAGCAAAGTGTCTCAGGCTCTGCTAAAGAAGATTACTGCCACATCTAGCAGTTAGCACCACCCAAGTAGAGTGCCATCAACTTAATTCTCAAACGAGACCAGCAGAACAGGCAGACAGGATTAGACATGCTTGTTTTTAACCATTCTTTGCACTCTCTGGTGCAATACTATCAGCACAGCATTGGCATCAAAATTACGACCCTTCAAAATGTGCAGAGCACATTTTTTAATTTTACATGTAGCAGTTAAGTCATCTGGGGTTATTTATTTTTTAATATAAAGTGGTATAACATATTTAATCTGTTTTGAGAAAAGAACAAATTGATTTAGTGAGCAGTTCAAGACTCTCCCTGGAGACACTCAACCACACTCAGAAATCTGGATCTAAGTTGAGAGTTCGCTAAAGTCATTTTAATTGTAGGTCATAAGAAATGTCAAGATATAAACCACCAAGGAATACTAAAAATTAAGCCATCATCTCTGAGAGTAACAAATGTCTTATATTTGGCAGTAGAATAATTTCTAAATCTTTACAGTATTACTACTTAAGGACAGTAGCAGAGCAAAAGGCTTAGAAGTACATGCAACATGTGTGCATTATTTCTGCTGGGGGAAAAACCCAAAAATTGCATAAAGCAAAAAAAAACTGGAGTGAAGGAAACTTACACTGCTACCAATAAAAATGTAGCGTTTTATCTTTGTCACTTTGTTTCAGTGCACTGAACATCTTCTGTTAATAAACAAGTTTTGGGTTGTTTTGGTCTGAAAATGTTCCTTCCTATGCAATATGGAACAGAGTTGTGTATACAGCAACATATACAGCACCTCTGTGCAAAAATGGATCACAAAAGTGAGGAAAGGTGGTTTTTAAGAAAACTTAAAAAAAAAAAAAAAACAATAGAAAGCTTTAGACTACTTCTAGAGCTTGTGCCTAGGTTTTACAAGGAAAAACTCTTTTTCTCAGCTAAAAAGTACTTCTTAAACAGATGTTTTCCTGTAGAAGGTACACCCCAACTTCTGCATTTTTGAGCTGGATCCCCCACTTACTAAAACTCTTTTACAGGACTTAGCTGAAATCCCCAAAATTTTCCTTTGCCCAGTTACTCAAACAACACAGATAAGAGGGCTCTGACCTTAGCAGATCAAAGTGAAAACCCCTCCATTCAACCTTCTTAAAACAGAGGAAGTTAAAAATTAAGTGTGTTTTCAACACCAAATATCTGAGGGCTCTTAATAAAGTATCTAAAGAAAACATATATAAACAATTTCATTCTCCCACATTCTCCAATCTGAAAGTTAAAAGGTCAGCAATGTAAAATCAGGAGCAGTTTCGTTGGTTTTTTTTTTTTCCACCATCTCTTCCTAATAACCTCTTAAACTTGATGAACATACAAATTTCCTTTCCTGCCTTTACCTTCCACACCTGGGAGTGAAGATGAGAAGGGAATTTCCCTATTTTCAGTTACATCAGAATGGAACTCACTGGTGAACAGCAATGTGAACAGAAAGCAGTTCAAGTGATGTGAAGACCCATACAAGCTCTTGCATGTGGAAGGAAAAAAAAAGTAAACTAACATTCTATATTGCTGCCAGTCAACTCAGTTATGAACACCCATTTTGTTGGGTTTAGCCACTGTCCCTAGCAGGTGTGCCAAGACTTACGGGTGAAATTCCATTTCTCTAAGTGCCAAGGTAGGCATTTCACAGCAGTTTAAATCTATCCTCTGCCAAGTCCATTTCCTTGAGTGCCTACACATCAGCTCAGTGAATACCCTAACCACCCTCTTCTGTAGTACCAAATACCATGTGTATCCAACCCCATGTCTGCACAGGGTGCAGCAGGGGGGCACTGCCTGCTTTGCCTGCCTAGTGGTACTGTCACGGTAGGGAAGTGAAGAGCAGGAAGCTGCAACACTATGACCTAAATAAGATGCAGGCAAACACAATTTTAGACATCCAAGCCTTTAATGCAAATTAATGTCATAGTAATAAAAGCTCCAAAAGGAATAATTGTACAGATGTCTCAGAGGAAGAGTTGTATCTTGTGATTTAATAGCTAGAAGCAGTTTCCCCCCCATCTTCTCTTCAGGTCATTTGGTTTCAACAAATAGTGCTCTTTGCTGTCTATCACACAAGCTATTACACAAGTACTCTCAAACTGGTAGCCCTGGATCCTGGTTTTCTGGTCCCCTGGAGGTTTGCAGGGGCCTTCCCCAATGCCAAGCCCTGCCAGGCTGCCCATGCTAAAATTTGAGGTCATCTGCAATATCAGAGAGGCAGCGTTACACAATTCATGCTCTGCATGGACATCTGAGCTGGAAAGACAGTCATTTCAAAGCAAGATGCAGTTTGCCTCAAGATCTTCCAAGTTTTACTGCAGGCTGTTCTTAAAATCTTCCACTGATAGCATTTGTAAAACTAGAATTAATTTTCTGTGACATTGAAAGAGGGAGGGAGAGACCCTAAACAAAACCCCAGTCCTGCCTCACTGACTTCACTCCTCATATCTGCACAAATATCCACTCATTTCTCTGCTGTCCTTAAAAGCCCTTTCTCTGCAACACATCAAAAGCTTTTAACCCATATTGAAACCACTGCCCCAGCCCCAAACAGGCTCTGCTGTGCCAAAGCCACTACTCAGTAAGAGGGGAGCCCTGGAAATCTTGCCCAGACACTCGGGGATGTGGCTGCCATGGCCAGTCTGCTGTGTCCCTCACCAAATAAAAATAAAAATAAAAAAAAAAAACCAAAAAAACCAAGGTTTGCTGCAGCCCTGCTGATACCACACCTCTGCTTTTCATGGGTGTGGGGTGCTTTGGTCAAGGAAAGTGCATTTTTTACAAGAAAGGGAACTGAGTTCCAACAACCGAGGCCGAGGCAAACAGAGCCTTCTGGCAGCTCCTCTCCGGGGGTGGGATGGACACCCGAGCAAGGGTGAATTAGAGGGAGAACAGCTGTTGGTTCAGTGAATGAGTCACAGGACTCAGCTATTAATTCTTCCTCTCAAGAGAATGTGCCCCCATGCCAGCCCACCCACCCTCCTATAAAACAAACAAATATATAACAGAGGTCAGGGAGGGGGAGCTCAGTAAGAGGAAAGGAAAAAAAAAAAGAGGAAAAAACAGCCAAGCATTTAATATTTACATAAGAATGAAATGTTTCATTAATTACATACAGAATCAATTTGCAGCTATTTTCCTTAAATTTCTCAGTCAAACCCACAGATTTGAAGCACTTTGAACTGTGCTGTGCCAGTAATTGTGGATGAATATTTTAGATCAGTCTTGAATCACTGTAGAGCACACACCAAATGAACTAATAAGCTACTCATGTGTGGACTACTAATGTATTTTCTTTCTTTGCTAGACAGATGGAACAGAGTCTAAAATCAGTTGAATTGGCTACCAGTAATCTTCAGAAAGGCTTAGAAAAATCTTTAGTTCTACTGTTTTATTAAAAATACCACTCAATAGCCTGCATGCATTACAAAGGTGCTGGCAATATGCAGAAAAACCCCAAACAGGTTTTAAAGATATGAAAAAAGAGTCAGGCATTTCATGCGACTGTAGCCAGCTTCAGAGTGACAATGAACAGTGCATTGTCAAAGGTTTTTAAAGGACTACTGCAAAGCTGGACACCCCTGCCATCTATTTGATATTTATCCCAATACAACCATTTATGGGCAGTCATTTTAAATCACATATAGCAGCATATCAGTTCTATAATCTGACAGATGTGTTCTAGTTTACAGAAGCATCTGTTGAGTCATCAGAACATCAGAATAGTTAATTGCACTTTGGGGATGCTTTCAGAGATTAAAAGTTGCCTTACTTCAAGCAAATTTTAAGTGTCCTTACAGATTAAACTCCTTTTTCATGTACAAAATTAACATATGTACCCACGCTCCAGATAAACTAATGTATGAAATGTAAAGAATAACTCCCCTCAGGGATCATCTGTTTTCTTCCGCCTCCTGTGCATTGCCTCACACTGTGCTCAGCAATATGGAACAGAAAACAAAAATACAACGTGAATCATGCATGATTCTGAAATAAAAACTAAGACATGGCCTACACTGTCTGGGCAAAGACTACAGAAAAAGCTGTTTTGGGTCAAGAACTTTTACAAAACGTTTAACAGCTGAAAACTGGGAGATGATGTCTTTCTTTTTTTAGCAAAACACTTATAATTATATTTCAGAAGATTTTATTACTGTTTATTCTAAAAGGAACGTTCTACATGTGTACCTTTCACCACCACAAGAGTATGTGAAAAACCAGGAGAACCACCCACAAAATTAAACATGGACTGATAGACACTGAGCCATTTTCATTTTCATTGAGCTGAAGTTTCCTATACACAGCTAAGGACTGGAAGCAAGCAAACTCCATTCATACACATAATTGACTATTTCAATTAGAAAGAGTAATACTTGTGGAAGATTCCTATGAGTTTTCAACATGTGGGAGTAGATGAGATCTTCTCCATGCTTCCAATCTGAGTTCCTTGCAACCTTCTGGTCTCCATAGCAGTAAGAATATTAAGAAAATGTATTTCTTAGAAAGAAATATGTATCTTATAAACTTTGATTTAAAACAATTTAGCAGTAGATTTTTCATTTGGTTGGTGTTTCACCAAAAACCCAACAAAACCAAACAAATTAGTCAAAAAAGGTATATTTGGCTGTTTCTCAGAGTTGATTAAACCCATCTGTCTGTAGCTCCCAAACCACAGATATCCCCTGATTAATTCAATGAACTATGGTTTCACTCAAGAAGTGACCATAAAACTGAAGTGCAACTGCATAACCAAGAGCACCTTACAAGAACAGACACCAACACTGCATCTGGGCTTTGCTTCCCATAAATCCTGAAGTGACAGCACACCTCAGCCTAAGAGGACTGTTATTCTTTAGTGTGGAGCAAATCAAACTTGAAGTGAGAGTGTAAAAGTTGAGACAAGCACTGCAATCATGACTGTGCTTTAAAAAGCTGCCATAGCTCTGAAGTTACAGCATATTCCCTTGCTGCTAAACCAAACTGAGACTGCTGTCTCAGTTGCATTAAATTATTAGCTAATTAGCCCTGACTAAGGACAACAGTGTGTTGATGCTGGCAAGCTGTGAAAAGAACACTTCAGCAAAGAAGATCAATAGCATTTTTTGTCTGGCTTACAATAAGAAAACTGCTGGCCCAGGTTATGAGTTTAAGCCATTTTTCATTTGGCAGACAAGACAGTACTAGTGACAGATCAATACAGTAACTTTATGATAGGCTGCTGCTCCTGCAGATGGCAGGACCATAAACAGGCATCATTTTTAAAGCCTGAAGCAATCCATTACTTGGACAGAAACCGCCTGACCTTTTATAATACTTACACTTTTCTACCGAAAAAGGAAAGCCAGAGAACAAAACAAGGGATAATCAGCACAATTAGCTGTCCAGCAAGACAGAAGAGAGTACTGCTGGTTGCAAAGTCAGTATTTAAAGTAACAAGCTTTGTGCTATTTGGGAGATCACATTAAAGCCACAAGGTTGACACCAGGGAACTACTCATCCCTTCAAAGAGAAAATGTTACATCTTATATGATGCAATTTTCTTATCTCCTTGTAATGTGGGATAACAAAAGAACCTATTTATTAATCTTTAAGCAAAAAACCCCCAAACCAATCAACCACTTTAATGTGCCATTAAAACATTAAACCAGTGCCTTTTAACACCTACAATTAGCAGGCATTTGAGAGAATTCAGATATAAATGGGCAGTTATTTTTCCCATATTGTAATACACACACTGTAGCACTTCCACATACAGTTTCTTATTCTACACCTGTATTGGGATTGTTGGGATTGCCTACAGTGTTCCACTATTTTAACAAAGGCAAAGCAAAACAAGGGTAAGGTTTTGAAATTCTGGAGTTTTTTATGGCAAGACTTCTAGCTGAAGAGATTGTAAAGGACAGCACTGTAATAAATTATTCAAGCCACATCTTCAGATAGGGACCCAAGTGGAACATCTGGCCCCACACTTATAGTCTTCTCCTTACTATGAACATGAAATAACCACAGAATATGGTGAATCAATCATACAACCAGCTTGCCTCTGCCTCTCTCTCTGAGGCTGGTTTGTGTCAATTACTACAGAAATATCTGCTTAAGCAGGAAACTAATTTTACAAAAGCACATTGGGTTCATGGGCTTTCATCAATACTTTTTGGTTGCTGCAAGTAAGTAATTAACATTAATGTCAACATAAAGGATAGAAGGAGGAGGACAGTATTAATGAGCACAATATAAAAATTGAGCTGGCTGCTTCTTTCCCATACAGTACTGCCATGCAACCAGCTCCTAGTCCTTGCCTGAAAAATGAGTTATTATTAATTTGGTCTCTAATTTTACTTTGCATGATGTAAGCAAACAGCACTACATTTTCCCCTTAATGAATGCCAATTATACACAACATTAGTTTAAAATACAACAGAATAGCACACAAACCAGAAGTCTTTTGACTGGGCTCCACTCATGCTAAGAATAACTTGGCACACACGTACACGATGCTAAATCTGCCAATGATTTGCTTAGCTCCAAAACTCCCCCCTCCACATCTTCTACAAGATCCTAAATACATGAAGCTGTGTTAAAGCAGGAAACCTACGTACTGAACCTATTTTTAAAACAAATTGAATTTCTTTGAACTCAAATGCAAGGGACAGTTTCACCAGTTTCACGTTTATAATCTCATGCGTTTTCAGCAGGCACAAGGGCTCTTTATTCCAACTGTGCACAGACACTGCCTGCCACATCTGCCAGCCCACAGCACTTGGGCTCAGCCCAGAGACTTTGTCAGCCTTCTGCAAAATCACTGGTGCAAACACACAAAGCAGCAGCCCACAGTTCCAATTCACAGGACACAAAATATCTGCAGAGATAACATCTCCATGACCATGCTAAAAAGACACTAAATAAATCCAATGGCTTGGGTTTTGTCATTTTGTTTTGCAGTTTTGTTTATGAGAGTGGGTTATTTTTTTTTAAGGGTACTAGGTTTTTGTTTGCAAATCCCCCACTCCACAACATTCATAAGTAAAACAAAAATTGCAGCACTCAGAAATAATTACTGATGCTTCTTTTACAGTGCCTCAATGACATTGTGCCAATTTTAAGATAATCCAAAGCATTTAATTATTTCCATAGTATGTGAATGCAGGTAGTGACCTCAGGCTGGCTATTCCAAAACTCTGGCTCAGCCTCAGCACACTTGGGATGCACATCCCATTTCAGTTGACTGCCACTTCTGGGAAGGAGGGAGAGCAGTTGGGTTTGGGAGAGCTTTGCTCCATGGTCACTTGCTAAAAGCAGTGTTGGAGGGATTATGCAACCTGGCCTCGGGCTGCTTGCAGAGGGAGTTCACAGGGAGACAAGGGCTGTGCCTGGAGTGAAGGGGAAGAGAGCCTTCACCATCAAGTGGGGCAAGGCCATGCTCCTCCTGCACCCTGACTGGCTGCTACTTGCTTTTTGGTCCAATGACTCCTCTGACCATATCCCCCTATTTCCACTTACGCTTTCTTTCTTTTTTTCCTGTGTATCCTATTGCATCTAAGATCCATTACTCTAATTCCTTTTCTGTAAGGTCCTCACAGCAATGTTGCCCTTCTGTTATTTTCCCCTCTATCACTATTAAGATGGAAATGAAATCCTTACACCCAGACCACTCCCTGCAGATTCCTTTTCTGTCCCTTTTCCCATCAAATTCCATAGACTTTTTCTACTAAGTTTTTAGTCAATAAGGACATTAACTCCCCTTATTCCCATTTTACTATTAAAATGGCATGGTTCTTGTTTGAAGACCACAAACAGCTTTATGGCCTTTAACATTAGCATCAATGAAACCTCATTGAGGACCTCAGCAATTTATTTTTGAAGAAAGAGCACGTAAGTGACAAATCCACAAATACAAATGACCATGCAACAACTCTCATACTGTTCATGAGGTTAATTAAGTTGCAGGGAAAGAAAACCAGATTTCCAACATCATACCCAACTTTCTTGTCATTATAGTTCCAGACTCCATACTAGCTACAAAAACCATAAACAACACCTCATTATCTATTTTTCATTCCTAGAAAAACCTTGCTTGAAAAGTTACGTCTTAACACTTGCTTCACATCCATTAAAAAAAAAACTTAAAATCCAAAAACAAACCAAGAAAATATCTTTGTGTTTTGGAGATTGCATTCATGTAAGAGATATTCAATATTTGCTACTGTAATGAAAGCATAAACTATTAGTTGGATAGCAAAGCATTTGTGAAAGACATCAGCTCTTTGCTATGTACAGTGCCACAATCATATTTACCTCCATGATGGTGACCAGAAGGCAAGCTCACAACGCATATAAAAGTACAAATAAGGAAACTCAAACTAGTGATTCACATTGCACATTGTCTGTACCACCATCCACCAGAGCCAATCCTTTTGAGCATAATAAAATGAAGGTATTGTAATTAGAGAGTTCATAATGCCATTTAATCAAGTGTGGAGCTGGAGCACAGTGGGTTGTATACCAAAGACAAAACCACATGAAGCAGTACAATGCTGAGTGCAATAAAGGGCACACATATTCTTCAGGGAAAATAACAAGTTACTACAAAGCCATGTTTGTTTTCAAGTACTCAATCAAGAGTTTGCATACTAGGTAATTTTGCATCATGAAAATAAGTTATTTCATAAACTGAAAATGAAGTAAGACCACAAAAATGTCTTTTGATTCTTACAGACAGAAAACCCCAGTTTCAAGTTCTTAATTTGTGAATTAATTCTTTGTACTTTTACTGGAAGAATTAATTGTGCTTCAACAGTATTCCAATTATTTTCTACTACAGCTTATTATTTACAAAGTGCTTTATAATAACCAACCAGTTTCTGTGACACCTGTAGCAGTCTCCATGTAGTGAGGCTGAGACAGTAGCATCCTGAGCTATCAAAGAAGAACAGCAAGGGCCAAGCGAAATAGAAGACTTTCCATAGTCAGCCAATTTTTTCAGGGGTCACATACTTATCACAATCAAGATAATGATGGAAATGCTCTTTTCTGTATCTCAAAACTGGACTGGGAATTACCCTGATTCTTTCCCATGAAACAAAGAATGCTTAAATAAAAATAAAAATTAAAAAAATCAGTCAGAACTCAGGAACAGCCCCTTGCAAATGGGGAGGATCAGACACTGACTTGCATGTTTTAGATGAGGCTCCTGACAGAGCTGAAAGATGCTGCAGATCTGCCAGCCCAGGACTTGTGCTGCTGGAAGACAGTGGTGCACCCAGCACATGAGGAAGGACCTAATGACAACAGCTACACCACTGCTCCTTCCCTCTCATACACCAGAGATGTCTGGCACTATTCTCACACAAGCAAAGATGACTCCTGTCCTAAGCAACCTGCATTTTAATCATACTGGAACGTTTTTAAGAAAACATGACAAATAGTTTCCATTTTATGTATGGAGAAACTTGCTTGACAAACACAGGAGCACTGCCACTGAATGCTCCAAAAAACCAACATGGGATTGGAGCACAAAGTGTTATAGACCCTATCTTGATCTCGATTTGGGACTGTCAGAGATCAAATATAATTTTTCACTACAATACATAAAGAACAATAAATATACCTAAATATGTATCTAATACATCAGGTAAATCTAAAACCACACAAGCACAACTGAAAAATTGTAGCCGAAAAATGATGTGGCAGCACAGAACTTCCAAAATTACTCATGGGCAAGCGAGAGTCTTCAGACTAAAGCATTTGTAAAGATTTATTACATATATAACAGCATATCCTCAAATGGCTGCAGATCAAGAAATGAAAAAGTCTGAGCTAAAGCAGTCTGATTTAACAGCCATTAAGGTTGTAAAAAAGATTCTCACTGGCTTCAGCCAGCACTGGGTCGCACCCTGGTCACAGCACTGTGCAGCTTCCTGTGCCTTTCAGCCTATTTGTGTGACAGCTCCACACTCAGCCATCCCAAAATAGCAAGAACGACCTTTCGTCTGCCTGAGTATTCTGCACAGACAACAGCACCACACTCCTAATGGCCAAGAAAGGACTTGGCAAACTGAGAGCCAATTTCACCATACACTCTAGAGTCCCACACAACCTTGCCTTCTCTCTAGAGAAGCACTGGATCATGAACCAGTTACCTTGCCATATTTTCCAAGTTTTACAGACTAGTTTCTTCCTCCCCTGCCCATCATGCTCAAGTCCTTTTTCATAATTGCATATTGAAAGCAAGAAAGCCACAGAAATCACATGTTTTTATTGCTTATTCTCAAATAGCTCATTAACTTAAGAACTTGCATTTATTTCCTTGGGTCATTTACACATTTAAAATACTTAGGTGTTTAAGTTTTGCAAGAATGAGTATTCCAAAACAGCTCCTATTGTCATGAAATGGAAATGAGATGTTTGCACATCTGCATTCTAAAAAGTATTAATTGAAATATGGGAGCATGCTTTAAAACAAAAGAAAAATACAATTTAAAGTGCACAAAAAAAGAAGGCAAGACAAATAGTTTAACCCTCCCTTAACAGACATACATCATAATTCACAGTTTTGAAATGCATGAAATAAAAGTCTACTCTTTATTAATGGAGATAAATGTTTGGAACCCTAATTTCCTTAATAACTATGGGGTACGTTCCCATTTCAGTCTGAGGGATATTTAGGCACATGATGTTAAGCATAAAACTTGAGGAACATGAATTAAGTTGAAATGTTGCAGAATACTTTAGGCACAAGCTGTAGCTCCCATCAAACAGAACACAGTTGAGATAAAAATCATGCTGTTGTAATATCCTTAGGGATTTATCCTGCCAGCACTAACTGATAGTTTTGCTTATGAGAGACACTGGCAAAACAGAGCAACAATAAGGACAAATCATACCTGAGATCCTTTACTGAAGCAGGTAATTTTAATGAGTGCTTTATTGTACTGTTTTTGACTGTGCCATGATAGCAACCTGTTTAGATTCCCATCTGTTTCACTCTGCTTGCATGTGCAGTGTTGATTCCACAAACATCCCACAGGGCCATTTACACCAAAGAGCATGTTGGCTGTACTGATTACATACCTCAAATGCCACTCATGTCTGTCTTTCAGAAAGTCTGCAGCACCTTGTTTAAAAATCAAGATTTCTAAGAGCTGCAAACTGGCAAACTGAAAAATTAGCACCCAAATTCAAAACTGAAGGTTCCTATTATTCTGCATGTTCAATAGAATATTTTAATTTTATTTTCTCTTGCTCTATTAATTGCTATCTAAAATATTAGCCCTTTATTTGCACCATAGCTTCTTACTAATGCAAAGTGAAAACCAAATGCAGTTTTTAGACATGGATTAAAACTATTCAGCATCGACTTCAAATGAATGAGAGTTCCACACCTAAATACATTGCATCACACCTCTTAATTTTTTTTTATTTCAGTCATTTTGATTTTCTCCTAGGCAAGACACTAGAATAATCACTTTATTGTTACAATTACAGACAATGACCCTCAGAAGGTGACAGCATTTTGATCCCATTTGATTATATTAGTTTTAATAGATCCTAATGAAAATATAAGTAAATCCTTTTTCTTATCACTCATTCTCATTACTTTCAGCAGGCATTATAACTTAACTGCTCTAAGGGCTTTAAAGCACACACAGAGCACAAATGAAAGAACTTGCCTTTCAGATACATCTTTTATTGAATTTACCAAACGAGTTTAGGGAAACTCTAAAAATGAATTCCCAAGTGTCCCAGGATAGAGCTGTCACAGTGTCAACTGGGGTTAACCCTCTACAACACTGACAACACAGCAGCAGCCCACAGGAGAGAAAACCCAGGAAGGTGTCCACTCAGGAGCTCACATTCTAAGCAAAATCAAATGAAACAGGGTGTGCTTGGAAGGGAGTAAAAGAAAATAAATATGACTATTATTACTGACTGACTTCTTGCTGACACTGCAGAAGTACTGAGCTGTTAGGTGGAATCTGAGCCGAGCAAGCAGGGAAGGGAGAATCTTATAAGGAAGCGTGTCCCATGTGCAGAAGGTGATGCCAGCAAAGGAATGAGGACTGCCATGGGAGAAGCAGCTGGCCAGAGCATCACACAGAAAGAACAGACTGCTTGCCAGCATTCTGGCAAAGACAGTCACCTGCAGGTGCTCACATCCACAGTGCCTGGAATTGCTCTGGCAAGCCAAACACAAAAGCACAGCTCCAGTGGGTAGCTGTCACAGGTATTTCCCTATCTGATGGCACCTTCAGAAAACAGAGGTCCTGATGTGAGAAATCAGAGCAGCCCACAAATGAGCCAACTGTGCTGAAATCTGGTTTGACTGCAGAGGTCAGGACAGCTCATCAGCCAGCTGCTCTGCTGTGTAAGTGTAACGAGACACTCGCAGCTTGCTGCCCCTCCAGTGTAATTGCACATCTTGTTCTTTGTAATCATCCCTACCACTTATACTGCTGTAGAGACTGAACTAATCCTCCCAGACCCCACTGAGAGGCAGGCAGAAAGTATTACCATCTCCATCTTGCAAATGGAGAGAAATAGATATTACCAACAGGAGGCAATTAATGAGTGGAATAACCTGATGCACTTCCACAGGCCCGAGAGGATTCAGCCTCATGCTCACCAGTGGCCAACTTGGCCAGCAGAGGTGGAGTCATTTGTCAAAAGCCATCGGGTGTTACTGGGAGATACAGGATGAAAACTTACAGCACTGAACTGTGCTTTGTTCTCAGGCCACTGTAAAAACCACACCCAGTAAACACTTTGGCAGGTTGGTTTGGGATTTTTTTACTGGAGTTTGGGGGCCTAAAGGTTTTTTTTTTATCAGTTTGGTGTTTGTTAGTAAACCAATCCATAAGGCATTCTAATTAAAAATGAGCTAAAAGTTTTGCTACAGTTTCTTAAGCAAAAGAGTAACTACCCATAGTTTTATCAATCCTGAAAATAAGCAAAATTATTCCTTGTTTTCTGCAGCATCCAGAAAATAAAATAGTAGCTACTGCCAGAAAAAAGTGACTTATAAATTAAAGGTGTGAAAAAAAGAGGGCAGCAATATGCAAATGATGTGATGTATGTACAGGAAATAATAAAAGTAGAACGAGTAGCATGATATCATTTTGTTGTTACAAGACAACAAATGCCCTGGTAGATGGAGTTTCAATAGCCATTTTTTATTGTTTTTAGGGTCTAAAAATTAAAATTGAGTAAATTTAAATAGCTATTTCTGTGTTGAAAGCCAAACATGATCAATAATAACCAACCAACCATCCAAACTTCCATGACAATCATGAAATAACATTATTTGTTCCTTAAACTTATCTGCTATATTTTCCATCTTTTATGGATTTAGCTCTACTAGGAATTTTGGGAATGGAAAATGATCCTATCAGCTTGGTTTAAACAATCATCTCATTCCAAAAAGCAAGAGTTTTAAATACAATTATCAACACAAGGCCAGGAGTGAGGTTGGGGAATGCTGCATTATTTTAAGATCCACTGCTATTGCTCAGTCCCTTTTCAATGTACATTGCCCATCAAAGTAGGAGTTACACAGACTACAACCCTGCACTGAAGTTGCTTCTCATTAGCAGGAAACATTCACAAAGCCATTTCAAGACACAGATTGATAGTTTCAGCCAGGACCACAGACAGAAACATCAACACAGTGGCTAACTAGATAAACTTTCCCCCCACAGTCTTTATGCTGTTGAGAATTTTTCCATCCTTTGCTAATGTTCCTTTCTTAAATTCTCTGCTTGAACAAAAAGCAGAAAGGATATTTTTCATCACCCTTAAAGGAGTCCTCTCCAAACATCTTAGACTTGGGTGGGAGGTGAGAGGAGAGGATTTACCTCAAGAACTAAGCTGAGCAGCCAGCTGTTCCAACCAGGCTTTCCTGGTGAGCACAAGCTAGAACAGCACATTTTCCTCTTCAGCAATGAACAAACAGTTCAGTACCTGCTCATCTCATGCCTCTGTACAAAAAAAAAAAAACCAAAACCCATGATGCTTGCTTGTTGGTTGCTTATTTTTAGGACCTCTCCTGAAGGAAACTTCGGTTTCATGGAAGGCACTGAGGCTTATTTTCTGTTTGTGGATGCCAACAGGATTCATTACTGCAAAGTAAGACAGTTCTGCCTATATTAAAAAAAAATATATATATTTGGCTTTGGAAGTGGATACAGGACTGAACATACCTTACATCACTGAACTCAGAAGACTTGAAGGTGAATTATGTGGCACTATGTATCTGAAATCCAACATTAACATAAAAAATAACTTTCAGTTAATCAATCCAGCTTGTTTACTGAACTACCTGGCTAACTGCCAAAAGACAGTGATTTCAAGGGGTTTTATAGATTCACTCAGAAAAACAAAAATCCATTTCCTAGAATAGGACTCACAATTCACCAGCTCCTTAAGACAAAAGCAATTGATTAGAATTGTACCTTTTTTCAATCTTTGGTTACACAGCTTTACAGTCAAAACACATATCTTGGGATAAAGCAACTTGCCTGTTTACATTACCTTTCATGTTTCCACATGCACAATTTGCCTACCAGTTTTTAGGGATTATGTAAATAGTTATTAACGTCATGTGGTTTTAACTACCAGGAGAAAATCCCAGATAAAATTGCTCACCAAATGACCTTTATAGCTTTCCTTTGGCACGCAAAATTAAGCAATAAAATCGTGTAATAATCATATGTGCTTTTAAAGTAACATTATTTCAGAGGGAATGTCTTCTTTTTAAAAGCTGAGTTTGCACAAACCACTAAGACTCTCAACAGACAAAAGATGTACTTCAAAAAATCTAGTATCAAAGTGCATAAACATAAAATATTTCCACACATTTCAGGGCTCCCAAAATTTATAACAGCAATCTTCTAAACTGATCTCTCTACTCCCACTAATAATCATTCAGTACTGCAGGGATCTCTGAGCCACAGCACACTTGGATCATTCTTAGATTACACAGCACATAAACACATTTTAAAAGCTTGTTACAGATACAAATATATATACACTACAGGCAGTTAGAAGTCTACTAGACATCAGAAAATATAGTGTTTTAGTTCTTTTCTACAATATAAAAGCTTTTGCTTTTTCTAGCAAAAAGAATTATGACTTCTCATTGTAGGACCACAAATGAAATTGATCAATTGTTTGTTTGTTTTGTCTTCTTCTCCAGCAAGTGGAACTATTTTGGGCCAAAAACTGAAGAGGAAAGAGGGGGGAGAAAGGAAGAAAAGAAAAAAGCCAAACCAACCACCTCAGGGTTATGTGGAGACAGCAGATACACATTTTCCAGTTCCAGCTACCTTGTAACAACTGGAAGTTTCATTCTATTAGGAAGTCAGAGCTGGCAGTACAGCAGAAAAGGGCCAAACCTGTATCTCATCAGGAAAGGGCATGGCTGTGGCTGAGCCCAAACACAGCCTGCCAGTCAGCACCCAGCTGCTCAGGAGAACAGCACTCACAAACCTCCTGCCTCAGTTTCCCCACCTGAAGCAACATTTACCCAGCTCACACCAGAGCCCTGAAAAGATCGAATCATGCGTGCAAAGTGCTTTTAGAATGAAAGCACACTTTACTCCTCTTCTTTCAGCATCAGCAGTCAACCTGGCAGAAATCTGAGTAGCTGGGAGCTTCCTATTCAGCCAGTTATAAAAGTCACTCTCCTGATAGCTCGGCGTGACCCACTTCTGCACCTCGAGCCTGCCGCAGAACCGCTTAAATGTCGAGGAGTTTATCAGCATAAAACCGAAATGTTAAGGGGGAAAGCGTATTAGTGGGGACAGGAAAAGGCAAAATTTATGACATATAAAAGGCACTGCTTATTCAGATGAAATTTATTATATCATTTGAGTTAAAATATCACATATGTATGAGACCTTAATGAAACCATAATCCAGACGGGAGCGGAGAGAGGCTGAGTGAGCTGCGCGTTTGTGCAGAAGGAATTCGCTCCCCAAGCCTGGCAGGCAGAGGCGTGACCAGCTGCCTGTGTGCTCATGGCCAGCATCAGCAACAAAGATCCCTAAGGCCAGGGAAATTAATGGAAGTGAATTGTGGAAACAACCAACAAAGGAAGATGTATCAAAGGTTCCAAATCTATTCTATGTTGTGGGGTAAAGGCACAATGAATCACAGCTGATTAGTGCTAAGCCTGGCTCTTACTGCCTGCCTGCACAGCAAGTACCAAGACAGAAACACAAATCCTGTGGGATGCTTCAGCAGTTTACAAGATAAAAATGTGAAAACAACCATTTCCAGAGACAGGGCCCTTCCGTAGGTTATTTCAACCAAGCGGGTGACCCCATCCCTGACACAGGAGGCTTGGAGGAGGCTTTCCCTTACCCTTCCTGTGGATGAGGCATGGATGCCACTGCCAGTTATCTGCAGATGAAGGAGTACAAGGACAGCAACTGGATTCCTGCTTATTCCCATTAAACATGTAGTGGTATGAGCAGAGCTCAGCGAGTCTGGCCACTGCCCTTTCTGCTCAAGCTGCCAGTGACTCACTAGCCAGGACACACGCACACATACACAGTCCTGTATAAGATGCACTACCACTGGACTTCTGTGCCTCCTTTTCAGAGGCTTCTTGCCACACTGCTGCTCCATCACCCCTCATCCACCTCTGATCAGCACAGGACTGTGCAAGAGAAGTTTGCATTTACAGTCTGCTGCTGGCATCACTGTTAAGGAACAAAAGGCAGCCACATCAAAAGACATCAGCCTAAGTAATTTAAAAAAATTTGAATTTCTTCAATACTATCTTTTCCCCGTAGCTCCCTTTGCAAATATAATACATGCTGTACACATCTTTGGTTCAGTATGTACTGCTACTGCAAGAAAAATTTCAAATACTGAATTTAGGAAGCCCTGGTTCAAAGTGCCTGTTATCAATTGACTATGTCATCAAGAAACATTATTACTGAATATTTATTTGCTAGATTAAATCATGATTAAATATTTCCAGAAAGCAAGATAGCTGCCTTCAGCACCAGTTAACTAGGAAGCCTGAAAGCAGGGAGCACTTACAGGAGCCATTCTTACATCAAGTGCTCACACACACTGTTAGAGACAGATGAAGCTTGGAGACCTGCAATAGCACATCAGCTGCTGTCCTGGGAAGGCTTCTCCTAGCACTCACTGACATGCTCTATCTTGTCTCACTTTAAAACAAAAAATTGTTCCTGTTTCTGATCCTTACTGCTGAAACAATTAAACCACAAAAAGCCAGGACACATATCCCTACAGAACACAAGACATGCAGTTAAGGACAGACAAACTTAACTCTAATTTCAATAATTCTGAACAAGGTGGAAGACTTTGAGAAGATCCATATGAGAAGTATTAAATCAATATGCTGTGTTTGGCTTATGCCTGTTTATGAGCCTCATATTTTTAAACTTGTAAGTTGATACTATTGAAGCAAGTAAATACGTGCATTATTCTTCAAAGAGTAAACAAAGCAAACTCACAAACTGCATTTATAAACAGCATAAAGAAATCCTGTGGATATATTTCTGAGCATCTAACATGAACTTCCACTTCAAAAAGATTAATTTCTCCATATGTACACATACAAAACTGCAGGTATACTTAGAGCTCTGTCTAATACATAGGACAGTCTTGGAGGTTACAATGTAACAATGGTCAGGATTCAGGAATTCTTGAAATGAATGTATCCTACAAAGAATGCTACACTGACAGATAAGTAGATCATAAGCCTTCTTAAAGTGCAACATAACAACAGCTAAATTGTATTAATGACTTTACATTATTATTTTTTGAAATACAACTCATGCCTTCTCTACTGAAAACAGGAACTTTTCAGAAAGCAAGGAACAATCTGGTCCAGGTCAGTGAGAATAAAAAAAGTACAAGAAACAAGATGTCTTAGCATGAGCAAATACTAAAAAATAAAAAACCAACCCCACCCAAACATAACAAAAAGAAATACCATCAACCAGCAGTAGTGTGTTTTCATCTTTTTTTAAATACCTTAATTCATAATAATGGTTTATAGTTGTTTTTGAGTTAGCACACCAAATGTGTAACTTTACCACAAGCTTCACTGTAAGAAAAGCCTACATCTGAAGTTTGGTGGTTTTCTGGGAAGACAGTTTCTAGAATATGTGGCCACTGAAGCAGTAACAAGCAGAGACAGAGATTTTCCTCTAGATACCCTCCTTGAATTAGCTTGACTCACTCTGCACACACACACGTGGTGATGTTCCTGGCAGGAAATGCTGCCTCTCTGAGCCCAGGTGAGCACTACAATGCCATCCCCAAACGCCCACAGAGGGGCCAGCTGTCCCATTCCTGGCCAGACACGGCCCTGGTGGCACTGCTTGACTGCAGTGACACAGGCAGCTCGTTACCAGACTGTGCATTTTCAACATCCTCTTAAACTCAGATTAGGAAGTGCCCCTGGATGAGCCAAGGAGCAACAGGGACTTGCAGGAGTAGATGCTGTGATTTGTGCTAACGAGACAGAAATAGCAGCATGACTGGGGCCCGAGTACATGACATGACACGTGCAGCTGTCTAAATAGCTCTGCTGCCACTGTCACTGCCTGCTAATGGCATTCCCTTCTGCTTGGCCTCGTCTCTCCACTCTACACAAGAGCTTAAAATTCAGGCCCTTCCAGCTCCACCTAGACTGAGCTGCTTATTTAAGTAAGTAGGAAAAATAGCCACACAACCGGTTAAAATATCACTCCTTTGGAAAGGAGTGGAAAAAAAAGCTTGGATCACATGGCAAAAACTTATATAAGTATCTCTTATTTCAGGTGTATTAAAGAAATGGTGACAAATTTTTGGTTTTTATTCATCTTTATGGAGGCCCTTTTCAAAGGAAAAGTAGTAGGAAATAAAAGTATTTACATCTTCTATACATTAACAATCAACACAATATTGTGAAAACATCAGAAGAGGAATTTCTCTTTACCTGTCATCTCCTTAAGAACATTTTTATTGGATAAACATCTTTGAGGCGAAGTACTGTGTGCATTTTGTGTGCTTTCACCTCTGAAATGTCTCAGAACAATTTCAAGCACAAGAACATGAATTAGAAGTATCCCCACTAATTTACCAGCCCAACTGATGGATGCCCATGGTGCTATCATATCTCTTAATTTTAAAACCTGGCATTAATTTCAAGGAAAGAAAAGCACTTTTTTTTTTTTTAAATTTTGTGATTTATACTCTAATTTCATTGTAATCCCAGCATAAAGTTGGATGTAGCATCCCTGCAACTTCACTTTCTTGTTGATAGCACCCATGCAACCTGTAAGATATCAAGACCTAAAACTGTCAGTCAAAAGACCTTTCTTCTCTAAGTGATTATGTATCTCTACAAAAGACATTACTCCACACCAGAAAAATCCAGATCAAATAATTTTAGGAGGTTTTGGGAGCATACATGTTTGGTAAAGTTTAGATGCCACCACAGGAACTTGGACCTAGACTTCTATTTCAGATTCTAAACTGGAGAGAAATTTTAGGTAGACCAAGACAAGAAAAAAAATAGAAGCTTATTTGTGATTGGATTGTGGCATCGGAGAACTAGAAACCAGCTAAACACAGTAAAAGACACACCACTTTTTCACAAGCCAACAAGAGGATACTAAATCAGAAATTAATTTACCTTGCTAGTATATTTCCAGTGAAATACATGGCATTTCTGGGTCTGTCACCTGCCAGATGGACTCTGCTGTGCACAATAAACACAAGAGCTCCCACCACAGGCACCAGTGATCAGGCACCACTCAGGGCAATTAATCACCAAAGAGCAAACCAGGCACTGCTGTGCCTTCTCCTAAAATGCCTACACGGCCAACAGAAAGCACCTGCTCCCAACCAGCATCATTTTGGGTGTAGAGAGGAATGACTCCAGTCAGCTTTTGTAGACATGAAAGATAATAGAGATGGTCATCCCTTGTATATGAGGGCTTTTTTAACAGCTCTAAATTCTCTTAAGAAAATTGCTTCAAAGGAAATTAAACCTAGATGTCAAAAGCAATGCAGAAAATCACTTCCCAGAAGCATTTCTTTGCCAGCCTGTTGACAAAGCACCAATGCATTTGGAGCCCACAGAAATCTAGCAGGTTGAGGATTTAAGGATTCTTGTTTAAAAAAAAACACAAACCAAACTACTTTGTATGTGGCTTAAAAGGGAACTGCATCTATAGAAACAACATTAAAGATAGAATGGCTCAATCTCAGGCAGTTAGAGAAAAAGGAAAAGCAATCTTTATGCCTGCCAGCCTAGTACAGAAGTCAGAGCCCAAGATTCCTACTTGGCCTCAGCTGCAGTAAAAGTTTGTATCCCATTCAAGGAGACCAGTCACCTGTGTATTGTCCCATTCAGTGCCACAGGGCACTGCCCAGTGCTGGCAGTGCCATGCACCTGGCCAGGAAGGACAGGTGTGAGTGGAGAAAGCCAAGTTTGATGGAAACATTCAACATCTGTGCAAATTAATGAGTTCAACTTAATTATCTCCCAACACAAAGATTAAACAGGGTGCAACTGGTGATATGAAATAATCCTAATGGGTTCCACTGCTTGAATCCACCACTCATCAAACTGAATTGATTTTTAAACAGTGGAAATTCAAACAATTCCCATGAGACAGTAACACAATTCCCATCTCAATGAAATGCATTGTAATAGTTACATATGAAATGTGATTTTTCAAGAGGGAGAGTTGATCATTTCTCCATCTTTCATTCCTGTAGGAGACCTGTGAATTGCTGGTATTACCAGTCAATGCTGGAATACCAGCACACACTGAGGATTTAAAGTGTACAAGTGCACTAAGAAGAGTATTTTGCAAACAACTCAGAAGTGCACTTTTAAATAAAGGCTGTATCTGGGTATTACAAGCACTCATTTATCAAGCAGGACAGTTAGTGTATTGATAAGGTCTTTATAACCCAAATTTTCTAGAAATAAACTTGCAAGTATAAAAATGTCCTTAAAGTAATTTAAGATAGCAATTAATTAATATTTAATAGTATGTTCCCAAAGCAAATATTTTATATTCTACTGCTAATTTTGAGTATCCAACTGAGCTCCTTCAAGTGTACCTGAATTCAGAATGTGCCATAAATCCTTTACACCGTTTTTACTTCAGCAGGAACAATTTTGAGCAAAAATCACTACTGAGTTCAAGGAAGCCCTGATTTCAGAAAAAAAAGACTGCATACGTTAATTAAAAGACCCCCCACTGTTGTACAAAACTAATCCTCATCTTTCCACATCTGTATGAGAAAATTCCTACATAAATACATGAAATATCATATATTTTTTTGAAAAAGTTTTTCTGAAGACAGACTTAATTTCATCTATCTCCACTTAATTTAACCAAAAAAAAAAAGATACAAAAACTATGTATCTACAACAGAAAATAACTATCTAGACCTGAGATGCTGCCTGACAAGTTCTATCTCAGGCGTGATTAATGTGCTGACAATTTGCCAAAAGAGGGTCCATTTATCTGCTCAGTGGGCAAGCAAACATTTGTGAGAACAATTGGTATCTATGCAAGGCAGCCACAGACTGAGTGGTCATCAGGTGTTAAGTAGCAACTGACATTTTAAATGGAATCCCAGGGCTGTCAGCATCAAAGGTTCACTGAACTGGAGCAACTAAAAGAAAGGTAGAGGGAAGGGAGCAAATGAAACAGCTGGATGTCTTCTCAGTGGTAGCTCTGTCTAATCTTATTTTTGCTAATCAATACCAAAACAATAAAGCATTTCCAATATTGGTTTTCTGTAGTAATTCTTCATTAAACCACACTTGCATGAAAGGAAATCAAACTTACACAGCTTTAGAGTGAGACTCTATTCCAGGTGACATCAAAGACTAAAACAGGAGGTGGAAAAAGAAAGGAAAATAAGAAAAAAAAACACCCTGTGCAATGTTAAATAGCTAACAGGAGATGACAAATCAAATGGGAATTACTGTGGTAAAAACATAATTAAAAACTTGATTGAAGTTAAACAGAATTTACATAACACTACAAATTAACTTTATGCTGAAAGTATTTACTGGGAAAGCAATAAAAAGGCATTTCATTAGTAATCTATATTTAAACAATATGTACAATAGAGTTGTTCTAATGAGAAATGTAGAGTTCTTAATAACAGCAGTTTCCAATGGCTGCCAAGAGACACTGCTATCATGGAGATCTCTGCACATAAACAAACAATCTTTGGCAACACCATGTGTGGATTGTAGCCCTGAGACCCAGCACAGGTTGGTGCTTTACAGCTTCTTGTTATAAATTAACTGCCTTAAAAGCACTGGCACACAGCCCTGGGCTGCCCATTTATACTGGGCCTCCTGAATTTGTGTGAGGGCACAGCCCAATTTTAGCAGGACCAGGATTTCTGCTTTTCTTTAAGTTTTCCTTCTAAAAAATTTATTACATTTTCAGAACTACACATCTGTTGCTATGACATTTCATTCCCATTCCTTTAGAGACACAAACTATTTGTGATAGCAATGAAGAATCACACTGCAATCATTAACTAAGTCACATAACACTAAATTACTGGTAAAATAATAATATTGAAAATAGAACTAAAAGCACAATAAAGAGAAACTACCCAAAGGTGTAGCATTCGCTCTGAATGCTAATGACAAAACACAGACAGAAGAAATGAACTAGTGAAATCCCAAGATGGAAACTTCCTACAACCCATGATGGAGAACATGCAGTTCATCCCAGAATACAGAAGGAATACAGAAAGATCCCATTTCCTTAAGGATTTCTCACTTATTCCTTGTATCAGTCAAACATGTTTTGGTCTTTTTCAAACCACAGATTCTTCACAAATTCTGTTGAAAGTTTAACAGGCTTGTGGCAACAACCCTGCTTGGTCACTTTTTATAAATAAATCCAGTTGTCTCCTAAGGTCACCCAACCACAATCTTAGACCCATGTAATAAAACCAATGGGGTACTGCACATCAGTACTGTTTCCACATTTTTATTTTTTAAGCCTAGTTTCTAAAAAGGATTAAGCTGCCTTCAGGTGCAGGTAGATACTCCTGACAGCTTCTAACTAGAATTGGGGTTTTGACACCTAGAGGCAGCTTGCTGCTTTTCTCTACTGAAAACACTTCAGGGAAGTTCAACACAGGCAAGAGTAACTCTGAAAGAAAAATAATCAACCAAGAGAAGAAAACTAATCAATATCTCCGTTAACAAGAATAAAAACTTCTGGCACTTTTTGACCTGACCCAAGTATTTTTGTACCTTTCCCGTAAATAACTGCTGTGTGCTCTGATAATATAAAGCAGTATCTAGTAAAACAAAACAAAACCTACAAAAGCAAGATTTGTTCTGTGTTTTGGCATGACAAACATCACAGACCTGCAGGTGAAAAGGGACATTGGATGATGTGAAATTATAATGTTGAAATGGATGCTACCTTCAAATGCAGTCCAGAATATTCAGAATAAGACTTGATTCCTTTGTTTGAAATGTTTCTCACCTAAATGAAAGGACTTAACTGAAGCGGCTGTAAAGCCAAGTGATTTATTTTCCAAAGTGCCCCACACAAACCCTAAGAGCAGGAATCAAAGGAGATGTTATGCAGACTAACCTGGAGCCTGCAGAATAAGGAGCTCTTCTGAGACATGGAAATGGATCACAGGTTTGCTGCACTCACTGAGAGACTGTCTACATGCACACCCCCAGGTTTGTGGGTCTGTGTTTTAGCAATCAATATTTTAGTTTTTTATGCCATTAAACAGACAAATCATAAACAATGTAAGTGTCTGACACGTTTTCTTACCAAATTGAGTTTGTTCTGTGTTTTTTTGTCAGTAAGAAATAAAACAAGCAAATGGTACTTCATCCTGTTTTGGCTGCTGAACTGCATTAAAAATATATACATAAAGATTAATTTCCTCACATTTGTTGAAAGTTTCATTGATAACATTTGCTGAATGCTTGTGCATCATGCCAGTTTCACTTTTCCTGTCCACCCCTCCCAAAGTTTTAAAACTATTTCTTTCTCTAAAACATGCATATATGTGATTTTTTAAAAAAGAGAACAAAAGGCAAAACAAACCAGACCAGTCTATCTTGCCTAAGCATATGAATATCAATGTCATCTCCACAAATGGATTTTCCTGGAGTAGAAAGGAAACAGCTTACAAATCTCTCTAAGTAGATGGCAAGTCAGGAAAGATGCACAGTGAGTAACACAACAAACCTCACCAGAATCTCTTTCCTGGCAGAGCAGATCCTCCCCAGCTTGTGCCAAGGCTGGATTTCTCCAAATCCAGCAGGGGAGGAGGCACATTGTCCCTGGGCTCAGCCAGGAGCAGTGAGCTCAGGAGAAAGGAATTGCCCATCAGTTCCGAGAAGAGCACCGACACACTAGAAAGCAGCCTGCACTCAGTGCTTTTCCTTTTTTAACACGGTGTATTTATACTCAAGAGAATGCAGCTCACATGCAGTATCGACCCAGGTTGGAAAGACTGCACTTTCACCACAGAGGACACAGAGAAGGCACATGTTTCTAAAAGCTTTTTCTATGCTAGCCTTATTCTGTACCCAGAGGACAATATGCAGTCTAAAGGGGATGCTGGATTTTGGGGCAGAGTGACTTAACTAGAGCTTGCAGTGGGAATGAAAAATATTTTTAAAATGTGTTACAGTAAAAACCACAAGTTCAGCCAAGACTGCCAGTCCATTATGTTATGCACTGTGCAAACCCATGAACATGAAAAGGTATTTCAAAAGGCTTGTAATTCAAAGAATGGAGAAGATCCACAGTATTGTTAAGGCCACATATAAAAATACAAATGGCCAGAAATATACCAAGAAATGTTTTTTGTAAAGTTGCTGCAAGGTTTACATTTTTCTTCAGATGAAAACAATCAAATTAATTATTCTTATCTGCTTTTTAAAACTAGAAAAAGCTGTGACTTTATGTACATATGTTAGGAAAAATGATATTGGGAAAAACAGAGCCAGAGATGAGTAGGAAGTTGGATATTCCAATACACTCTTAGGATTACTGATCATAAGTAGCTGACAAGGCAGGCAAACTTCCCAAATTTCCCTGTCCACAGGGAAATTCCCTTCTCTGCTCCCTCTTCCAAGGGTGTGCTGTGCTGGCCAGCAGGTAAGTGCAGTGAAGCCATTGCTCAGATCAAGCAGGATACTGTGGTGTACAGCAGCACTGCTAGCTCGAGCTTGGAGAGCACCAAGACAGCTCTGTCTGTATCATGGTACATTTTATTTCCAAAGCTCAAATTGTTCACACCAAACCAGCTCAGCTGTACCTGCAAAGACATCACAAAAATCAAAAGCAGGCACTGTCTTCCCACACAAGTGTTCTAGACAGTCTTATTGCAAAATCTTTGTTTCCAGATCTGAGCAACCAACACTAAGCACTTGGTAGCTAAATCCACATCAAGTGGAATTGAGTAAGAAGTGGCAATAATTATAAAATTGCTTGCTGAAGCCAATGAACCAAAGGACAAGATGGACAAGGTCCTACAACTGCCACCTCCCTTCTGGTATTAACATCTCCTTGCACATTTGACAGCCTGAAGTATCTTGCAATCCACATTACACACAGGGAGGCCACGTGGCAGAAGAGACGTGGGCACATTGGGAAATTTATGACTTCTAAGAAGACTCCAAGCATATGCTTTTTTGTTTTCTCTTAAATCTGTCCTGTCTGAAATGGAGTCAGGGATAGCAGCACAACTTTTGTAGGAGGCCCCAGTGTAGCTAGACCCACTTCACACAGCAATAGCTGCTACAGCAAATCCCTAGGGAAAATAGCATAATAGACAGGAAGTAATATGAACAAGCAGCTCATCCAGGGAAGAACTCAGAACCCAAGCCATCTGCTCTACCTGAGTCTGAACACTGCTGCTGCTCTCTTACTCAGCTCAGCTCAAAAGTGAGCATCTCCAACCACATGCAAAGTCCTTTTAGCACTGATTTCCAGAGGACCTCAGAAGAACTGCTCAGGCCTGAGCAGTGTCAGTGCCCATCTGTTCCTGCTTTACCTTGCCATAGCTCACACAACTGCTTCTCATCCCTGCAGGCAGCTCTTTGGGCAATCCAAGTTCTCTGCAGACAGCAACTTGCAACTAATTCTACACAAGCAAAGTGGCAAGACATAAGTAAACTTTCTAAAAAGTGTACCAGAAATGGCTGTCTAGACTAAAGAAGCTCCTGAACTCCACCATGAGACAGAGGGACTGCCCTGAAACACAGTGCAGCTCAGAATGGCATCCTGGAACAGAGCAAAGGCTTCCTTCTTCCTTGGCATCCAAGAGCTCAGCACTGCTGCTTCAACACAGCAGCCATGGCAGCCACAGAGACAATTTAGGTAAAAGACCAGAACATACATGAAGTACAAACCATGGGATTTTGCAATTTTTTCGTAAGAGGAGGAAGAAAGTTTTAGCTTTCAGAGACACAGCATTTAGAAATACACTAGTTGTTGGTTTAGAGTCATTTGCTGGATGCTGTTGGCAAAACAAGCAAGCTGAGAGTAAACTTATCTAGTATAGCAAATTGGTATCATTTTTATTAAAAACCTTTCAATTATGGGTTAGAAGAAGACATAAAACCTAAAGTGCTCCTACAGAAGATACAATATTTTTGCAAAGACAATCTATATCCTCATTTCATGTGTTGCACAGGTAAGAATTTTTTACAAACTGAGGGGAAACTCACTTGCCAGATTTCACAGAAGAAAACCAAAAGTAATCTGCCATCTTTGAAGCTGCTAGACATTGTAGGAAAGAAAAAGAGCAGTATTTTCAGCTGACTGTGCTGACACAATGTTTTTGTTGTCTTGCTCCATGGCCCAGCCTTGCAATCATCTCATGCTTATAGCCACCCCTAAAAGTATACTCTGACCTGTCATTAAGTTTTTTACTTACTATGAATTAATTCTGAATTTTTTTAAACCAATATTCTTTGTGTATCTATGTACATGAGTGCATGCATACTGTGTGGATTTAATTTACATAACACTTTAAAATGAAATAAAAATATGTGTTAATGGTAAGACAGAAACCTCTGGTAAATGCTCTCTTCCCACTTCCAGCAACCTTACTGGAAATAACATCAATTCAGCAGTCCATGGCAAGTAAAAGCATGAGTTAGTACATGGTAGATAATTTAAAATGACTTTTACAAATCTAATAATCATACTTAATTTCATATACAAGGGTCAGCATTAAATTTTCTACAGTTTTGTATTTCAACAGATTAAAACTTCAGCAATAATTTACTGAACATAAGAAATAATACACAATGTTAATTACCTGCAAACAGGAACACTGCACAGATTTTAACAGGGTGTATTGGAAGTTAATACAGTATTTTAGCTAGTGCACACACTCTTCAGCCATTTTAGACCATATCATTAAAAAAAAGAAATAAAACCCACAGAAACCCTTGAATTCTTAACCTAACAATTTCTTTTAGGGCTGTAAGTCAAAATAAATGCAATTTAGTTGCAAAAGCTGAATAATTTCCAGTTGTGAGAGAAGAAGAAGTAATAACTGTAACTGAGGTTGAAAACACAGTGATGCAGCCAGCTTAGAGCAGTACCACAACAGGCAGTTTGCACAAAAACCAAGGCTGAGCCAAAGACTTCTTAAGAGGCATTAATTACTGAACAATTGCATATCAACAGTACACTGCCATGATCTAGTAAGATGTCCTCAAGTTTCAATATGGGTGTGACAGATGAAGGGGATATTTATCCCATAGTGATCTTGGCTTACCCACCTCTAACCTGCAGGCCAGGCTGACAAACCAGACCTGGCAGAAATGCCACATGAGATGAAGCAGATTGGGCAACTACTACAGAATAGAGGTGAAAAGGCTGGCTAGCCTTTGAAAAGGGGAAGAATCATTGGCATCATTGCTTACACCCAAAAAAACAAAGTCTGTACTATTAAAAGGTAGGGGAATAATGTGGGATGCAAGGATGTAAGACTACTTTAAAGCAAAAATGGGAAAAACCTATTGCTTCTGCTTCTCCTGTGCAAGCATTTCAAGGCTTGGCCCTCTGAGCTCACAAAGTCACACCCAGATCTGTTCATTTCAGTGTTTTCATGGACAGGCTGAAAAAAAAAAAAAACAACTCACTTCTCTCCCACTGAGTCTAGCACTAACTGATACACAAACAGCAACCTGAAAGAGCATCCCACTGGCACAATGCTGCCATACCTCTGCCTTAGGAAGCCACCATGGAACTGAATTCAAAGAAAGCCATGATACATCAAACAACTGCTACCAATGGTTTAATTTTCATGCAGGACAACAATAAGTAAAACCAATAATCCTGATTTCATGTTTCTGAAGTGCACAATAGCTAGACAGAAGGGAGCATCAGCCCCAGCAGAAGATGCATTTGTGCAATGGAGGGCACAGAACATGGGCTGGGATTGCAGGGGGCATTTGGGAATGGCAAGAACTCAGTTTTCCCCAGCCAGATGGATTTACCACACTGAGCCAGGTCTGGACAGCACAGCCATCTACAAATGCTGAGGCAGGCCAAGGCGAGTGGCATTCCCTCCAGCTGCCAAATTCCAGGCAATTAGAGCCACTGGCGCCCTCGGCTCCCTGGTGGGTGCCCGGACAGAGGTGCAGCAGCAGGGAAGAGCCTGTTACTGGGGTAGAGAGAGAAGGAGTGCTGCTTTATGGCAGCATGGTAAATCAATTGCATTTTTTATTTCCACTGCTGAATATTATTATGCTCTCTGCATGGCTTTTATGAATGTTTGCCTTACCATAATCTATTTGCCAGAAATCAATAGTCTCTTATCCTTGCAAACTAGTAACCAATGTCACCATCTTTCCAGCCTGCAGATCAACTAGCATTGCCCACTGCATCCAGAGCAGGAAACCTGGCTTCTTAATTGTCACATCTCATACAAATCTTCAGCTAGGAAAGCAGAGAAATATACCCATTGCAAGGCAGCCGCCAACAGCTTTTAAATCAAAGCCTGTGTCTTAAAATACACTTTTCCATTGAGCAAGTACAGAGGTACCATTACAGGCCCTCATAAAAGAAACAGTACCTACCAGGAATATGAGCATTTTCAATTGCTACATCAGAATGTGCTGAGGATGGTATACTCTCAAGAGAAACAGAAGGAAGGGAAAGATGCTCTCACACAATTCATAGGACAGTAGCAAAAATTGCTATTCTAAATGCAAGTAATATAGAAAGGACCAGATGTGAAAGGTGTTGCACATTTATCCAACAGTTTTAAATAGAACAAATTTTTAACTTTCATGAGATAAAAGAAAAGCAGAAGAGACCCATAATGTAATTAAAATGTTAAAAAAAAGATTCATGATACTCTACATATCTCACTGCTATCTCCACAAATTCCTTTCTTCCTCTATCAGCCCTCTGTTGAATAACCAGATTCCAGTCTCCAGCCTTTGCTCCAAAGTTCAGGGCAAGTTCCCTAGAAATTCTTGTTCTGGATTGTTGTTTTTCTTTCCAATTCTTTTCTTCTTTACTACAGAACCTCCCAAAGTAGGAATATTGTTTTAAGGTAACATCTGTATATGCCCATAACTTCCATACTCCTCTTAATTTTGCTTTTGCTTGGTTTAAAAATATTCTCCACAGTAAAGGGGATAATAGTTGTCTTTTCACCTTCTGACACTTATCTCCATTTACTATTTATCCTCCTATTATGTATCTCCCACCAGGCAGCATCTGTGAAGCACTTCTTCTGACCCCCTCCTGCCTCATTTGCAGCTGTGGGGGTTGTATGGAAGAGATTCACTGTGGCTGGCTTTCAGAGCTTCAGACTGCTCCCTCTGACCCTTACTGAAATAAAAATTTATTGTCCAGGTGATGGTGCCTCAGGGTCTTCCAGAAAATCTTTAGGAAGAAGAGATTGCTCATCACCCAGAAAGAGGGTATCTTTGAAAAATGGCAGCCTTTACTGGGGTATATGAGACTACAGGAGGTTCTCTGCTCTATGTGAGCAAGTAAATCCATTTTTCTTCCCATTGGCATGGACTGTATTTTAGCAGAAGTTCCTATGACTGGGTGCTAAATAACCCTAAAACTTAAAATAGCCAAGAAATTCACATGAGCTTCTTTCCAGTCTGCAGCACTGAAGAAACAAACTAAGAGAGGGTTTTATATACAACTTCACGTAGGTAGTGCAGCTACCGAACCTTTAGGAGGGACAAGTTCCAGTTCCTACATGCACAGAGGTGCGTGTGCCCACCAAGCACTGCCATGCCCACTGCCCATCTCCCATCCCCTCCTGAGGGCTCCTGAGCCAGAGCAGAAAGGACCACCTCATGCTCTAGCCCAGGGAAGATTAACCCTGCAGCAGGCTACAAATCCATCTATTCACAGGAACGCCTTTTCCTGCGACCATCTCTGAGCACAAAGTGCAAAATGCAACCTTGTTACTGCCCCAGGCAAACACCCGCCTGCTGCTGTGAGCAGCCCCCATGCTGTGCCCTCCAGGGACTCTCTGTTGCTGTCTAATACTCAACTGCAAACGGGCAAGCGCCAATTTCCACTCTGTCAGGACTAGTAAATTTTATGTTTGTAATTCCTGGTTGGTGAAAAGAAAATAACGGTCTTATTTGTGAAAAGCCCAGGGTTGCTGGTACAAAAACAGAGAACTGGGAAGCTGCTTTGAGCAGCTCTGGATCCATCAGGCTGGGCTCAGATTATACCTCTGCAAAGCCATAAAACTGCTTCTGTGGGGGAGAGCCATCATTCAAATGACAGCCTGAGATAAACCACAATCTGATGACTGTCACAGTCCCTTTGACACCAACACTTAGCATCTCCTAGTGTTTACAGAGTAATCAGTTTAGCCTTCCCAACTGGCTGCATACAAGGCAGCTGCTCATCATGACTTGCATTTTCTTAAAGCCTCACAGAGCAGACACCCAGGGCTCTGTAATTTCCTCCACTCCTTGGTCTCAGACTACTAAAAAGGAAAAAGAAAAATACAGTCATCTGTACAATTCCTGTGTGGTTCTCATTTCCAGGGAATGCTTAGGATTTTACTAGCTATTGGTCGAAGAACAGCCTTTCATATAAACACAAAAGTTAACAGCATCTACAGTACCAGTTAATTTAAAATAAATAATTACAGAAAGAATTTTAAAAAATGCTTATATTACCAAATTTTAGGAAGGTTTTCTCAGATGCTGAAGTTCATATACTTGTAATATACACAGATATCTTGCTTAATGTCTAACTTTTAAAAATAAATAAATTATATAAATAGGCTTCTTTGATTGCTCAAAGAATCCATCATTAAGTACTGGGGCATAGCTTTAGGCATAATTGTACTACTGAATTCATCAGCTGCCTAATCATCCTTCATTCTGGATCTATTTCTGCTAATTAAAAAAACTCCTAACAACTTTTACATAAATACTGTATTTGTTCTCCACAAAGACACAAGCCTAATTTACCAGTGATTAACTGATTATTTAATTTTATAGCTGTCACTGTAAAGACCAGCACCCAGAGCCACCAGCAAAGTCTGTCAAACCCTACCTGCTGTCCCTCACACTTGCCTGAGACGGGCAGCAAGGGTGGCAGCCTTGGCACAGGCTGTGCACACAGGCTCTGCTGATCCTGCTGGCTGTAAAGGACAGGGAAAACCCTCCCTGAGCTTCTGGAAGTGCTCAGACAGGGACTAAATGACCCAGCGGGAGACCAGAAACCTGCTGGCCATACAAAATCTGTCAGGGGCACTACACAGCACAAGAGTTCAGGGTGGTTATACAGCCTTGCAAGACCCTCAGCAGCAAGCTGGAAATTAACTTCAGTGTGTTCCCTTTGCCTTCATCCTCTTGCCTGAAGCCCAGTATAATGTAACTGCAGCGGCGTCCCCTCTGCTTAGACCCCTGCTAACACCAAAATCGTTCACTTTCAAAAACAGCTGTCAGCACTTAAAGACCTGTCTGGCCAGCACTTGGAAGCAGAGGAAGAACTGCCTCAGGTACCACCTGATCCCTCCAGGCACAAGTGCCCTGCTGAGAGCAGAACCCAGCCAAAACTGCATCCTCACCGGCTACCCAGACCTGCAGGGTGAACAGCACTGTCAAGAGGTGATGCAGAACAGCCCTACAAGGAGCAGCTTTTTAAATTTTTTTTTCCTCATAACCCAATTATGTTTAATTGGGAAATCAAATAACTTGAGAAATGTACCTTTAGCCTGGGCAATTTTCATGAATTTTCACCAATTTCCATGCACAGCTGTTGCCAGCCTTGTCCTGGTTCCAGAGGTACATACACTACACACAGCTGTTAAAGCAAGAATGAACAAGGGGAACAGCACCAACATTAATCTGGTAGGCAAGTGCTGTGCAGCTCTCCATAAATTTTCTATTAGAGTATTAATTAGAGACATTACCACTCCCAAACCCTCCACTCCCTGCAGGTGACAGCAGGATAGGCAAATTATTTCCACAGGCAGGGACAGGCATTTAAGATTATTATGGCACCTTGGGTTTTTGTAGCTACGTATTTCAAAAGCAAAAGAGGAAAAACCAGCATAGTCATATTCACTTTTGATAACAGGTGAGGAATGACTTTTAAATATTCCTTTTTTGACCAAACTTAGTAACACCCTCAAATAGGAGAAGAAGTAGGAAGGAGAATCTATTTCAGCTATGGAGCTACATGGTCACCTGCTTTTTCCATAAACTAGACAAAAGAGAGAATTGGGTATTTCCTGAGGCGCTTCTCTTGTTATTACTGAAAGCAATTCCCATTCCAGGGAAGGCATATACAGCCTGTTCCCAGCAAATGAGCAGCAGAGTGCATCCTGGGACCCAGCACATAAGCACATTCCCAAAGTATGGTCATTTGGCTATCACCATATGCACTTATTGCATGACAGAGGACCAACCTAGACTACAGTCAAACAGTAACCCCTGCTGGTTTTCCTCACTAGTACTGATTCACAACATGCAATCCTGTACTACTTCTGAAGTCATTACAGAGTCTGTGCCAATCAAAATTTTCATTATGATGCACTGAATTATGTGCTTAGACATATAACAGAGACAAAACAAATCAGTTACCTTGGTAGACTTCTTCCTAAGTGAATACCCAAGCTGAGGGGATGGTATTTGAGGAGTGGAAAAATTATTTATTATAAAGAGAGAATCCCACGAAGAACTGCATGCATTACACAACTCTGACTTGATGCACCAGAAAAGGTGCAACTCAGCATAACTCTCTGAGGAGGATCTGCCAAACAGTGCATAAAGCTGAGTGTAAGCATGAATGCATCCTAGTGGACTAGAGAGAGAACACTGTTTACAGCTGCAATTAACAGTTCCATAGTTAATGCAGTTGCTGAAAACAGTTTCACACTGATAGGGACTAAAATCAACTGACACCCCTTCTATACACAAATACTGAGAGTACTGAAAAGCACTAATTCTGAACTCGATTAAAATGTGGAAAAAAGCAGTGTGCTGTTAATAAAAGCCAACTTCTTTGCCTCCACTTGACACAGAAAGCACTTAGATGCAATAAATATGCAATATTAACTGAAAATAAAACACTGGCAGCTACCATTTATTTAACATCACACTGAAATGTGATCAGAAAGACAAAACACTGATGTAGTAAGTACAGGTTTTCATCAATATTTACAGAAAAGACATGCCACAAACACTGCAGACAACACATATTTACAAAACATGGTACAGGGAGCTGACTGCCTAGCTCAACTAAGGACAGATTATAATCTTATATTACATTATAGATAATACCTTAGGTATCAACTAGAGGATATAGAAACAGTAAGTTTATGACTGAAGAAATAATGATTCAATTCTCATCAAGAAGAGATTGCTTATAGATTTCAAATTAGATTTTCTCCACACAATTTCTTCTACAAAAATCCAGTGCATTTTTGAAACTCTAATCTAGGGACATAAAAAACCAGACACATAACTTTATACACTACAGCTGTGCACTGCATTTTAAAGGTACTGATTTATTTGAGGAGTAAGATATATACATTTTTGCTCAAGTGGTTCATGCTGATTTGTGGTTTGCAGAGCCACACAGAAGTGCTGGCCTGAAGTAGAGGAAGAACAGTTTTGGTACGTGAATCAATGCAACTGAAATGTTCAGAGTTCAATGATGTTTTTCTAAATTTTAAAGCTAAGTCAATGAATGGTCTGGATGGAGGAAACAGGGACGTCAGGCTCTAGCTCTGCCATATATTATTACATAAATTACAGTCCACTTCTGCACCTGCAGCATTGATCCACAAAAAAAAAACGGATATTCCTGGATATTCTTCCCAACTTATATTGATAGAAAACACTCCAGGCATAGGCAGCCTGTTCCTGGGTACTACTATGGCTTCTAAAATGACAAAGAAATCTTGAAGCTGCTGGAATATAAACCAGCATACAAAGTGGCAAACCTAGGATTGCTTATAAAAAATGCCTGAGAGACTGGTTAAAATGTGTATTTCTTACTGGAAGCAATTTGAAAGGGTATAAAGCAAATATATTTTACTTAATGTAATATAGTTCATATATATATTAAACATAAATCCAGACCTGAATTTCAAATCACAGTATCAAGCACGATGTTAATGACCTGAACCAGAATAACACAAGTTTTAATACAAATTATTACATTTTTGCTGTTACTCTTTATCATAAATGTTGCTACTTAAAAAACTCAAATCTGTCAGTAAAAAGATACACGCTTATTTATGATGTTAGAATTACATTTTAGAATTATATGTGATATCTGAATATGCAAACAGGTGATCAGAAGAAATAATATTCAGGAACATTTAATTATAATATTCCTCAATGGAAATAATTTCTATTTATTACCATTTTACAACTACAAATTGCACAACAGTGTTGCCGGATATTATAATAGACTGAAAAGAACAATGTAAACTTCAAGAATTTTTGCAACATTTCATATAATTTCTTAATATTCTAATTTTATTACCATTATGATGTTAAAACTATAGGGCTCCCCAAAAGGCATGTAAAATCTGAAAACTGCAAAAGAAATAAATCACAGACTGAATTTAGATCAAAGTTTACTTTTTGCTATAGAAAAAAGAAACACATACACAACTGGAATATCTACTTCTTCTCATTTACTAAGCAATCTTTTACACCTCTACAGTCAACTTTTCAGAGACACTGGCTGGATCTTCTTTTGGATGTTACATTTGCTAGTGAAATGACTGATGGACTGAAGCCAGTGGCAAAATTCCTACAGCAACTTAATGAGACCAGAAATTTGATTCTGAACATTCATAATCTCCTCTCTTAACTTTTCAAGTGGCAAAGTCATTCCCAAGTATGAATTTCTTTTCAAAAGTGGGTGACATCCTCCCATCCCAGCAGCAATAGAGCTTACCACATGCAATCACATATGGTGCTCAAACATCATTGCCATCTGAAATCCAACAATTAATAGTTACCAAGGAACTGGAAGGGTTTTTGACAAGGCAACATTGCTGAAATGCATTATCGACTCAGATTTTTATAATCCTTTGAAATGCATGCTTGAATTGCAAAAGAGAGCCATCACAAATGCATACATTTTTTAGGTCTCCAAAAGCTGTACCTCACGGTATATTTCAAATCCTTTACATATAGCAGGAGAAAGCAATCAAAGAGATGGGAGAATAACAAGGATTAACATGTTTGCTCTTTCTTTAAACGGACTGAGTCTCTGCCAGGGGTTTTTACAGCAATTAGTTCCAGCCTATGAAAGGCTAAGACATCAATACCACTTTTTCACATTCTCCTTGCCAAACCAGACACTGTGTTTCAAGCCCTCCATTTCTAAATCAAGTTCACTTCTAAATATACCCTGCCATGCCTGCACACAGAGGGCACACACCTGTAGTCTTTTACCACTGGCTAGCTCTACTCCTGTGCCAGGGAAAGGGCTGGATAGCTGCTGGTCCAGGACCTGGCTGTACATAGACTCTTCCAGTGATGGGGGCTCATTCCCAAATACACCAGTGAGGAGCACAGACTTGTAGCAGATGGACAGAAAAGGTCCCTGCATGGGGCAGCTTTTCTTTCTGCCCGCTGGCCTCAGCATGAAGCCGCTCAGTGCTCCTTCTGAGCCGCCAACACAAAGCTGCACAAGGCTGGAATACCAACCCCCCCAGATCCCTGCATCCATCTTCCCTTAAAGACACCACCAGCACATTGCTGGGGAGCCCTGTGGCAGCTGGGAACATGCAGAGAGGTTTCCTTCACAGAGTGAGGAGGTGTTACATTGGACTGCACATAACTTGGCTTCTCCCTTGAACTGCGCCAGCGGGAAACCGAAAAAGCCTTCCAAAACATTTGGACTGGGTAATCCTGCTCCTGGAGGTCTCTCCATGCCTCAGGCAGATGGCAAAACCAGTTTCCACTCTGCAGGTGCAAAAGAGTCAAGCCAGAACTCTTCAGACACTCAGCAGACATCAGGCACCCCTGAGTGGACTCAGCCCTGAGTGACTTTGTGTGCCAATGTCCCCCAGGCTCTGCCATCCTCAGCGGGGCTCAGCTCAGCTGCTTGGACATGCTGCTGTCCCAGCCAACACAAGGCATCATCTAGGGATCAGCACTCACCCCTACTCTTCTGTGCAAACAGAAAATGCAAGTACTGAGCCAGATATGCAAAATCAGAAAATTACCTGAACTCCACCAGCAGCTTAATATAACTTGCCTGCCTCTGGAAGAAATTTGGGAGCTTTTAGAGGACTCTTGCCACATGTAGGCTGTGGGGAAGGTGATATGCAAAAAGAAGAGTGATGTGCAAAGTAAGTTCCTCCATGTCCTCATCTGTGTTTCACTCTCATGCAGTCTTCACTTTGTGCTATGGCAAACCATTTCTCTGAGGACCATAAAGCACATATGGGGAAATATGTAGAATACACAGTGTGAAGCTCCTGTTCTTAACACTGCATGTAAAATGAAGCTGAAAGAGTGAGGTTTTTGCTAATGAGACAATCAAATGGCTCACTGCTGTCCTAAAAGCTGGTTCCACTCCTGGCCACGCTCTTCTGCTGCCAGCCTGGTGCTGGCTCTGGCATTTGAGAGACTGCAGAAGCCTTTTCACTTGAGCTCAGCAAAGACTCAGAAAGGTGGATGTCTTTGGGCAGTTTAATGAGCTGATTAAGCTAAATACCTACTCAGGAAAACTTAATGGTGTGCAGCTACATACTCAGCCAACTAGGAGAGCTGAGTACTCAAGGGGATGCAGCGCAAACACAGGGGCAGGAGAATAATCTTCCCCTTAGCTGGTGGCTTCAGTTATCTTACAGAATTTCACTGATAAATGCTAGATCACAACCATCCCACAACTCTTTCCTTTAACCTGACCTGAGATACTTCCACCACCAAAAATATAAATAAGAAGTAAAATTACATAGGTTTGCTCCCTTATCCAGTTCATCCTACACCTCTCCTCAAAGTGTAGACATTTATTAGAACATCAACTAATGTGTTTATGTTTTCTTTGCACAATAGTTACCCTCCCTTTAGTCACACAAAAAGACTGACAGTAAAGCATACAACATTTTCCCCACCATTAATATATTATTCTGCACTTAGGTTAACCTCTCAACTCTCTCTGTAGACCAATACACTTATAACAGCCAAAGCCTTTTTCTACCTGGTATTTCTTGACCTGGAGTTCTTAAACTCCGTCAAGTTCTGCCCATTTCCTCTGCTGAAATGGCTGACATCCCAGCTTTTATCTTCTTCCATACTTTCTTTTTCCCAAATAACAGCCTAACAAAACTGCCCAAAAACTTGCTCTTCACGTCTAACAGATCACCACACAGTCTTACATACACAGACTGAAAAAAGGGACTGAAGAAAGTATTCTACAACATCCTCATGTTAAGTCTTACAAGACTCTGATTTCTCTGGGTACACTCAATCTCCTCCTCATGGGAACACAATGTAGACAGCAAGGGCAGGAGAAAAAAATTAACAAAAATCAGACAAAAAACCCCACATTTTCTGTAAACTTTCCTATGTTTTTATGTTTTTCCATTTGAACTTTCCAATGAATAAAATCAGAAAAATATTTTCCTTCTTGTTCTTCCAATTCTTCATATTTAATCTCAGTAAAAAACAATTCTTTCAAAATCCAATACTTGAAATAATAAAAAGAGGCATTCTAACAGGCAATCCAATGATTTTTAAAATTCTGTGGTATTTCAACAACTATTTAGTCGAAAACAATATCCACAGTCCACTGTTAATCTTCCTTTGCTACCACAATTACAACTTCTCCTTGTACAATATGCAATATTAGATGTATTTTAGTCACTGACAGATCATCTGTACCTTTCTAGCAAGGGCATGAATACACAGTCAGGTTCAGAAAACCTAGTGCATGAAAAACCCACGAGCAGATAAAAGTTTGACATACATGGCTAATTGATAGCAGACAGAAAGCAATGGCCAAAAGCAGCCCAGGCTGCTGGCAGAAGACACACAGCTGCCCCACCACTGCTGCAGCAACTCTCCACATTGGCTAAACAAGAATAGCAGTAGCAAGGGGAATGGCAGGCGAGGTGGGAAGTTTTCCAGAACGAGATTTACAATCCAGCTATTTAAATATACCTTGCATAATAGCAGATGAAAAGGGGTCAGTACTAGGACAATACTCTGCCAGACTCAGAATATAAAAATAAAGCAGACAGCTTGAATGTGAAGTACAATTTACACACCACTATGGACAGAATTCTTACTTTTCCAGCACCATGTGGATTTTTCTATCTTTTCTAAAAACCTTTCTTTTGTTAATTTCCATCCTTCTGCCCCTGTAAAGGGTTATAAAAATCTGTAGCCAGAGAGGAAGCAGATAAAAAAATTAAAAGAAAAAAAAGTAGGAAAATGAAAAAAGAAGAAAAGAGAAGGCAACGTGATGCACCAATTGTTCAGAGCATGTTTACAGAAGGTGAGTGGTGGGATGAGGCTGTGAGCAGGAGAGCAGACAGCCCTGCTTTCTCAGCCAGCAGGGCTCTCTGGCAGCTCTGGCAAAGATCACACCCTGGCTGATGGGGCACCACTGACCTCAGCAAGATTATTCCCTCCATCACTCATGGATGTGAGTGCTGCTCTTTCTCAGTCCTCTCAAGAGGTCACCATCTCCCACAGGCTACCACACCAAACTCCCAGGCTTCTCCTGGGCCAGGCTTAATGGAAAAGCTTTACAAAAACCAGAAAGGAAGGTGGGAACAGCCACAGCTACTCCCAATAATCACAAAATTAGTGTCTTCTGAGTCTCTCTCAGCTGTATTCATCAACTCTGGGGTCTGGATTTTTTCCACAGGGCTGTGAAAAATCAATGAGATTTGTGCTGCAAACTGCTCATTATGACAGGGAAAGCTCTGCAATGAAATTGATTTGTGTAACTCCACCACTACTTACACTCCCCCACAGTTTTACGGGGCAGACATTCAAAAACTAAGACAAAAAGGTGTGAGAGCTAAACCTCCTAAGTTAAGTTTTCCTTATTAAACAAAATTAGCTTTGAAACAGTTCAAATGAAAGCAAACAGCAGAGATGTAGAGTGCAAAATAATTCAGTAAATGAATGAAACCAGATTAATACATTTTATAAATTACATGCAGCAGCAAAGATTAAAGATTCTGATCTGTCCCCTGTGTTTTGTCCTCATTTCACCTCCTCACAAGCGTAGCACTTGACTATCTGTATTTCCATAAAATATCAAACACTAAATATGGAAAGTCTAATATGAATATGGAAAAGAGAAAGCCACAATGTGAAACGAAAAAGCTGGCTGTCACTCTAACCCACAACCAATAGATAAGTGGTTGCACCAAAATAAGTCCACCCTGAATTAAGAGCCTTGGTTGGTTCAGCAGATGCACCACACAATAGACAAAGCACTGAAGCAGGAATTGAGAACTGTTTTCTGTCCTTGACACTTCACTTTTCAACATGATTTGTGACAAATTATGTCTTGTGGAGGGAAAAACAGGCACTCACAACTGCTGACTCAAATGCTGAAGTTTTGGGTCACAGGCTGCCTGTTGCTTTGAACGAGCAAGATGGGTGTCCACCCACCAGTGAAGATTAATCACTGCTGTAACACCATTGGTAATGAAAGAACTACAAGAGGATCTTGTCATTTAAAGCACTTGGAGCTGCAGCCTCTCCTTCCTACAGAAAGTGCTCAACTTTGGTGGGAAATGGCACACACATACCAGAACTCCAGTTCAGTATCTGCAGTGACATCAAACAGCAGACACCAAGGAAGACCACAGACACATTCCAGCATTTGGAAGCAGGACAGTACACACTCACATCACAGTGCTGCACCTGACTGACAGATGCATCTGAATGGCATCTACCTGACTCACAAGAATAACCAAGCACAAGTCCAGACACATGTGCAATTACAGGTACAAGAACCCTCACGACATCACACAAGAATCGCACACCCATTTTACTCTTCTACTAACTGTTCTACTAAATCTCTGCAAATCCTAACCTGAACCAGTAGAAACTTTATTACATAATAAGATACTGTATAACAGTTAAATAATGACAGTTATCATCTATACAATAAAGTCTTTTTAAAAGACCAAAAGATACAAAACTCATCCAGTTTCATTAGATTAAATGACCTTAACAGACAAGCTTTGTCTCCACTACCATTAATTAAGGAGATTCAGAACACGTTTCAGGAACAAAGTGACCAAGCCCACCAAAATGGCTTGCTTTGCTTTCAATCTGCTTGGCTGCACTCCATTCTGGGTCAATTTGTACTTATTCCTAGACAAAAAGCACAAAATACAACCAGAAGAGTAGGTATTATCACATGGACTGTAACTCTTTTCCTCCTATTACCATCCTAGTAGAGCTCAAAGACCACTCCTCAAACATCAGGAATGTATTGTGCAAATGTCATCAAGTGAAGGAGAGAGTTCAATTTCCCCAAGAGACACTTCCACGAGAGAAAATGATAGACTTCATAACAAGTTTGCAATGCAAATAAGCAAGTTAAAAGCCTTAATGGTATGACTCAACACCATTTTAAGTGGGCAGAAGTGTTCTGTTACGTCCCATTGCTAATTTCTTCTTAAACATTAATTATACTCTAGTGAGAGGATTTATGTATTTGCAAGCAGGTATCATTGGCCTGTTGAAACAATCATGTACGTAGTACATTTCCTCATAACAACAGAGGAATTTCTGTTTTCTGAAGACTATATTCATTGGTAAAAGCACATAATATATAAATGTATCTATAAATACACAAAATGTATAATAGAATTTTTTAGTCACAAAATTCAGGAACAAAGGAAGGTACAGACATGCAATATAGTATTTAATTTCTGTGTTCCACATTACATTTCTTTAAGAAGTGACTGGATTAATGGTCTCCTATGAAAGAAGACAATTAATTTCCATGGAGAACTTTTAAGCATACTTATGAAGGTTTACATAGTGTGCAGCAGGTAGAAGTTATAGCAAGCAGCTTGGTGTCTACAGCTGAAGAACAGACTGTAATGAGGAACAGAGTGCAAGCACAACTGAGCCTCAGAGAAAATGGAAGGAGTCTCTCCGGGACAGAGAGGACTGCAAAGAGTTTTAGGCAACTCAGAAATTCACTGAATTGGATAAAATCTGCTCTCAGGTTAAGACCCACCTGCAGAAACAGAGTAGAAAAGAGCAAGTTGCTCATAAGCTCTCTTATTTGCAATTTTTTTGTTTAGCATATTTTGTAATTTTTTTTCTATTTAAAAAGTTAATTATTCCAGTACTTATTAAAATAAAATCTTGCTTTCAGAAATTAAAAGCATTTATGGTTTTCTGGAGTAGTTCACCATTGGAAAAGGTCTAGGCACATCCAACACCAAGCTCTGGGTAATTCAGTGTCATCTCAGTTCCCCACCAAAAGGATAATATACAGCAATCTAGTTTTGTCCTAGAACCAAACTGCCAAATGCACAGTGGCTGGAATTCTTTTGGATGAGCTAGTAGCTACACACATATGTAACAAGCCCAAAATACTAACTCAAATGCATGAAATCATGACTTTGTCTTTATTTCAGAAGTCAAACTCTTGTCAGACTGGATTTTGCAGCACGAAGGAATTGGAAAACCCTGAGCAGGACCTCTAGACCAGGAGAGAAGTAGGTGGCAAACTGTATGTGATTTCACAGTCAAAATCAACAGTACAGTAGGACCAGATTACAAGGGCTGAGGACAAAGGGACCACATCTTACTTGTTCAATATACCACTCTTAAAACATATGAACAAAGAGTAAACTGCCCAGGTTCATACATGGTACCCCTTTAGGAAGTGTGTTTACCATCCTGTGAGAGCTGAAGTAGCAGCACCAAATGCTGGCAAGAGCCAAGTTCTCCTCCTGTAGACCTCCAGTGCTTGGTTATATTGCTCTGACATGCCCATGCTATTCCCAGGACAACACGAATATTTCTACAAAAGGTTGTGCTTTGTGAACGTACCAGAGGAGGGTAGTATTTGCTTGGGCATCTCTCTATGGCACCATTGTGCTGCTTAGGAATGCCCTAAAATAGCAGATCAACTGCTGTACAGTTCTGTTAATATGCATGTCAATGATTTACTCAGTCTGAGAAGTGTCTTGGTCCCATACAAGTCTACTATCAGTTTTTTACCCTTTTTTCTGATCTCCAGATGACATTCAGTTTGGAAGAGTATAATGGTCAGCGAACCTCTGGCTCCCTCAACACCAAAATTTATGATACAAAATGGACTTTCAATGCGCAGCAGAGCGTCTGGTCTCTCAGCATAACCTCAGGATATTAGAAGATATATTTTGACATAGTAAATTCACCCAGTTGCCCCCCTATACATTCTTTACTTTCTTTACATTTCTCACTAAAATATTAGCAACAAATCTTGTACTACCGTGGGACTGCCTTTTTCCTTTCTATGAAATGACACTACCACTTCTCATTCTTCTGTTTCCTCATTAACAAGAAATCTGTAGGCTTGAAATCTCAACAATTATGAAAGCAATCACAATTTACAATCAAAATAAGATTAAAAACTGGTTAAACTAATTTACCATGCTATTTTCCTCAAACAGCAAAAGCTAGAAGCCTGCTGAAATACAGCAATCTCATCACAGCAGCGAGCGTTCTTTGCTTTATGCTGCTCTAGCAGCTGCAGCCCATCTATTTGTTTTATTTGGCCTTTTGAACATCTGCATAACTTGCATTCTTCAGATACTAGGTTACTTCTTTCTCTGGATGTGGGGGTGGACAAAAGGGAAGGGTGACAGAGCCCTACAATGTACCCGATTTTGAAATCCACCATACCTGAAGTCAGACACACAGATTCATGTGCTTTAGATATTTTGTAGTCATAGAAAAAAATTGAGAAAAAAAATAATTTTCAGGTATAACATTTAACAAGTCACTTCTAGGTACGTATAACAAAATTATTAGTAAGAAAACCAGCACAACAACAATGTATTCACAGCTCCAAAAACATTAATTCAGTCAACTCCTATGGCTTTGTGGAAGTTATAGTCTGTGCAGAGCTAGAAGAATAATTAACAGATCGCCTCTGACCTAAAGTCTGCTAATTATTACAACTAAGTCCCTTAGCACAGTGATAGCACAGTAAATGGGCGTAAAACATGCAGGTCTTGCCACTGATACTGCTTAGCCACTTTGTTAGAAGTGTGGGTCAAAACCCACCACCTAGAATTATGTGTCCTTGTTTTTCCTCCCCAGCCAGTACTCCTCATAGGCTTCACTGCTTGCTCAAATGGTTTGTGACAAGCACAGGAAATGAGAGAATGAGAATCACTGACACTGGTGACAGAGGAAGCCAGGCAGTGAGAAGTTTGCAAGATTGTTTGCTACTGTAATTTTCCTTGGTGCATGAGTTAATGCTGCACCAAATTGTACTAAGTCCTACCTACAGTCACTACAAAAACCAGCAAAAGCTGCCCCAGACTCAGGGTCAGTATAACCTGAAGGAAAGCACAAATCAGTAAAATACAGATCTGATTCACAGCCACTGTAAACTACCAGCGTTCCAGAGGATTCACAGCAATTTACATAATTTGTCTTATTAGTCCAAACAATGGTAGTTCACCAAGTCTCTAACACAGGCTAGTAAAGATACTAGGAAAAAGCCCTGAAACTAGGGTAGGCAGTGCCCACTCTCCAGGAAAGGGCAGGCATACTAGAGAAAGGAAGAACCAGAGCTGCAGCAACAGCCATCAGCCAGAAGCAGCCATGACTAAATAATACATCAAATTAAAACACATGTAAAACCATGTCATATTTCCCACTGCAGTCCAACTGCATTTGGTTAATAAAAAATAGTTTCTTTCAATAGGCTTCAACTTCTTTCAAAGTTACATCTCATTTCTAATTAGTCATGAAGATCAGATTACAAACTACCTGGTCTTTTCACACATTGCAACACTCATTAAGAACCAATGACTCCTGACCTTGGATTAAGAAATCTGAGGCTGGTTACATTGTCAACCTGAAATGTATGACACTTTATTGCTCCACCAAAACATTAAATGAAACTTTGAAGAAATGTTCACATCCACAAAAAAAATATTTTTCCAACTGCACTGTCAGACCTAATTAAAATCCCTCTACCTAAAAATCTTGTCCTGACAATTAAACAGAAATCCCTCTGCCTCTCCATTTTTACACTAAATACTAGTTTTAAATTTCTAAAGTGGAGAAACATCAAACCAAAATTCTTTCTTTAGGTGATTTATTTCTCATTTTTGCTAAGATTACTTTAATGAACAACTGCAGTCCCTGAAAGAAGACAGCAACTGGATAGAGGCATTACAACAGCTCCCTTCTCTTTTCATCTGGCACATAGGTAATGCTTCAAACATCCTCAATTTCCTATAGCCACAGGGGACTTTAAAGGAATCCAAGAGAAACTTGTACACACTACTGAAAATCATCAACTATTGCAGCAGCCTTCTAGTTTCACCCATATTTACCACTCACATCTTCTGTCACATAGGGAAGAGTGGTTGTGGATGACATCAGACATTTCAAGAACCATTTCACATATTCACCTCTTCCCTGAAAACAGCTCATCTCCATGCATGTGAGAGAGCTGGAAAAAGCTGGAGGAACTCTTAAGCAAGAATGTTTTGCTACTGAACTGGGCAAGTAAAACTTATTATAACAATTTACAAATGACTAAGAAAAGACAAGTCTTAGTTAAATTGCTTGAAATTTCTTGCATAAAGAATTCTCTGTCTGAGAGAGGATGTTATGAGGAAGAAAAAGAAATGCAAGAGAAGACAGATGAATATCTAACCACAAAAGCAATCGATTTGGACCATTTAGAGAACAAATCCAAAATCTGCAAATGGACTTCTGATTTCATAACAGAAGTACCAGTCAAGTTTAACTGTTTTCATCCACAAAAAACCTGCCCTCAATATACAGCCAATGTGTGTCAGTATCAGTAATAACACTTTTGCACTAATGTGCAATAAATTACACTTTCTTCTTTCTGAAGAAGTTTTTTTAATCAACTACAATCTGACCTTATTGTGATGCCTCAGTATATGAAATGTATGAAGGATTTTGATTCCATCAGTTTTATTTCCACAGTTTTAGCCTGTTTGATTCTAAGTAAAATACTAATGAACTCCTTTAAGCAGTCCCTTGACTTCACTGGGGAGCACATTACCTACGCCTCTGATAGTGCAGGCACATGTTGAAGAGCACAAGAATGCTGCAGCCTTTGAGGTTACAAGTGTTTTTTTATTATCATAGCAGCAAGTCACACCATGAATTGCAATAAAATCCCTTAACATTTTATTCATATTCACGGTCATATTAGGTCAAGTGCTTGTGAATAAACTCTAGAGGATGGAGGTCTGGCTTTGAGACCATTGTTACCAATTGGTTGCATTTTAATAGATTTATTATCCAGCTCAAATTGCAGAGCTGTGACTTAATTTCATCAGGGACAAAATGTTTGTAAGATAACTTTGAAAAGAGCAAGAGGAAGAAAAATAAATATGTATCTACATAAGTATTCTTAGAGCCTCCCAAATATATTAGATGATGATGTTGTTCTGGTAACTGTGACACCACACCAGTACAACACATGCTTCAAGTTACTCCACTAATAATCATGTTTTGCCACAAAAAATGCAGACCAGTGTTAGTGATACAAGTATTTACAGTCTTCAAATATAATAACCAAAACCAGATACATTTGCTCTAGATAAAACCCTTGTAAATACTGCTGCTCCTCAACAATGTGGTACAAACACAGCGTCAGTATTTTTTGGATACCAAATTTTAAAAGACTGTCAGCTCCTCACAGGATAGCCAATATCCTGGTTTTTTTCTAATCTTAATGCCAGCCAGTTTGCTCAAAGCGTTATTTAATCTAATTATGGAATATCTCTCATAGCATAAATATTCCAAGCTCTACAGCAGGCTTCCATTTGTAACTCAAGAGTAGTATAAAAACAAGAGTTAATTGCCTGTACAAATATTTCAGGGTAGCGTTTACGTAATCTACAGTACATTAAGTACCAGAGTTGTGCTCTACTGATAGGTGAAAGAACAACTCTGAAAGGCAACTGCGTTGCCAATTAGCTTTCAACAAATATGTACACAAGCTGTGCTTGCAGGCTTGTGCTCAGCTTCCTCATTCTCCCCAGACTGCCTGCTTTTATAATGGTGAACTCCTTTCTACTCAAATGCCCAGCTAGCTTCACACTGCTGCAACAAGGGAAGATGGCATATTTTATTTAGTTGGAATTGTAACCCATCCAAATTTAAGATCATGAATTGTGACCCAAGCACAAGGACCGAACACAAATTCCTCAGTCATATATGAGCAGAGGGGGAAATAAAAAAAAAGAAATTGAAAAATCTTCTGTTGTAGTTATTCCAAAGAGGATGAGAGTTTGTTTGAGAAAAACATCCCATAAGTCCCAGCTCCTGTGTGTCAGTCCTCCTCAAGGAGGCTGAGCCAAGAACATGTACACCCACGTGCATTAGCTCTCTGCAGCAACACTATGTTTTTACCCAACAGTCCTACACAAATTAAGAAATAAACCTAAGTTCACAAAACCACATGAAGAGACTAATGTTTGCAGTCTTTGGGCAAACCTGCATGCTGCTCCACCCAGAAAACAGATTTCTTTTAACTCAGGAAAGCTGATTACCTTGGGCAGAGGCCTGTGCCTATGACACTGCTGCTTTTCTTTGGGTACCCAGATTTTGTCACTGGGCAGTAGTTTGGGTGTCACTGGACAACAGTGTGCAAATCCTTCATTTTCTCTTCAGAATTTGCTTTGTAGACAACTGCTACCCACACTGTACTAGAGTGGGTCTAAAAGAAATATTTTGCAACTAGCTTTCCAATAAACGTTAAAACATATCTTTCTGCAATGCTTTAAAGCTTCAGCCGTTTGCATAAAATATTTTTATCCCAACTTTCCCCTTCCCCCCCCAAATAAAAAAAAAAAAGTTATTGCAGTTACTAAAATGGAAACATTCTGCAGAATCAAGAGAGTTAAACCAATTCCAGAATTCTGCTTCATAAATTCCTTTGGCTCACATAATTTATGTTATATAAATTGTAATTTTGATAATAAGGCAGCTGAAAATAAGTCTAGTCTTGTAAGTTGTGTGGGTGTATGGTTATGCTTATATAAAAGTTTAGTTATCCACATTACTTCATAAACGTATGTTTAAGTATGTTTTCATGGATATCTATCCTCTCTGTGGGCATGTTTTCTTTCAGTATTTAAAAAAAGTATCCCTACACCATATAGTGTAAAGCTTGTGAAACGTTTTTGTTAGGTAAAAGTCAGCAAAGCCAGTTCTTCAGCTAGTAACCTCATGCTATTAAATGGGCTGGAGAGAGAGGGAGAGGAAGCAGGCATGGTGAGACATGAAAGTAGAGCAGGGAGCAGAGTGGCCTTGCTACTGCTGTGCTAGCAAAGCAACTTCTCTTACATTTTCTGTAAAGCAGTCCATATCTGGCTCCATTGCAACAGAAATCATTCTTGGCAGCCTAAAGGTAGCAGAACAACCAGCTGCTCCTTTGATGCATTCATGTGTGATGGTCAGTTTAACATACTGACAATAGGTGGGTCCTTCGTTTGCTGATGCAGTGAATGGCACAAACAAGCCCCCTACTTTTTTCCTCTTTTCAATGACTCTTTTGCTTGTATAGCTTAGGTTGCAGCTAAGCCTGAGCAAAGGAACACCTCCTTGCTCCTGGGTGTGACGGGCCACTGCCACCCATGAGGGAGGATGAGCAACAGCAGTCCCAGTGCCACTGGCTGGGGTGAGAGCTATCAGCACCTCTTCACCTTCCCTGACACTTCCTCCAACAAAACAAAACCTCCTGCTCGAGTGCCTTTAAGGGCCTTTAACACAGGGCTTTAAAGCCCAAGTTCAACTTTTCAAATAAGGAAGGGGACTCAAAAACTCATTTCTGATGCACCTCTTCCAGATAACAGCAGCCTTGGGATGAGTAACCCATGCACATGGCAGGTTAAAGAAGAAAAATTATAAAATGCTAAATACACAAGTTACTTGGGATGCATTGCAACAGAATCAAAATAAAAGACTGAAAATACATATGGTGACTGGATTAAAGCAATTATTAAAGAAGGGCCATAGGAGAAAAATATTTTGCAGGAATAATACCAGCCTTGTAAGAAGCTATGTTATCTTTACATTATTTTTTAAGTTTCAGATTGTGTGTGTATATACACATAAGCATACAGATTCACATATCATACTGCAGTATCTAAGTAGTCAGACTGTTTTATTATCTCCAATTACTCACACAGTAACATATGTTGCTCTGTTTCAGCTTATATTTAAATGTACATAATCATTATTCTCCATATACTTCAAAACTTCCTTGTCCTTCCCCACACACTACATACATTAGACCTTTCCAATTATATCAACTGCAGTTTTATTCCAATGTAATGATGGAACAACTTGTAAATGATACATATATAGAACGAGCTATGCACCAAACTGTATTTTCTCCTCCAAGAAAAAGGTCTGAAGATGAACAAAAGATTCATGCTGCTGCTTTTAAATAAAATACAGTTGTATCTTTTTGTTTGTATTGAGTTAAAAGTACTCATTTGCTTTAAGAAACATATTCTTTAAAACTTCTCTTTTAAACTTCTCTTTTATGTTTGTGCAACTGTCAAGTTTGTGACTTTTAACATTATTATAGTGGTAATAACATGAAGAGGGAAAAAATAGACTTAAGAAATATGAACATCTCCAGTCCTCTGCCATTCCCTCTAATCCTTTACAGCAATATAATTTGTGGTTAATGCTAAATATCTAGTGGAATTATTGAAAACAGTACTTGGCCCTATCCACGCACCTTGATATTAAAGTGTTGTCAAACTGCTTTTCTTGCTACAGCAGTTTAAGAAAATTAAACCAAAGGCAAGAGGAAAATTCTGGAAAACTAAGGATGTTCACACATAAGGATCTCTAAACTCTTCAGAGTTATGTGAACACAGTACCCACCCAAATCCCTAACAGCCAAAAATTATGCCAGTTGCAGAAGTTTTCTCCTGGCAGGTCACTTGCTGCCCAACAAGTCACTTACAGAAAAGCCCCTTGCAATGTCCCACCTCTCTCACGCCTCAGAACCACAACAAACTTTTCAGGCAGCATCCTGGGCATTCTACTGCTTCCACACTGATAAGGTGAATGTGGCAGCATGCCCTTAAAATACCACCTGAAAATATAAAAGCACCCAAAACAACCCAACTAAGAGACTCTTCATATTGATAACCTGCTGCAGAGCTGAAACCAGCCTACATCTATTGAAATACATGTAAGGTGGCTGCTTGGCAGATTAAAGCCAGGATTGCTTTGATTTGTCTTCCTGCTTCACCACTCCTCCACTGTGAAAGATGGAACTCACACTGAAAATTCTGGAGGGGAAAGCTTGCACCAAAACAGGGAGATCTGTAGCAAACCAGAGGTGGTCCAGGCACATACTGCTCCCTCCCTGATGTTGATGTGCATATAGAATCTCTGGCATGTTATCTTCTTCCAGAGTTCCCCCTCAATGCTCCTGCACTTGGAGCATCCAAAGAAGACCTTCTGTGGTGACACACAACCAGGCCCTGAGAAGGTCCTAGGCTCCATCCCCAGCAGCTGCACTCAGTGGCTGTGGCATGTGGGCATGGCTGGAGATTCAAGGCAGCAGCCAAAGCTGAACAGGGAATTTCAGGGCTCTCTGCCTCTGCTGGGGTGACTCCAGCAGCTGCTTCATCAGAGTGCAATGGGCAAAAACCAAGGCAAGGGGAGCAGCAAGAACAGCAAATGTTGCTCAAAAGGATTTTATGTTTCTTCTACGTGCAATAAATGTGTAGAGGGAACAAGCTGATTTTAGCACCCTCATTCTTCCATGTTTAGTCGCATTCCTTTTCTGCTATTTAACTCCTCCCATCTCAAAACCAAACAAATCCCACAACAAAAGAACCCCAAATATCTGCCCTAATTTCTAAGTCAGGAATACTTCTTCAGTTCTTGGACCCAAAACTGCACTAAGTTTGCAGAATTTTACCTCAGTTTCTGATGCAGCACATTAGTTTTCGACTCTTAACATTTGTCTCTCGGTAACACTGATCTCTAATTGTGCTAATTTTAGAACAATCTGAATCAATCCTGAAAACTGAACAAAACTATTGAAGCACTATAGATAAAGCTCAGTTAAAATTCTGTTAGCTTTTCTTGACTGATATTTGAAACCATACTACTCATCAATATTATGGATTAATATTGACTTTTACTCTTCAGCTCATAGTATTTCTCCAGCTATATTTAATGGCTATTACTAAAATTATCTGCATTTTAATTTTTCACATTTTTCTACTACTTTCCCAACAGATTTCTTTTATTATCATTTTTTTGGCCCACTGCCCTTCCTTACAGTGTCCACAATCCGTGGAGAAGAGATTGCTGATGGCGTTATCACAGGCAAACAGAATGAAGCTAATGGTAACAGGCACTCCTTGCTAGGTAATTATTATAGGAGAAGGAATGCAAATGAGCCCTAATCTGTCTCACACAATGGCAGAGGTCTCAGATTTGCATTAAACCTTTTGCAGCTCTCCCAGATTGGGGACTGCAGATAACAATGCATCTGCAGCCCAGGCTGCCCCAGCAGTTATTACATTGTGCCCCAGCAGGTACAGTGTCCCTGAATGACTCTCTCCACCCCCTTTATATCTCTGGTCCCCTCCTCCTTCTCTCCTTCCCCCCAGCTTTGCAGGAAAAAAAGCCAATTGTGGATGCCATTTGGCTCGATTCATGTTTACAATGAAGAAGAAAGCAGCACTGTTTGGTAATTATAAGAGGGAAATGGACATCAGGAAATCTCCATTCTATTCCCAGCTATGTCGTTCACTTGCCAGGGAACTGAAGGAAAATAACTTTGCTTTTCTGTGCATCCATTTGTTCAGTTAGAAATACAGGGTTAGCATTTGTAGTGGCCCAACAGACTCTCATTTTACAAAGGCACCTGCTGAACACTTTCAGGAAGCTAATGCTAGACTTCACTCAAATCTAGCCTGAGCCCATGATAAGCTGCGGTCCTTCAGAAGAACCACTGCCTAGATCTCCATTCCCCATCTGATAATAGGTTGTAAAGAATTATATTCTTTTCCAGCACTGCGTTCTGCTATAAAAACACCTGCCAGCTGGGGCCATGCTCAGGGCTCACACAGGTGTCTGCCCACTAGTAGATCTTAAAAGGTGGTGTAGGAAGTATGTTTGAGGTGCTGTGATCATATAGCAAAAGGTTTTCCCAAACTTTATCTTTTCTGACTTCTTCCGTATGGCTTGTTTGGATTAGGAACATTGGAGTCAAACGTATTGAACCTTTCCCAAGTGAGTCCCTGGTCTGAGGTCAGAACTCCTTACCAGCATGCACAGACTTTTTCCAACACTACTGCCTTCTTTCTTGGATGCTCATTTACTCCTGTTTTTGTCAAACAGAATATTTCCAAAATTGATCTTCAGGAATCAAAGTTTCTGCCACAGAAATGCAGACTAGAAAATGAAGACTACCAAACTGCAAGTGGACATATAAACTAAGTTCTCAGCATATTAAAATCCAAACAACACCAACACCAAAAAAAGCCCCAAAACAAACAAAAACCCACCATCCAAAAAAAAAAACCAAACAAAAAGACAACCCCCTCCCCAAAATCAAAACAATAAACTACTGCCAGAAATTAACAAAAATTTTTTACAACAACAATAGTTAAAAAAACAGTTATAAAAAGTGCTACAGTTTTTTATACACCAGGTAACAAGTTAGTTTTTCAATAATCAAAGTTTTGCTCATTTCCATCTCATGGTGCAGTAGGTGGGGCAATACTACTTCTTCATACACTTTCTGGAATATACTATACATGTTTCTGGGATGGTCTCTGATAGCTGGTATCCTCAAGCAACATTCATCACACCTAAACAATCAAGTTTCAAATCTAGTTTAAAAATGTACTTTTTTCACATGATGCTATGGCTCTGTTATGATATTGAAGTTCTCTGAAAGAATCTTCTTCATTTGCACTGACACTTAAGGTTCTTGCCACTTGGAAGGACTGATATGGTATAACATTATGAATGAACTATCTTTACATCAGAAAAGCAAATCAGTGTCTTGTACTGGTTAGTTCCTGCAAAACAAGAAGGGACTTTTCATTCATCTGGTTCATAAAGCTGAAAACATTTTCCCAAGTAGTCTTTGTGCTGGCTTTCCAACAGTAGAAACCATTTCATTCAGAACACAAGAAGAGGGCATTTTTACATTATCAAGGTATGGCAGTTGTGGAGAGCCCAACAGACTCACCCTCACTTGGAAGTCAGGGATTACCACACTGCTGGACCAGCAAAAGCACCAGCACAAAGTCACCAGGACAGCCCAAATCAATTTTACTGCCACCTGAACACACCCAGCTGACTCTGCCTGGAGTGGACTCAGCTACCTCACCTCCTCCTGCCCACAGATCTGGGGTGGTGGAGGGGAGAAAGGGAGGAATAATGGAAGATAAGGAACAGGGAGCACCGATGTCTTGATGGGGAACTGCTGCTCAGTCTGTGACCCTTGGCCCATCACCAAAGCCATGCACTTCAGGACCACTCTCACATTAAGCATTAACTCAGGCAGTTCAGCTGTGTTGCCGAGTAGCCGGTCAAATATTTACAAGGGTTTCAGAAGGTGCAAGATTAACCTCATCCTTTCAGTGTAAAACCCAAGGTCCATGATTTCATACTCTGTTTTGCAAAGCAAGAAGTCACAATGCTGAAGCTTTGAGACTTGCAACGCAAAGAAAGAATAATCCAAACAGGAAAACTAAGAGGGACTCAATGCACAATGTAGACAAAATATTGGCACCACATACAGTGCTGGCAAGTAGAGCAGCATGCTGTGTTCCTAAGGGGGAGAACAGCAGAATCTAGCTCCAAGAGTGGTGAGTGCAACCTCACCTGAACGGCAGCTTTCCTTTTGTCCAGCTGCCTCCAGGTCATTTCATGGTAAAGACAAAAATTGTCACTGTGCTTTCAAAGATCTCAACAGGCTTTCCAACCCCGGGCTCCCCCCACCCGGCCATTCTCAGCAGCCTTTTGAGAGTTTCCCTCTATAGCAGCATTCTGCGTTTCAGGGATTCAACCTTTCAACTGAAGCATGAGAGATCGCTTATACTGCCGAACCGGTGGAGCTGCCAGCCTCCCCTTTGTTGCACAAGGATTTACACTTGAATGGCGCTGGGAAGCAGAGTCTTTTAAGGAAATGCTGATGGGGGGAAGACAATTTCCTTGCCAGCATCCTATTCGAAAATCACAAATCTACCAGCTCAACTTCTCCAGTTCAAAGGAACCTTATCGAACTGCTAGTTTGTAAGTTTACTGTGAGGTGACTTTTATTAATCAATTGCTAATTTTAGCTCACTTTAACAACGATATACCTAGTCATAAGAGAAGTTCATTTCGAGCCTAAATGTGGGCACATTCAGTCCAATGTAAATTACGTCATTACCTTAATGCATGACTCACTTATGTATTTCCTATTATAGCCTTGCATTGCCATGCACATCATAGTCCATCCAAGGCTTCTACAGCTTTTCAAGAGAGACACTGGGGAACACCACAATGGCACAGAGCACTGCAGAAAATAATCTGAAACAAAAGCATGCAAGCCTGCTCCAGTTTAACAGTGGCACGCTGGCTTTGGCCCTCTACTTAATCATATGCACAAGTAGCATCAGCCTGGTGCATTTCTGTTCTTAAGCTGCGAATGGGTAGATAATTACTTATTGGTTTCAGGCTAAGTTAGCAGTTACCAAGCAGTATCATATTGCTGCTGCCTTTCAAACAGCAGCACTCTGGGTAAATCCACAGAGTTTTTGTTTGTCTGCTTGCCTGCTTGGAAGCATAAAGCCTGCTATCTCCAAAGAAAAATAACAGCATCTGAAGTTTGAAAATTGGCAAATGCTAATCTGGCATAGGAAAAGATCTGTAAGGAACATTCCTTCTGGTTTTAAAATGTTACACCTGCTTCTGATTAGATTCTATTTCCTGAATTCTGAATTGGCCACATGCTGAAACGCACAGGCAGCACAGCCTGCAGAATGCAGCAAGAAAAAGGCTAGCACAATCCAGAGCTGGTGGCAAACCACAGTCCCCATGAAAACCACATGTGCCAGAGACCAAATATTTTGCATTTTGCTTACTGCTAATAAAGCTGCTTCACTTCATTAAAAGCAGCTTATCATTTTATCTACTCGCTCTGATTAATTAGCCTCTAGTTAAAATGAATGAGCACTTGATTCGAGGATACTATTAATGTGACACTGGTGAACCACCACTTGCATACTTCTTCCATCCTTCTCCTTTTACTCTCCACCCTCTCTACACCCAGTGTCTTATTAGGCTTTCAGACTGACATTCCAAGAACCCTCTGAGGATACCAAAAACACTTTTAAGACAGAGGTCAGTAAGGAAATGTCCCACAGTCCAAAATTCTTCCAAGACTCAGTTTTCCTGTTGGAATATACAGATGTATGTAATCTACTTCTCACTGTAATTATGATCAGAAGCTTGGAAAGAAAAAGCTTGGAAAGAAGAAAGAGACAGGGAAACAGACTGTGTTGCTGGGAACAGGGGCAAAACAACAGTACCTTTAATACGTTCAGCTTATTTGTCCTTCCAGAATAAAATAATTTTAACAGGAAGCACAAACAGCAGTCAGTTCCATCAAAAACCCGACTTTCTTAGAGAGCGAAGAACTTTCTCCCAAGCCAAATACCATGTGCTGTATATGCATAAAGACAGCTTCTGCTACAGTATATGCCTACAGATTTCACAGTTGCATATGGCCGCCAAAATCTCAACTTCTAGCAGCAAAAAACGTATGTCACCATTATTTAGCCAAGCATCTGAAGACTGAAATACATTCTAGCTGCTCATTTTGCTGGAAAACAGTGCTTTGCTTTATATACCTAATCTTCTTGTCTAATCAACTGATTTTATTATGACTGTCAGAAATACCCAAATGTATTTGGAAAGCTTTAAAAAATAAACACAGAAAACTCAAAGCTACATGTCTTCCCTTTTCTTTCTTCAAAATGTTAAGTATCTGCTCTTTCACAACAATGCCCAGCAGAATACTGACAAATCATTAGGCCTAAAACTGCAACAAATCCATACTTTGAGGGAGGAATGGAAGGAAAAAGGTGAGGAGAAGGGGAAACAAAGCTTCCTGGGTCATTCTAACATTTAGATCTAATTTCCTGTTCAATCAAGGAGAGTACATGGAATAGTAAGGAAGTGACTGGAAACTTTCTATTTATGCTACAAGCAATTTAAGAGATCTCTTTCAAGAGAATAGCTTGTTAGGGTATGAACTGCAGACTATATGCACAAGCTTTGAAATTCACCATTCAGCCAGACAAGGCTGTATGCGAGAAGGCACCAAAGCAAGATCTGGTTTACATCACCCAGCAGGGCAGTAACTGACCATGAGTCACTGATGCACTTCATCTTGCTTTTAAGGCCATCAGCACCAGATAAAAATGTTTTAGGACACGTTTTACAAAGCACTTCACAGTGTAAGTTTACCTGGCCAGTTCAAATCTGCATAGAATTTTCTAGACAAAATTTCTTTGTGGCAAGGCTTTCAAGAAATATCCTGTCCTGCAGCTGGCAAGATATTTAGTGCAGCTCTCTACTGTAATGACTGGGCTAATTGAACAGGAGTCTTCCCGTGGGCTAAGCCCAAAAGGGATGAGACAGGATGAATAATTTCTGCTACTACAGCCTGGGCTGCAAGTAATACTCAGTCCTCACAATATCCTAGGCAGCATCACATAAAACCATGTGTATGACAAAAGCAGTAGAAGAGACAAAACATCCTGGAAAACATGATTTTGAAATATCAACTCATGATTTTGGATTCATTCTTTAAAATGTCTGGTTTAGGAATGAAAACTTCTGCTGGTTTGGGTTCTTATTAATTTTTTATGGATGGCCAAATTCTTGAAACTTAAAAATAATTCACATGCATCTTTGTGTACCTGAAAGATGGAGCAATATGCAACCAGATGTGTCATTCCCTAGCAGAAGAGAACAGTTTATCACTTCTAATGAAATAAGGCAACATTTTTCATTGCTCATTTCAACGAGGTCTTTATAACTGACTTGGACCTTGCAGCTTTCCTTCTGAAGGATTAAAAGAGAATATAAACCAAAGTAAGGTACCAAAGCCTGCCACCTACACTAATACCTGTGCATTCCATTTTGTTCTTCTCAGCCATTCATTATGGATTAGAGCAGGCTCTCTCAGAAACTCCTTCTGTAGACTGGCAGCTGGCAGTGCTGGGGCTCTGCAGCACCCACTACAATCCACTTAAGCAAGAGAGCTCCTCCTAGGAGCCACTCCTAGGAGCTCCAGAGAGCACAGGAAGCCACCTCAGTGCTGAGGGCAAAACTTCCACACCAGGGGTGATGGTGAGCAGGCACCTGGCCTCCAAAATTATCCCTTCAGTCCCTGGGTGTGAATGAAAAGAAGAGTCAACCAATGACCCAACTGCAACTCATCAGAGTGGTGGAAGAGGGGAGGAGGCTTCAGCACAAGGGAACATGCTATTCCATATAGGACTTATTCCTAAATCAAAAACTCAGTAGTCAGACTATATCCCTGAAACACAATGACAATGAGGAATGTCCAAAACTCCACTACCTTATGGACAACTGAGGCAGGCAGACCAGAACTGCTGAAACTGGAGGAAAGCCAAGCAGCCCAGAGTTATTCTGCTAACACTAACCACTGGAAAGTTTTATTGAGGGACAACAAATGGTCACTGCCATAGCCACAGTACAGAGCAGGGGGCACACACCACAGGACAGCACCTTCCAGCCCTCCGTACACACTGAGATGCCCCAAGACAAGCCCTGGCAGTTTTCTCACCTCATCTCCCCAAAACTCTACTCACTCATGTCTGTGGACTTGTCAAGTTTGCCCTCAGAGAAAGGCTGAATCAAACAACTGAAAATAGTAGAAAATTCAACATTATGGTTCTTACTGCAGCTTTAACCTATCTTCCTGTGCCTAGATACACTAAATTTTCATTCTGCTTATTGCTTTTAGACCTTGTCTATGAAAAAAGAGATGTATAAACAAGTTAATTTTAGCTCTGAACTCTCCATTACATGTACACTTAAAACCACCAAAGATATTTAAACTATCTTTCTGGAGGTACAAATTAAGCATTTTGCTTTCTAAAATCTACATGATAAACATATTCTAAACATAAAAATTACCTGAAAAATGCACTGCTGAAATGGAAGTTATTTTTCCAATAAAGTTTATGAGATTAAGTCATCTCCATATCAGAAAAAAGAATTAATACCTGTAACATTCATGAAATGAAACTGAAAAAAATCAAAGGTTTTACTAAAAAGCAAGGGAGGGCAGGCTTATTGTTAAGTTAATGAAGTACTTAAAGACCTTAAGCAGTGGCAAAGGCCTGATTTAAAGCAGGAGATGGTTAATGCTTTGCAAATTGAGAACTCTGGAAGAACCTGTCATCCTCTCCTAAGGTGAAATACAGCTTTGACAAGCACATAATTTTACTGAATACAGTTATTGAATGAGAAATCCTAACCCCAAAGATCTCAAAGGATTTGAAGGAAAAAAAAAAATCCAAGACCTGAAACAAATATCTTGTTGAAATGCTCTACAATTGCTCAAGAGCTGTGAACATGATTTATATATGAAAAGAAAAATATGAACAATTAGGGCAAACTTCTGACTGACAGCTAAGTTATTACAGACATGGTGTTTAACATATAGTGTCACCCACCTGAAATGTAAGCTAGCAGAAGTATCACCTTTCCTTTGGAGATGACTCAGGTTGATACAAATAAAAAAGGAAAATGGAGAAATGATGAGGGAAATAAAAGTTCTTTTAAAAAAATCAGTTCAAAATTGTCATTCTAGATGCACTGATACAAAACATAACTTCTGAAAAAGTCTGAATGGAGGTAGGGTTTCTCTTTTAACAAACAACAAAAAAAAGAAAATTATCTTTGCCCAAATTTATTCAAGAGGAACAGGCAGAGAAAAGTACAGCATTAAAGGTAAAAAACAAACCACAGCAAACTGTGGCCCACTGCCTGATCTTTAGTTGCCTTGTCTCTGCTCTGACTCTCTTCTTTCTGACCTCCCCTCCAACACTTCCAAGCTAAGAAAGAGTATATTTTCCTTATCCTCCACTTCTACCGAACCTGCTCTAGTCCAACACATGGGCAAGAATTTCCTCTTGGTTTGTTTCTCAAATTTCACTGTCACATCCAGCCTCTCCCCCCAGAGCTTTTCACCCTGAGGACTACAGTCTGCATGATTGCATTTGATAATACAGACTCTGCTGCTTAAATACCGTACATTTGCAGACAGTTAAAGCATGTTTTACAAAGGTACCATAAAGGGGTTTAGCAGCACACACTTCCTGGGCGTGCAAGCCTGCAGCAGCTGGGAAGGGACCCTGTCCAACATGGGACAGTTTCCCTTTCCTCACTAGGATGAAAAGACAAGGCCTGAGTTCTGGAGCCGTTCCCAAGCCATGGCTTCAGAGGAACGATCTGTCCCACATGTTGCAACTCAGGAAGTGTGTGCAGGAAAAGGAGGGGAGCAGCAGGCAGGGATTCCCCTCCAGATTTCCAGTGCTGTGCAAGAGGGACAAACAGATAGATCCAGCCAGAGAGAAATAGAAGGCTGTGCACAGTCTCTCAGCTGATCCTACTGAACTGAGCAGTGGCACTTGGCTCCACTGCACATCACTGCATAGGACATATGCTGGGAGGGAGACAATAACAATCCTGCAAAACAGCTCTAAAGCTTGTGCTTCCCTCAGCCCCCAACCCAGGGAGTTTGAAGCCATTCAGAAACAGTACAAAAACTCAGCTGGAGCTACGAGTCCTTACAGAATCTGTTCCCCACACGTGAAGCTCAGCCCAGCCTCCCACATCTCAGTGTGCCCCAAAATTTTGTGTTTCAAAGGAGTTTTAGAGCCTTTGCTTGTTTGGGAGAAAACAGGTTCAGAAGCCACAAGGCAGCTCCAGCAGGCTCCTCTCAGCATGCCACAGCATCAGTGGCAGAGGCAATGCCTGCCTGCAACAGCACAGGCAGCTGCATTCTTTAGTCTGGCACCAAGGAGGAAAGCTATCATCCATTTTTAAGTTAGATTCAGGGAACCAGCTGGGGACCAGCGATTGCCATTTCTGAAGTGCGTGAAGAGGAGTGTAACCAGCCTTTCCATAGTAACCAAGATTAGCGGCCTTGAGTCTGACACTCCTCCTGCATTAAAAGATAGGAGACAAAGAGAGAGACAGGTAATTACATAGAAGGAGCCCTGGGGAAATTGCAAACTCCTTGAGAACCCTTTAGCTGGTCTGTATGTTTCTCCTTGTCTCTGCTTCAGCTGAAGGTCCCCAAGAAACATTTGCCCATTAGATCATTAGCTTTATTGCAGACAGTAGCCAGACAGCTGGTAGTGGCTGTTCAATGAAGACTTAGCTTGCCTCTGCACCGGCAAGAGTGAGATGGAGAATGAGAAAAAGAACATCCCAAGGCACATTACCTGTCTGGAGCTTATCCTTGATATGTTAGTGTACCTAGTCAATGTGAGGGGTCTGACAAATGAACTCTGACAAATCTTGCTGGGGCAATTTAAGCCATTATTGCATCTCACTGTCTTTCAAAATCCATGAAAAATGTTAGCACCACCAAGCAATCCGGCAGGAAAATTTGTATCATGCACTGGCCTCTCCAATTCAGAACCTAGCAAGTTAGCATACAGCTCTTCTCAGTGCTGGATTAAGTTAAGATGTCAATTCTGAACCAGAATGGCTGAGGTCTAGACAGAAGATATTGCCTCCACTACAAAGAGCATTAACAGCTATCACAAAGATGGAAGAGGAAATGACATATCAAAGCACTGCAGCTCCTAAGCAAATACGAATCTTTAATAATAAAATACATATGCAATTTGTCTAGCAACAAACTTGAGTCTACTCATGCAGCTCACCATGCTCTATGAATCAGAACTAATTTTTTGGACTTCATACATGCCTGACACATAAACTGAAAGTCTTGCAGTAAGAAGACGGACATGGATTTTCCCATCACTAGATAACTACAAAATTAAATTCCTCTCACATACCACATTTTGCACTTCTGCCCAAAACTGGAGAAAGTCTGGAGAGTTAAAGACTTGCCATGTGTTTCACCATTCAGAACTAGAGGTAGGCTTCCAGATAGTTCCTGCCTTATCTGTCAGTGATAGAACCTGTCACAAAACCATGACAGATGCCAGAGAAGACATCAGGTTTAAAAAAACTAACCAAACAACAACCAAACCAATCTATATTTTCCTGATCAGATGTATATGTGTGATAATAATAAAAGGAGCACTTTGAGATATAACTCTTCAACTTGTCTTCTCCAGACCTAATTCTCTGTCTTCCCATCTAAACTGATATTCAGGCAAAGATTTAGTTCATCAGTCTGCAATGCAAGAGTATTATTTTTTTTTCCTTTGCAAGCATTTAAAATATATCTCATCTTCTAGATTTTCTCAAGGGACAGTGTCCTACACTTAGTAGTAGAGCAAGAAGTGCACAAAGCTTCTCTTTGCATTCCTGTATTAAAAGGCCAACCCACATGAACCAGAAGCTTGGCTAAACTCCACGTAGACAAACTTCTTCTGCCATCACCTGCCCTTCCAGAAAGAGCAGAGCAGGCAAGACATCTTGAAAAGCAGATAACAATTACCCCTTACCTTTCTGAAGAGGCCGCCGCCAATTAGCACATTCCTGGAGCTTCTGAATCAGGCAACAAGAAGAAAGGAGGGAAGGGAAAAAAAAAAAAAAAAAGGGGAGGAGGGAGCTGTTTTCTTCCTCAGCACAACAGTATTTCCTGAGGGGAAGAGAAAGAAAAAGTAGAAAAAAAGGAAATAAGCACTCGCTTTCATGATTTTTTTTAGTGATTATAATTCTTGCTTGTCAGAGCTACTGTGCCACTACTTCTGCAGTTCCAAAATATCAATTTAGGGTTTCCTGTATTTTCTCCATTATCACCTTATCAAAATAGGGAATATGAATGTTGAGTCAACCACTACTAAGAAAAGTAAAGAGAATTCTGTCAGAATGGGATAAAGCCCCACACTAGAATGAGTTAAAGTCCGATTCAAAAATATTCTTGAGCACTTACTCTATTAAGTAAACATGCTTCAGCCAAGCTCACACCCACTTCTGTAAAAATTCAAATGAGCCACATTTACTATCAAAATAGTTGGCAAAAGGCAAATTCCAACATGCATACTGAACATACAGGTATATGCCGACATTCAAGTGCTTATGTACTCTGCTCTGAGAGGATCATACCTACAATTATGAGGTATTTGCAACTAATCATAAATTCTGTTTCTTTTAAAGACAACTTCTCTTTTTCTTAAGACAATCTATTCCAGCTATATAAAATCTTTCAGTTCATCAAGAATGAATATTTCTGTGGGGTTTTTCAAAACAGAATGAAGGGAAAGGGATCGAAAAAGCTATAAAACCTTTTGACTAAAGGTACCACTTAGAATTCGAGCTTCACTCCCATAAAACCACAGTTCCTCACCTCAGACCATCTCTCTCTCCCTGCCCTACTCCCAACATGACTTTAAAGAAACTTACAGACACAGAGATTTAATGGGCCCCTCCCTACCTCCAGTACCTGCCTCTGATGAAAGGCAGGAAAATCAACTGGAAAATTATTTTAAAGTGTGCATGCAAGACATTAACATCTTTGAGGAAATGGCAATCAAGGTTTTCCACGGGGAATGAACAAAGGGAAACACGTCCAGTCTGTTCTCCATCACACTTTGTTGGCTTACATTCATACAGAAAAAATCTATCCTTTTCTGTCCCATGGAAGATCTGAACACAAGTTCTCAAAATAAGGCAAAAAATTCTATGCTACCTTACATTTCCACACACACTTCTGCCATCCCTCAAAACAACAATTAACCCATCTGCTAACAGCCCACAGATCCCAGTCTCCCGGAAGAGATTTTAAATAAGGGGCCCCAGTAGATAGGAAACAACATAAAAGGCAGCACTTCTATCACAGCATCTCCCTCAAAGCCACCACGTCTGTCCAATTCTAAATGGCCACAGTTCCTGCATTTCTCTAGGGGACAAAAGCTCTCTTTTTCTCTCCTCCTGTCAGCAAGACTTAAAGCTGCAAGAATAATTCTGTCCAGATTCCCCTCTAGATAGGCAATGATTTAAAGAATTCATGAAGTAACAGTGGCAGTGTAAATAAACAATGAAAAACTAAATAAAGATCACAGAAGACAACACACAGAAAATGTGCACTAAGGAGAGAAAGAACAAGCTCAGTGATTCGAAACCTCTTCTGCCTTGTTATGTGCACCCATAAATAGGCACAGCAATAATCTGACAATGCGAAAGAATGGATCCTGACACAAAAATGTAACTACTCAAAAACCTGCCTCAGCCTTCTGCCTGCAGGCAAACCATCCCACAGTGTTTAATTTCACTTTCTCAATGTCTTACACCCCTCATCAGTTGCATTTCTGCTTTCTGTCGGCTTTCACCATCTTGTACTAATTGATGCAAAGCAACTTAAGCTGAAACCTGGAAAACTCAATTTTTTTTTTTTTTTTTTTTTTTTTTTTTTAAAGAAAACAGTGCTACAGCCCTCACTGTGGGGACAGGAGAAGAAATGACCCTTAGTGAATTGCTTCTGACACGTGTACATCCCGAGGCTATGTGCAAATCAATACTTACTGAGCAGCTCAGCACAGATCAGGTTGCAAAACGCAAGAAAAAAAAAGAAATTGTATCACCCCCTCAAACATACACTAGTTTTGTATCCCTAAATCAAATGAATCATTTGCTTTTCTTTTTCATTATCAAATCAAAAGAATGCTTTTGACAGCATTTTTCTCCCACTAACACACTCCCCTCCCCCCAGATCTCCAGTAAAGTCTGTTAAGAACTGAAACAGTGGTTGCATTTAAAGTGCTTAAAATTTTTGCACTTCCATCCTATTACTAGTAGGAGAAATCATTTAAAGCAGACATGGAAGATTTCAAGAAAGCATATTTTTAAATCAAACATAAAATCAAGAGGTGGCAAAAAAGAAGTCTGAGTGCAAAAAACCAAAGTATTTTAACTACATTCTTAGGGAGACAGAAATCTGTCTCAAGTACCATTTAGAGACATAGGTTTGACTCAACACCACTTGCTCCAAAGAAGGTGAGATTGGTCTGTTCTCAAATCCTCAGGCAAGAAAAAAAAAATAAAGTGAGATAACGCATTACCCAAAAGTCAAATTCTAATGGAGAAACCGTGCAAAATGACTTACAATACCAAAAGACTTGACTAAATTTTTGGCAGAGCCAGAGATAATTCGTATGAAAAAAATGTCAAAATGTTTTGGGTATACAGGCACTACAGGAAGGAAACAAACAGAAAACTGGGAAACACTGTATCAAAACCCAACAAATCCTTGACATCAACATTAGACAAATGACTGGGCATATGTTGAGTCAAACACCCTCAAGATGGTGTGTGAGTCAATTCTTGCAATGAATTTAGCAGAGCTGCTTCCCCACATTAAGATTAATAAAAATAATCCTCAATTATTCCAGACAGGTCTGGGTTCTTATCAAATCTCGCACGTTGAGTGCCCATTCTGGACAGAACCTGAGCTGGAGATTTTAACATGGAGCAGGGATAGTGGAATGTGTTTTTGACTAATCTTTACTGAATGATGATGCCAAATTCATTCTTCCTTTGTTGCTGCACAACAAAGGTAGTGTTTTTTCCAGGCATTACTACCCAAATGTAGCCCAATTTCTATAGAAAAATGCAAAAGTTCTGCAGGACATTTGCAGGTTCTAGGTCTTAAGTGATATAGAGAGTTTTTACATTTAGAAACTAAAATTTTGGGAAAGTAATGCCCCTCACTTCCAATCTGCAATGCATGACTGGCAAAGAGCTTGCTGACTTTATCACATGTGACCCCCATGTGGAGCCCCCATCAGCTCTTAGAGGAACTCCTGTGTCAACAGAAGCCCCCACTCTACACAACCAACCTGGGTGAATTTCTAGTTTATTGCATTTTCTAGCTCTATGATAGCTATTAATTTCATAACACTGAGGAATTAGATCAGAGCACTGCTGTATGCAACAGAACCCTCCCCAAACCTTGTCCATAAAATGAGGCAACTCAGGGTTTAAACCAAGGTGGGCATCATCAACACCTCTTAAAATTTGCAAAGAAAACCAAACAGTGTTCTCAAGGTTCTTCAATCTACATTTATATACCAGCTACTTTTCTTCAGGCAAATTACATGTACATTCAGAGTGTATTAATAGATATAGGTCAAGTTTACATCACAGTAAAAAGTTCTTTTCCTGTTGATTTTCAACCTTTTGATCTAGGCAAGGTAATAAAACAACTATTTCCTTAACATGTATTGAGGGAAGTAGCAATCTCCATTTCTTATTGCAAAAAACCAAACAAACAAGCTAAAAAAAAAAAAAAAAAAAAAAGACTAAAATTACCTACTCTTAAATAGCATGGTGAAACTGAACAAAAACATTCAGCCTTGGGTTTTGAAGCCAGGAATCTCTCCTGCTTCTGAAACGGGTTCTTTCTCCAAGCTATTTTCTAGTATCTACAGTTGGCACAGAACCAGTATGAAACAGAACTTGCATGTTTCATTTCATGTAAGATTTCATGAAAACACAACATAACATTTACCTACAGCAACATAAACAGAACAGGCTAGAAATCAGCAAATTCTCATTTATTTCATTTTATTTTTTTTTTTTAATTTCATTTTATTTCTCATTTATTCTCATTTATTTATTAAAAGCATATCTCTATTATGCATGCATATGTGTGTGTGCACATGTCTCATACATACAACAGAGTAAGCTTTGCACCACAAACACCTGTACTGGAGACATTTGTGAAGAAAGAAGCTTCTTCAAACATAAATAAGTACTATTTTCCCAGAACTGCATCTGCACAAAGACAGGAAGCTCTTCTAAAAGCTCTTCTCAAGTATCTATTACAAAAAGCCAAGAAAAAGTAACCAAAACATTGTTTCAGAAGCACAGACAAAGCATAAAAACATGGTAAGAGTCAATGAAAACACAGATCTCCTAAATAAATTTTCCTTTCATTTGCCTTAGCCAACTCATGGGACCCAGCACCAACAGATGTCTAAATAAAAGACTAGATTTTATTTACATGAAATATATTTCCTAAACAAGCAGTGTAATTTTATTAATTTGAACAACCTTTAATTCAGATGTCAAGTGTATTTTATTTCTATATCTTTATATAGAGGTGTTCACACAATTGTTGCCTATGGCTTTAATGTTACAGCTATATGTATTTTCCCATCTAATCCTTAAAAAAGCTCTTCCCAAAATGACATTTGTCCATGTGAAAAATCTGAGCTTTCTGAAGCACTATTTCATATGCATGCATTTAGATAATAAGCCTATTCAGGCATATCAACCTCTCTATGACACTTACATTGCAATGACCCCACCAAGAACAAAAAAAAATATTTAATTTTCTCTTAATCACCTAAAAAGGTACATACCAAGCACATGTTAAGATTTATACCCCTTATTTTATATGCAAATCCTTGAGGACTAAACTCAGTGCATCAAAGCACAATGAGAGATGCTCATCACTTGAAACATTTGGTCCCTTCCAAAGAAACAGGGTGGGAATATTTTTGTTGAACATTTAGTTTCCCCTTCTAAGCCAGATCTAAAAGGAAGCAATATCTTTGTCTAAAAGCCTTGTCCCAAGGATAAAGGGGGTGAGAAGGGGACATGCAGAAGCTTTTTTTTTTTTTTATTTTCTGGCAACTATCGCTATCTTGCAAGCCTGATTTGCACTTTTCTATCTTCTTCCTAATTAAAAAGAAGACACAGTTCATGTTGGAAATAGGTATTTTTTTAAGCTTGAATCATTTAGCCTATTAAACCCAAGCCTGTAATATGGGTGTCACTTCTTAAAAACATACAGTAAATGCATTAAATTATTGATAGTCATTAAACAGGAAAAAAATTTAAACAGCTCTCAGCTTTTATCAATCATTAATGCAGTTTCCACTTGCACATCTCACTGGGTTGCTATCGTATAGCACAGAGCAAAGAGTACAAATCCTGAAGGCATGAATTCATTTTCTCTTGATGCAGAGTAAAAATATTCTTGGCAGCAGGAGAGAGGCTAAAACATGAAGCAGAGTGGTTGAAAGGAGGCTTCTGTATTTTGCAGTAAACAGGTAGCAATAGGAGAGAGCAGCAATTTGAGGTACCAAAGCCCATTCACTTCTCCTATAAGGGCCAGTAACAACGTCATCAATCACCTCCTACACCGGGCAGCAGTCACAGCCAGCTCAACAGTGTTTACAAGTTTGATCCCTATTTGAAATACATGTTAATTCAGTGGCATATGGGGAAAACAAGGAGCATTGAGGTGAATAGTAAAGCATCCAGCAACTTGAGCGAGATAAAGATTTCACCCCAAGCTGCTCACCAGCTCGTGAGCCAGTAAAACTGATAATGTACAGAAAACCCTAACTTGTCACACCGACAGCCTGAGCTCAGAAAAATGACACACTGGGATAGTCTCTTGAAGCTATTGTGAACCTTTAGTGGGGCAAGTTACAACTAGACCTAACGCTTTCAGCAGGTCCAAATGACTCACCCCAATATAGGGAATCTGGAGACAGATGCCAGCTGGTGGCACCTTGCCTGGCTGCAACAGGCCAGGTACCAGCAAAGAGATTTTCATCAACATCCCATTTTCATCCATTTTATGCATGGATTGAAAACCTGTCTTACAAGAGCTGCTCTCTTACCTTTCATCCCTGGCAATTTATTGAAATTCACTACTTTAAAATGCAACAAAGAGAGAACACAATCCAGGCGACAACTCTGGTATGATTGCAGCATGCAAGGACTGACCTGATGTACCTCTACAGCAGCAACTGCAGGTGAGCCACAACCATAAAAATATCAATGCAAAACACACAAACCCCAGCTCTGGCTGGATATTCAGACAGTGAAACCTTAGCCCTGCAGCAGGTCTGCTACTGGAACCCAAATTAATTTGTTTTAAACTACCTTGTGTCTGTTTAAATGAGCTGTAATAATAGCTCTGAAACAAAGTGCAGACACATCCAAAAGCTAAACACAATGCTGAGGACTGCTCGAGAAATGTGTGCCCACACCCAGAGCTCACTTAGAAACTACTAGCAGGAAAAACTTGTCATAATCCAAATGTTCCACTCCCAACAATGGCTTCAATCTCTTCAAAAAACCATTTCTGTCCACACAGAAAAAAAAGGATGTTAGAGATTAGGAAAAAGTACAAAAAGAATCATTGTCTGTAACCAAAACCTAAGTCTATGAGGTTAGTATTTTTTCCTGAAAACGATTCAAGAATGCACTGAGTCGAGCAACTAGATAATGCCAAATGTTGATACAAAAGCAGCCAGGAAAAGCTGCAGTCACTGGAAAACATTTCTAGCCTGGCTGTTTACAGACAACTATGTTATAAAATACAAAAATATTTATTTCCAACCATCGTTAGTGCAAATCTACATAATGTTAAAGAAAAATAGTCAGTTAAAACATACATGTCATTACACTGAGTCCCAGGGAAAATAGTACAGTATTTAAAGTAGTACTATGAAAACTATTACACCACAGAATTGATTTCATCATATATCAACAAACTAAGTAATTCACAATGAATTTCAATATAATATTAATCCTTATCTATATACAGAACTGTAAGAGTAATAGCCCATTAGTATTATTAATGCAGCACACAACCACTAGCAGCTTCCACACTGATCCAGGAACCAGTATCAAGCTCAGAGAGATGCCCACTTATCCTTCAGCCATAAGCAGTGTACCACCATGCTACCTGCCAAGATGTGGAAAATGAAATCATTGACAGGAGATGCTTGGGCCAGCTCCACAGCTGCCTGCATGAAGCTGCTGCTTCAGCTGAAGGAAGCACAGGATGAGCATCCAGCTTTGCCAGGGCTGATGGCCTCTCCCCTCTGCCATGGCCTCTGAGGTGAGACAAGGAAAAGGGTCTGGTCTAGGTGGTGTTTGTGTGCTGCAGAAGTATTCACTGCTTATAATGCATCCTTCTTGACAAATCTTTCTTCTTTTCTTTCATGTTTTTTTTTAACACCACTCAAATTCCTATCTCCTCCCTACACCCCACTGAGAATGTTCATTTCAAGCAGCTACAAGCGCTATTAAGTTTTGTCTGGCCTGTAAAGCACATTAGCCTTCCAATGGAGTATCTGGAATTTTTATTTTGAAGTCACAAGCTGAATCTCTAGCTAAGAGATGTGGTGGAAGCACACAATTCCCTATCATTTCCCCTTCCTAACCAATGCAAGACTTGTATATGACAACATAAGCAAAAGCTACAAAATAAACTCAAATTCCCAAACAGAAGTCTCATGACAGCTGCGGCTAGATCTAATGAAAAGCAACTCTGAACAAATAGTTAAAGCCTTTCAAAATCTCCTTACTATTTCAAGGAATGCATTATCAGAGAAGAGAGATGCACCTTTAGTACAGAATTGCATGTTTAAGTGAACCATCACAAATCCACACTCAAGGCTTAACTCTTTGACTTCCAATAGTTACAGAGACAGAGCGTTTCTGTATTGGATAGTTGATACAGCAGTCTCTGTGCATACTCACCACCTGCCCCTCTTTGTTTTAATAAACTGATTCCATTATAAAAGTCATTTAAAATAACAAAGCCAAACAACTGTCAAACTACCACTAATATGAGCCTCCAAACAGGTTTCCATTTCATAAATCATTTTGGTGATCTAGTTTCACATCACCCCGGGGAAAGTTACACGCGTAACAGAGAAAATTCACTATCAATATGCAGAGATCATTTGGCAACCATATCACTACTAGTAAAGACCTGTGCAGTGGTACCATGATTTCAACTCACTGCATATGCAGGACAGGAGAGCTCCTTAAACCAAATGCATCAGCTCTAGGCTTGCAAAATCATCAAAAGACAAGCAGTTCTGCTTCAGCTGCTTGGTCGTCTACTCCTCCTGGAACCAGCACACAGCAGGCATGAGCGTTAAGGTAACAGAGCATTAGTGGTGGGTACTAACTTGCCACCTTGCTAGGAAAGTAATTTCAATAATTTCCAAAAGATTTGCTAATGACCCCAAGGGTTCAGATAATGAATCCAAAAGTTCAGAGACCTCAAATATGGAAGACATTCCTCTGTTAGTTGAAATGTTTTCATGTCTCTTGTTCAAAGACAGTGCTAAGAACATCATCATCATTATTATTATTATTATTATGCACACTACACATGTTTTCAGGTACTTATTACATTAATACTTCCTATTATTTTGTAACTATTTAAACTGCTTTTAAACTACCTCTGATATTTTCTTTGCATCTTAATAAAATGAATTCTTTTACTCTGTTCACAAGTTCTGATGTTTCCTTCCTTTATCACAGACTTCTGCTACTAGTGGTCAATGGATAAGACTGAGTATTAGTCTCCCAGAGGAGGAAAAATAAATAAAATCAGTGACCCATGATCTGGGTGTGCATATATAGCAGGTTGTATTTTCTACTTCTAGCACATTTTCTTGTCCTGAAGCTCAGATAGTCACAACTAGCCCTTAGTCAATACTTTTCCTCTGAAAATTCATCCAAGAGTTAATTTCTCATTACAAGAAATTCGGCCTCAGGAATTGAATCAGCAACCAAAGCAGAGGAGCAAAACAACTGTCTCCAAAGGACTCTTTGCAAGGATAATCTCCTGAAACTCTTATTACTGACAATTCTGATGCTCCTAAAACAAAAGTATAGCTGCAGTATATGGATGCCTGATACAGTATGATACAATTCATGACTTAATACTATATATTCCTCCTGCTCCAAGATCAGAGCTTTTCCATAGACTGAATTTCCCGTGCGAATTATTTCCTTCTCTCATCAAATAATCTGAAATACTTCTAAATAGAAGTAAGTTGAGCAAGAAGTATTTACTAACTAGTTATCTGAAACTATCAATTGAACCAAGTATTTTCATAATAATCGTAGTTATAGTTAACATGAAATGCAGAACCAGAACTCCTATGAAAAAGCTCCAGCTGAACTTGTGAACAGTAACAAAAATGCAGTAGTCAAGAGAGGACATTCAGAATTGAGGAAAGAGGTAACTGACAGAGCAGCCACGTGCCAAAATGACCAACAGGTCAACCATCTTTCACCAGAGGCCCCAAGTCTGCAAACAGCACCATGGCAGGAATCACTTGACTTTCCTAGGCTTTGTACAAGCCAGTTAGCAAAAACAAGGTGTACATGGCTGATGCTGCATCTCCCTGAAAAGATGCAACTGATGAGTACCTGAAAACCTTTTTTGTGGGTTAAGGGGACTGTGACTACACTAAAATTCCTTTAAACAGTGAAATATACTTGGGGAGGTTTGGGTGCTTGAGAAGAAGACTTTTTGCCTCAGGGAAATGGAGCTCTCTGTTTTGGGACTGGAATATGAACAGAGACATTTGATAGAGAAGGAAATGAAGAGAATTTTGTCTTTCAGCAGCCTGCCTTTAAAAGTGGTACCCCCAGTGTGCATCATAACCCATAGCACAGCTCTGGAAGAACTGTGAAAATGGGAGGAAATTGATAAGTTTTGTAGGTCTGGGTGGATGCAGACTGTGAAGGTGAAGACACCCCCTAAGCGTAAACCAAAAAAGGAACTTTTCTCTCTAAAGTGAACTGAAATTATTGTTTAAGTAGGTAACTGACTGAAGTGTTCTCTGTATGTTGTTGTTAAGAAATGTGGAATGAAGGGAGGAGGGAATAATCTAGAAATCTTATTCTGAATTCTTTTTGTGTCATTAATAAATCTCTTCTTATATCCTTTTAAGTTTTAAGCCTGCATTGTCTTTACTCCTAAATCCTATCTCTAAAAGAAATTAAATATATTAAAATTGGCAAAACCCAAGTCACACCATGACAACTACCACAAACATCTTGAGCAGCTGGGACAGGAACAGTTGATGGGTTCGTCACCAACATCTTGGAGACCAGTTTAGAACACAAAATGTAAAAGCTTCATTAGCTGCAGGTCCTCTGTTTATGCTGTGTGTCAAGAGCTGAGTCAGTAGAGAATGTTTAGATAGGAAGAGAAGGGGAAATTTTTCAACACTGCCTATGTGATTTAGAAGGCTCAATCTCACAGCAGATCGCTTAGATGTATCGAAAAACTACATCTAGCTTTTTCTTGTTATTCTCCTTTACTCTAAAATTTATGCACAAGTATCACTCGTCAATAAGGCATTAAGAAGGAAAGAAAAGGTGCAATTTTTACCAGTCAGACTGTGAGAGAATTTCCCGTCACACTGTAGCCTGCATGCAAAGTTTCTCAGCAACTTGTTCCACGACAATGGATTTGCAAAGCAAGAACTGAGGGGATTATTTGATTCAGCATCTAGTCAAGTGGCCAATTCCTTCAGCAATCAATACTAATCAGCAAGCTAAAACCTTGTAAGAAAAATCAGACAGAATCTGAATCCTTCCTGCTGCAGCAAGCAGGGCTATGAGGCCTTATGGTCTAACACAGACACGCCCTCAGCCACTGCAATTTTGAAAAAAGAATTTTACCTGGGGTTCAAAATATACCCCATGCTTCTTTCCAAATGTCAAAGCACAAAAGCTCACCTTTTCAATGAAATTCTGGAAAAAAAGAAAAACATACATACAACTTGAGTCTAATATCATCTATTTATTACTTTGCACTTCAGCTGTGAAAGAAAGACTTTAAAATGAGCACAGCGGACCAGGGAAAAAGAGCAATACATTTTTTAACAAAACACAGGCCATCTTCACACACACAATTTCTACATTAATAACATCAGGAATTTTGCTTTTTCCTATTATTCATATATTTCAGGAAGAATTATTAAGAGATATGAATTACATAGCTATGACCATATACATAGGGAAAGCTGAGTGTCAAAACTTTAATAAGAACTTTAAAAAATCCCAGCACCTTTCAGTCCTTAGGAAAACAAAACAAACAAACAAAAACCACCCAAACAAAAAAGGGATTTAGGCTAGGTTTTCAAATGCCCCTTCTGTTTAGTTAAAGCCCATGTATCACACACTTCTATTTCCTTTGATAACATATTAAACCAGAAGCCTTCAGATCATCAAGCAAACCTCTGGCAGTTGTTAAGGCCCTGTATTCGAGTTGTGTTTTAACAAACCTGTGATCCTTTACTCATCTGTCTTTAAAAAGCAGAAAGTACACAAGTCTGTTTTCCCCTCCATCATATGGTCACTTCAAATCCCACTGCAGTTAGTTAGCAATCCTTGGCAGGACTGTATGAAAATGACCGAAGCCACATTCAAAGAGAATGAATTGGCAGGCAAGCCATGGGGACTAGGTGGAGGGGGGAGCTGGGAACACACTGTTTCCAGGAGTGCCACACACTTGGACGAGAGGGCAGAAACCAGACAATGCAAGGATCTGGTAGAACAGAATGGCTTGCCTGTGTTTATCAGGGACAGCTTGCTTGGACAACAGGAAGCATAATGACTTCAAGCTGGAAGAGTAGCCAGAATCAGAAGGAAAAGTACTGGGGTTTAGGATTCCTAGAAAACAGCTGAAGAAAAGGAGTGACTTGTAGCTGTGGACTGTTCTGTAGCAATAAGTCTGGCAATGAGGAACAGCTGGGCAAATCTGAAACAAAAATACCAGTTTTCCCAGAAATTCACCCTCAGACTCAGAAGAGTTTGACACACCAGCAAAACGTGGATTTTTGCATTTCAAGTAAAGCTTTAAGAACACTTCAGACATGTGTTTAAGTTACTCTGAAAAACATATGACCGGATGTTCTGTGCTGAGCCTCTGCTAATCTGCCAGCACCCAATGCTGAGTTCTGTGCCCTACTCTTCATTCACCAAAACTACACAAATTGTTCCCAGCAGACAAATCATTTTTTCCACAGCCCTTTTAAGATTGCAAACAAGTATAAATGTGTATACATCATAGATACATTCACATTTCTAGAAGTTTAACATATACCTATACTTTGTACCTATTTACATGCATTTGCTATATAAATTCACACTTGTTTATGCAGAATAAAAGCTCAACATTTTAGAAATGACCAAGTTAGTTTTTGCACTAGGCAATGATGATTAAAACCTGAATATTTCATAGTAGTGAATCACACTGCCAAGTCTCTAGAGACCAGAGCAATTTGAATTGGCATAAATGAATGTTTCCCAGTCTTCTGCTGATTCTGTAATGAGTTATCTTCCAGCCCTGCCAATCATTTCTCAGAAGGCAGCCCCATTCTCCAGCTCTTTAGCTTTATTCACCACTCACAGGTGCTGGGAAGGCTGTGTTTGCTTCCTCAAGTGCAACTGCTGCTGTCTCACAGCAGCAGCTTGTCTACACTTTGGCCCTTCTGTCAAAGCCATCCATGCAAGTCCTCAGCATTTTCACGACCCTTGTCTGCACAGAGCCCATTTTCCCATCAGCTTTTATCTTCCAAACCACCAAATAAAATAACTTCTAGATCAGCAATGATGGAAAAAGAATGCAAACAAAGAAGTTGCAGTCTCTGTACCCACATTTAAAACTAAACTCTAGACACAGACCACAAGCTTTTTCACACCAGCAGCTCTGCCAAAGAAGTCTCTGGTAGCCTTCTGATCTCAAATGGCAACACATTCCCCTGATGATACAAATTTAACCTCATGAGAAGGTAGGAAAGGAGCTGCTACACACAGGTTAGAGCTGATGAGCAACAGGTAGTGACTGGAGCTGTGCCAAATTTGGGTTACACCAGCTTTTCCTTTTCTTTTGAAGGTACAAATAGGTTCACACATTCAAGTTTCTTTTTGAGTTTACTGTGCAATTACCTGAGTTGCAGGGAATTGTACAGACTTGCCTGAATGGCACAAGAACATTCTGGCAAACGTGGATATAGTTTTGCTTGGGGGGTTTTAAACAAGTACACTTGCAGATAGCTAAAATGGATAGGAGGTTAAACTGGAGACTACTAAACTCAGGCAGCTTTTTCTTCCAAAAACTGGCATGACATTGCCAATCTGCTCTATGGTGACACACTAATTCTACAGTTAATGAAGTCAAAAGTTTTGTTTCTAAGTTAACACACACAAGACAAATTTTGCTGACACCTAGACTTTAACTTTTTTTTTTTTTTTTTTTGATCTCCCACAGGTCCTCAGCCTCCAGTTCTAGCAGAACACATTACTTTTACCTTAAAATGACCTTGTTTAGGAGAGTATTCAAATTGCTGACACAACACACTGCTTCAAGCTGGCATCCTCCCTCCTACTGCCATCGGTGCATTTTTATTATCACACAGCTGTTATTTTTTTGTGTTTTAGCTTTGTATGTGGCCATTTCTTAAGGCCTTCAGGCACAAAATCCAAGGTTCAAAGACTATAGGGCAAAGAATCTGTGATGAAAACCACAGAAATGTATTGATTTAATAAATAAGATGTAACAGGTGTCATCACATTGTGAATACAGTGTATTCCCTGGTATGTATGACCCTGAGTGTATGCATATTCCAGTATGTTGGCTCCAATGGTTAAAATAAAAAGAATTTTTAAAAAAGATCTTTTCACACATTCTAACAACAGCAATGTCAGCCTGTAAAATCACTATATTGAGTAAATGAATTATTATCAAGTTACGTTTTTGTTCTGGAATGGAGAAATGAAGAAAAAAGGGAAGTTGCAATGGAAATTTCTAGAAGTAATAACCTAGTAATAGAAAGTCAACAACATTTAATTTATGCCAGCTCCCATCCCCCCAAATGGTAACAGCTGTTTATTAATCCATCAGTTTTGAGGCCCTGTCCACTACCTCTCCTCCCTGCAACTCCAGCTGTGTGGAGAGGAAGCACAGGAGCTCTCTGAAGAATCACATCGCTAAATCTGTTTTCAAGCCCCTAGGAGCAGTGATCTTGCTCCACCCTTTCTATTACTAATATTATTTTGAAGTCAGACACAAGATGGTCCTTGATCAAAATTTCAGAAGTTGAAACTTCAGCAACACCCTGGGAGAAAGCCCAAAATGCCTAAATAAATCACAACCACACAGAACTTGTGTCCAACAGAGCTGTGTTGTCCATTTCCTGACAGCTTCTATCTAGCCAACAAATTACAACCAATTAAGTCCTTTGCAAAGAAAGTTTTCTGTTTACTGTAATGCTGAAGGGAAAAAAAAAAAAAAGCTAGGAGGCATTACTCCAAATGTATTAAAATAATTAATCCATCCACAAACACCACTGGAAATTGCCTTGGGTTTTTCCAAAGGACTTTAGTTTTGTTATTGTATGTAATTATAGTAATCAAGAGTTCCTAACCAGGTTCTGCAAACATTAGGTCAGTTAGAAAAAAGGAAACAGATTCTTTCTTGCAACTCCTAGGTCCTTCCCTTCCACTAAAAGAAAATATTAAAAATTTGACGTGCAGATGAGCTGTTTAGTCTTTTTAATCTAAGATCCTCACATATGACAAAGAAAAACCAAGCTCATAACATTGTCAGCATCTTACTGCAAGAATAGTGTAAAAAAAAAAAAAAAGCTCAGCTTCTCCACAACCACACATCAAAAAAAAAAAAAAAAAAAAAAAAAAAAAAACCCAAAGTCAAAAGGTAACTAGACTAGCAACCTGAAACACCAATTTCAGAATCTGTAATACTGAAAATGTAAACCTAATAATAAATAAATACTTGGAACCTTTATCAGGCTTCCCCAATTCTAATACATTCTCACTGTTACTCTAAAGCATTTTGCATTCAAATGATAAAAACTTTGTTCCTGAGAAATGTTTTTATTACAAACAATTTACTACCTAGTGATGCAAATGAGCTTTCTTTTCCACATAAGGAAACTTTGATGACATAGTTGAGTACACAGACACTTAAACGTTAATCTAATGGTCAAATCCAAAAGCACTTTCTGGAAAAGGTGCATACTCATTTTACAAATGCCTTGATCGGCCAGTATTCCACCACCTATCAAGGAACTATGTTTTTCTTGTAGAGGTTTCAAGCTCCAAATCCTGTAACTGAGTTGGAGCTAAGGAGGGCAGAACATACCAGCAGCAGATCTTGCAGGACAAAGAAGGGGGCTTCAGAATAAACCTCCTTGTCTCCTGTGTGATCCTGTACTCTGCTTAATATGGGCCTTTGTCCCTGGCCTAAATTCAAGTGAGCATTGTAAAATATTAAATAATACTTTTCAAAGTATTTTTAAGCTCTCATAGAAACTTTTATGAATTTCATGGCACAGCACTTAAACTCCAGTGAGCAGGCTGTGAGTCCCAAAACAAAGCTACCTTATTCAGACAGAGTAACTATGTATGATTTCAGATGACTCTGGATGATGAATCTAGGAAAGTGTTTTGCTACTATGGTATATCCTGAAATTATGGGACAGCTGAAGAATTAAGCATTCCGTTCATTTTGAAATGCTTTGCTGAGTGGAAGAACAGCTAAATAATTATATATTAAATAAAAAACAACAAAAAACTCCCAACTCAAACAAATAACCCCTCCCCCCACTCCATACTGTCCATCTTTTTCCCTACAAGTACCATTTGTAAGTAGACTACCAGATTTCAATTCTTGACTTTTTGCCAGAGAGCTTTTGCAGTATGCTTCTCTCAAAGAAACTTATCTCTGAAGGTTAAAACGAGCTTGACAATAATAGTCAGATGGCATTTCTTTGCACAACAAACTCAGTTACAAACCATCAATATTTATTTGACATAAATCTCAAGCCCTCTTCCAAGTTACAAGTTATATAAATTAATCTTACTCAAGATATGCATCAACATATTTTCTAACTTTAGCAGCAATACAACATACACCAAGTACCCCTTGTCATAGTCAGCAGCTGTTTGCACTTAACTTTCTTATATGTGGGTAAGCTAACAAAATCAATATTCTAGCTTCCTTTCTTTACTCTTAAGCTTCAAGGTAAAATTGTGTCAAGTTAAAAACATGAATAATAAGTTATTACTAACATGTAGAACTTGCACAGGTCAGAGGGAAACAAAGCACTTGCAGTGCAAAATGCACTGGGTGTTTTAAAAATGCAACAAATTCAGAAAGAACTTCAATTACAATGTAAACCTTTGGATTTTCCAAAAATACAGCTGGGTAAATATTTGAGAAAAACTATAGCAAGTGATACCTTTAGAAACAAAGAACAGATTTTTATAGGGATTCTGAAAACTTCAATATAAAATTGCATAGTGCTCTGATATTTTCACCAGCAGTTATGTCACTACATGAAGAATGTAGAGCTACAGACCAAGTTCACCGGTTTTCCCTCAAGCCCAAAACAAGACAGCATGATATATTTACAAATTCCTGCTCTACTCCTAAAATTCTTATGGCACCAAAGATATTCCTATACCCACTTCCCATTAGGAGGCACAGAGGCTGCAACAAAAGCAAGCCAGCAAAACACCTGAGGTTTTTCAGAGTTTAATTCAGCAGCAGATGATATTTAAGCATATGGTCAATGTAAGCACTTTTCTGACTAAGGACAAACTTAACATGTGCTTGACTGAACTTGAGCTCAAACAGACTTAAAATTTAACTCAATATTGGCTGAATTAAGTCACACAAAACAGACCTGAATATACTCCAGCTCTTTCTACATACCTAGTACAAAACACTCTACCCTTCTCTTTTCAGAGGTTAACATCAATATTCACCAATTGCCTCTACTGATTTAACACACAAATACTTCAGAAGGGAAGAATACATTCCCCTCAAAAATGTGAAATTGAGGATTTACCTCAAAGCAAATGGGTCTAAGACAATACTCACTTTACTCTTCCCACTCAACACAAAGAAGCAATCTGTGACAAGTTTCTTCCACAAGAAACAAATCTAATCAACCAACTAAATTATTCCAGGCAGTTTTAGGATAAGCTTTACTCATTTCATATCACAGTGAATCTTATTAAAGGTATAACTGATAAACTTTTACCCAATCCTGAAGCCTATAACTGAAACATCTTGAATGCATGACTCAGACATCTAAAAATACAGTATGTACATGCTTTTTTTTTTTTTTTTAATATAGCACACAGTGGCTTGAAGACAACAGCATTATTTTGCAGTGTCAGTAAGCTCAATGAAACAATTTAGACAAATAAGTGTTACCTTCTGTATTTTTCATTCCTGTAACACATAGAGAAAACTAAAACCAAGTTTCAAGACCAATAATGAAATAATATATTTTCAAAGAGAAACAACACAAAGACAACTTCATCTTACTCCAGCCATTTTCCTTCTTGGAGAAATGCGAACTCTTAAAAGCTTCATCTCTTTGCTTGTTACTACTTTGTCTTTCCATCTCAAAAAAGATATGAAAATCAGCTGTAATTCAAGGCTAATTCAGTCTCTAATTAGTTTGGAATCTTAAAGGCTCTGATCCTGTGTGTTAAAACTAATTTTTATCACGTCTGATATTTCACGGATGTGTCATGTTCTTGCTAATCTGGATCAGCACTTTTGGCAAAATTTTATTATGAGTAGAATACTATGGAGAAATTTCAAATATCAGATCTTGTAACAATGCACCAAAGCAAACGTGAAAATAAAGCAGCTCAGTTGATTCAAGGGATAGAAGTTCTCTTTCCAAAAGAGAATTAGGGATGACAATCCCATTCCAAAATTCTATGTCAGGTTGCCCTTTGACCTTAAGAAAGGGAGAGAAATATATATCAATTCAAAACTGTTCACTCTAACCACTTTTCTTAGATGCTGCACTTGACAACTACAAGTAAAATAGAACAGAGATCCTCTTTATTCTTATACCTGGTTTCAAATCAATTGCAGTCTACAGAATAGCACAGACAGATTAAAAGAGGATGAAATATATGTTCTACTGGAGCAAGTTTGGTTTTCCTGACATGATGGGTCTATTTGTTGAGGCTGCCTCACTGATAGTGAATGCATTGAACCCAAGGAAATAGGAAATTTCATACTCCCATTATATACTCTCATCTTCCATCAACAGCACATTTTAAGATGTAAAGATGTTCTCAACTGATTGGTACCATCTCAGTGCAGCAGTAGGTGAGTGCAGTCAAAAAACACTTTGCCTCTGAAGAGAAGTTTCTTTCCAAGATGTGACTGGTGCAAGCCAGCTCATCAGGCACATGTTAATCAGCCCAAAACCATCACAAGGCTTGGCACCACCATTCAGTATTTCCAGAAAGGAAGCCAGATGTACATTAATATGGATAAAAGAAACCAGACAAATGAACACAGGCCAAGGCAGTAGAGATATATGTTCTACATCACCTCTCATTAGACTTACCTCAAAGGGACGAAGGTCAACTCAACGAATCACAGAATCAGTTAGGCTGGAAAAGACCTCTGAGATCTTCAAGTCCAACCTATGACTGAGCACCACCTTGTCAAGCAGACTGTCACTGAGTGACACACCCAGTCTTTTCCTGAACACCACCAGGGATGGTGACTCCACCACCTCCCTGGGCAGCCCGTCCTAATGTCTAATCACTCTTTCTGTGAATAAATTATTCTTGATGTCTCACCTAAACCTCCCCTGGTGCAGCTTAGAACTGTGTTCTCTTGTCCTGCCATTGGTTGCCTGGGAGAAGAGACCAACACCCAGCTGGTTGCAACCTCCTTTCAGGTTAGCATGGAGACTGATAAAGGCTTCCCCTGAATCTCCTGTCTCCAGGCTAAACAACCCCAGCTCCCTCAGCTGCTCCTCACAGGGCTTGTGTTAGTCCAGACCCCTCCCCAGCCTTGCTGCCCTCCCCCGGACACATCCCAGCAGCTCAACATCCTTCCTAAACCGAGGGAACCCGAACTGGACACAGCACTCGAGGTGTGCCAAGCACAGGGGGACGATTCCTGCCTGGTCCTGCTGGCCAGTGGCCAAGCAGGCACACTGCAGGCTCACTGCCATTCAGCCTGCCATTAATCAGCACCCCAGGTCTCCTTTCTTCCTGGCCACTGTGCAGCTGCTCTGCCCCAGCCTGTAGCGCTGCAGGGGGCTGTTGTGGCCCAAGTGCAGGACCCAGCACATGGTCTTGTTAAACCTCCTATCAATGTATTCAGCCCATCTTTCCAGCCTGTTCAGGTGCCTCTGCAGATCCCTCCTGCCCTCCAGCAGATAGACACTCCCCCACCAGCTTGGTGTCATCTGCAAATTTTCCTCAATATCGTGCACTGAGAAACTGAAACCTATAACCATTACAACAGGGGGTTGAAACCTGAGCTCCTGTTCACTGCTCTGGCATGCCCTGAACCCCATGATAACATTCACTTGAAGTATTGTTCAGGCCAGAAGTTTGACTGACAGATTTTAACTCCACTGAAATTTTCATGCCATGCTGAGATATAACTTCGCATGCTCTGTCTCCACATCCCTGCAGCAGAATGCATTTCTGCATATCTTCTAACAAAATCACTAACTTTAAAAGAATGGTTTCACTAACTCCTACAAAAGGAAAGCAAGTGGACAAGCACAAGCACTCAGTCTAAGCTGAATTTGCTATTATGAACTGGACTCCATGCTTTCTTTCACACAACACTCGGCCAACTGTACGGTTTTATAAGGTGCCAGAGGAATGTATTTCCTGTTATCTGAAACACATCACTTCTAGAGCACATGAACGACAGTTTGTGTCGAGTGTCTACAATAAACTAAGAGGGCTGTCAAGTCTGATGGCATATTAGTTTGTCACTTGTAACAGGCGAAGCTGTGTGAGCAGATTAGACAATGCTACATAATTTAATAATTTTATCATGTATTCTACTTGACATTACCAGCTATTCCTCATGATTTCATCTGTCTATGAGTCTACAAGCCAGATGCAGAGCCTTTTTACTAAAATGAATACTGTCTACCCATACACAAACAACAGTGTCTAACCCATAAAAAGCAAGCTTGGCTTTCAACATCAAAAAAAAACCCCTTCAATTTTAATTCCTGATGCCTACACACAAAAAAAATAATTAAAATTATACCATACCAAAAAGCCTATGACAACATCATTTTAAGAAAATCAAGTACCTAATACATAGAACAATATATAGGATATAGAATAAAAATATCTAGAAATCCTATATACACAGACATCTCTATACATGCATGCAGTTATCATTAATTAAGGAAATACATAGATAGTTATCAATGAGTAGAACAAGGGGAGGCACCTACATTTGAGCCAGCAAGGTGTTTAAAAGAGTAGCAGCACAGTGGCCACATGCATGTATTTGCAAGCATTGCAGCTTGCTTTCTAAACACAGCTTCCAGTTCTAAGGCTTCAAGGAAAGTGGGAACAGACAAGAGATGAACAGATAAGTTCAGGGCCTCAGGAGTCATAGACACATTGAGTGAACTACTACTTAAAACAGGAATTAAAATCTTCCCTGAAAATACTGTTTCAGAATTCTTTACTCTGCATATTACCCATTTCAAAATACAGAAGAGAGAAAATTAAAAATTTGCTCTAATTCTTTTGTACTTGACACTTCTCTACAGGTATTCAACATGAAAAACTGTTTTTGTACAGATACAAAAAATCCCAAGGGGCAAAATGTGCCAAAAACTTTGCTCAAATTTTTGTTAGTTGACCACAACTCACAGAATTGTAGCTAAAGTGGCAATAGCCAAATCCAAATTACTGAAAAACCACTGGGTTGTGCTGAAAAAAATTCCTCTGATATCTGTCCATAGAGAATAGGCCTATCAAATTTTTAAAGGGCATTTCTTTTAACTAAACTCCTGTAATATATTTTATGCAGAGTTACATTACTAATAATTTCCATGGGATTTCACACAGGAAAAGTACCACTTACATCCTCCCTGTAAGAATCTGTGGAGGCAGAACAAGGGACATTATACTTTCAAGGTTTATCTATAAAGCATCTGCACACTCACTTTGGTCATGTCAAAAATCCAAACAAGAAAAGCAGTTTACCCCGAAGTTTGCTGAGATCAGAAATTAACAAAAATCTGTTATGTCACATCCTCCCCTACAAGAGCAGCTCAAAGTGAACACCCTGGTCCTACACCATTTGCAAGCAGCTTCAACTCTTTCAGCCAACTTTGGCCCAGAGCCACTCAAAGCTCTTGCTTGTGTGATAGAGTCAGAAACATATCCTTACAATGGGCAATGATTTGTTTTGTGTTTCTCGAAATATCATTTTGTTTTAGGAGTGTGAAGAGAAAAAAACTCACATCCCAATTTTGTCAACATATAAATCAGTGTAGCCCATAACAAAAACTTGGTCCTCACAATTTGTTAAGTGCAAAGTGCTCCGATTCAAATGTCCTTATCAGTATTTACTCTTAGCAAACTAGTTGGTTTATTTTTCCTTTATGCTGAAGATATTTGTGTCACTTTCCAGCTGTTTATGTAATCCTGATCTAACATAGGGTTGATGGCAATTTGCAACATCCTCATCTGATTTTTTCAAGTAACTGTTCTAGGAAGTCTTTCAAATGAGTTATTCTGAAGATATAGAGAATTACTGATTTACTAAGCAGTTTAAAACAAAAGCATAACCAAAAAAAAAAAAAAAAAAAAGAAAAAAAAGAAAATCAGAAGGACTGGTAAAGTCACTAATCCGGTTCCCCTGATACCTCCCTGGTACAGGTTGTTAATCAAGATACTGAACAACTGCCTTCCTATTGTATTCAGGCAAGTTCCTTGATGATTAGTTCTGCTTCCAGTTTCCATCTGAAGATATTATAATAACTTATAAATCACTAACTATGTAAAAGGCGTTTCTGATGTGATGCCACCATATACAGAACAATGTATTTAAAAGTGAACTTGCCTCTTCTTTTAACCTCTATCTCTATTACTAAACATTAAAAAGATGCAGCTATTGTTTCAGTCACCACCAGAAACTGCAAGGAAGACCACATATGTAGTGAACATAAGAGACAGAAGTGACAGAAATTGATAAAAACTTCATCACATGGCTGACACCCCATATATCAAAGCCCTAAATCTCATTCTCTGCTTGCCTCCAATTTCCATCAAAGCCTGCCAGCTGCACATTTATTGAGAAGTTTGTGATCTGACAGCTACTGTATTACCAACATTAATGATGCATCAGTCTCCAGAATTACTGGGGAAACAGTCCAATTGATTTTATTATTATACAGAGTTCCTCACATTTCATTTCAGGCAGCTTCCTACCACAAATTTTAGCAATAACTAAAAATGCTACACAGCTGATGCACAAAATGCTAGGGCAAAAGATGGTTGCCACAGCTTCATGCCACTCCATTCTCCCTCCAGGAGAGCTCCAAATCACTCAGACACCACTGTGTAATCCATGAGTTATTGGTCCATAGCTAAAAGGGCTTACATATTATAGGGTGATAAACAGTGCAGCACTAATATTCACTGATTTGCCCAAGAAAGCTACAAACAGACACATGATGTCATCAGCTCCCAAAAAAAAAAACCAGTTTTAAAGTCTTCTAAATCCCTGCTCTTGACATTCAAAAAAAAATTCCCCATGGCAGTGGCAGGCAGGGAGGCAGCCAGAGATAACTTTAAAGATATTTCCATACAGACTGAAATTGTTTCCACAGGTACCATGAAGAGAACATATTTTTTTGCAACAAATAGACTACTTTAGCCAGTCCTTTTCACCCTAGAAAGCTTTCTTCACTTATATAACAATCACAGATACTAAAAAGATGCAATACAAGATATCAAGCTTATAGGGGCTTTTTGAATCATGATCAAATATTTTAAATGCATATATAACTTAAATTCCCAGTATCAGTTAGGAAATGATCTGTGAAATACCCAGCACTTGTTTCCAGCAGTCCCCAAAGTTACTATCTCTTTTTGGTTTTTTTACAAGACTGGCTACAACATGTAGCAGAGAATGTTTCCCGAGACTTTTTAAAGTCTGAAAGAGAACACATAAATGCTGTCATAGTTTCAAGATTCCATATCTCTGGGGAAGGAGGGGGGGGGTTAGCAAGACAGAAATACAGTTTTCCTTCTGTATTTTTAATATCTTACATTCAACTTTTCCAAAGGTCATGAAGAAAATATTTTTAAGCACTTGTATTAACAGTGGTTTACTCACTTCCTTGGATAGACAAGGTCTGCAGCATAGTGACAAGAGAAATACATCAGCTGGAACAAGAACTGCTGCCAAAGTAGAATGAGATCCTTTCACATTTACCTTTTTTAACTGGACAACAGCAAGTCAGTGATGGTGAGTTTTTTAAGAAATGAATTTGAGTTATTAGAGGAGATAGACCTTCAAAGGGATCAATACGAGTGTTTTAAAAAACCTGCTACAAAAGGAAGGACTGTATCTGCTTCTACAGAAACTCCCCCCTAACTTCATAGCATGATCTCAAACTAGAAGCACTACAGAAAAAAAAGCTAATCACTAGCAAACGCACAGAGAGTAGCAAGCTACTTCCAGATGTTTAACACAAGCCAGACCTTACACAAATAAGTGGTAGGAAATGCTTGTTGCATTTTTTTCTTGTTTTCTTGCAGTCCACTCTTTAAGGGACATGCAACACACTCACCTGTAAGGAACAGGCACAAAGTCAGCCTGCACATCCTTCTCCCAGGCTCTGCTCCCCAAACAAAGAGCAAACATATCCGGACACTACCGATATTAATTATGGGATCATCTAAAATGGATCTAAAATCTAAAATCTCAGTCTTAACTGTGCTCAGATTCACAAATTTAGACGTAGGGCTGTGCTCCACCTGACACCTGCCAGAGAGGAGTTCGGCTGTGACTAATGCCTCACTGATCACACCCTGCAAGCCAAGGGCAAATGAAATGGGTCCTCTTTCACTTCAGCAGCTCCCAGACAGAAGCTGAAATGGAGGAAGGGGCAGAGTAGACCAGCCCTTCTGAGCAGGAAACTGAACAGACAAGTCCAAAGCAGGAGACTTAGTGTGCGTAGGGTTTTTTGTTGTTTAGCTTCTGTTTTTTTCAAGTGCTAACTAATTATCCACTTACATATGTGTAAACTTTCACCCATGCTTATATCTGGCATCAAGTGCAGCAGATACTTTCTTAGCACTACCTTTTGAGGTATCCAAAATAAGAAGCAAACCCCTCAGAAAGATAGAATTGGTTTGAGAAAGCAGAACTTTCCAATTATCTTCCTGACTGCAATGAGGACAGGTTTAAATATCCACAGACAGTTTAGAGGACAGTAAAAGCAATCTTTTTACTTTACTGGAACAGCTTACTTTTAAACACACACATTAAGAAAATCCCTAAACATTGCAATTATTTTGTAATATACGTAACAAACTGAATGCAGGAAAGTAACAGGGAATTCATTAACTTGGAACAAACTGTTCTTATAATTAGTTACCAGAAAATATTCAGCAGGTCTATTCTTGAATCACTAAGTACAACTCTAGGCACTAAGGTTGAGTACCTTGGAGGGGGGAAGGGAACAAAAACCCTGAAGTATTTAAAACTACCAACAGTTACTCCATGATTTCTGAGATCAAGAACCAAACTCACACTGTTCATTTTTACATATGGCCACTCCTGTTATTAGAAAGCTGTTTTTCACCACGCAAAGTGACAACTTCTGTAGGTTGAACACCAGCATGGATAAGCTGATAAAAATCACGTTTAACTGGGCCTTTTATCTCTCTTACACAGCTGGTGTAGATGCAGGCAGTCATACTGCTATTAATGTTTCAGATTATTAAAAAGACTGCTTAAGTGGAAAATGCTTAATATTCATGAAGTCTCTTTATTATCTGATTAGGTTCTTCCCTTTCCTCTGCCTTGTGCTTCATTTATTATATTTTTCACCTGGGCCAAAATATGCAACTACAAAACCACCATTCTTTTGCTTTTAGAAGACACTGAATGTTGCTAAATATAAAGGTATTTATTTCCTTTTGGAAGCTGGAAAGGAACATTTACTCAGCAGAAAAACATACCCAGCTTTTAACTTAAACCAACAAATGCTTTTAGCGTACACTGACTTATGGTAAAAGCAAGTCACACTAACGTAATCTGCTCTGATAAGCCATTATTACATATTATTGTATTAATAATTAGGCTCCTGGGAATGGGCAGGAAGTACACAGTAATGGAAGATGGGCCCTGGGAGACTGCACTGACCAACAGCAGCCCTGAACCCCGCATCCTCAAAGCAAGGGTTCATGACTACCGTGCACAGATTACGTGATGCCAAATAAATTATACCTCGTGCCAAATAAATCCCCGGGGAAGAATGACGACAGGAAAAACCCATGCCTAACAATGAAGGCCATGATGTGACCCGCACGGCAAATTTTATTAGCACAGTTCATGCAGCTTTCTGAGGTCTTAGGAAATGCATAAACGTCCTTAAAGTATTAGTTTTATTTCCTAAAACAATCTTGTTCCATCGCAACCACTCCTTGAACTGTGGCTCCAGCAGGCTGCTGTATGAAAACAAACTCATTTGGGAGAGCCACAAACCTGAGCTGCATCCCCTTGGAGGCCCCTCGGCCGCCCTTGCCGAGGCTTCACATTGGAGTGGAATGGTTTGGGTCGGAAGGGGCCTTTCTGCTGCTTCCCTTCCAGCGGGGAATGGGGGGCTGGGGCAGCCTGGGGGCTGGGGCGGCGTGGTCCCAAAGCCCCAAAGGACCCGCAGCTCCCTGGCCCCACAGCCCCTCAAAAATAAGCAAACATAAAAGCCCTTTTTGAAATAAACGTAATAAAAATATTTAAAAAGATGTCTCAATTTTAAGAGTTAACAGAAAAAAAAAGAAAGAAAAAAAAAAAGGTGAAGTAGCTTAAGTTCATCTCCTCAGTGGTAATAAATAAGGCCTAAGCTTGGAGGCAAAGTTAACCACAATCCTGGGACTCGATCCAAGTCTCCCATGACAATAGGAAAACATTAGAACTCTAACATTCAAAATATTATTTAACTTTTAAAGCCTTAGCACAGTTCAAAGTCTCCTTTGTGGAAGAGCGCTTTTGAAAATGTCGGTTGCCTTCCAGAGACCATTTCCTCCTAATCAGGCCCGGCATTATTTAAATAGCGAGGAATACCAGCAAGAATAGGAATCGCTTGGCTGAGCCTGGGAGGGAGAGAGTCCTTAAAATGACTGCAGAATTCTTAAATGCTGGTAAAAGGCCTAATCCTATATAATGATTTACGAAATGACAAGGAAAATAGATTTACTGTGACAGTTTGAAAGGAGACCAGCATAAATAAAATTACTGCTCCCATGGTGGCAGCCTCCCCACTGCCCCCTCAGTGGCTGCAGCACCCATAACAGGAGCCCTGCACCACCCTCACAGGCCTCCCTCACAGGCAAAGCCAAGGAAAAAACAACAGTGCAACTTAAAAAGCAAATTATTTGCTCCAAAATCAGAAATTCTTTCCAAAGCACCACCAGCTTACTCTTGCCAGTGCAGCAGTTCACTGGTAACATTTTCTTTGTAAGGTTAATCTAAAAAACAGAACAAAATAAAAGAGACAACTTTTTATCCCTCTCTCCTCACAAAAAATCCAGCTCCACAAAACTTAGACCCAAGACTTTTGAGCTTTAGTTTTATTCATTAAATTTCCAACTACATCAGTGGGGCTGAAATGCACGGGGCCAAGAGCATGGCACCAAGTATATGGAGACCAAACACACTCAGCATTTCTCCAGCCAGTGAGAGATGTGCATCAGGAAGGCCTGGTACCATTTCTTTATGACTTTTTCAGTATATGGACAGCATACAGCCCCACTTTCTCATTTCTCAGCTGAAGGGCAGCAGCAGGGCTGACGGCTCCTGTGCCCTCCCCACCCCCCGGCCCTGCTGCTGTGCTGGGGTCTGCACAGCCCAATTACGCAGGTGCTGCAGGACACGTTTTCCTCTGCTGAAGCAAAGCCATTCAGCTCCAGTTGCCCGGCAAACGCACCCAAGTGTGCTGGGGGGACCAGCTGCTCTCCCTGCCTCCACAGCGTCAGGCAGCTGGGCTGCTGCTGTCCCCACGCAGAGCCACCCCACACCAGCCCACACCCCCACCTTCTGCATTCTCTTTGCTGCAGTCTGCATCCGTACTGAAGGGGAACCTCTCCCCTGAAATGGGGCACCCTCCTTCTCCTAGAAGCTACATCCCTTTATATGCTGCACTCACTGCCTCCCTACAGCCAGTGTAGAGCATCTTCTGTAATGTGAAATTACTGAATAAATATGATGAATGCCCCCTCCCCGGCAGAGCCATGCCAAGGACTGTAAGCAGGTCATTAACTGCCAAGGTCATTTTGTTTGTGAAAAAGAAAGGAAAACATTACCATTAAGACTCTAATATGGTAAAACAGCAATGACAGCAACAAGGAAACATAAGCTTAATGTTTCCTTTAACCCTCACTTAAAAACACATTTGAAGTCATCTGATTCAGCCACATGACTCTGCAAATTACCATTCATTGAGCAGGTTTGGGCTGGATTCAGCCCAGTTTCACACTTGTACCACACATGTACCCCAACATTTTGTGCAGGACGTGTTGAACCTTATCTCAAAGCAGAAAGCAATGAATTAATCTGACGTTTTGAAACATGTCATCAGGAGGGCCACCAATCCCCTCCCGCCCATCAGCTTTCAGGGCACATTACTGAATCTTTGCAGGGCCATGTGGGACTTGCCTGGGTGCAGCAGCAACTGCCCTGCAATCCCCAGCAGACTCCCCAGCCTCCCTCCTTTCCTGCAGGGAGCATATAAATTTTTCTCCATCTGAGTCTTAACTACTGTTTGTCTGCAGACTTGTAAAATACACTAAGAAATGCCTAATGAGACACTGATCTGGCATCCAAATGTTCTCCCCCATGCATTTCCCCAGCGGGCCGTTGCCTGAGCAGCACACACGTTCAGGCTGTAATTTGTTTGCCAGCTCTCCAAGGAAGGAAGGAAGGAAAGTGGGCGGGTGGGTGAGAGCTGGAGTCAGTGCAACATCAGCACATGGCTGGCTTGCACATGTTTTCAGTCACTCACTACTAAGAAAATATGTATGTATACACACACACACACATAGAAAAACGCTGAAGGCCAAATGAAGACAAGGAGGTTTCTAGGATAGCATCACTTCCTTCATACCAAGAGCTAATAAAATAAGTAAGAAATACAACTCTCAAGACAAAGACTGATACATGCTAAGATTTTGAGAGCCAATGAAAATGTAATCCTTCCCAGTTCCAGGTAGCTGCACTTCTGTACTACCAGGGACTTTGCAAATTATTTATCTTACAGTAGCACTGAAAAAGTAGCTTCTGCACACCAACTAGGTAAGTCCAGGCAAGAGACAGAAGATTGCATAATTAACCCTGTGTGCTGACTTTTTCCTCTTCAACATGAATCAATTAATGCAAAACCTGCACACCCTGTTTTATCAGTGGGACACTCAGCCACTAGAAATCTAAGCAATCTTTTCGAAGTTACTTTAGAAATTTGGAGGGGAAGAATTAGCTGAATCAGACAACCACAGCCGGAGTTCAGTGACCCAAAGCCAAACCTCCTGCCCTCTAACTGAGCACTTAACTCTTGCTAGAAAGCGCCTGAACATGTAGACAAAAGCATCTCACAGGTCGGTGAGCTGTTACCTTGCCTGCTGTTGCCAGAAGGAGTTACCCATGTGTCTAGGTTTGCATTCTCTGAATGTATCTTTAATGCTGCAGTATTAAGGCCTTGCAGTATTAAAAAAAAGTATTTTTGAAAGGACTTTAAATATTTAAAAAACCTGAAATAGGTTCCAGACTACAAATATTTACATACATTCTTAACTTTATGTGCAAGGAGTTTGACTAAGTTGAAAAAAAAACATTTTTATGTCTAACCTTAGCTATGTATATAAATATTTACTGGATTATGACTTTTATTTCCCTCCCCTGTGCTCAGTACATCACCTGGTTCTTGAGTGGCTGGGGTCAAACAAGTGAGCTGCTTTCTCAGTGCATTATCCCTATCCTGCATTGCCTGGCTTGCTAACAGAGGAGGAACAACGGGGAAATCCAAAACCTAAAACCCCAACTGCTTTTAAGTGGTTAGCATTCTGCAAAAAACACTGTCAAAGAGCTAGACTGAAACTTGAATATTCAGCTGCACATATTCTGAAACCTCATGCAGGTTAATTTGAGTGGGTATTACAGGGATGCTGTAAATTCATTTTGCTCACTTCCTGCAAAAACTCACACTGGAGTTACCCACATGGGAGTTAGTAATGAGGCAGCTCATGTGGCCTCAGTGGTGTGCACACAGACAAGCCTGTGACCTCTACAGGCAGGGGCATTTAAAAAGCTTCAGAATTAAAAACAAAAGCATCAAAACAAAACCCTAAAACTTTTACTAGTTTAATCCAGAGTTTATTCACAATGATTAAAATCTGGAAAGATACGAAAGAAGTTCTATAAGTATGAGCAGCAGCAGTCCCTTCTTGGTTTCCAGGAAGATGGGTTTAGCCTGATCTTCATCTTCCCCAAAAACTTATAGCATACAAATGGAAAAAAAAAAAAAAATACAAGAAAAAAAATTGCTGCATGCAGTTCAATTTCCAGTATTGCAACAAGGCTCAATCAGTTTAAACAGCATACTCACCTCTTTCTTCTTTGGCATCAGTCACAAGAAGCATTTAAAAACAGTAAGTTGTTAATATGAACATTACATTTAGAGGTTTGTTTATGTGATTGATAGCACTTAGGCTTCACTACTTTTAACTATTTCCTCCCAAAGACCAGCTCATCTGCCTGCTTCCTCTGTTTGTGTAGAGTCTTTGATAGTGAAATAGGACAGAAAACAAATATTTTAAGTGCATGCATTTTTTCTTTAAAACCACTAAGCCTGGCAGAGTGATTCATTAACAGTCAAAAACCCCAAACGATTTTCTCTTTAAAAGAAAATCCAGTATTTATTTTGTACTTCAGCAAATAATATCTTCCATAACTTTTTATTAATTTGTAATGCATTTAATACCAATAATTTCTGAAACCTGTACAGTTCTTACAGCTACCAGAAACACAGCATACCATCAAATTTGAGTGCCAATTTCCCTAACATGACATTAATGGATGCAAGCAGTCTCTTAGCTTGGGTAAGGCTAGAGAGGCAAAATCAAATGTCTGTGTACAAACTGATTTCAATAATATGCTATGAGAGTTTAATATATTAATGAAAAGGATTTTAAACAATACAATTTCTCTAAATTCAATCAGTGCTGCTCAACAGATACAGTTATGAAATACCACAATGAATATTAATGGAAGAGGCTTACACTACATTATTCTTGATATCTTGACACACAGGAAGATTTCACTATGGTAATTTGTTTGGAATGTAATTAAAAGAACCAATCACAAAAAGAAAAACCAAAACCCCTGCAAAAATGAATCTGTGCCCTTGATTTCTAGAAATATTCTCTAAACTTGAAAAACTTCAATTAGTTTGGAGCTGTTTGGAAGTCTCACTTCATGTTATTTGAAAATGCCAAATTTTCAGAAATTGCATGCACTGGAATAGGGACTTGTTTCAGGCACTTTATCAGTTGCCTTAAGAAAAATCAACATTTTTCAAGAACTCTTATTTTTATTAAAAACAAAATTTGGAAAGAAAAATAAACATGAGACATTAAGGTATTGACAACTTCTGTTTTCAACCATAAATCACCTTATTTTTTTCCTGAAGTCTGAGAATAAGTTTGATTAAAAAAAAAAAATGTAAAACTAACTAGAGCTAATAAAAGCTATTTTACAATAAAGGTTGATGCACAAAACATCTGTGCATGAAGCTATCAGCTCTATGCCAATTTGAACATTAATTTCTTCATGAAAATCTTTCTGATGTGTGGCACCCCAAACAGCAATCTACTCAAAATCTGTTCACAACATCAGGACCAAGGTCACCTGTGTACATATGTACTTGTTAACTTCAGGTCTTATGAATGGTCCAGTAGAATACTTCACTGAGATGGCTCAGAGTGCCCACAGTAAAATGCACACAAATACTGCCCAGTTTAAGTTCTGACTTGCTTTTTTGTTCATGGAAATTTCCTCCAATACCTGAAGATTACTGGTTCATGCATTTCTGTTCAACGGGGGCTCTGGTACTTCCATTGTGTAAGGCATGAAGAGTGATAACATCCCTTAGTAACTAACCCATGCAAAATAAACAGAGAGAACATTTAATTCCATAGGAGCATGAGGCACCCCACAGATGTAACACATCTACACCCACAAGCCAGCCAGAGTGGCTTATTCCACACTCCCAAGGGGATACAGCCACTGGTGGTCTGATCCGTGAGCTCCAGCCCCCTCGCTCGGAGTAACAGAACTCTGAAAACACGGATCAGAGAAACACTGCGTGCCATGGGCTTCAGGAAACATAACAAAAAATAATTTAAAATCACACCTAGCATTTAGACAACACACTTAGCTTAACAACAATAAGGGTTATTTTTATTATCATGGTGCCCAGGAGCTCCAGCCACCAATCAGGGCTCTCACCGCAGCAGGACTGCACACCATGCAAAAGGCACCCTTTTAGCACAGCTTCTTCTGCAGCACTTCAGCCCCCAAAGGAGGCTCTAAAGCTGCAGAAATTGAGCAGGGAGCAGGAGAGGCACAGAGCCAGGGGCTGCTGCCAGCTGGCCTCGGTGGAGGCCACGGCTCCCGGAAAGGAGCCGCCTGCGCTGGACCGCCTGCCCCGCGCAGGCACCAACAGCAGGTCGCCCACCAGCTCCTGCTCCCTCCAGGAAGGGTGGGAAGAGCAGATGCTAGCAGGAATACTTTATGCCTCCAAACTGCAGCTTGGCTTTCCCTTCCAGGTTTTAGCTTTCGATCTTACTGCACATTTTGTGACAATACACAGCTGCCTTTTCTGCCAGGGATAAGTGTGACAGAAGTCTCCTGCAGCCACACCAACCACAGGGGAGGATGGGCTTCAAGCTCTGTGACACCTCCTCCCTGACTGTACAGTGTAAAGTTCCCATGACCTGGTTTGACAGAAAAGGAAATAATCCATTTCAGTTAAAACACAGGTTGTTCAAACGGGGTGGGGGGGGGGAAGCGTCTCCTAAGATCTGCAATAGGGCTTTAGTCAGTGGAAACCAGAGGGTTTTTTTCTGTGAAAAACAAAAGCCTCAGAACTGGGGTACTTGGTCCTAAATGGAAGAACTAATCAGCAGGATGTAGCACAGCTCGTTTCAGTGGCAATTCACACACTACCTCTTACCTCACAGAAAATACAGGGACATTTTAAAAGGTTCAGATTGTCCAGTGATCCCTGGGACAGCACCAGGCAGCACAGGGAGGAACAAGGCTTGAGGGAGACTACTTTGTGTGATGGGTAGCCCTGGCCCTGTCATGCTTCCCCAGTGCCCTCAACCACAGACCTGCTGGAGACCTGAGCCCCTTCCAGCACCTTTTCACTTCTCCAGGCCATGTAGCTGGGGATGGCAAAGGCCTCCAGCCTCCCAAGATCATACCATGGATGAAGGGCTTTAGGCAGGAACCTGCATGGGCATGGTCTTGCAGAACTAAGCTCCTTTTGGGTCTTGCTTTCAGGACTCCTGCCTTGTTCCAGAGGCTGTTCTAACAGATGACAAGCAATGCCCAGTGTAGGGGAAGGTAACATGCAATTTAATATAGTGAGAATCTACCTGCCTCCAGCAACAGATGCTCTTGTACTAATAGGAAAATGAGTTTATGTAAATCAAAATATTGTGGTTTTAATCACTTGATCCAATCTATTTACAAACTGGGTTTACTATTTTCTGCTAGTTGTGAGGCTGTGGATCTGTCTTATTTTCCTAGACAGGAGGGCCAGTTAAAGCAATCTTTTCTGCCTCCATGCCTGCCACACAGCTCTGCTTCTGAACCTTCTGCTGCTCACAGGTGATTGGTGCAGGCACTCAGGGAAACAGACTAGGGAAAAAACACACAAGAAATACAAAGGGATTTTTTTGTTTCCATCCCTATCAGTTCAGCAGTCTGATTCATTGTGCACCTGCACAAATATTTATGCTAACACAGCGTAAGGATAGGAATAACATGCGGCAGGGAACCTAGAGGCTTAAGTAGTCCTGACAGCACAAAACCACAGGATGGAAAGAGGGGTTTGTCCACCTTTCTCACAGAGCAGCATGTTCACACTGGACATCATGGTACAACTCCCCTGAGTATTAATGGCATCATTTATTCCTGTCCAGGAGAAGTGAATGAAGAAAGCCATTCTAAAAGATGCTGACCCATATACCACGGTGCAATATGGCCCCTTGCTTCCATGCCATCCCACCTTTCCTGATGCCATCAGCCCTGAGTTAGTGACACACAGTCAGCACCACCTCTAGGACACAATTTATCTATTCCTTTGAGAGACAGTGAGAAGAGGCACAGATAAGGAATGTGGCCATGCCTGGGACACCACAGTCAAAGCCCTGTGTTGCCAGCACCAAAGCTTGCATACTTGCACATTCTCCAGCTCATTTTCCAAAAGTCACCATACCACCAGGCAATGAATGGTACCCTTCAGCAAGCTCAGTACTAAATCAGGTGAGCCTGGTAAAGGTATTCAGCTCAATGGGACTTGAAGGGGAAAAATGCACACGAAGGTGTCTGAACACATGAACTATGTTACATAAATATAAAAACTCAGAAAAATAGCTTCTCTTGTACAGTTGTCAATGCCAGAACAATATTCTATAGAAGAAAAAAAGCGTTTCTAGAAAACCAGGTTGTTGCACTGTTCTGACTATATGAAAATACTCTTTGTTTTTTGGTGGAACTGCAAGGTGCCTGGACCCTCTTGAGAAAAGTGTCACAGGCTGTGCTGAGCTGAGCTCAAAAGGAGGTCCTGGCCCTCCATCTGCTTAGCTGGGGTGTTCCTAATGCTCCTTTCACTGATGTGGAAACCAGGCAGTCATGGACAGTGGTATCAATCATAGCTAAGTCAGCTGAAAATGAACCTCAAGAAGAAAACAAACAAACAACAAAACCAGCCACAATAAAAACATTCCGAAAAAATGCAAGTCTTCTCTCAATCCAGTGATCAAATCCTGCTGCCCAGTAGGGGGGAAAGGGTGGGGTGCAAATTGGGACACAATTATTTCATATTTAAATGATTTTATTCAAAGGACCATTTCTAATGAAGGCTTTATTTGTATGATTTATGTAAACAGTTTCAAGTACAGCAGAACTACATTCTAACCATAAGCACAGTGCAGCAAAACTGTAAGAGCTCATTGCAGGTACCCAAGTGCCACTGTCACAGTGGGGACAGGACACCACTGCCAGGCAGTGCAGTCTGGGGCAGGGCTTGTCAGGGCTCCTGGGAGTCACCAGCCTGCTGCATTCTGTGTGCTCCCCAAAGCCCAGAGCCAGGGGAGCCTCACACCTGAGCCACACACCCAGCACCCACATGCCCATGTGTGTTAGCAACTTCCCCCATCATGGACAACACACTGAGAGCGTATGAACTCCCAAGGACAGTCCTGCAAGACTGCATATTAAAACTGTGAATGTCTGCCAGCTGTGTACCTCCCTGAGCAGGGCACTGGTGTCACATTCACTTCTCTAAACAAAGTGCCAGTAACTTCTGGTCATCAAAACTTCTAAGCCATTAATTTATCAAGATTAAAATCTATTAACCAAAATCCAAGAGATTAAGGTTGAATTACATATTAAAAAAAAAGATTTGAACATTTAAAAACATATTCTGACTTGTTATGCTTTTAGCAATAATTACATTATAGGACATGTGTTTGACACTTATTTTCTAGTGTTCAAAAAATATTTCAGTTGCTAGCTCTTTGCCATCTGTTTCCCATCATTATTTCATTAAAATAGTTTTCATCTCCCTTATAGTAGAAGAGCAAGACTGCTTTCTATGTGACTGGATTATCATCTCCTTTACTTAAACAGCCTCATTTCCAGCATTTTTTTTTTTTTTATTTTTTGAAGACGCATATGTACCTCCTCCAAACTCCACCCAGCAAGAGCTAACAAAGCAAGCTTGTTAAAACCAGCCAAATACATCTCCTTCTCTCCACCTGTCAAGAACACTTCTCCAAAGCCTCTGAGGAAACTAAATCAAATAACTCATCTGCTGCAATAAGCATGGGGATTTTCCTCCCTGAAAGGGAAAACTCACACTTGAATACACCTTGGATGAAAACCAAGGTCTAATGTACAATATGTAGCTTACACCACACAAAACACCATTCCCAGGCAAAATACTAGAGCTCAACAGCTTACACTGCTGTGAGTACCTGTGCAGGGGCAAAGTCACTCACATACAAGGAAGAGGTGGTTTCTGAGCAGTTATCAGGAGCAAGTGCAATAATTCTTACCTGGAAAATGCTGTTTGCAGCTGCTCACCGATTTGTCAGCACACACGCTGCTCTCACCTCATGATTTATGATGCTCTCTCCAGCACTGAGACTTCTATTACTGTCCTCGTTTATTGCCTGCAGCTGTCATTCTCACCAACAATTCTGCAGTTGTTTGTAGGTGAGGTATCAAAGGTATTTAGTGTGCACCTAGAGACGTAATTTTAATCAAACCTACTCACAGGCAGTATTTAAACGTTAGAAAAACTGCACAGAGTGCAGCAATTAATGCGAACTTGACCAACCAAAATTATGGCAGCCAGAAACGTTTACTCATAAATGCCTCAAAAGGATGGATGTCCAACAGGCCTGTGAACACCTGCTGATTTGTAAATGAAGATAAAAATAGTACCCATAGATCACAAAGCCTTCCGACAGGTATTTGAATGCACAATAAATATTAACACAAGTTCAGCAATTTCACTTTCTATGGTAAAAATGTCGCTGTGGCAGTAAATGCAGCTACATCTTTCTCATCACTACATTTTTCTCAGCCAGCTATTTCCACCTTAAACTAGTTGGGTTTTCCAGCATCTTCTCAAAAGCTGTTGAATTTCCCCCTTAAACTACTTGGGTTTTCCAGCATCATCTCAAAAGCTGCTGAATCTGCCCAGTTTAGAATAATGACAGTGTAAATGGAAAAAAAATTACATCCAAAAATTTCACTTTTAGAGATATCAGCGTTTTGTAGACATTAAAATTTTGCAAATCAGAAGTTCTGATCCACTGCAGTCCTTCCTTAACTTTTTTGGAAGGCACAAGTTGCTCAATGATTTGAAAAACACACAGGCGGCATTACTAAGTGTGACTACCAATTGCACTGCCCTGTTTTGAGAAAGGGTGGCAAACACCCTCCAAGGGTGAATTGGACCTACCACAACCTAACACGGCTTGGAAACAAAGCAGAAAGTGAGAAACAAGTCCTGGAGCTAAGCCTAATAGTACTTTCCTGTGTACTGTAAAGCTCCAGCTCCTTAAGTGAACCAATTATAACAGCATCTCTGTCCATTTAATGAGTTTCTAGTGCTTGTGAGCCAAAACAAAACCTGAAAATATGAGCCCTAAACAGGGTACTAAAGGCAGATCTCACAAAATATTCAAGTCTTTTATTATTTAAAATTATTTGATATGCCTGGATTCTAATGGCTGAATATTTTAAGGCCGGCAATCTTAAATTAGTCTAATCATTAGTCTAAGCACCAAAATCCACTTCCTGTATTGAAAGTTCTTTTATTCAAGACTATCCACACTGCATAGCTTGAAAATGGCACTCAAGGCAAAAACAATTGTGAATTTACAACCAAAAGGTAGCCTGAAGGCCATCACTGTCACAGTCAAGCTTGATTTATAGCTGAACAGATAATGTCAAAATACAAACTACAAATTAAACGTAACTCTAAGTAGAAAAAAATGATAGTTTTACACTATGGTGATAAACTACCAAAGAAGCTCTGATGTTTTTAAGTTGTTAATACTTACAATATATTCAGATATTAACTGATCCTATTACATCCCCATGCTCTAGTCCCTTCAGCCAACATGATGGGGTCACATTGAGAGCTGTGCAAAAAATGCACCCACTAACTGTGAGCCCACATTAAAGCATGAGTAGGTGTGCAACAGTCTCCTTTCAGGTTAAGGAACAAAATCTCCTTGTAGAAAGAGCACTAACTGTAGCATGTTTCAGAGTTAAGGGGTCTTTTACTTAAATCCACAATACATTTGTTTCCCATAGTAATTATTAGGAAAATAAATCAGAATTGGTCATGTATGCCTCATTAGGAAAAAACAAACCCACCATGAAAAAACTGACTTTACCTGTAATTTTAAACTTAAGAGAGCTGAGAGGCCATTTAAACTATAATAGTTCTTAGATTCAAACACAGATACACATTCTATCCTCAGATGGTGTCTCTAGGATCTGATCACTCAAGCATGTATATGATTCTTCACTGACAAACCACCTGACTCCTCTACTTGTGCAACTTGCATTACTCATAAGAAATCCTTGGCAGAGGCAGACCAACATATGTTAATTACTGGGCTGCATTATAATAGGTCTGACATCTTGTTTCTCATCCAGGGTTTAAAATAAAGGGAAACAACAGTCTCTTTCAATACAAAAGTACATATTTTTGCATCTCAGGCTAAAAATGTTCTATGTTAAAAACACAAATAGATCAACTGCCAAAGAATCCCTGCCTCTTTGGTGTTCCTTTTGGAGGGTTTACCCTTATTAAACAATAAAGGAAAGCAAAGAGCAGTTGGTGTATATTTTCTTTATTACAAAATATTCTTAAACTGGATGCAACAGGTAAAATGAGAGCTTGACTCCCCATTATTTCGTTTCTTGTATAAACAGTTTTTCAGGTAATGTTGGCTGCCAGTTTCTACAGCAAAATAAGGTTTAAATTCATGAACACTGAGGAGGATCATGACTAGAGCAAATATATACTTTAAAATATATTTTTATTTTTCATACAGCAGGCGATATGTATTATTTCCCTATTTTATGATTTAATATGCTGGGATATTGCTAGGACAAGATGCTGGCAACATTACAAATATTTTTGATTTACATTTCTCTTTATTGAGAAAGAGATACTGAGGGCCATAGCTGCAATTTCAGAAAAAGGAGTAAGACTCCACATGGACATGCTGTTTCTTTTTAGGTGACCAAATTAAAATTTTTACATCAGAATTTCAAATTGTATGACACCATAAAACTGCTAGAAACATGTGAAATTTCACTAATACTCTAAAATTATGCATTGGTACCAGATTTTCTTTCACAAAAGGTGTTTCAAAAAGCTTATGCATTGAATGATTCGTATGTGCATTTAGGATGCAAAACCTTTAAGAATACACTGAAAATGCTGTCTCAGAAGTTTGGGTTGTTTTTTTTTGCCAAAGTGATTATGTTAGTGTATCATGCAGCCATGACCAGACGCCTGCTGGTTATCCATGGTGCCCTCATCCATGTTCCCCTCATCCATGGTGCCCTCCCTGCACCGGGTGCCGTGCCGAGGCAGCGCTGGTCCCTCTCCGCAGGCACAGTGCCAGCCAAGAAGCTCCAGCCAGGAGCAGACAGATGGTGGCCAATAAGGAAACTATCACAGCGTCTTAGTCACCATGGCACAGCCTGGGCACCGCACAATAGCAGCCTGACTAGCATCGACTTTATCCCCGTTTCAGCTCGCTAATGTGTTTACCTGCCTATGCCTGGGGCTCCCAGCTCTGGGCACACACACCGAGCTGTCTTGGGTGAGCCACTCCAGCGGCATGGAGCTTACACGGACCCATCACAGCCTATCAGAGAGCTAAAGGCAGACATCCAAAGGTTACAAAACACTGCCTTAAACGCAGCATACCAGCCACCACTCTGTGGGAGCAGCTGTGCTCTAGGGTAGCTAAGAGGAAACATGCCAAAGTCTTAAAAATAGATGATCCGAGTACCAATTAGTTACCAAAAGAAACGTCAACAGTCAAATCCTAAATTTTCTGTATTTTTTGTATTTATTTGGAGATAAAACAACCTTGCTTAAGAATAAGACAAAAAGCACCATCTTGATTTCAAGGCACTCATTTGTTTACCCCAGCCAGCTCCTCAAAGCTCCACTCTGAATCCTCCAGCAGCAGCTACTGCTGCCACCTCAACCTAGTCCTTCTCTTCCCTGCAGACCCTGCACCTCTCAGGTGCTTTTTCAACTGGTTCCCTTACAAAAGTGCAATCTGCCATGAACACAGGTAGAATAAAAATGATTGCAAATATTTTCAGAGCCCATTTGAATAAAAAAAGTTCTGAAGCTCTATCCATCCCCAGCACTGCACGTTGCAGAAAGAAGCACAGCCTCACCCAAGCCTGTGCAGCACTGAGCACCATCTGCTCTGTGCCCCAGGGGCTTTCCACTCTCCCAACCTGCACGGCTCCAGCCAGTGCCACAGGCAGCAGAATCCAGCAGCTCTGCTCTCCCTGGCACACAGACTTTGGGGACACAGCAATTTCATGTGGATGTTTTAAAATATTCATCTTCCATCCTTCTGTTGCTGATTCCTCTGAAGAATAACCCATCTCTGAATGGCCATCCCTTTATGTATAACTCAGACCCAAGGATCACTCAGAATGCAAGGACTGGTCTCCAAAGGAAGCATTTGTAATGCTCACACCACTCCAAGGTGGTATCTTTCATATATAAACTGTACCTTTGCTAAACACCAGGTGTAAGTATTTGTTACCAACAAACATTGCAAAGGTTCCCTGGATTCATTCTGTACTCTGTCTCTCGCTGGTCACCAACAGCTGGTGTTTCACTTGTCCTTTGCTACAGAATAACAAGGCCAAATGAAACAGTGACTCCTGAGTTACACATAAACAAGCAAGTTCCCACTGCAGACGCGGGACTTTGTTTAGTGGAGTTTGAAGCTCTCCTGGGTGTCCAGCTTCCCACACAACTCCTGCCTGCCTGCTGCCTGCTCCCGGAGCAGCAGGATCAGAGCCCCCCTGCCGTCTCCTTCCCTGCAGTGCCCCTCAGAGCAGCGGGGCTGGCGAGTGGAAGCAGCGCTGAGCAAGCCCTTCCTCGGAGAGCTCCCCACAGCCACACGAGCCGCTGCGGCAGAAGCCGGTCCAGCGCCAGCGATAGAGCCCGAGCAAAGCAGAGGGCAAACTGCTGAGAAAGGACACAGCACCCACACGCTTGTACTGCCAAAATGCTGCAGGAAGAAGATGGGAGCCCCAGTGTTTTAACCTGCAAGGCTGATTTAACCAAGTCTGAGAGGGCTCTGCTAGTGACCCAAAATAACTTCTCCTTACATAATACTGTTATGATTTTAATGTGAGAGATGTCAGAGTATTACAGTGCCAAAAGCCAAAGCTACGCATTCATTTGGAAAGCAAGTAGCTCCCATCTCTAATGGTATCTAACTCCAGCTGGATTGCAACTCAATACTTTTTAAAAACAGTGCTGTAGATTTTTGGAGAAATCTCACACTTGAGAGAACAAGCAAAGACCCAAGTACAGTTCCTGAAACAAACATCTAAAAGCAGGACTGATAGCTGCTTTAAGTCTCGCCAGGTGAGACATATCAGAGTGGATATCTCAGAATCAAAAGGAGACTTGTGAATGGGATCAATTTGAACACTAGTTTGTAAAAAAACAGCCTTGACAGCGCAGCACATGTTGAATTTGCCTTTTCAGTCACACAACTACCATCCACATCAGCACATAAGTGCCCACTGCAACTCAGCATCTTGGTTTTCTGTGAAAAGGAAAGGTAAGGTTTTGTGGTTTTGTCAAGCATCTAAAGGACGTGCAGACAGTCAGGATCACAAAAGCACACAGGATGACAGTCCACTGGTCTGACACCCTTTAGAACAAGAATACCAGTTAAAAAAAAAGTTTAATTAAATGCAAAGTGAGTCAACCTGTGCTAAGTGGAGAAAGGAGGCTTTACTTGAAAAGGCCTGGGAAAAGCCTTGGGTTGCTGTAAGGGAGACCCAAGCAGAAGCTATGTATGTAACAGCTGTAAAGAAGTTAACTGCCCTGTGATCCCATTGCTGGGAAAAGAGTTATAAGCATTACACAAACACAAGAATTTACAAAAAGGACACTAAGAGACTGCACAGACTGCCTGACAACCCCTGCAAACCTGCAGGATAACAAACACTTTTCTCTTTCATCTATGGGTAGATGTATAAACAAATTGGTCTTCCAAAAATTCAGTGCCAATGAAGTATCTAAAACTGCTTTTTAAAGCATTTTCTTGCCCCCTTTTTTTTTTAGGGGGAAGTAGAATTGGCACAGTTTGGCAGAACGGGGGAAGATAATCAAATGACTCTTCCATTCACCTAAAAATACATTGTAGTTTTAAAACTGAAGTGTAGCAGTGCTTATTGTCAAAATAGTTTATCTGCAGGAACTTGCATTTTGCAATGTATTTTATACAAATGCATTTTCTAAGAAAATTCTCATGTTTATAAGGCTTCTTTTTATAATTTACAATAGCCAAGATCTTAGAGATGTGCTATACTAAGGAAAGCTAAGGGTCAAGTGAAAGCAATGATAGGTAAGGTCTTTATTTTCACGTTATCTAGGGGGGCATCCCACCTTTGGGCTGCACACACAGAAGTGCTGTTCAAACTGGGCACAGATTCAGCAGGACAGCAGCTGATGGATTTCTCATTTCCTCAACAAAGTGGTTGTAGTAGGAGGGATGGAGGTCTTGCAACTCAGGCTCAAGCCTCTCCTCCCTGTCATTGAACTCTCTTGTGGTGGATTTTTTCCCCTCATGCATCACACTCTCACACCTCTAAAATAACCAAGAGCAGATGGTAACCTTTGAGCTAGAGAATGCCCATTTAGCAGGTGGCTGCTGGACAACAGTCATGTCCAAGAGAAGAGCACAAGGGAAGGGTCTGAATTTCACATAAAGTCATAAAAACACCTTACAAGCTAACGATGATGTTTGCTTTTGGTGAGGTAGACTCTGAAACCCCCTTTGTCAGTGTGAGATCAGACAATTTCCAGTGAAATCTCATTTCAAACCTTTTCAAGCACCAACTGCCCTGCACTGTCAGCCTTGACACTGTCCTGCACATCTCCCTTGTCCCATGGTGCCCTTATTTACACAGTAAACCAGTACTAGATCAGTTAATCCATTTTCAGAAAGGGTGTTCAAAAACACAAGGAGAGAAACCTGCACTGCAGAATTTACTGATGGAGATACAGAGGTGTGTATTTCAGAACAGCCTAAAAGACTCCACTGTTCTCAGAGGGAATCAGGAATGTAGCCAAGAAACAAGCAGATACTCATCAAGGGAACTGTTTTGCTACTAAATGGCCAATTGAAGCCCCTACTATTCTGTCATATATCTGTGTCACTGCGGTCCCAATAAATAATGCTTTCTGATTAGTTATGAGACTATCTAGAAATCTCTAAGCCAGATACTGTTCACTGTGCCAGCCAGTCAGTCACTGGAGCCCTGAAGTCTCAAAGGAATGAAAAACTACAAGAATCCAAAAGACAACACAAACTTGTTGTCAAGGTATTGCTTTTTCTCTTACTCCTCAAACATGTTTTTACCTAATCAGCAAAGATGTCAAATGGTATCTCACAGCACAAAGAGCTGCCATATAAGTGAGTCCATTTCCCCATATCTGTGCATTAGATCAAGCAGTCAGTATTCTCTAGTTAATGGCACCTGGACCAAGCTGACTACTAAATTAAATCACCAGAAGAGTTCACCAGTTACCAGGCTGAGTTGAGAACATGAAAACAAGTAAGATTTGAAGAAAACCAAATAAAGCCAACAAACCACCTCCATACTGGTTTTGCATGACATTATCAGGTACATCACTTCTGTGGCTTTCATTCTCCTGCTATCTGACAACACATATGTATTATCTATGTGCTACAGTTGTTCCCCTTTCTGAAGTCAGGCCCACAGCAGTGCTGCTTGTCCCTGGAAATAAAAAAGGTTTACAGCAACCAGAGTCCCTCTGTGCCCACAGCCAACACTGACTACCAAAAATCTGGCATGTAGCCCTACAGGGTATGGATCAGGCAGCTGGACAATCGCCTGGGTAGGTTTCACAGGACTGAAGGAGGATGTCTTAGCCTGAGGACATGAGTTATAAATCAGGTCTCCACCACCCACATAAGGCAGGACAAACAAGGAAACAAAAAAATAAAAAGAAACCTCTTATAGAATAACAATGAGCAGTAGAGGTAATACAAACTCACACTTATATGAAATTTGCACAGGTTTGTAGCACTGTGCCTATCACTGGGTTTTGAGCAATTTCTTTTTCTCCCTCCCCCTGCTTGGTATTCAGCCAGGAGCCTTCCAACTTCACTTTGGGAATCAAGTCAAAGCTGGTCTGCAGAGGCAAAACATACTCTGGATCATCAAACAGGGGATATACTTCCCACATTTATGTTAATAAAATGTTACTGTGATAGGTTGTACGTGACTACCCCAACATCAGTACACTAGACAAAATACAAACCAGTCTCATCTATAGAATTATCTGTGTAAAGGACAGAAGTCCCTTTTCAAGCTTAGATATTTCACTAGATCCTAAACCCTATTTAAAAATGCATCAACCATCACTGACTGGAAAGGATTTGTTGGATGTTACACCATTCAGTACAGAGAATAAAAATTAGTTCCTCTATCCTCTGATAGAGGATATCCTTAGCTCATACAGAGCTAAAATGCATAAGCAACTGAAGGGAACTACAGGTCTTCCAGAACGAGTGATCACCTATGGGAGCCTTCAGAAGGGCAAGTTCTTTTAAAGAATGAGTCATTCCTTGTGGAGTAACTTAATTTCTATTGACACTTACAGGAGAAATTAGGTTGAAAGTGATTTTGTCTGTCTAAGAACAACTTTGCTTTTCTTACTGGATACCTAATACACATAGAAATCTGCCCTGCTCCATAAAGGCAAGGGCAGAGGCACTGTACTGAAGCCAGGAAACTTCATCTTTGCAGGCAATGTAGACTTCAGTGTATCTTAAACTATTAGAACCAAAAATAACATGTAACAAGTGCAAGGCCATCTCCTACTCTCATAATACACTACTGCCTCCAACAGTCTAGCTGTGGAGATCCATTACAACTCATTGCCTGGACATTTCCCTAGCAGCCTATATTCTCTTTAAAATATTCTAACATTAGCCAAGCTGAATCTTAATGATCACATGAAACCCAATGGAAGGTAAGAACTGAAAATTGCTACAAAAAAGATTTTCTGCTTTATAGTAAGAAGGGGGGAGGAAGGAAATCAATATGGCAAAACAACCTTTTAAGGCAAAGACACCATTTTAAAGCAGAAATTATTTCTAATACTACTGACAGCCTCAACTTGTCATCAGCAGGAAGGCTTATATACACTTGGAGTGAAGATGTGAACTGAGTGTAAGGAAAACATACAGTATCTGAGCAGGAGGTCTGTCTGTGGTGGTTCCGTATTGATGTGTTGTTAACTGTGTTTTCCCATAAAACACACCTAAATGGCTAAAGAAGGCTTGTGTTGCTTGTCCCACAACAGGCAGTTGACAGGAACAAGCATAAACCAACATAAACTCCCTGGCAATATTCTCACCGCTTTGGTGCAATACAGGATAGAATTTCACAAAAATTGGTCTAACTAGGAGCGAACAAATTAGCCAATTGCATAGTGGTCAAATTTGCTACCACAGGCATTAACTGCAGTCCTGCTTATTTATGAGAAACAGGCTTCCCAGGTAAAGCCCTAACAAGGCAAGCTCACGCCTCCCGCAGCATTTGATCACCCACGTCGTTAGAGCAGCACAGCAGGCACCACGAGTTCCTGGCCAGCCACTGCTCCATTTCTCACAGTCACATTATCTCCTGTGTGACTGGAAAAAGGCTGGATCCCTGTTGTTCTGAAACCTATCAACAACATTGGGGAAGGCAAAAAGAATTCCAACTCTTTTTCCCTTCCCAAATCTATTTTTCTTCCTTTTCAGGAGAGAAACCAGGCTTTCCAGGCTGCTAGTACAAACATCAAGTTGCTAAAAACCAGCCAACATTGTCTCCAACTATAGTATCAGTGATGTAACTGTTATCCGTGAGGGTTTGGGGTGTTGGCTTGGTTCTGGTTTGGCTTTTTTTCTTTTCCAACAGAAAACCTTTGGAGCCCATAAAAGTGGAAGAGATTTGGGGCAAAGGGCAAGCAACTCCCAAGAAAAGTTATGAATGGAACTATGCTACAGAACCTTGCCTTTCCACTCCTTGTACAGGAGAAATCATTCAGATGTTGCAAAAACTGATCCATTATCTTTTGTGGGTTTCTTAAAACGATCTAAAACCAGAATTGTACGCCATACTAAGGTCGCACATTTATTTCATCTCAGAGAGCACAAAACATTCTCTGTACATATACACAGCAACTCACTTCTTTCCTGAAACAAAGTTTTCATTGATCCTTTGCCACAGACTCAATTATTGTTTCTAATCATGATCAACGTTTATTTAAGGTATTGTGAACTGTAAACAATGCAAACAATAAAAGCATCTGTCCATGTTGACATGAATGTAATTGGCAGGTTAGATACCTATATTAACAGGTCCCAAAGGCGTTCTTCTTAAATTCAGAAAGCCTGAAGTAAATTTAAATTACAATTTACAGGATAATCTTGAAATCAGCCATTTTTCAAGGTAGTGTTATCTTGTGCAGATAAAAATCACAATCTGTCAAATCAGTCCCAGGAAATTCTTCATTGTTTTAAAACATAATCCTAAAGACTTTTTTTTTTTTTTTTTTTTTTTAAGCTTCTTTCTTTTTTAATGCAGTGGATTCTGCAAAATTCTTTCTTGCAGACCATGGGTGAAAAAAAATCCTCCTCTTGTAATATAGCAATTACAAATACATATGTAAAAGGAGCAGAAATCAAGGCACTTTAAAACAACACTTAAAAAGATAAAAAAGTACTTGACTATGGGATACTTAGGGGATTTCAAGTTAGGTTTTCCATAACCTCATTGTAGAAATAAGTGACCTTTTCCTTCTCCTCCTCCCCACCCCAAACTCTGAGGAAAACGGCCACCAAATGCACTCAGCTAGCCTCAAAGTCACACGTGCTCCATTGCAGATCTTGCTTTCAATGTCTCTTTTGTTTGATGGCTGGTGTTTCAACATCCTCAGCTTGGAACAGAAAAAGGTCAGAGCGAGTCTTCTGGCATTCACAAACCTGCACCAGGCCCCGCCAAGACAAGATTGATGCCATAGTACATTTTCCCCAGTCAAGAGAAGGAAGTGAAGCTCTGAATCCACAACCATGTTCGTCAGAGGGATTCCTTTCCCAAAGGTGTTTAGCTTTGCTACATTCCCTTGTGAAACTTTTCTGCTGCTGCTAGTAACATTTTTGAGTTACCCACTGTGCCATGTTACTGCCCGAGTATTGTAACTTGAACAGGTTCCCACCATAAGTCCTTTTAGCCATACATTCCAACATACAGCATTTTTTTTAATTCCCCTCCTGATTTTGCTTCACCCCTAGGTTATCCCCAGTGCCCTCACACCTGCCTGCTGCCTCACCTTCCCTCCCCTGCATGGGGAAGAGAGGCTGCACCATTAAACTTGCAGTGTGCAAGGCCAAGGTCCGTTCCACAGCTAGAGAGAAGCTGCTGCTAAAGATTCCTTAAAAGCTTTGGCACTTCACGGCAGTTGGAACTACTCAACCAGAGCTGGGAGCCAAAGCTTTGCCACAGCATTAATGGGCTTTTGCCCTTTTAAATTTTATAAGCCTGTCGCCTTTCTGATGCACACAGTTTTATTCAGAGCCCTAAATGGCCATTTCATATTTAAAAGAAAGCTTGCATAGGTAGCACCCTAAAACTACCCCAGGTCATTCATCACCCCAGCACTCCTACTGTCTCTTAGGAAACCTTTGATAGAGCATTTGTTCAGGCTGCCAAGTTAAATCCTCTTCTCTCGTGTCAATGCATTGAAAAAAGCAGTCAGAACACCAGCTTCACTCAGGCCTGCTGAAGTAAATGGAGAAAACCAATTCCTCTGGCACTACAGAGCCATTAAGCCGTTTGCAGATTACCAACTGAAGCACAAAAATACACACGGCGCACGATCGGACGACAGAGCAGAGCTGTGCCTTAAGTTTGCTTCGGTCTCGAAGAACTGACGCTGCAGCCGCAATTTGCAGCAAGTCGTGCAGCTGCGGGCGGGCGAGCGGGACCCCAGCAAAAGCCCGGACAAAAGCGGCGGTGCGGGGGTCCCGCTGCCGCGGCCGGGCAGGTTCCGCCTGGGCAGGGGCGGCGATGGGGCTGCGCTCCGAGGGGACCCCCGAGGCGCCGCCCCGCGCCTCTCACCGCAGCCTCCGAGGCGGCACCGAAATTAAACTTTACACGTGCAAAACAAAGTTTACAGTCTAAAACCCCGATTATAGCAACAACTTCCTCCCCCTGTCTCAGGCTGCCGCACTCCTTCCCTGCTACCGCGCCAGCCCAGAATGCTATCCCGAGCCCCGCGGGGGGGTGGGGGGGGGAACAAGAGCGTGGCTGGATGGCTCCTATTTTTATGTTTACATTCCTGAAGTGTCTTTTAACTGGCTGCCATTCCCCCTCTCCCCGCGAGCAGCTCCGCCGGCCGCCCCTGGAAGCCTTCCCTCGCTCCCCTCGCACAAAGGCGGGCGAGCTCCGGCCGGGCCGGGCCGGGCCGGGCACCCCCGGCCCGCTGCCCCCGCGCCCCCTCCCCTCCGCCCGGCGGCTTCCTGGACAGATGCACGGGGGGGAGGGAGGGGAAGAGAGAGGGAGGGAGGGGGGCTGCTCCTTCCTCCTGCCTGGCGAGAGAGGCCCAGGTCCCAACTGGCTCTCAAAGCCCAGACACAAGGAATGTACACCCAGGCAAGCTTCCCGGAGCCCCCAGAACAGGCGCAAGCTTCCCCCCGCGCCCCCCGAGCGCCGCACGGGCGGCCGGGCACGCACACAGCCGGCCGGGCACGCTCGCCCCGAGCCGCAGCCCGGGGCTCCAGCCCGCCCCGACGGCGCTCGCCCGGCCGGGGGCAGCCGCCGCCCCGCTCCCCGCAGCCCCCTTTGTGCTTGCGGCGCCTCCGCCGCCCGCCCGCCGCGGCTGCTCCAAGTTCGCCCCGGGCCGGGTCCCCCCGCGACCCCGCGGCCGGCCCGGGAAGGGCATTGCCGGGTACCGCCGCTTCCCCGCCGCCGGGCCCGGCTCCGCGGCTGCTCGCCCGCCCTCGCCCCGCGCCTCGGCGAGGACAGTCTGCCCCTTTAAGAAGTCTCCACACATTTTCTCCCCTTGCAAAATAAATATGTTGTTGTTTTCTTTTTTTTGTTTTTTTTTTTCCTCCCTGTACACCTATTTCCCCAGCGTGGCCGCTCCATTGTTTCTGCTCCGCCGAGACGCAACCCCTGCCCGGCCGCGAACGGGGAGGTGCGAGCAGGGAGCGCAAATAGACGCGAAACTTACCTACGGATTGCAAAGCAGCCTTGCAGCAGCAAAATAATAAGGAAGAAGGTAGGCAAAATCCTCTTTCCCCAACTGATTTGCAGCTCTACTCGGGTATTTTTAAATATATAATTTTGTTTATTCCCCTCCTTTCTTCCTTCTCCCCCTGCTTTCTTTTTTCTTCCTTCCCCCCCCCCCTTTTTTTTCCCCTTGCCCACAGACAGTGAAAAGGAGCTCAATGTTAGTGGGTGAGTAAGTGAATCAACTAGCAGAGAGCACAGCAAGTTGAAGTGTCAAATTACATTGGCTATTCTATTACCAAAGGGCCATGCTTTGTGGCTGCTGGCAAAATCTGTCCCAGATTCCTATCTGAAAGGGAGCTGCCTCCTACAGGGATGTTCTTCCCTTCGCCCTCTCCCTTCCCCTCTCCCCCCGCAACAACACACACACACACACACACATCCCCCCCGTCAAATCACACGAAGTTAAAAATCTTAGATACGAGTTAAAATACAAATATTGTCTTACAGTCTCTTTTAAGGCGGGGATTCTCGTTTTAGTCTTCCTGAATACCAAGCACTCGGAAACCCTTCCACTCTGGAAACTGAAAGCTGAAGAATATGTATACTCCCTTCGGTGTTTTTGTATTATTAAATAGGGGAAAACCACCCTGGACCTAACACACTCTCCAGCATGAGGTGTCTCCGTCTCTGTCGTGTTCACGACAGAATTTTTACGGGCATGGAAGGAACTACCGGGCGGGCAGGGGGATTACTCGGGAACGCCGAGACATCCTGCTGCTCCGTTATTGCACTTTAGCCCCCACCCCCCTCCATTTATTGCCACCGCCGCCACCCTCGGGGCCGCTGTTATTTTCAGAGCCCGGAGCTCCCGCCACCCAGGTAGGAGCGGGCTGTCCCGGGGGTCCCCGCTCAGCCGGGAGCGGGCGGGCGGCGGGGCGGGCCCGGAGGCGGCCCCGCGCGGGGGGGCGGTCAGGGGCCGGGGCCCCCCCGCCCGGAGCGCGGCCCCCGGCGCTAACAATAGGGCGTGTTTCTGCGCTGTTTCCCCCTGTGCTCCTGAGGAAACCCAGCCCGATTTCCAGGCAGAAAATAAGAAGAAACCGTCCTTGTCTGACGAGCACCAATCTGCTAAAAAACATCTCCCTCGACTTCTCTTCCCCTTGATAAAACACTTCCAGGACAATCAATATTTTATGATGAGTTGTTAATAAGCCTAATATATTCATCCCTGCTCCAACGGGGCTTGTTAGATTATGCAATTAAGATAAGCAATTTAAACAGCACTGTGTAGCTTCTCGCTGGTCACATTCGTCTTCTTGTTGGAGGAGGAGAACGATCGGGACTGTAAAGGGATGTCGGATCGCTCGGGGAAGGGGGAAGCTTGTCTGATTTATATATATACATGTGTATATATATATATTTATTTTTTTTTTTTTTTTTTCAGCTGCGTGCAGGCGTTACGGAGCGCTACGGCCGCTGTCGCCGCCGGTCCCCCCGCGGGGCTGTCCCCGTCCGCCGCCGCTGGCCGCGCCGATCCGCGCGGCGCCCGCAGCAGCGGGGCTACAGCGCCCGCCGGCCCCCGAGGGCAGTGCCCCCGCCCCGCTCGTTTACGCCTCCGTGGCGTCCCCAGAAAAAAGACCCCTCTTCCTGCCGTTCTCCCCGGCCGCCCCGGGGCGCGGGGGGTGCTGCGGACGCTGCGCCCCCGGCGCGCAGCCAGAGCGGCGCGCCCGCCCCGGCAGCGCCGCGGGGGGAGCCCCGGGCGGCAGCGCCCCGGCGGGGGCGGCCAGCCGGGGGCGGGCGGCGCGTCCCGCCGCTCCGGAGCGCTCCGGCTCCGCGTTTTGCGAGCGGCCGCGGTGTCAGCCGGGGAGCGCCGAATAACAAAGGCAAGTTTGAGAGCAGCCGCCGCCGCCGCCGCCGCACAGGCTGCGGTGACGTCAGGGAACAATGCCGCTGCCAGCCCGCCCGCCCGCCGCCCCTTAAAGGCGCACGGGGCGCTGCCGGGGCCCCGCCGCCGGCCCGGGGATGGCAGGGAGGGGGTGCCTGCGCCGCGCCCCCCGCCCGGCCCTCCTGGCACTGCCCGCGCGGACGGCGAGCGCAGGAGACTCCGCGTCTCACGGCTCCTGCCCGCCCTCCCTCCCGGCCGAGCCCCGCGCGGCCTCCGCCGCCCCGATCGCTGCCTGCAGCTGCCCGGAAGACGCGGCGGCCGCGGGGCGGGAGCGCTCGGCCCTGCCGGCCGGGCCGCAGCTCCCCGCGCTGTGGGGCCGGGCGGGCCCAGAGCCCGCTGCCCCGGGAGCCACTGCCCCGCCGCACCTACGAGCCCCGGGAGCCGCCAAGGGACGGCTCTCGCCCAGGGTGCAGGGGCCGGGCCCTGAGCGCTTCCAGCCAGACCCGCAGTGGGCCCTCGCCGCTGCCCGTCACGGTGCGCTGCCCTCCTCCCCGAGCCACTCTGGCCCCGTGACCGAGACTGCAGACCGCGGGCTTAAACAGCGGATACTGTCCAGCCAGTGCGGCTCATTTCACTCCTGCACAGCATTAGAGGTCTGATTGAAACAGGCGCAGAACAAGCCCAGCCTTTTAGCTAGCCTAAAAAGGGCACTGGAGCAATACAGTAATCTCCTGATAATCATACAGACGTCAGACATCATACCTTAAGAATTCATTTGCAATTAATAATCTTTTTAAGGCATCAAATTTAGTATCTTTCTAAGGTGTCAAGCCTTCTGTCTTGGACATGGGCAGAGTCAAAGCAGTAGGTTTTGATGCCTTATTGCTTGAGACCATCTTACAGAAACAGAAGATTAGAAAATTAGATCTTTGTGCAGCAGCACCATTACAAGGTTACAAGGCCTGTCCACTGTATTTAAGCACAACTTCCACTGATATCATCCAGGCTAAAAACGAATTGGTAAACACACATTTACTTTTCCAAGCTTTTTGTAGTTTTCCTGCGGACTATGTGCCAAACGAGCACATCATGCAGGATTTACCGGCTCCATCACCCTGCCTTCTTTCAGCAACCAAGTCGCCTGATCAATACAGTACATGGCTAGGAAAATAAAGGTCTTGCAGGAAATCATTGTAGTGATTTAGCAGGTGCCACTGTGCCCTCTGAACCCGCCTCTACTAAATTGGGCTTTGCCACACACTGTTGAGAGGCACCAAAGGGGTTGGAAGTGGTACCTGTCCACAGGGGATGTGCAGCCCTAGCAGCCTTTGCCACTTGCAGTCATCCGAGCTCAGGCAGCATTGCAGTGACAGCACGTGTTAAGTGGTGTCACAGCCAGATCCCAACCGCTACACCTGCCCACACAGAGCCTGCACTTCCACAGTCACAGTCACATTGCCTCTTTCCTCCTTAGGATGTGTTGGTCACCCATGAGGTTTTGCCCCAAAAGTGGCTGCAGCAGTTAGTGTATATAGTGTATTTATCAGTTTGTAAATTAAATTAATTCCCTGAGGATAAGGACAGCCATAGTTCTCTGACCTGTGCTGATATTATTATTGTGATTTTAGAATTTAGAAAGGTGCCACTAATGCTTGCTGATGTGCTTTTTTCCAGTCAGGGACCAGGCTAATCCCCTACAAGAATAAAGGACTTTTATAGCTGCTCCAATTCACTGCCAATTGCCTGCTCTGGCATAAATGGTGGACTGGTCAGTTTGACTGAAAATAAAGTTAGGAGTTTACATGTATGGCAGGGTTGGCTTAGGGTATTCAGTGTTGCCCCAAGAACACCCCTCTAAACATAGGCCTCAATTAAGCCCATCAGCCTAATTATCCAACTCAGTTGCAATGTCACAGCAAAACAAAAACAGTATTCACAAAATGATAAAGGATTGGGCCCTTTTTGTTTGTTCCAAGAGACCAGGCTGCTCTTCGTGTTCTCCACAATTCTGAGACTAAGAGACCTGGAACAGCTTTTAAATCAATGTCTGCACAAGCCTCAGTGCCTGGTCTGGGATCCTGGCTTAGCAGCATTCTGCTGCTGCAGTAGCAAAGCCATCAGCAAGCATGCAGACAGACAGTTATCCACGTTATTCCATGCTCTGTGGTGGGCCTGTCCACAAGGGATTAGACCAAATCTGCTAACCTCATTTCTGTTATATAACCTAAGACAGATCTGAACTCTTTTCTCCAGAGGATTGTATGGTAAACCAGAATATCACCTCCCCCTAGCCCTCTTCAGCTGCAGTTCAAATTAGGTTTTGCTGCTGTCATAATTCATCCTGTACCATAATGAAAATGGAATTGATTGAGATGGCATGTAGACATTGTGTCTAGACATACCCAGGTTACTTGTGTATACAAATTTTATCAGGTAACTGCTATCAATGCAGCTTTTTTTTTGGCATAGGATTCAGCACAGACCACAGAGGCCAAAGGTGAAGAGTGCATACTTTGATCTCAAGTCCACACTGAGCTATTGGGTGCTACAGCCACTAGTAACTAGGCTCCCTAGGTTAAGAGCTCACTCAAGTAAGCCCAACAGGGACTGCAGGTGTACAGCATGCACAAAAAACTGCCTGGGATCAGTGCTGATTTCATAACAGGGTGACATCAGCATTGCTTTTCTGGCAGCTGTTTGCTACACTCACACCCCTGGCACCACACCAGGTGATGATCCCCAGGTACACACATTTAGAAGTCCTCAAAACCCTCATGAAACTATTCATCCATCAGCACAAGTCTCTGATCTGCTCCTCTGTCATAACCCAGCTTAAGCAAATGCTTACTCTCATCAATAGTTGTGTTGAAGTTTAGCAAGTCTTCCTGATATAGCAACAGCAAAGGATGCCAGGAATGCTACTGGATGCAGTAAAATTACACCTATGTGAAAGTGAAATTAACTCAGTGAGACTGCAGTCAGGCTGTGCACATTACTCTGCACACATGAGAAACTATGTCCATTTTTGTCTTCATTAATAGTATGGGAAAGAAAACAGGGTTTATTTGGATTCATAAATTAGAGATGAAATTACTACACAAAGACATTAAGGAAATCTGCAGTTACACAAATTTGCAGTTACTTTTTCCTAGAGGAAAAAGTAAACAATTTTACTGAGAAAAACAAATTGAAAACAATTACAAGACACGAAGAGGGAAGTAGCTGGAGGTTTGGACTTTTTTCTCTTCCCTTTTCCTTTTGAGGCCTGAAAACATTTGCATATTGTCTTAAATTTCATGCTTTAGTCCTCATGAACTTGTGCTGCCTTAGTCAGAGTCTCTTGTGACTCAGAGGAGGGACTGGATTCCTCCAAAGGAGCTTTCGTATAACAGGCCAGACAAGAGCATCAATGAGGATTTTTTGGTCACTAAGGATCCACATCTTGTCTTTTATGGGAATTTACATTTACACATTCTCTTTACAGTAATTCTTTCTAAACCAGGCCACTACTCACACCAGTCTTCTGCAAACTGTTCTCTGTACTCCAAGCCCAAAACTCGCTCGGAGCTCCATGGGGTGCCACAGTTAGGCAACACAGACACTCAGCAAGCCCCAAGTAACTCTGACTGCTGAGCAGCTGTGCACCCAGCCTCACTTATGCATGGGGTATACTCTGAGAAGGATCAGAGCTACAGTTTACAGCATTGTCTTCAGCTCTCTCACACACACACACCATGCTGGATTATACAGGGGGTTTGATTAGTCTGACAAAGAGAATAAAGCCACTAAAAATTACATAGGAAGATAACACTGGGATGTATGCCTTCAAGAGGCAAAAATCACAGCTTAAAAACAAAAAGCAAGGGAAGGAAAGGATAGGAAGAGAAGGTAAGTTGTGTATAACACTCTGAAACAGAACTTAACGTATGTGAGCTGAGGAAATGGAGCATTGTAAACATGCTGTTTATATAGTGCCAAAAGGATACTTTTATGGGGATATAAACATTAGGTACCCCTGAGCATGCAAGCTAACCTTCCCAAGAAGATAAAGACTCTGCCCTGTTAGAGCCAAATCCAAGTCCAAATTCAAGAACCAAGCGTGTCTCCACTTTGAGAAATCTCAAATCAAAATTTGGTCTGGGCTGAAGTCACTTGACTCATCCAAACCTTGCCCTTAAAGCAAACAATTTCTAGGCAACCCAACTGAGATTGTTAAGCAGGGACTGTAGTCACTTCTGTTGTTATTAAATGCTTTTCAAACTACACTATTACAGTTTCAGGAGGAAAAGTGAAAAGGAAAACAAAACCTTATCCAAGTTGAAACTCAGGGGAATGCATTCAAGCAGAATATAATTAGCAAAGCTGGAAGATGGCCAGCATGAAATGTGCAACATCATAAAAAAACCAAAACAAGGATTTTGAATGACCACAACAAACAGGACCTTATTTCTAATCTGCTCCATATAAAGCAATCAGATAGTTTTATGTAACTCCAGACATGCCTGTAGCTACCTTGAGAGCACTTCACTTGTGTGTTAACTGAGATGTCCATAGTATGGATCTCCATTTCATGGATAGCAGAAGAAATACTACTCCATCTTTCTGTCATCTGACTACCTACTGCCAGATTTTTTCAGGAAGCAGGTCTTCTTTTAACCTCACTAAATTTTAATGGAGAAAGTTAATGAGATTTAGAGAACAACAAATTAAACTGTGTGTAAAACATGAATGTTGCAGTCAAAGCTGGACTTCTGTTTTTCCCCTTGGTTTCAGTTTTTGTGTGTTGCAGTTGAGGGAGACAGAGATGACAAAAAAAAACCAAAAAACAAAAAACCAACAAAACCACCAACTCCAAGCAGGGAACTTGGGTTCAGCTCTGGTCTGAGCGTCTGTGAGAGATTTTAGTCTAAACTGGCTAGGCTGACAGTGTGCAAGGAGAACAAGCAACAATAAAATAAGATGTTACTCTCAAGACAGTGTGAACGGCTTCCTATCAGACAGAGCTTGCCAGGGCTCTATAACGCTTTGTAACACAGCTAGTCATGCTAAATAAAATGTAGCCTTAAACACACTTAGGACTGGATTCTCAATGGGTCCTCCAATTTAGCAAGCAGAATAATCTATTTTTTACCTAACCAACTCTCTTTAGTACCACAGGGGATAGTTAGTACAATTTCCAAAAAAGGAAAAATAGATTCATAAAATATGAGTAAATAACCATAAGTTGTTTACATACGTAAGTGTTCTGGAGCATGGGATTCTGTTCACTCACTGACATGTTGGTCATAAAACGTGCCTGAGAGCCCAAAGTGTTACTTTATTGCATTAAGCAGCAACAATTAGCCTCTCCATTTTTCACTGCCCTAACAAAGAGTATGATTTTCTACTGTCTAAGAAGAGATGAAAAACCAAACCAAATTGAACTAAACCCCACTCTCTTCCATGTGGCTGCACTCTCCAGAGGCATATCTATGTGCAAGTGGCACAAAAGGCCATGAAGGCTTCATCTGTGGTTCATGAAGTAAAGGAAACAAAACAAAAAAAGCAGCAGATTATTTTCTTTCCTATTCTGGGGGACTACTTAGGGCAGAAGGAGCAGTGAAGAATTTCGTAATAAGGCTCTCTCACTGAAGTACCACAGGCAACAAATTCCTTACAGCTGAATAGGAGAATAAGTGCAAAACTGAACACAACAGGAAGAGGTGTGGTCCCTAATGCATCATTTGCTGTATTTTATTGTATGTGAGCCAAGAAAAGTAGAAGGCCACTGAAATTCCTAGAGAACAGAAAAGCCCAGAGAGCTATGGAAATAACAGGCTTTCTAATGCTTGGGATATTTATGTTAAATGCATTCTATAATAAAGGAAGCATGTGTTTTGCAGGAAAAAGCATTCATGAGCTGAAATTCCCCTCATCATAATTCAAAGATTAATTAAGATAAATAATATAATTAGGTAATTTGGAAACACTTTTTTTCCCTAGTAGTAGACATTTGGCTTGACACAGCAGCCAAGGGGCATGTCATGAGGACTCCAGTCATGCTGACACTTGTGTCTGGAGGAAGAGTGCAGATACAAGAGAAATTTGGAAATTCTATTCAGGTGAACACTAGATGTGATAGAGGATATAGCTACAATTAACCTATAGGTAATCAGGAATTGTCAGTGTTGCACCAACTATGGCACAAGCTATGGCATCTTGAACACATTGCTGGAAGTATGTCTTGTATTTTCATCTCACTAGAACTCTAATTTGGACAGCTTATTGACCTACTTTCTGTATGTCACTGCTTTCAACATATTAACCCCCCCTCCACAAACACTCAGGGCTATTTTGAGTAAGTGCAAGAAAAAGAAAGACTGTAGTGCAGATGTTGCTTGTGCATACAATCAGTGCATCCCTCCCCCACTAAAGTTTAATAAGGATTGTTAGTACATCATTGTAGCTGGTAATTGTGTAGGTACACATGGTAATTGCATGTATTTGCACTAATTATGTAAATGCACAATAATTAAAGCTCCAGGGTTTTCATGGTAAATTTTTAAGACACTCATGGATTTGTCATGGCAAAAGTGTCAGTCATGTAACCTAGTGGGAATAGGGAGGAGGAAGAAGTTCAGGAGAAAATAGTTCTTAAATAAAATGCAGATATTTATATCTAAATAAGTGGATAGAGGACACCATATCATGAAACACAGCTGTCGTGCCTAGGAACAGATTTTTTCAGAGTCCTTTATCAGACTTATAAAATAAAACCTAGAAAAAATCCCAAAACACGTGGAGGTTAAATCTAAAGATCCAGTACACCCCCACTTTACCCACCTAACATCTCATCCTTTCATTTAACCAGTGAAAAGCAGAAGTGAATTTGTGCTCTTTTGCTGTTTTGATCACTTCCTGATAGTACCAGTTTTCCTCCTCTCCCACAGGCCTTATCACACTCCACTGAACATGTCAGTGGAAATATCTTGGCACTGCTTGGTTTTGGATCGATCTCCCAGCATGGTGTACTTAGAGCAAGAGTCATACACCAGAATTTCAAGCTGCTTTTGGGTTGGGGTTTTCCCCCTTTTATGCCCTCCCTTAAGACTTCAGGCATTCTCCTCACCCTCAAATCTTCAGATGCAATCTTGCAGGTTTCCCGGGGAGCAGCCAGACCCTCCTGCGAGCCCTTCCCTGGGCAGCAGGCAGGAGCTGCGTGTGTGTCCCCACCAGCCCACTCTGCAGCTGCCATGCCCCGTGGATCTTTAGGCTCTAGGAGAGCTAACTACACATGAGTGACTTCATGAGGAAATGCAGCTGTGGAAACACACAGGGTACATCTACGAAACCAGCAAAGCGGGATGTGCGTGTTCCAGCTGTTTAGCTGTTTTTAATCACCTCTGCAGCAAACCTGAGCAGTTCCCTAGAACAATCCCATTATCCTTATGCCAGGACCACAAGGGGCTGTTCAAGAAGCACAGCAAGGTAACAACATAAGGAACTATGAAGTCAGAGCACTACTAAGCATTTCACACTAAAAAGCCTTCCCTTTCAAATCACAGTAGTTGAGATCTTAATCACTGAAGTCAAGTGCTGGGTTTTTTAGCCACTGAAAATTGTCGACATTCATAAGACTTAGACCACTTATAAAGCATCAACTTGATTGCACTTAATGCAGAAATAATCTGTATGCCATCATCCCCATTTGACTGTGGGTGTGCATGTCAGTCCCCACGGCACAGCAGCAGGCTCACTGGCCACATACACTGCCCACCTTCACTCATCAGCACCTAAAGAGACTCAGCACACGAGTTTTAGGCCACTAAAACTTGAGAGCTTAAGCCAAGGTACAAAAGAGAGCTTCCTCAGGATTTGCAACAAAGCTATGAGAAGATTTATCAGACTCAGCAAACCCACACATTGCTACTTATTTGAATCTAACCCCATACAGAAGGGTCAAAAAGCTCTCTGTTCATACCTCCTCCCATTCCTGTGCCCAGCACAGTGCAAACTGCACTCCTTACCTGGAGCACTGAGGACAGGCCCCTGGGGTAGCAGAAGATCCCAAACCATAGCCTACAGCCTGGAGACACTTGTAAAACTGCACTCCAAACCTTCCTCCGAGGCTCCCTAGGGTGCACCCAGCTGCTAATTTCAGGAGGGCTTTTAGTACAGCTGTTTCAAATTGGCTCCTCAGCCACAGCTGGGGCAATAATGAGCTCTCTCTTTAATACTTCCTGGCTGGAGGAGTTGTCAGGAACACTGTTGTTTTTTTAAAAAGCTTATTTTTAAATGTCCAATCTGCTGATTGTTTTCAGCTTAAAAAAAAAAAAACCAAACAAAAAGAAGAAAAAAAAATCAAAAAGCAACCTAACTCAAACAACTCATTCTCCCTGCAGATGCTCCAGCCCTAAATCTGAGAGTGGACTAATAAATGTTTCTGTGCTCACTTAACAAATGAGAAAAAAATTACCAGAACTACATTTAAATCAAAACAGTGTATTTTTCCTGATACTCTTTCACTTTTAAAGTAACAATTAAAGAAAAAATATAGCTATGTGATAACAATGGGTCAAATATAATAAAAAATTTTAAACACAGCTTTGGATTGGTAGGGTTTAATCCAACAAGGAAAGCTGTTGGGGACAGTGTAATTTCAACTTTGTTTCTAACAATAAACATATATTTGAGGTTTTTTTCCCCCTATATTAATAAAACTTCCTACACTTATGCTTGATGGGGATTAAAAATGGTAAGGTAAAGATGTCATTTTAAAATTTTCAATTTGCAGTAATGTTTTATAATTAAGTGAGAATCTTTCAGAAGCAGGTTTCACACAAATGCAGTCTTTCTGGAAAAAAAAAGAGAAGCATTGCTAAAACAGTGATCTGCTGTATTAATTTGCTTTAATTTTTCAGTAAATTCATCTGTTCTTCAGATAATAGATGATGGATGTCTAAAACCATGGAATATGAGCTTTGAGGGCACGAATGGAAAGCAGACGAGGTGGGTTACAGCTGGAGCACATTTTCTGTGTGTCTGTAGGGAATTTATTTCAGCTTGTCTTTGTTGTACAGCAGCATTGCCAGGTTAGGTTAGAGCTTTAACTTGTGCTAACGCAGGACCAAAGGTCTTTTGGATGTTTATGTCTAGTGGCAATTTGTATGATAAACGCTTGCTCCCAGCAAAAGGGCTACCCCAGCTGAGTAAGCCTGCAATCCTGTAAGGTCCCCTGCACCCAATGCTGCCCAAATATACTTGCATAGACAGGGAAAACCTCATGCCTCTGTGCATCGAGGATTTACATTTCACAAGGAGAAAAATTAATTTTCCTGGGCTTGAGGGATTTTTTTAAGACCTAGTGAATTGAAGGCATTTATGATATCTGCTAATATTATCCACTTATGTCCTTTTGATATCTCATACTCCAGCTGTGAGGTGCAGCACTGGTGATGCCAGGCCCAGTGCAAACACAGAGCTCTTCTTTTCGTATTGTCTAAATGTCACTGTTGCTTTTCCAATATGTTTCAAAGATCTTTTTACCATCAAGGTCAGTACCAGTGTCTCCATTTCACAGGTGTATCATCAAAAGGTGAAATGACCACATTAACTTAGAAAATGAATAGAAGGAGGCAACATAGATATTTTAGTGCTAGTGCTACTCACTCTACTGCTCCAGTGCTAGCAGCTTTTTTTTGTGAAGCATCTCCTTGGTCAGTGCCTAATTCATGAAAAGAGTTTTGGTTAACCAGATTAGCAAAAGCAGTTTGATGGTACAACTGACATTCACATTCCTTAGCAAGAGAACTTGCAATCTACTTGTCTGAAAATGATTTTCACAGTGTCTCAAATTGATAGCTTGGACACAAAAATATCTGCAGTTAGCAAACAGTTTATTTAGAAATTAAACATCTGTGCAATTCTTTGGCCTGCCTGAAAAATATGAATAAACATTGTTAAATAGAAGTAGATCTAGCAAATACTAGTAAATATAAATATATGCATATCTATGAGCCTCACAGGTGGTGATTGTGAAATGAGCTGGTTGCTCTGAGATCCTCCCCCCAGAAATGCTGACACAGCAGGTTATTAGCAGGGACTGTTGGAATATACAAACCACGTCTGTTTCTAACCTGTCCTCAGCCAAGATGCCCTTTACAGGATATTTGCAACCCAAGCACCCAGCAACAGAAGATACTCTTACGAATCCAGGAGGCAGGATTTATTCAAAAATCAGTGGCAGATGCTTGACCAGAACCTGCACCTGAACCTGTTTCTGAAAGGGAAACTGCATTGTCAAGTGCCTTGTTCCAACAAGTCGGCAACAGTGTCTGCATGTTTTAAATCGCTGGGTTGAGTCATCGTCATTTAAGTGGAACTTAAACCACCTAGTATGTCGTCCTTACCAACCTCCTACAAACAGCTGTGGAGCTTTTTCCTTGCAGGGCAGGCACAGCCCCATCAATCCATCCCTGGTGTGAGCCAGAGCTGGGCAGTTATTTTCTCGTTGCTGTATCACAATAAATGGTGACGAAGGCAAGCGTACCAGCAGCAGTTTGTTTGCTGTGCTTGTTCTTTTAAGGAAGAATAATAACACTATTGTTCCAAGCAAAATTACACTTGTACCACTTTCCCTTCCCCTTGAAAATTTGAAAACAGAAAAGTAATCATTTAAGTAATCATTTCTTTAGCTGTGGGGTTTTATTTCATTTAATCTCTATACATACACATTTTTCCAGTATACACACTGAAACAACAGACATTTGATTTCTTGTTAGTGATTCTAGATTTTCTGTGAGTGTTTTGTCTTAAGCAGTGGCTCATCCAGCAAGTTTGACTTAAATTAATGGCTTCCTGACTTTTGATGAAATTCTATTTGTGAATACTACTTTTCTGTAGTTTTTTTCCTTTGGCAGCTGGCATGCAGCAATGATACCCTATCAAAAGAATCCCTAGCTGTAGAATGGCTTTAGGACCACTTCTTACTACATTTTTAAAAGCCTGAAATATTCCCAAAACTTGGAAACACCAATAGCATACATTGAATAGCTGAAACTATGGGTTTTGTTTAAATACTGAATCAACTTGTGGATGGAAACAAGGAACCAAAGCTATTTAAATTCACACTCCGTAATTTCACATGATAGGAAGAGTGGACATTATCAGTGACACCTCCAACCTTATGTTCCACAATGGCTTAGTAGGACTTGAAGATAAGATCAGGGTATACAAGTCCTGAAAGTCCTGAAATCACAAGGCACCTTCACTAAAGGAAATCTTAGTGAGAAGAAAGCAGCAGGAATTCTCATGCTGCCTGTACTGCTTCATCATTTCCACAGGTGAGAGAAATCCCAGTTATGGGCAATCCTTGCTAATGCAGCCCATCCTCTCTTCAGTGTTGCTTCTTTGTGTGATATTGTAGAAACAGTCCTTGGGGACTAAAAGGAGACTTTGTCTGGCCCTACAGAGCAGGGAACAGACAAGCAAAGCAACCATCCATCTCTGTCACAAATGATGGAGATGGGACAAAGTAAAAAAGTGATAAAAACAATCCCTTAGCCTGATATGAAACATCCATCCTCTCTTGTTTTAAATTGAACTGGAGGAAAGGGTAGAGAGGAGTGACTGAGCTTTTAAAATATATGAACAATCTTTGTGCTATTTTACAGGAATGTGGAAGACACATCTTACCAGAGCTGAATTCATGTAATTCATGAAATATTTAGACATCTGTAGTGAGATTATTTTTCATGTTTTAATTTGAAAATCCTGTGCTTCTCAGCCTTTTTTACTGTTGAGACTACTGAAGAAGGTAGCTATTTCTCTGGGGAAAATATATGCGAAAAACCTGGCAGTCGGGCCCAAAAGTACTTAAATTCCAAGTATTATAAAACATATGTAACAAGAAGGCTGTTGCTTTCTTTTCAAGGAAGCTGAACAATGAATCCCACCGGGCATTGATGGGAGTAGAGTCAAACTTCCCTCCATTTCAGTGGTTTTATTGTCTTTGTGATATGAAATTAAGGCCCAAGTTATACAAAATGCTCAACAGGGAAACTCATGCAGTCCAGTGCTTTCTGTGAGGGACCATTTACACACCATTTGTTGCAAGATTAGAATCAGGGGCTTTTTGCTCCCTGTCTCTCTCCTTCAATTTTCTGTTTCTGTTGTTTTTTCCTGGTACATTTTAAATTGGTGTCCACTTCTTTAATTATTTTGCTGCCAAAAATCAGCAATTAAGAGTTTGACTTCACAGCAAGATGCAGGCTTGTAGGAAAAGTGATAATGGTTTCTGAGATGTGTTGGACTTTTCTGCAAGACTGAGTCAAATTCTAAATGATCCAAGAGTACAGCAAAGCCATGGGACATTCATTATGAAAATGTAGTGTCCAACTTCAGCTGTCCTCCTTTGGCAGAAGTCAGAGCATTTATGAGTATCAGTCGAGCAGGGTAAGATCTGCCCCTTTTAAGTGGTCTTTAACCATTCACAAGGGGTGTTTAGTAATGCAGAGGACAGATTTCTGCTCTCCTGGAACAATAGTGCAAGATAAAGCTGCTCCTCTGAAGTCAGTGGAGCTGCTTTGACTGCCAAGTGGTATATGTCTAATGTGGTTCCGTACATTTTAGTTTGATGGTGAGATTTCTTCTTCAGGATTTGTTTTCATTCAAAGTGTGAATAGAAAACAGTTGGCACATTGAAGATTTCTCATGCATATTTAAAAAACCATGCTTGTCATCAAAATATTCAGCAGTAATATCAATATTGCAATACTTGGTGTATACCATAATGTTGGAATCCAAAGAAATTGAAATGAGTCAGCATGAAATGTTTTCCTCTTATCAAAATAAATTAGAATATTGAAATAATGCATTTCTGCTCTCTGCCTTTGAAAATGTCATTGAAATCACCATATTCTCACAAAATATTTGGATTTCCCTTTCCAACTGAGGAGTGTATGTTGCATGCTCTCCATCAGGTGAGCTGAGTGAGAGAGGCAGAAGGAAAGGATAAACTGGGCTGTCTAGATTTACATAGAAGTAAGAGAGAGCAGGCAAGTGCTCTGTGGTATGTGCTGGTGGGTGTCAATTCACATGTACCTGTTTAGAGAGATCTGTGGGCAGCTCTGAACATTGTGATGTGTCCAATTTCTTTCTGTATGAATAAAGAAGAATATGAATACTTGAAAAGCCGAAGCCTTCAGTGGAGTAGAAAAGCCAGCCCTACTACAAAGAAATTCTTGTGCCACTAATTACCCTTCTTCACCTATAGGTGGAATTTCCACTCCAACAGCTTTAGCAAGGAGCCTGTCAGCCTGGGAGGAGATTTCTGTTTGTCTTTGTACAGCAAACACTGGCTCTGTTGTGCAGCGCCAGTTTCTGATTCTAATGATTTCCTGAATTCATTCTCCTTTGTACCTCAGGGAAGGAAGAAGTGATCCTCTTGAAAATTCAGATAATTGCTTTTATTTGATTTTTATTAAACCTCATTCAAGAATAATATGATGGCTTTTTTTATTACATTGTTCATCACTCTGGCATTTTTAAATTTGCTTTTCTAAAAGGAAGAATTTACCAAGTCAAAGATTTAATTCTATGATTTTTGCTGAAAGAAAACTGGGAGATCTTTTTAAGGTTTGTTTTGATTTCAAAGACTTTTGCAATATTAGTGTCTATCTGCTATCTCTAGTTCCTCTCTTTGACAGCCCAGGCTCCTTGCCCAGCCCCAGCCAGCAGCCCATGCTGTGGTTTATTGTGTGTACACCTGGAGCTGGCTGGGCTGGCACAGCCCTGGCTGTGCTGGGCTGCTGCTGGGGGGAGGCACTGCAAGGGTGGCTCTTTCTCCCCTGCTGTGGCTCACTCACAGCGCCTGGGAGATGCTGATAGCAGCTCTGGGGAAGCTGCAGGCTCCAGTTCCTCGGGAGATAAGCACAGGTCAGGCACAGAGCTGCCATGGGGGTTATCCCACCACAAAGCAGGAGCAAAGCCTCCCTCTCTGGCTTTGGCTTAGGCAGGGGCTCTGGGTGACCGCTCAGCCTTCCTGCTGGAGAGCAGGCACGTGGGGCACAGTCCTGCTCCTCCCTCCCTCCCTCCCTCCCTCCCTCCCTCCCTCCCTCCCTCCCTCCCTCCCTCCCTCCCTCCCTCCCTCCCTCCCTCCCTCCCTCCCTCCATCCCTATAAATCTCTTCTGTAGCTGATGTTACAGGTCTAATTCTCATTGTACACACAGGATGACTGATGAAGAGAAGCAAAATGTTCTGCACTTAGGAGAAATAAAAGTAGACAAAATTCAGGACTGACCACTTCGTGTTGCTTAAATACAGTAAAGAATATGGGGTTGGGAAATTTAATCTATTGATCTCTTTGCTGCCAGTGTGGCATAATCCACTGTCCTTTAATAAGTCACACACAGAGCTACTTGATGTGTAGTTTTATGAGAGCTATTATTTTAAGAGTTGGTCATTTAAAGATAAGTGTTTAGGAACATGAGATTATCATATACTTTTAAAGCAAGTTTTCTCCTTTTTCCATTTTATCACAGGAAATGACATCTCAAAACACTGTGAAGACTTTGTAAATGGCTCTTTTTACATGCAAAAAAATTTTAACAAGAATCCAGTCATCTTAGTTAATCCCTTTAAACTGTGTCAATATTTACTTTTAAGTGGAGTTTCAAATACTCAATGAGCTGCACTCTTAGTTTAAACAGGACAATTCCCATTGACTGGGAATTATAGCTAAATACTGCTGAGGTTTACCTGGGTCCTCATAGTTACAACTGGTGATGGCAGTAAGGATGATGAGATGTTTGTTGTTAGCATATGCATCTGTCCATGAATAAGTGGGTCCCCCAGGACTGTTTTTAGTCAGCTGCTGGGCTCCTGTCACATCTGTGATGTTCTGTACCCCCCACAAGGTTTCCAGAAGGGCCCATGGTCATTAAAATAATCAGCGTGTGACTTAAAAAACACCACACTCACCCTTGTCTGTTCATCCATGTCTTTTGGGAAGAAATGTGGCAATTGGGCAACACCTTGACCCCTGCTCAGAAGGGGGACAGAAAGGACCAGTCACAACCCCCAGCACCCTGTAGAGGGTTATGTGCCCTGAATGAGCAGCTGATCCCTGTCCAAGGGCAGTTTTGTTACTGAAAGCCTGTAAATACAGACAGGACTTCAACAGCTCTTAGAGGATAAAGGGCAGCTACAGTTGCTTCAGCATAGGTGTCTTAGACAGAGCTAAAGACCCTTATTAAGCACTGCAGCCACTTCCCATGGTAATCTGCAACCTCTAATTTGTGAGAAAAGCATATTTTTAATGTGATTGGCACACAGACTTTTGTTTCCTAATTTTGATGGAGTAATGACAACAGACTTTGCACTGCAGGACAAAAAACAGGCAGATGGAGCACCATTTCATTACATAGTTACCCTATTTCACCTTCCCTTTCTTGAGGTAAGGGACAGGTTATTTCATACCACATGGGACAACTTGCCCTTGCTCTTCTCTGGTGGCAGATTTGGATCAGAGGAGAAGTTGTTTGGTCCAAGATGTGGCTGACATTGCATTCCTTAAGTTATCTGGACAATGTGTCCTACTCACATTCTCAGTATTAATAAGAAATTTTTGTTCCATTTAAAGCTGGATTTTCCTTTGCTTTTTCTGTAACATGGAACAGAAAACAGCTGGTGTCTGTAATGGCTGAGAAGTTTAATTCAGTAAGTCCTCTGTTACTGCAGTGACACAGGGTATTCACAGTACTCTGATGCCCTTCTTGTCTGTCTGTGATAAATCATAAATCCTTGGCCTTTTTTTTTTTTTTTTTTTTAAAGCTATAGTTCTTATTTATCCTGGATGATAAGCATGAGGAAGCATTTCCATTGTGGAGGACATGGAGTCATCAAGCTGAGGAGCCTTCTGTCATTAAATATCTCCCACACCATTGCAGGAGTCACTTTGGACGATTTGGGTGACCCCTTGCAGTCCCACATCCCCAGGTAGGGATGTACCCTGTCTGGTAACATGTTAACAGAGAAAGACCTGGTCTCACTCTCCTGATCTTCAGTGGGGGCACCACAGGGATATGGAGAAGGCAATTGAAATAATTAAAATCTTGCCTGGCTCCTCAGGATATGCCTGGCCTCAGACACCATGTTCCTTGTCATTTTCCTCACCATGTCATACTCGGTTGCACACTATTTGCACTTAGTGTCAGTGAAACAAACTGAAAAGAAAATAAAGCTCTGGCAAAGATCAGAAGGCAGAAAAAGGTGAGTAAATATAAACAGTGAAGTGAAAGAATGTGACTGGAGAGCAGTGAATGCTGAATGGTGTGCTTCACAAGAATCTGAGCATGAGCCTCCCCAGGAACCACACACGTCTCTGCAACACAGCTCCTAAGTCTCCAGCTAGTCATCCTTTCCCTTCCAGATTAATACTCATTTTAGGACATCCCAGCTTCTGCCTACTGCTGGCTCTAAGGTATTTATTTTCTGAGAGACTGACTTTCACATCATGTCATAAATTGCTGAGATATATGGGGCATGCAGAGAACTGTTGGGTACATTTCAACTAAAAAAACAGACTGGATCAATCTCTGCATAGACATATTTCATTTTGTGAGTAGGAAAAGAAGGTACAGATGATTTTTCTGGGTTTTTTCTCCACAAAGAGAGAGTAAAAAAACCAAAAACTGGTAACACCCTCTCTTTGATTTTCAGTTCCTTTCTGGTAGAAGTTTGCTAAAATTTAACATTTTCAGAAATATTTTAAGCTTAAATAAATTTAAAGTAGATCTGAATCCAAAATTTAACTAAATCAGAAATGCAAGACCTTTTGTCACTGTGTTCTCCTGATGTTAAATATTCTTCATATTAGCATGATCCAGTGTTCTGGGTTGTTGTGTCACCCCACAGAGTGGCTCTGGATCCCCCATCCACTGTCACAGCTGTGGCAGTTCGTACCATATTGAGTTTCTTCCATGTTCTAGCTGCTTTGCAGTATAAATGGGGAAAGGCACTACATCTTTGCTTGGTCTCTTTGGAATCACTCAAAAATAAACCTGCACATATCAGATGAACCCTACATGTTTTGTCTCTCAGATTCTTCACCATCTGGAACAGCTTCCTTAGGGCTCAAGAGTTTTTTCCTGTAGACCACCCCCCACTGCTACTGAAGCAGGCTTGTCTCTTCCTCTCTCCTCCCCAAAAACTTCCTTTTGAATATTATGAGTCAGTTATACGTTTCCTTATTATTGTCAGTTCTTGTGGTTGGTCAGAGGACTGTCCTGTGTCAAAGTCTGTTTGCTGTCCTTTAGCAGTGCTTGAATAGGTGTCAATCCATTCCAAGGTACAGTGGATCCCCAGCCATGCTGACATTTAGGAGAGCACAGCAGCTCTGCAGCAAATCTCTCCACCATTCCCATTTATCCTGTGCTGGTTTCATTTGCTGTTTTGATGCATGTGAATTGTATTCCTTGTGAAGGAAACTAAACCAGAAGTTCTGCTTGAGGTACCTGCCAAAGGTGCTTCAATCCCTTTAGAGAGAAAGAGGTCCATGGCCTACACTTAAACCACATGGATTTGGGATGTCCAGTCCTATAAATCAAACTAAGTGCAGTCTGAAGTGAAATGCCAAGTCACATGCACTCTAAACGTGACTGTGAACCCTCCCAGCCAGCTGCACTGTCCCACAGCTCTGCTCTAACTGTGCCTAATGGCTCACTAATGTAGGCAAAGTCAGAGGCACATAAAAGGAACAGCAGTTTTATATCATCAGCTTCCTAAAATCAATGAGTTCATAAGTTTCTGAGATCATTTAAGCTCCTGACTTATGTCTTCAGGCAGCCAGCAATATACAAATTGTACAGTACCTGCAGAGCTGAATTTGTTAGATGGTGTTACAATAATTAATGGATTTGTAAGTGATAAAAAGATGGGGTGAGCAGAGAAATCATCTATCAGTATTTCACCTATTGGGAGCTATGATTAAGTCCTTGAAGCTTTGAGATGTGGTCAGGCTGCAGAGCAGTTTAGGATAACAAGTGAGGACTGTTATCAGGTCCAATTACTCTCTAAAGGAAATTAAGAGAGGCAGAATATAATTACTTGAACTGGAATGCAGCCAGGGTGTTGGGATGATCATTTGCTATATGACCATTAATGACTGTGGTAGAAAACTGTGGATTTAATGTCATGAGGTAAATATTCACTCTCACCAAGGAGTCTGCTCGTTAAGAATAATATGGATGCAGTCATAAAAAAAAAGAATGTTAATTGAATCCTGTGTTTGGATGAGCATTCATCTTCTGAAACCAAGTATCAGCACTAACATCACTCAAAATACATAGAAATGTTGTTTAACATCTGTTGGGGATAGGGAATCGAAAGGGCTCTCTATCATTTTTTTGGTTCTGATGATAAGGTATAAGATGAAATTTTCATGGTTAGTTCAGACTGGCCTCTTTGGGAAACTACAGGAGCAAACATACAGGGATGCAAGCAAAACAGATAAACAGAATGGATTTAAGGAATGGCTTATCAGAAATATAGATATAAAAATAAGATTTTGAGATTTCGTGGAAGCCAGAGTGTTTACCAAATGATGTACTACTGTGCCTTTTGTCCTTCTCCTGTCCTGAAATAACAAGATTTTGTATGTCAGTAGTCTTTCATGCATTTAGATTACCCGTCAATTGGGTTTCATAGTACTCCAAAACAGAAGGATAAACACTATATGATAATTGCTTTACCTTTTACTGCAGTGCAGCAGACACATAACCACATTATCAGTAGAGGTGTGAAAAAAAGAATCAGTGCTTGACAGTGCTTCAGGAGTCTGAGATGGTAAGAACCCAGTTTATGCTTTAAACATTTGAGAACAAAAGCTTTAGTCCTATGACTATTTCTGTGCAACACTTAGGTCATCAGCTACCAAGATGGTTACATACATCTTTTATACCCAACCTAGCAGCTCATATCAATACCTGTTAGGATGCTGAGCACTCCAGCAGTTGCCAGACTTTGAAAACTTTTAAAATACTTTGCTAGTGGGAGGTGATTTGCTTAATTAGTGCCCACAGTGGCCAGGGCCACTTCACAGCTCACCTGAAGAATGTGGAATATGTACCTGCTCTGTGTTTGTCTTCACATAGTGCACAGGTTCAGTCAGAAGGGTCCCTCTGCTGAAACAGGTGAGTTGTATCCACAGATGCTCCTACAAGAAAGAGCTTAGAAGAGGCATCTCTTGAGGGTGATCTTGAAATTATCTAATTCAATTATCTATTCTAAATTCCTAACATCCACAAATATAGTTTATTTCAAGTTTCTTTCCTTTAGTAGACCTGAATTTACTCAAGAGGCTCCTGTGCTTGGTAATTTTTGCAAGGAAATCTTGATAGAATGTGGAAAATGTTAAATACACCTTGCAAAGCTTGTTGGTAAAGAACTGGCCTCTTAAAAATGCGTGAGACTTGATCCAAAACTTGCCTAATTCCATGGGATAGTCTTCTTCACATAGAAGGTGAGGATTTTTTGGAAGCTGATGAGTTTTCTGAAAGGTTCATCCAAACCCAGAGAAAATGGTAAAGGCATTTGTGAATGAGAAGAGGGGAGAGAGAGAAATAGCAATCTCTCCTCTTACTGCTTTCCTGAAAGTTCCATAAGCCTTTTTGTGCTTCTGGAACAGCCAGAGGTAAGAGACCTCTTTGATTTAAATCAAGAAAATCTTGTTAAAAATATTCAAGGCTCTGAGAGAGCTGCTTACATTAGCATGATTATTTAGTCTGGAAAAAGGGCTCCATTGCAGTCATCCTGGGGAGGCCCAGAGTGCCAGCTGCAGCTCCTGCAAAAGGAAATTCCAGCCAGCACAGAGTGCTCCTGTTCCCATTGCTCAGTTGCCTGCCCTGGCCAAGGCTTCTGGAGGCTTCAAGCCCCTCTCACCCACTGCTGCTGTACAGTCAGAAGGCTGCTGTCACAAACACACATCCTTTCTGAGAGAAAGGACCAGGCCTGCCTGCTGAGGCACCACTGACAGCTTTAATAACTTATCTGGCAGAGGACAACCAGAAGAAACCGGATCTGGAACTGGCAAAGGGACCTCAAGGTCAGCCCTATTTCAGCACATTGCATTTCATAATGGAATGTGAACAATAAATCCCATCATGTCTTTAATAATTCAATAGTTAGCATGCTGGGAGAGGAGAAAGTCTGTGGGGTAGTGCATCAAGTTTTATGCCATTCTCTTACTTCTGAGCCTGTAAAGGCAGCTAACAGCACTTAACCTAACACTGCTGCTATTGCTACACAGGAAAACATTCATTAAACTGCATAACTCTGAGAAGAAAACCCTTAATTCATCAAGCCATGTACATCAAAGGAGGATCTTTTATAACATCATTACATGAGGGGTGCATTTTTTTTTTTCCTTTTTAACTCAAACTATGACAGATCAGTCCCTCAGGCACCTTCTAACTGTGGTGGCCATGCCACAAGTTGTGAAGGATTTTATTGACCATGAGGCCTTTCATCCAACTGCCTGGAATGAAGAGGAACTTTATTCCAGCAGAAATATACAGGATATAGTGAGCAAACATGGGCACTGGAACATGCTGACTTGTGCAGAAAAGAACCTCCTGTGTATCCTCTGCAGAAAGTCAACTGCTCCATGGAGCATCTCTGATGCTTTGTGGTGCTGGGTGCTGTGCATGGGCATGGCATGCAGGTGTGTTCCCTGGTACTTGTCAGAATATGAGTTTGTGAGAAGCAGATGAGGATGTAAGACTTGGGCAGGTGGGTTGGCTAGAGGGAGGAGTTTCACCTGTCATTGTTGTTCCCAAATTTCCTGCTCACAGCAGCTGAGATGATTAAGCAGAGAGGAGGCATCTGACTCTTTAAACAGGTATAACCATATAGAAAATTTCTTCTTGCACATACTTCTATGAGTTTCCAAAGGTGTTCTGTTTTCCTTCTACTCTATTGCAGTACCCATACTGAGGCCTTGGAGCAAAGCCACAGTTCCAGTCTTTATTTCTAGCCTCCTGGTAAAGATCCACAAATAAAGTAAAACCCCTTATGGCAGAGTCATCTTCAAGAATGCCTCAACATGAATAAACTTCTGCAGAAAAACTAAAACCCTTTCCCTACAACTCAAATGAAGCTCATCTGATTTATATCTTTTGTTATTACCATTATGGACCACACTGAGCGTAACCAGGTTCCCTGTTTCCTGGCAGATAAAACACCCAGTGTACAAGAGATAGGAAAACCAAATAGGAAATAACATTTAAGTTTGGTTTTAAAATTAAGATGCAAATCTGCTGCACAAATATCCTACAGCAGGCAAGTCCAAAGGGAGCATGTTTCATTTTGGATCAGCTTAAATTTCTTAAACTAACTTCACTGACATTTGTCTTGTGCCAGTTAATTTACTTATGTCTGCTTTACATGCTCACACTAAGCACAGATAAAGTTCTCCACACAAAGGTTTATGCTCACATGACAAATCTTAGGCTGTAACAGAAATGTTTTTGTACCACACTGGCCCTGTGCACCAGTCCTGTGCACGGTTATTTGTTCTTGGTGGAACATTTGCTGTGTCACAGGCAGGCTGCGAGGAAAACGGGAATCAGCGTTTTGCCAAGGAAGATGCAAAGCAGACTTGAGCAGCTGAAGGGAGGAATGGAGGCACTTAAAACCTTGTGGGCAATTTTTAGCTGATTCTGTCTTTCTGTTACCAGAAAATATTAATTTAAAATGTTTAGTTAATATGGGTGTTAAAAATATAGAGGGATTTCCATGCCCTGTGTTAAGAGTAGAAGAATAAAGTTACTGTAGAAAGTTAATTCAAAATTTTGTAGGGATTTTTTCTCCCCCAAAATTATCTTGCTCTAATCAGTTCTAATTCTATCTTTCGTTATAACAAAGAAAGAATGAGTTCTGTAGAATATTTTGAAAAAGGTGTAAGTTCTCAGTAACACTTCTCAAACCTCCCACACCCCAAAAAATGCCTTTACTTGGAGAGTCACATAATTCACTTATCAAAAAAAAGAAGTTAGAGAGTCCCCATTCTGATACACCCTTTCATCCAGTGTATCACAGTTCCTATCACTCCTTATGGCTGCTTCAGCCTTTCACAACAGATAGATAAAAATAAACATGTGCTTCTAGTTCTGCTTTCTAAGCCATTAGAAGAACACAGAAGCAGAACAATAACATCAAGAGCTCAGCGTTTTTTTCCCTTGCACTGTCGTGATCCAGAGTCTTTTGGGGAGCAGCAGCCACCAGCTCCCCATGACACACTGAGCAGGGTCTGGAGGGACAAGGGTCAGTCTCCCACCTTTGAGGGTGGAAGAACGGAAATGTAGAAAAAGCTCCTGCTTGTTTAAGGGCAGGAAGGAAGGCAATTTTTTTCTGTTCTAAAGCAAACTGCAATTTCAAGCTCCCTCTGAATACCTTTCAAGTACATCTGCTGTAAAGCCTTTGGAGCCACTGTTATTTACAAAGTAGGGAAGTGCAACCAATGCAGATTATAAGAGCTCTTTTCCAAGAAGAAAGCAAGAAGTATGCACTCTTCCAGCATCCTACCAGGGCTAAAATTATGGTGGTTGCACTTGTAGGCAGGCAAACAGTCATTTAGCATGGTACTTAGTACAGTCACGGTGCTTACAATGATTAATGGATAGGTTAATTTTCTCTATTTCATTTTAAATAAATAGCTCTTCTGGTTAGCTCTCTGCATATTATGCTTTGTGCATGCTATGTGCAAAGCCATCCTGGTATATACAGTCCCCATTTTCATTCCCCAAGTTTACTCCAATCTTGACCAAACGGAGCAAAGGAAATATGCATATTTTTTTCCTTTCCTGGTAATTGTTCCAGATGTTTTCATTGCCATTATTTTTCCTTTCAGCTGTTGAGTGAATCAAGTGGCTGGCACTGTTCAAGTGATTTCTTCTTCTAGTCTTCTACCTGCACTTACAAGGTTACATTTCCTGAAAATATTGGCTATCAGAATATTTGATTTTTAGTATTTAAATATATTTGGGCCAAATTCAGAACAGAAACAAAAAGGTATGTGTCTAACTTAATGACTCCAATTTAACCTAAAATAATACGTGAATGAGCTGCATATATATATATGAACTATGAAACCAGGGAATTATTCTGCTGTGTTCTCTAAGTCCTCTCTACCCATGATTTATTTTAAATCACTTTGGGTAGGGTCACCTCCTTTTAGCATGTCACTATACATGACCTTTTGTGCATGCAGAAGTTGATCATATAAACAACTGTGGTGCTGGGATGAACCTTTTGAATTCTTTTATGGTGCATCTTTACATTGTCTTCACACCAAGGTTAGTATCTATGTGAGATGGAGGCTGCATAAGAAAGGTCTCTGAAATAAAAGCAGAAAAACTGGCCAAAACTTCATTTTCACTGGAACCTAGTACTTTCCCAACTGAACAAAAAAAATCTGGTTCTCTCTCTCCTTGCCCAGGACATTCTGCTGTGCAAAATCCTGTATTTCACCTGTAACATTTTTATGATTTGTTCAACTCCATTCTGTCATCGCAGAAGGATTAGCTGATTGCTAACTTTTAACATGTCCCTTCCTCCTTCTCTACTTTAAATGACAAATCAACTCACTGGGACCCAGAAACCAAAGCCATTTATTTCTTTAAATGTTACCAGGCATCAAGGTCTGTCTCCAGCTACCTTTGTAATTTTGGCCTAACTCTGCACTTGTCACTCATAAGATCTACAGTTGTGGAAACTGTCAGCAGTACAGTGGTATAAAATTCAAACAGTCTCTGTGTGGTGGTGTCTGATAAGATAAGAAAAGTTATTTTGTGATTTCAAGATAGTTTGTCTCCTCTGACAGCTTTCATTTCAGTGTTAAGGAGTTCTTGCACAGCATTTGTCTGTACTTTTAGGAAACAAATATAGTTTAGGAAAGAGTTTACTTTTTTTTAATATAATAAAACTATCAATAGTGATTTAAAAATGAAACTAGGATTCCTAAATGAAATATACTTAGTACACTAATATGTGTATTTTACTATTGCATTTCATCAGCTTTCACTCTATTTCACTGAAAAATATTTAATTAGAGAAGAAAAAGAAATCATATGATACTGCTTTCACAGAAGTACTGCTATTTTTTAGGTTAGTTGAGATGTTGAGAAATGATAGTGAGGAAGAACATTTTGAAAATTTTAGGTTGCCTTTTTAAAGATCTTTGGTGTCTTTGGAATGGTGTAAAAAAAAAAAGTAAAATCTGCAAAATAAGACCTTCATTCTGCAGTTTCATTCTGGCTGGGGCTCATGTAAGGACATCATTTCCTGCCTGGGAAAAGGCTCTACTTTCTCTTTAACAGAGATGGTTCTGTTCTCATTTTCTTTATTTTCTGTTTATTTTGGACCAGCATTTCTAGGACTCCCAAAGTGTGTTACAATCATGAGGCTACAGTACATGCATTACCTGCTGAAGGCAGTGCCCCTCAGTTTTATCAGTATCTGTCCTGGGATCAAAAGGATTTCTCTAAGCAAGGGGAGTGCAATATGACCTCACAATTCCCTCTAAGCTACTTGCAGGAGAAATCCTGGTTTATGCTGTGATAATTTGTGCTTTTCCACGTATTCCCCAGCCATGCATGAGGTCCCCTGAGTGTCTTTGCCATGAAGTGGAGCTTCCCTGAGATTCATTGGATGTGTTCTGGAGCCCTCCCCATATGTGTGCTGCCATCTCTGTCCATACAGCAGCCGTGCTCTCTGCTCTGCAGGGTCCTGCTTGGAAAAATAACTCTCCCTAGGAGCAGGGGTGCAATGAGCAAGCAAGGCTGTGAGGAGGTGCTTGGCCACGTTCTGATAAAATATTAATGACATCAATTGGAAATCAATGTCAGTCTTATACTCCTTGCAGAGTCAGTGCTAGATTTAAGCTAATGCAGAGCACTTCTGAAATACCCAAATGCACAAAGCATTCCCTGTTTGCAAGGGAGAATCTCACAGGAATGAAGTGCCCCACACAAACCAAAGCTGCTCAGGACTACATGCTCTCCAAGAACAGCATCCACCTCCACAGTCTAATTCTTATCCCACTTTATGATCACTCCTAGCAGTTCCTTTCCTCCTACTGCCTGTACAGCTGCAGCATGGAAGGTTTCCCCACATCCTGCAAGCTCTGCACTGCTCCAGGAGCTGTGCAAACACTCATGAACAGCCTGAGTACCAGCACTGTGCTGTGGGACACAGAGTGGGGCACCCAAGGCAGCAGCACTGCCTGGACCACCCTGCGTGGGAGAGCTGGGATGGATGAGGGCTTTCCTCATGGCTCAAATCCTGACTCTCAGGTGAGGAGTCTATGACCTAGAAGTCCTCCTGAAAGATATGGTTAAAAAGATTAAGTCATGTCCATTTCAAAATTTTCTCTGTTAAACACAAGGTAATATGTGCTTTTTTTTTTTTTTTCAACAGGACACAGCATTCTCTGCAGGGGTTTGCTCTGGAAACTAGGTTTACAAACTTTTGCTGGCAGCTTAAAAAAGTGTAACAGGATATTGATATTTCCTCACTAGAGAACCTAACTTGGTGCTTGGGCAGGCAAATTTTAGAAATTTTGGAGAAATGTATGAAGGGCTGCTGGAATCCATTTTAGCTGCTAATATGCTGAACTTCTAAGTAAGTGAGATTGTGCTGGTATGTATTTTCAAAGGATTGAACTATTTTTTATTACATTGAAGATTTGTTCTTTATCAGAAAGAAGAACAGAAGAGGTTTAATAAATGCTCTTCTCCCTAGAGTCCTTCCCCTTTGAAATTTTTAACTGCACTGACATCTAAGGGTCCAATTCACAGCCCATGAACTTGGGGACAATGTTCTTCTTTAATGTAAGGAGAGGTCTGACCCAGGTCCCCAGGAGAAGACCCAAAGCCATCATTACATGCAATGCTCATCAGCCTTAAGTACCACACAGCAGACCATTCCAACAGGTTTTGTGTGGGGGTTTTTGTCTTCAGTGTTTCTGTGGTGTGTGACCGAATTGAACTTTATAAATATCAAATAGGCCTGTGGCCAGACTGCTGTGGCTGCAGCATGTGCAAGGGAAAAAGAGAAAGGCACTCTTTGAAACTTGTAATTTTCCTCTCTTTGCTTTCTGTGTATTGTGCTTTTAACATTTTAATATCCGTGTCTATATTTAGAGGCACCTGCCGTCCTCTGGCTGCAGCACTTCAGAGATCACAGCCATCCTCTGCTGCCTCCACTGCAACTGGCTTTGTCCTCTGCTTTCTTTTGCCTCAGGTAACTTTTACATGTAAATATATTTTGCTTCCTGTTCTGTAGAACTGAAGAACCACAGACTAGTCAAAATGGGGAAAAGAGCCTGCCAATAATAAGTGGATCTTTCAGAAACATGATTTAAGAAGTCTTGACTGGAAATCAATTAAAGTCCATCACAGAGTGTTTGAACTTCAAGACATTTTAGTACGAAGCTGAGGCAGGAGAAAACACATCAGGGTCCTTTATAACAGAGAGATCCAGTGTTTTCATAAAGAGATAAAAGCAGACTTTCCAAGGACAGAACACACTCCCTCAGACTTTTGCACCAGATTCAGACTAAACAACCTGAATTTAATTGAGATCTTCCTTTCTCTTTTCACTTAAACCAGCAGCCATGCTGTGCAGATCTGTGTGCTTTGTGTAAACAGCAAAATCAAGGTGTTTTCATATATTTCTAATAATAGTTTTAACCTCTATTCTGTGTGTGTCCCAAGTACTGTAATCTGCTTGTTCCATGTACGCTATTCTTCCATATGCAAGTGTGCTTGTGGTTTTTGATAAAAATTCAGCCTGTTAATTACTTGAATAGGTTCATATTAAAGAACTGGTCATGTCAATCACATCTGTGGCCTACTGGCTCATCCTTACCCAACCCTTCACAGTATAAAGCTTTTCTGGGAGTACAGCCCACTGTACATCCTAGTACAGTCATCAAGTGCAGTATGTGACCAAAAGAAAAAAGAAACAGAAAAGAGAAAACAAAAGAAAAAGAGAAAAAGAAACAGGAATTGCATTGCAAGTCACCATATGACTGTAAAATGGTTATTTTAAGTAATTTTTTGTGTAATTACTTTAAACTCACTCAGAGATTACTAATCTCAGAGGAATTTTCAGGGCATTGCTTAAAAAAATAGTGGTCACAAATTAATAAATGCAATGATTTAGGGGTTCTTCCCCCATTTTATTAACAAAATCATAGAACAATTTATGTGTTAACATTTAATCACTTTTTAATTTTTTTAAGGCCATCATATGTTTTATGTGGGCGCTAAAACACAGAACCTATGTCAGAGTTTCTCCTGTTACCAGCACGTGGACAGATATAGTGAAAAATAATTCATTCCAGGGCTTGATTTTCTGTACTTTTATGTCCAAATATCTTTTCCCTATGGCATAATATCCTCATTCACTTAATGTGTACTCAACTTCAAGGTCCAATTGTCTCTAGTGTTTTGTAGGATATTGTTCAGGGATAATCTACAATACAGGGGACAGTCCACCACATGCACTGACAAAGAGCACAAAACACACACAGGCATAGTGAAGTTGCAGGACAGTGATACCAGGCTGCAGTACAGAGCAAGAAGCAACACAGGCAGGTTTTTAGTGAAACTTGAAACTATCAATGTTTCTATTATAGCTTTTTAAAATATATAAAATAAATAAGGCAAGCTGGGGAAACAAATGTCTGGAAAAGGAGAATTGCAAGAATGGGGAAGACAGTTCTCTAGGAGTTATCAGATTGCACCTGGAGAACAGAGAAGCTAAATTTAACCAGCAAGGAGAAGTTTGCAGCAATACATCTTAACAGTGTGGTTAAGCAACATAAAAACACTGAAATCAGCCAGAGATTCTGATATTTAATGCCTCATATCCCAGGAGCTGACTCAACAATAGCACAGTAATATTTCAACATACATTTTACAACACATTTCCCTTGCCAATGTGCTCAGGCCAATCTATAATTAGATATAATAATTAGGAGCCAGGTAATATATTATTTGACTTGAGTGAGTGCTTTGCAGTAAAGACACACACTTTTCTTGCTTGAATTTTCCTTAAACAAACTGTATTTCTAGGGATTGCCAGCTTACTTTGATTACTGCGTTTTCAGTTTTCTTGAATTGCAATGATTACTGTTTGTCTGGTCTATTCTCAGTCACCTACACTTCCACAGGTGCTAAATCATAGACAAAATAGAAGTAGAGAATTTGAAATTTTGGGTTGTGTAGTCCCATTATGTTATGGTTATTACACATGTGGCTTCTCTTGAGGTTATATCTCTAAGAAAGTGAGGTCAGGTCTTCCTGCCAGGGCTATCATTTACATCAGCAGAAACTGTTCTCTTGACATGTTCAGTGGAGGCCACATCCCTTTCAGGTTTGTTACCTTCTGCTGGCCTCACTCTGGTCACTGGCAGAGGAACTGCATAGGGACACAAACAGCCCTGTCTTGCCTCTCAGCTCCTTTCCAGATGCATCTGGAAAGGATATTCCCTGGGGAGGATGATGGCAGGGATCTGCCCAGGTTTATCAAAAGGTGGCCAGTATGACCAGACATTTTAATCCAGTGTCCTGGCCACCATGTTTAGGATTTCCAGGTTTTCCATGCTGCCATGGAAACACATATAAAGATTTACCAAGAGGAAAAAAAAAAAAAAAGAGGAAGGGAAAAAAAAAGAAAAAAGAAAGAAAGTTTAAAAAAAAAGAAATCTGGGGAAGGTATTAAGTGTTCAGGGGACAAAGTTTAATCCTCATTAAGTGGTGTAATGTTGAATATGATTTGCTGTGCTGCAGCTTGATTTTACAACTACGAGCACATACAATTAACATTTTTATTTAAGAAATCCCAATAAAGGTAATATGCCCTGCGCTGTAGCTATGACTTGAAAAATAACTGAGTTAAAGCTGAGTTTCTTTATACAGCACTTAAAATTTAATAGTGTTTTTTTTCTTTTATTGATCTTTTGAACACTTCATTTGATACCAAAAGTAGAAGGAAGCTGAATCACCCGTTCCAACGCCTTAAGGCAAGACTGAGCAGTCCAGATCTAAACTGAAATCTGAATATTGAAAGATCACCTTTCATCTATGATACTGAAACAAAACCTCAATTTCCTCCTCATCTTCCTTAACTTTGGAGTGGCTGATGTTGTCAGCCAGTGCAGAAGCTGTGGAAGAGAACACCTGAACTGCCATGGAACCCTGGCTACAAATTGCTGCCTCTCAAGAGCATTTTCTTCTATGCAATGCATACCTCTGCTTTTACTGTGAAATAATTAAAATGATGCAGTAGAATTCAAATAGCACAAATAGCCTGCATGGCCCCTCCACCTGCACCAGCTGCTGGTGGCACTGTCCTGTTGGGGGCACATTTGCTGTACGTGCAGCTGTTCAGCCAGGATGGGCTTCTGATTTCTCACCCTGGCTATGCTCTGCAGTGTGATTAAATTAGATCTCTTACATTGTTCACTGACTTCTGGTAAATTACACCTTTGATTTCTGGTCCAATGAAAAGGTGCTAATTATCTTTTTAAGTGCTCATTTAATGTTCTGCAGTGACATAAAGCATGAGTGCAGCCGCCTGCATGCCCAAACCTTCCAGAGGTTTCTCCCAGGCTGCTCACTCTCATCAGCCTTTTCCATTTTTCCTCTGCTCCTTCCCTCTGTCCCTCCAAGGCACCTGCTGTGTGCCAGTTCTGCAGCTGAATAAATCTACAGCATTGTTTGCTGCAACTGAACTCCATTTTAACCCATGAAAAAAGAAAACTGGCCTCCTGTGTGCATTGCCCAGCTCACATGATGATTTCTCTCTTTGATGGAGCTTAGCACACTTCACTTTACAGATGCCTGCCCCTACTATTTCTTGAGAAAGAAGTTTTTATGGGGAAGCATTTTGCCCATGTCTTACACAGCCCACACCTGCCCTTTTTGTAGATAGTTTATAAAAATTCTCTTCTCTTGACTGTCCTTATGTGCCCAGTGGCCCTTGGAGGCCAAGGTGTCCAAGCCCACCCACCAGGACCTGCACACACACATCCCTGGGGAGCAGCTGGTGCTGAAAGCAGCTCACAGCCTGGGTTCCCCATGTGCCAAGTGGTGGAACCCTGGCAAAGTCCATGGATGTCCCTTGGATGCCTGGGACACCTTCTGCTCTCAAGCTTCCTCTTCATTCCCTGTCCCTAGACCTGGGTGCTGGTGACCCCAAACTCAGCATCTCAGCTGAGTTGTGCCAAAACTGGGGCTGCTCCCCAGTGCCCAGCTCTCACATGGGGACAGAGGGATTTTCACAGCTGTTCCCTGCAGCCCCTCTCCCCTCTGCCTGCTCTGCACTGGTGGTAGAGGCACAGCTCCCTCTGTTCTGGCTCTGGGCTCAGGTTTGCAGTGGTGGCTTTACTGCAAGGAAAGCAGAGGCTTAAAATGCAGTTGTCACCTAAGTGCATGCAGCTACACTCTGTAAGAAACCTGCCAGATTCTAACAGCTCATATTTAAACAGTGGAAAAACCCCAAACATTGCTTTTCCAATTGCGGATGCTGTCCCTGCTGGTTCTCCCTGTGTGTTCTGTACATGTCCCCAGAGCATCAGTGCCCCACAGTTGTACACTGGGCAGGGTCTGCCCCAGGCTCGGGGTTACCCTGTCCCTGGCAGGGCACAGCCTTGTACCAGGCTGACAGCCAAAAATGTTTCAGTTTGTGTTCCACAAAACGGTGAAAATCCAGCACAGGAGCACCCAGTGCTCTGCCTCCATGGGAGAGCCCTGCTGATGAGCCCACTCATTTATTACAGGTAGCCCTGGCTGAGGCTGTTTCACAGGCTTTCCCCCTCCCAGTCTGAGCCCTGCTAAGCCTTTTCCATGTCAGCTCTGTTTGCCACAACCTGTTGGCTGTGTCTCAGCAGGGGCTCTGCTCTCAGCTAACAGGCACAGCCGTGCTCCCAGCCACTCTCCCAGGACAAAACGTGTTTGTGGAGCACAGCAGTGGCCAGGTTCAGCAGGGCTGGCTGGCATGTGCTCATCTACTTCTATTAGATTTCTCTTTAAAAGCACACTGGCTTAGTTTTTGTTGTTACTTCCAAAGAAGATTAAATATGCCCTAGTTTGAACTTGAAGAATTATTTTGCTTTCACTCAAACATCTAGCTATGCTATATGAAACCCAGGCTTGTGAGGCTGCTGCATGAGAACTGGGTTGCCCCCATCTCCTTTTGCAGAATCCTGCTGCCAGAGGTTTTATTCCCTAACATCACCAAGACAAATATTCCCAGGTGCCATAGTGAAGCACAGTTATTAAACAAAAAGAAAGAAAGAAAGAAAAAAGCTACAAATCAGAATTCAAACAGCAGCTAATTTGCTTTACCATTGCTTGCTATGTGCCAGGGATCCTGTAGGTATTTGTGGGAATCAACCCACAGCAGTGAAGCTGCTCTCTCTGACTGAGTGTCCATCTGGGCCAGGCACCTGCTTGTCCCTCTCATGGTCCTATTTGGTATCTTGTTGCCCCCACCCTTAGGCATGCTGGCTGCTGCACTCAGGCATGAGATCAATCCTATACAGAGCAGACAGCTTCACTTCCAGGCACCACACCACAGACAAAAGAACTTGGATTGCATCAAAGTTTGTTCCCTGGGCAGCAGTACCTCCCTGGGGTTTGTGATCTCCAGTACCTGCACAGCTCCTCATGCCACACAGCACTCCCTGAGGAAGCAGGGTGCCTTGTGCCACGCTGCTGGCTCTGTGGGCACCTTGAGCACAAGTGTCTCTTATGTACATGTGGTGAGGGCACTGGTGTCACTGGACACACTGGGGATGCCACAATTATGTATCTTGACTCAATCCCCTCCAGAGGACTCAAGTCCAGAGCCCTGCAGACACAATTCAGTGCAAACCCATTGCCCTGTGGTTCTGGCTTCCCTCTCTGCTGTGACCCTTTAGGATGGGTTGGGGTGAGAGGTTTTTTCCCCATTCATTATGATCAATTCTTCCAGCTCACACCTCCACCAGCCCTTTCCTGCATCAAGCCTTGCACACTGAATTAGTGTTTGCAGACATATTCTAACAAGACCAAATGGATGCAAGGACATCCAAGGACCAAATTAAGAAGATTTTTTCCTGGAATAGCACTTCTCCTTTACAACCTCTTTTAATATGGCTTCACTGAACAGTTAAACATTATTGACCTAACCTCAGCAGTCTTCAGAATTCAGTCTCTACCAAAACTTTATACAGTCCTTTGTAGTTTGCATATCCCTTCACAGGTCTCAAATAAGCAGGGTTGAGAATAAATAAGACTATGTCAAGTGGAGAAATCTACCCACATACTAAGAAATATTATTCTATACATAGACCTACAGAAAATACAGATTTCTTTATTTATGTGTAAGCTGTGGAGAGTTGGTAGGTAGCAGGGATGTTTATGAGTTATTTATCTCCAAGTTAGGAGGTGAATTGTTGTTGTTTGTTGTTTTATTTTAGAGAAGAGAAACCTTGCTGCATAAAAATATGGGAGTATGGCTAAACTTATTTGGGGCACATTTTTTCTTACTTAAAATGCATTTTTACATTTCAACCAATGCAATTTGGTTTAAAGGAATACTGAGAAGGTAAGTCATTCTTTCAGTCTAATAATTATTTTTGTCCTAAGAAGCTGTGAGGTTAAATTGTTAACACAAGATTTTGACATATGTGTGTGATACATTAATGACCCAATCCATTCCCCCAAGGAGCCATTTGGTTTTTAGATTTTTAACTAATTTTTTTTATTTATATTGAGGAAACAATCAAATTCTCATCTGGGATTTTTTTCATTGCCATCAGTATGATTGCTTTGAGCTCTTATAAAGGAGAATTAATTAAGGGCACTGATTCATGATTGAATCAGCTTCAACTTTGGTGGCTAAAGAGGTTACTTTCTGAGGTGATAACCTCAGCTCTTCTGAACCTGACAGGAGTCATGAACCAGAGATCCCTCCTGCTGCAGCTCCCAGCCCAGCATGTTAACATAAATTGAAATCAATAGATGTTGGAATGAGTACACCACGTGCTGTGAACTGGGGTGGCCCAAGAGCAGGGAAACTGTCCCTGCTGCCACCCTGCTCCAGTAACTTCTGCCAGAAGGGTGGGATGGACATCAGGAAGGGATAGATTTTTCCGTGGTCCAGAGCCTGCAGATTCCCTCTGTGTTGTACCATAGAGCTACAGCATGAAAAGCTGTATATTAAATATCACATCAAGATGGAATTTTGTTAGACTCCTGCATCCGCTTGGCTTGGCCAGCACAACTAGTCTGCTTAATTTCAGAAAGAGTTTTGTGGGGGTTTATGGCTCTGCAAAACAATAAGCTGAATTCTGTATAATTTTACTTTGAAATAAGCCAGACAACAGATATTCTTCCCAGTTCATATCACCATTCCCTGCACAATAAGTATTTTATACATTATTTTAGCTCAGAGGTGGGAAGACAGCCAAGAATGAGCTCCCAAGGTATACAAACCCTTCCTAAATTGGAGTGTAATACTAAGAAAAAAGTGCACATGTAGATGTGAATTGAACTGATCTTCAAGGGGACGTTTGCTTTTCCAATCCTATTCTCATTTCTGCAGCTGCTGGTGATTAAAGCCCAGACTATTGTAGCTACCACCACTAAAAGGAAAGCCTAAATGTAAGTAGTGTCTTTAAGACAAAAAAAACTGAAAACAAGGTGTTGGTGTCTGGCTGTTAACACCTTAGACAAAGACCAGAAACACAGCTGGATAATTTTTTCAAGTGAAGAGACTTTCGTCACAGAGGAACATTAAAAAAACAATCGCTCAATGTCAGTCAAAGTTAGCGGTGAATTTGTGCAAAGTTTCAGTGAAGTAGGTTCTGCAGATTTTCTTGGAAGAAAACAACATGCGATTACATTCTTTAAATGCTTCTATTTTTGTCTAAAACCTGAGTTAAATATTTTAATAATGAAGGAGGAAAAAGATATCCCAAGTAAATCAGATGGTTTAGGTACTTTTGGAGGAGAGCAGGGATAGCAGAGACATTTTCTCAACAGTTTTTGTTTTTAGACCCATGACTTACATGCATATAAAGTACCAAATTTCTTTGCTATTAATCTCAATTTCTATCAGTTTTTTATGTCAATACATAGCTATTTATCTTAACTGAATTTGGCCCAGAAACTTCTATAGATTTCACCAAATATCTACAGACTGCTTTTGATCTCAGACCTGCCATATAGCTATTTCAGTAAGAATATGTGTGATGGCAAAAATGTACAACATTCTTATAATTAGGCATTACAAACATTTGTCACCATTACTGAATTGTAACTTAGGAACTATACTGCAAAAAAGTGAAAGACTCACCCCAAAGAGCATCCTCTGTCATTCTTCTCAGCACAGGCTGATTTCTGTCAGGGATTTGGGCTGGGTGTGGGGCTGTGCTGTCATTATCTGATTCCTACGTGCAGCCCTCCCTCTGCTCACTTTCACTGGGAAGGGCGAGGTGGATGAGACACAGCCTGGTTCTAGCCCACGAGTGACCAAACCACCACAAGTCTGTCTGGTTTTGCCAGCCTCCTCAAGACTGCAGCTGCCTGGGTAGTCTTGTATGAAGTGCCAAACCTGGTACCACTCAGGCCAAGGGATTATTTTTAATTTAGGGACTCCTCAAGGTTTTCATTATTTACAGAGGGCTGCCCCCCATGGCGATCACACTGCTGTCTGCAATGAGTGATGATGCAATTCCTACTGCTTCCCTAGCAATTGGGGAGAGGTATAAGGAGTGGCACTTCATTTCTTATTTTGGTTATGAGTCATCAGCCCTCACCTTAAATACTAGGGCGAGTCCTCCCAGTTAAAAAAAAAAAATTGCTCTAATCGTGAAAGAAAAGTAGCCAAGCCTGGAGAGAAGGTTTAAACTGATAGTTGTGAGGGGCTTAAGTAATCCCCACATTAATGAAGCCAAAACCCTCATAGGAGATGATATTCTGTTAAAAGAGCAGGGCCTCTAATGACTTAGAAAACTATTGGGACTGTGCCCACTCATGTAACTCTGTGGCATCTCACAGGATTAGAAAACTTGTTTTAGCTGTATTCTTTCTGAAAAATTAAGCCTTCTGTTTCTCTCCCCCATCACCTAAATTGCTGACAATTATAGCAGTACTAGATTGGTAATTCTCAGGCTTCTGGAAATAAACCACCCTATTCTGAAGCAGGGATGTGGTGCTCATGCAGAGCAGAGCCCCTGACCCAGCTCCTCTGTGGTACAAACCTACACTGAGCTAGGAAGGAGGCAGGAAGGGATTCTGATTTATAGCATCTGAAGGGCTGACCCAGAAGCTGGAGCAAATGGGCTTGATCTAGCAATTCCCAACATCCTCACACTCCAGCAGTATTAACGATCAATTAGGAGGCACTTTGTTTCCATACCACAGCAGCAATAGCTTTAGCCCTCCTTTGAAAGGACACAAAAGGGCAGAGGGCAATGGCTGAGCAGAGAGATGACAAAATAAAGTGGGGAGAAACCAGGGACTCTCAGGAACCTAACTGCAAATCTTGTAACAAAATGCAATTGGACAGAAGGGACTTGGTTTCAGATGTAAAGTAAGCTAAATAGGTGAAAGAGTTCTCTTTAAACTGTCATCATTAATTTAAGCCAAACTTAATTAAAAAAATAAACTGAAACAGCTGGGTGTAGGAAGTGGCTGGCTGACCTCAGTGCTGAGGCTGTTTTCCTTTCTCCTTTTAAACCATTGTTCATCAGCTTCCACTTAAGACAAACCAGAACCGTCAGACTAACCACAATCAAAACCATAGGGCTTGCTTGCATCTAATATTTCTCTCTGTGTCATGACATCCTTTAAAAGAAAGTAGGGAGTATCACTGGAGTATCCTTTTACACATTCACATGGTACCATGCTATGTTACCTGAACTAGAGGACCAGTGAAATACTTACAGCCTCAAAGGCATCTTCTGTTCCAGAAGATCTTTGAATGTGCTTATGTGCTTATAACAGTTGAAAACCCATTATTTCTACTTCTTATTCTACATAAACTTCTGAATAAAGGCAAAATCACTGCTTTATCTCTGCCTCCTTACCCCAGCCATCCTTTCTCAGGCTGAGGTAAATAGTCAGATCTTTGGGGCAGTTACTGTCTTACCATGTGTGCCTTCAGAGCTTCTGCTACTACCCTTCTGCCTGGTTCATCCATGCAGAAATGCAGAGCAGGCTCATGCTAATGGCTGAAAGGCAGCCTGCTTCAGCTCTGGGTGGAGAACAGAGCACTGCCCCTCTGGAGGGCATACAAAGCATCTCATTTACTTGATTTCCAAATAGTGGGGATATGATAAGCCTGCCCCAAAAATGTTCTAGGGCTAATGTCACTGTGCTAGTGCAGCCCAATGGTGGGTCCATTCCTGCACTGCTGTCACCATGGAGCCCTCTCAGAGGGAAGGACTACCTATGGCTCACCTGGGGGATGTCCAACAGAACACCTGCTTCTATGTCAAAATACTAGAGTGTTATTGAAACTCATCAATTCTGCAGTAGGAGGAGATTACTAACATACAGCACACTCCCTATACATTTCAAATACAGATCAAATGATAGTTTCTGAGAGAAGTTATTCCACAAGTAATCAATTATCCTTAGGAAGGAAACAAGATCTCTCAGCTTTTTTCTTAGCTGATAGTCATCAATGCCCTCAAGCACATCCTTTTTACTTTAGTGGGACTTACTAATGTGTCTGAAGCTAATAATATGTTTAAAACCCATATTTCAAGAGTCTGAATGACTTATATAATGCAAATAATTACCCTACCTTTGCAGGGCTTGTCTTAGCATGGAACACACATCAGAAAGTCATTCAGGAGTAGTTATGTTTTACCACAAGAGAACAGAACTTAAAAAACATTTAACACCACACACAAAACCCAGGATAGACTAATGTATATTTTTGTAGTAGTGAAAAACCATAAACTCATTCATCATGGCAACAAAATGGTGCTTACATCACAGCTCCTGCTGCAGCAGGGATCACTGGTGCACACACAGGTGCCATGTACAGACAATAGATTACAATATTTTTAGTGTCTCAGTAGCATATTTCCACACTTTGGAATTTCTAAAGTCAATTCAAGCCAAATATCCCAATCTGCAAAACTTTGATTTTAAGTCTCTTTGTTTTTGGTGTTAGTTATCATGTCTAGATTCCCACTACCACTGTAACAAAGTAGGAGTTTCTGGTAGTTTTGTGTGAGTTCTCTATCCCTTTTAAATTAGTCTAGTTAATGCATTTTCATCTCAGTGACACTTGTCCTCCCAGCCCACTGCCATGGCTACCCGAGTTGTCTAATGGCTTTGAAAAACCTACTGTCGTTGCTGGATCATTTCACACATTTAAAAGGACCATCTATCAATCCACTGTTAAAAAAAACACATCAAACTCAAACCCATGGTGGTTCTGTCTGTGGAAAGGAAATGGTGATCTGCCCATCCAACAAGGATTAAAGTTACCTTGTTCCTTTCTGTTCTGGCTAGCTCCTAAAGCCCAGCTGTGACCGTGGTGGATGCACTCAGAAATGTGCAAAGCACAGCAGGGGCTTGTGCTGCAAAGGGCAAAGTGTTCCTCAGTGCTGTGCCTGTCCCACTCTGGCTGGGGCAGCACTCACCTGCTGCAGCTCTGGGCTGGGACACTGAGCAGACCCCAGAGCTCCTGTCCCCCCCGTGGTGGGACTCCTGCACCTGGAAATGCTGGTGGTGCCTGGCTCCTGCTGCAGGGGAGCACAGGAGCCACGAGATGAGTGCCATGAGCTGCCTGCCCAGGCAGTGGTAGAAAAACAACAGAGGGAATTTTCCCTGAAAAGCTTTGAAATCAATATTCCAGTAAATCATCAGGTGCTGAAGAATAAACAGGTTGTCCCAGGATGAAGCAATTAATTTGTTTTACTCTTTGACCTGCTAAAATGCAAAAATTGCTGTGGAATTTACTCTGTGTGACATGTTCAAGCAACAGAGCAGTCTCCATTAGTGCTAGTGTTTTTCTAATTACAGCTATAAATAAAAGCTAACCTCCATCCTGATTCAAAATGGATTCCATGGACTGCCAGGTGCATAGGTGATGCAATGCAGAGAGATGAATGCAGCAGCATTTGCATCATCATATTGACTTACAACTCGGGGGTTAATTATTGCATTCTTTTGCCAAGTACTGGGACAGCCATTTTTAGTCATTTCCAAAATGCTAAAAAGAAACTTGACAGCTTCTCATTAGATTAGAATAGACAAGATGCTTGAGGAATTTTATTAGGGATGCTCAAGTATAAAAACAAGAGCTTTTCATTTTGATATTGTATACTTTATGCTGTATTGATTTGGATTTATTGATTTTTAATAAAAAAAGTGTAAGTGTTTCTCCAATGGTGTAAATTAATTGTTATTGTGCCACGGAAAACAGAAGACTGCACCACAGTAATTAACATTTCCTGGCAAGGAAACTGAGTGAGCTTGCTGCTGCAATGGGCTTTAAAGCATATTTTGACAGAGCACAAAGGCAAGCATATGCCTGTGAGGGGGTGATGAGGCAGGCATGGCAATCACAGCACACAGCCCTGTGTCCCTGAGCTCCCTGGGGCTGAACAGGCTCCCAGCCCTCTCCTGTGCTGTTCACACAGCAGTCTGGGGTGGCTGGGGGTGCAGGTGGAGTGTACCCCATGCTTTTGAGGCAGCTCACCAAACTGCAGAGGGGCAGCTGTGAACCTTCCTGGACCTTTCAGTTCTTGGCATCCCCGCATTTTCATCCTCTGTCATATCCCTACACCCTGTGCAGGTGCAGGGGCTTCTGGGCAGTTCAGAATACAGAAAGAGAACACAGAGAGCCCCTCAGGCCTGGCTGGAGCTCTGGGCTCTGTAATGGACTGAGGAGCTTGGTCCTGCCAAATGAGAAAATGGAACACCACACACAGCAGCTGTTCCAGCATCAGCTGAAATGAGGAAACTGAAGATAAATGCCTCTTCTCCTCCTCCATGAGGCACCTTTAGAGGACTTGAATAAGCTTCAGTAGAATGAAGTCAATACAGCTAATTCCTGAAAGATTACTGTTTAACTAAGAGGGATAAAAGAAGGACCTTCTCTCTAAGTAATGAGTGAGGAAAGGGAGGTACAGATAGCTGAACAGATTAATTAGCAGCTGGGAGATGAATACTATTGTGTTAGCTACTGTAACTTAAACCAACTCAATCCCTTCTTTTGAGACCATCTACATTACAGACTAATTATAAGCTATGTGCTACAAGAGAGGAGGCTCTTCTTAAATAAGTTAAAACACATTCAGTGACAGTGATAAATCCATTAATAAAAAAAGAAAGCTCTCTATAGCTTTTCTCACACAACCAAGTTTTCTTCTTTTGTGCTAAGTTAAATGAAAATTTTGATAAAGTAAATAACATTTTATCTCAGCAAAATGGCTCCACATCAACACATCACCAAAACCCAGGTCTGTGTGTAACATCAGACAAAATGTAAAAACTGCTGGTGAAGACTAACCCTAAAGTTGGAAGTAGCAAGGCATGGAACATTTAAAGGAATATTTAAAGGAAACACTGTATGAATAGAGAGTCTCTGCAGGAAGGGAGAGCCTGTAACCACTCTGACTTCTGGAAGCACAAAGTCTTCAGACTTAGCTGAGAGAACAGCTAAAGACCAGCTCCAGCTCAGGAATCAGCATCCTTTGGCCTCTCAGGCATCTGGTGTATATCCCTTGTCCTAATCTCCAGTTTCAGAGAAGCCTACACTAGTACTAACTCCCTGGTTCCTAGTTCTCTGGTGAAGATTCTACATCTAGGCAAAAGCAGAAAGACATTGTGTAAACAGGCAGAAGATTTCTGCAACAGTTTTATTTTCATTGGAAGTGATATAAAAGTGCAAATTGTTGGTGCTTTATGTTTTGTTCAGAGGGACATGTGCTACATGGATAGGTAAATCTGATCTCTCAGCTACTTTCCCAAAAATGTAACCAAAGCTCTAAAGATCGATATTCCATCCTACTGCTGTCTTTCCCTCTTGTGCAGATCTTCACAAGAGGGTCTTGCTGTGCCATGCAACTCAGACTCAGAAGGAGTGCCCACATGTCATTTAGCCTTTGGTACATGTCATCAAGAGGTACCAATCTTCTTGTGAGAGCACCAGGAAGGTCCAGCTATCTGCAGCAGAATTCAGTTCTGGGGTGCATTAGAGGCTCCTTTGTGAAGCTTCTATGAAACATGTTTCAATAATTTTGGACAACTGAACCAGCTATTTTATCAACATAAAATTCCCTGTCAAGGTAGTATCTTGCTATCTACTCTTCCTACTGTCAAATTGATTTTTTCCTGTACAGGACAGTTATTTGTGTACGAATATTCCCAAGTACTTTAGTCATTTTGTTTGTTGATTACATATGGTTTCAAATCAAAGCCTCACATTCCCAAACCTCAATATTTCAGGTAGATTTAGAAGTAATAGAACAGAAAACTTTATTCCATCAAAGTAATAGCTTATGAGATTAGTTATAATACAAAATTTATTCTTCATGAGTACCATTTTCCACTCTCAGTCAATTTTCCAGAAGTCCTGCTACTGGATGACTGGCTCAGAAAGCTTTAGACCTGACAAGCACTGCCTATATGAGCAGATGGTACAAATTAAGGAAATTGTGCTCTGTTACTTCAGCTGAGAATCTGAAGTTCAAATTTTTGTCTTTGTTTTTCATAGAGCTGATATCATGAGTCTAAATCAGAGAAAATAGCAGCAAAACTCTTACTGGTATGAGTGGAAGACTGAGATGGGCAAGACTTCCTCCAAGAGGCTTGATAGAAGTCATGTCACAAAAGTGACACAAAGATTTAACAAACACTTGGTTAAATGTGACAAATAAGGCAAAAGCAAAGCCATGGGTGGTTCTAATGCCACTTGATAGAGCACTGCATAATCAAAGCTTGATTTAAATTTTAGGAAATTATATATTCCAATGGGCTGGTACAAAATATATCTATACTGTTAAGTGGATCAAGACATTATGGTGTTAGTCATACCGATAAGCTTTTGTTGCCCTTATGGTGATCTGTAGGAGAAAGAATGTTTGCCTGCAGAGGAGATAAGACAGTAAAACTGCTCTGCTCTTGTACTGCTGTGATTCAGCAGTCAGCAGCTATTTCCACTACTGAGAAGTTCAGGTCCAACAAAAATCCTCTGGCAGTATCAGCTAGTGACTTCATGATAACTCCAGACAAAGCCATTTGCTCCAGTTAGGGTATGAATTGAAACAATCTGGTAAAGAAAAACATTCAGTTAGTATTCAACAGGAGTGCAAATCTAAAAGTCTCCCCCCACAGACATATTTTAATGAATGCATAGTTACAGGGTGACTATGTTATCTCATAGTTTTCTTGTGTCATTAACTGAGAAAAGAGTTCTAAAAAAGTGTCCCCACAGAAATCTTATTCATATGTTTTATTATATGTTCCAGCACGGGCACCACTTTAGTTTAATGGTATGTTGGATGATGGTACAAATTTATAGGCAAAGGTTTACATCACAGACAGCTGGAATGAATAACAATAAATTAATTTAAAGTGCTACAAAAGTGCTCCCCATAGTATGCAGTGCTTATGTGCTCAAGACTAATAATTTATAAATGCATGTCTTTTATAATACTGGTCTAAAGTCCTGAAAGCAGCTAGTTAAAAAGCAGTCACATGACATAAATTATTTTTATTAATATTTCAAATGCATGATTAGGGTGGGCACCATGGTCATTAACATTAGAGGGCTTTCCTTTATTGTCTAGTGCAATGAAGCAATAGCCAGACAGAAACCAGCCAAGCAATGGCAAACAACCATTGGGACTCCTGGGGGCATTCCTGCTGCTTCCTCCACGTGCTCTTTAGAAGCTAGTGGTCATCACAGCTAAGGCTGTTTCCCTTCCTTTTATTTCTCTGTTGTGTTTGTCACATTAGACACTCAGAAGGCTCAAAGAATAAAGAGGTGTGCTACTGAGTGCAGTCAGAAGCAGCTGTGCATCTCTGCATGGCTTTCCTTCCACCCCAAACACCAGCAGCAGTGGTGCAAAGGGTGCTCTAACCCCTGCCCTCCTTACACCAGCAGTGCTAATTTCAACTCTGAGCCAACACTGAACTCTTCTACAAGCTCCTGCTTGGATGGGGGAGGTTTCCTGAAAACATTTTACTTGCTTTGGGATGACACATTTTTGGTTCTGTGTCAGGGAATAGGAGAGAAGGGATGCCTTCCAGGCAAACAAGTATTTGCAGTAAAGCATTGTGGACACTTAGGATCAGGACAGGCCATAAGCTTTCCTTTTGGGGCACTGGACTATTTTTTTCCAATGTAACCCAATGTCTTTCTGCAGCTTTACATAGTGAAAAGGTATATTCACTATTACCAGTGAGGGTAAAAGAGAAACCAGCTCAAATAACTTGGGTAGTGTTCATCTTTCCCCCCAGTGCAGCTCTCTGGCATACCTCACTGCAGGGATGTCACTTGCCTGAATACCACCCTTACTTTCCCCAGGCAAATTTGGCTGCTTCTCACTTGTCTTGGTAATAAAATAATTTACTTCTTAAATGCACAGTTATTAATCTGAGGTTAGAGAAGGAGTCTTTCACACTGAAAGAAGGATCATGAATAATTTCTGTGTCTCTTCTTTTGGGCCATTGCCATGTATTAGACTACATATTTGAGTCTCAGCAGATTGAAAAAAATATGCACCACAATCAACCCCATTCACTTTGGTGGTTCTTTAGCAAAGGGAGTGAGACACAAAGTGGGCAGAAGTATCATCATCTGGTCCCTTCCCTCCCTCTTTTTAAAGAAAAGAATCTGTTTGTGCTACACAGAATTCAAGCTTCTAAGTAACAATTCCCGATTAACTTTTTTTTAGTATCACAAACATTTGCAAATTCATACTCTCTCTCTTCTTCCTTTCTGGCTTTCTTTGGAAGTACTTTGTAATGTAACACGTTTTTCCAGAGGTCAATGGGGACATATTTGCATTTTGATACACTTCAAATTTTTGCCTCCAGCACGCCACTCAAATGCACTGTGCTAATCAGAAGCCAGTAATGATCTCCTGCATGCTTCAAGCGGGTGGCTGGGCATATTAAAGAACCTCAAAATGCAAAATTTGTGAGAGAGCAATACACAGTAAAGATAAATAAATACAAAAAAAAAGGGCAACGGTGGCAAAAGCAGTTTGGATTTGTAAGCTGAGGGTTGTGCCAGAAATAAGCAGCTAATGTGTTTATGTGCACCACTGGAGTGATAAGGGGATTGGGGGCTCCTGCCTCAGCCAGCTGCACTGATGGACTGCAGGTTCCTCTGGGCAGATCACTTGTACATCAATACACCCAGATGAGGCATCAGCATTTCTGAAGGCTTTTTATATCATCAGTGATACCTCATGTTCTGAACAATCCAAATCCAAGATTAGGCAGGATCTAGGAAAATGGGGCAGTCCCAAAGCATGGGTTTAATCTGTGTGGAGGTCTTTTATTTTTAGCATTAATTTTAGGTTGACAGTCAAATTTGCCTGCCTAAAGTAAGGGGGTGTATGAAGCTATATGGGAGAGAAAAAAACCCCAGAACTCAAGAGATTATTTATTATAAAAAAATTTGTTTAAAGCATGAATGTCTTTGACAGACAGAAAGAAAACCTGAGCATTTCCTCAGTAACCACTGCATCAGGAGAAAAATTCCCGATAAGCAGATGTTGCTTAGGCAGCAATCAGCCAGGCAGTGTGTGTGTGTGGAGGGGGAGAGGGATGGAGACAGAGCCAGGCAGACAGGTATTAAAGCACAGTGGTGAGTGTGTGTGTGGCTGCAAAAGATGGCAAACTGCCTGTGAGAATATGACATATGAGCAAAACCAAGCTGCTCTGCTGAGTATTTTATGTATTTTTAAGAGAAAGCAGCAAGAAGAAACCAGGAGAGAGAGACTGAAAATACAAGGCAGGAATGACCAAGCAATTGCATGTCTGGGCTAACAGCAGCATAAGGCAAGAAATCCAAGCATCAGGGAAATCATTTAAAGCCATATTGATTCGTTTTGGAGGTGAGAAAAAGCAGATGCACTCAGCTACTATGGAATGGCTCTGACAGCAGCTACAGCTGCTTGATTTTAGTTTTGTTTTGTTTAAATGAGTTTCATTCACAGAAAGCTGGCACTGTAGACCCCAACCAGCATGCACCCCTCACCATGTCACCTCTTCCCCCAACATGGAGCTGCCACCCAGGGGTGCCTTGGCCAGGCAGCTGAACCCTGGGCAACCCAAAAAATGGAGAGGGAGGAACAGAGGGACAGCACAGGGCAGAGGATCAATGGCTGAAATCCAGCAGCTCTGGCCATTTCCAGTGAGCTGGAGTGTTTGGAGGCAGAGCCCATCCATCTCCAGGACAGACAGTAGCTCTGCCCAGGATCTCCCTGGCCCCAGCCCTGGCAGTGCACAAAGCTGGGCTGCAGAGCAGGGAGGGATCCAGTGCTGCTCCTTGAGTCTGGGAAATAGGAGGGGAATTGACACGGGAAAACAAGCAGGTTTAGCATTCTGTAGGAATCCTGTGTGCTGGGGAAAGAAAGGGTGGGGGTTCTACATGGAACTGCTGTCAGGTGTCTGTTCTGCAACCACTGCCAGGGGGCTTTGCTCTTTGGATTTCTATTGACCCTAACTCAGCTGCCCTTCTATTATTTACCCAAATTTATCCGAAGAGGTAATTATGGAATTCATACAGGGACACCATGGCTGAGATCTTCAAAACACCACTTTTCTGGAAGCCAGATGCCTGTCAAGCTCTGCCCCAGGTGCCTTCCCCTCAGTCACAGACTGAACCTGATCCTCAGCCAAGGCTTCTGAGCCTTCCCTAGATTCAGATTTTTTTCATGCAGTCAGCTTATTCACTGTGAAGTGTGGTTTCAGACCTACAAAATTCAGTTCCAACTTCAAGCATAGTTATAGCATGCAGTTCAAAAATTTCATTTTCTGTTTAAAAAGAAATCAGACTCCATCAACAGTGAGAGTAAGGGATGTTCAGGAAGGTTTCCTTAAGAATAAAAATAGTAATGTTTTATTCAATCTGAAATGAAATTGGGTGTAATTTTATTATTTTTGGAAACAAAAATCTGTTCTGTGCTGTTCTGAATTAAACACCAATTGCTCTCATAGCACCTCAGATACTGCCCCATGTTTTCTACTTCAAGAACCTCAAGTGTAACCAGGTAGGGATGTGTACGTGTGTGCTCACTAACTTGGTTTTTCACAAACATCTGCTGAAGAGCATCTTATTTGTATGAAATGTGGGTTTGGCATAAAAAAGGTCAGAAATTTTCTATCAGGACAGTTTTCCTATAGAAAATAGCTTTCAGGTAGATGGAATGCTTTGTAACTATATAAAATTCCATTTTTCCATAGAAAATGGGTATTCTGGTCAAAATTTAATATTCACTTCACTGTAGGTGCATGAAAAAATAATCAAACATTGTCCTAACTGGCACTAAATCACATTTTTTTATTGGCTACACTGAGGAGCATTAATCCAGAGTAACTTCCTCGGTCTCATTCAAGTTATTTGACTTATCCTGCTGCAAAGAAGTTTGAAATGTCAGTCTGGTTCTTGTGATGAATACCTTCTAGGTATATACATACAGACAAAAAAGTAACAAAAAACCCAGTGCAATTCAAAGCAAGAGGCTTAATGGATTCTGTGTCAGGACTGTTGTGAAGAGTTCCAACTCCCAGTGGATTTGGTTTCAGTACCAGTGGTTAGAACATGTCAGAACGTGTAAATTTATAATTAAAAGTAAAAACATACAGCCAAGTACTTAAAATAATTTACAACTATATTTTTATCAGCTATAATTTGAAAATGATCAGTGTTACACAGAACACTGGCTCAATTTTAACGGTTAGGTACATTTTCCACTAAATTAAACATACCCTAAAATATCTTTAGATCTGGTGACTGAGTAGTTTAACAGCATCTTAGCAATACTGAAACATCTTTATAAATCTTTAGATTTATTTGTAGACCAACATATTTTCTTTTACACTTGCTAAAATATTAAATCCTTTGCTTTAGATAAAGAAACAAAAATTACCATGAGATAGGGTGAGTGTCTTGTCTTCAGAAACCACAGACCATTCCCACAGAAGCCAAACACAGGATGCAAGTCTTTGTATTGCTGGAAGTACTTCAGCATCTGGATTATGAGTCAATGGTAGTTCCCTGCATGGATTCCAGTGGAGAAGGTAGTTATTAATATACAAATGCTGCTTTTTGTTTTTAATTCAGCTGGTTTGCAGATCACTTCATCTAAAAGTATCAATTAAAATGATCATGAGTGCTGCACTGCTTTAGTGTCACAGGTATCATCTTGAGCAGGATCTATTGTAATTGGCTTTTAATGCTTTTCCAAAGAGGTAATAACTAAGTTGGGGTAATTCTATTTTCCAAGGCAAATATATAAAGCCAGGAAAACAGGATGAGAGCAAAGTCATCCCTAGTGTAAACTCACTGACTTCAGTGGCATTACACTAGAAATACTTGCAGATTGGGGTTTCTTATGCAAAAAATGACATGAACTGTGTCTAATAAGAAAGTACCTTAAATCATGCCTTGGGCAAAATAGCTCAGTTAATCCCAAAATGTTGTTGCAAGAAAATCCCTTCCTTTCCACAGTTTTCTAAGGGAGTTATAAGGTATGTTATATAGCCAAGCTTTTCCAAGGAATTTAAATAATTTCTTTTCTTGATTCAGATCAGCCTAATATTTTTGTGAAGCATTTTATTAGTTAATTTTCATCTCCTTCCCCTTCCCAGCCACAAACCAAATAGATTTACTAGGCTACTTACTGCAAAACTTCACAGCTTTTCAGTCAGCTCTTGCATATATTACAGAAAATGCCAATTCTGCTTCCTTGTCTCTAAGCCCCTAAAATAATCTGGGCCCCTTTTAACTCTGCTTGTATGAAGTCAGGAAACATTTTTGTAGAGTTACATGAGCACTAAGTAATGAAGTTGCCCAGAAATTATTTTTTAAAATTTCAGTATACAATAAAACCAAAAGAAAACGAAGTGAAAATGGCCAATGTAATGAAATGCTGGCACTCTATCAGAAGTTAGGTGCTGAGTTTCTTTCACTTTCCTGCCCTTCCCTTTCTAAAATACTATGAGAGAAAATAAGCACTAAGATGACATTACTGAAATAAACCCCAAAACATTTAAGAAAAATCTCTGCTATGATTTTTTTTCCCCTCTGTAATTGACATATACACTGGTAAATCTTCTTTACAAAGTAATGTTTACAGGGAAAAATGATTCTGTCAAATAATTTTCACCCAGCTTTTCAAATGAGAACTGCTGTGGATAAAAAAATCCTTCCCAATGTGTGTGTGTAGTGTGACTGTGCCCATTTGTGATTAACCCTTGAGCCCAATAGTTTCAGGTTTGCCCCAGTGCTGAGTGATTGCTTTCTTTTCTGCCAATTGCTTTCATTTCTGAAGATGGCAGCTTTCCCATGAACAGAGCATTGTGCTCCCTTTTCCCTTCCCAGCAGTCCCAGGTGCAAACAGCAGCCACAAGGCTCCACTCTGCTTTGCTGGGGCTGTGCTGCCCATCAGACCCGCTTGCAGTGCTGGCAGTCTGAAATATTGCTGAGTAGGGGCAGCAGGAGCTGGGTCTTAATGATTGCCCCCTCCCAATCATTTGGGTTCATTGATTTCTCTAATTAAATATGCATTCCACTCCACCATTATTCCCAATGATCACATTTAATCTCAACACGGGCCCAGAGACAGGAGAGCCTTGCCTTACAAACTGCTTCTGCCAGCCCTGCTCTTCTGCAGGGGCTCTTGGTATTTGTCTGGTGCTGTTTGCCTACATCCTCCTTTCCCCACTGAACTGCTCTCCCTTATGTATTTAAGCCTCTCTTCCTTTGAGTTGAGCCTTCCAGCTTTGCTTTGGAGGGCTGGGGCTGCAGTTCTGTCTGACAGCCGTGCATGTAAAGCTGATTTATTTGGCTGCTGTGGCACTGTGCCAAGGAAGGGGCTGTCTGAATGGTGAAGTTGTTAGGAAACTAATTGCATGATGGGCTGCACTTACAGGAGAGTCCTCAGTGTTTGCTTCATCTAATCATATTTGCTACCAAGGGTTTTTCTTTTTTGCCCCTTTTCCATTGTTTGAATAGGAGGAATACCAGGTTTACACCAGGTATGGGCTTGGCTGATTGGTTCCCAAGCCTGTATCACTACTTCATTTGTTAAAGAGACTCAAAAACTGCCACTGCTGTGAGTGTTCCCTTGCTTTCTCATCTCAGACTGGGAGGCTTTGAACTTGCCAAGCTCTAAGTTCAGCACTCTTGTTTGTTCTTCTTGTGCTGATGAAGTCACTAATCTCCAAATGAAGGGCAGGGAGCTGTTTGGGTTAGCAATTTCATCATCTTCAACAGAGAAAACAGAAAGCCTTGCAATACAGGTGGGTTAACAAGAAAAGGATTTCCCTCTGCCTTGCTTTCAAGGCTTACTTTCTGAACAGTGAGCCTGAACTGAAACCTTGGGGTGCAAAATACCAGCCTGTGGAAAGAGCAAAATCATGGAAGAATTCGGTGCCACCAGATAACCTTTATTTGGGCCATGCTCCAATTCTTTGCAAGCAAACATGCCTTGCTAGGCATTTACATGACAGAAAAGCAGCCATACTGCTGCTTGTCTTTACAGTTTCTGTTCTGGAAAGGAGTGTTGGTAAATGGTGGGCCCAGTGATAAGCTAAGTGATTTCCATCCTCAAACCCCAGCTCCCTTGTGTCAGTGCCATCCACTCTGCCCCAGCAGCACCAGATCATTTCTTACCCTGCTTGCACAGCAGCATTGGTGCTGCTCCCATGCTGTTGGTGATCACATTTTTCATTTCAGAGGTTTGTGTTCAGCTTCTTTATGGGTATCAAGTTCAAGCCAACATTGACTTATTCCAAACTAGAGAAACTTGAGGTGAAAACTCCGAGTTTCTCCTGATTCCACCACAAAACTCCACAGCCACCACCTGCCTCCTGGGAGACGTGTGTTGAATCCTGAGCCCAGACCATATTCAGGCATAGGGGAATGGCTGCAAAGCCTTTATGACTATTTTGCAGACCCCTTATATGAAATTGTTTTAGAGCCCAGCCTTATTTACATCACTTTTGGATAACCTTTACCTGTTACATGTTTCAAATTGAACACCTACCCCTCAGCTTTTCATTCTTAGCTGGTGTTACTCTACCCTTTTTTTTTTTTTTTTTTTTCTGCATAAAGAAGAATTACTATGCTGGTGCTTTGTTTTTTAGGTTAAGGGAAAGCCTCCCAGCAACTTTACTGAGCAGGGAACCAGACCTGCTAAATTTCAGTCATCAGGGCAGTTTCCTCCCCTCCTTCATGGTCTCAAAGACCAAAGGCATAGTGGAAGGTGTGTGTTTGCAGCAGTCTACCTGAGCTCTACGAGGTGCTCCCTCTCAAAGCAAGAACTTCAAATGGGAGCCTGTACCCACTTGTAACAGCCAGCAAACAAAGGCAAATGACAACTGGAGCTCAATGCAAAAAGTCAGCCTGACAGCTTTGCTGCATTCTCCCAAAGCACTCAGAGAGAAACTTCTGTCAGCTGAAATCTTATTTACAGTCCCTGGTGTTCTTTCTACAAGGACAGAGTAATTTTTAAAGCAAGATTGGCTACAGCTTTCTCCTTCTCCTAAGGTAGCCACTAGTAAGAGCTCTGCAATTTAAGCAATCTCAGGATGTTGCAAATTTCTATCTAGTTCCCTCATTCATGAATTTCAGCCCAAGCTTGAGGAAATTAAGACAATACATCCCCTTAAATCTCCCCCATGCAATTCCTTGTGTAGGAATCTGCAAACCTTGCCAAGCCCCAGGCAGTCACCCTTCCTTTGCAGGGCTACACGTTTCAGCAATATGGGGCAGGATGACAACAGAAACATTCACAAAACAAGACAGCATTTCAGAAGTTTTCAGAACTTGGATTTCTGAGTATGAAAGGTTTGGGGAGTTAGGGCTTCTGGGGAAAGTGGGAAAAAGGAAATAATAAAAACAGGACGATGAGTAGAGACTTACTTTGATATACCAAATCATAAATTTTAGCAGAGAAGGAGAGTCTGTTTGTCCTTGTGATACTGCACATCAATAAGCCAGGACTGCTCTGTGCTATTCTGTACAAACTAGACCTTATCTGTCTCTCCTTGCCCTAACTATGAATTTTTCAACTCAAAGAGAGACTGCAGATTTGATAAGCAGGAAAACTACAAGAAAAAGCTAGATCAAGATGAAACATATATGCTGCCTGGTCAGATGATGGTAAGAGTAGATGTAGGCTTTGTGGAGCCTGAGGACATTCAGAACATTGTAGAAAAACTGCAGAAAAGAGCCAGTGGCCATGCCACTGCACTGGTGGCAGCTTTGAAGATATCAGGTCAATGTAGTAGATTTCCTCTATGCAGTGAGTACAAAAAGTACAAAATGCACAAATGTGCAGAAACCCATTTTCTACCGGTGTTTTTTTTGTGCATCTCCGTCTCATCCCCTTGCATAGCTGGAGCTGCACATCCTCCTCACATAGCTCACTCCCCCAAAGATTAGCAGTGCTTATCTCGGGTGTGCTGGGAGCCTGCGCCTGCGCAGGGAGTTCTTGGCCAGCTGCAGTCATTTTTCTGGGTCCTCCTTAAAAGAAATTAGCAGCTTCCCCCTTTAACTTCAGAGGGCAAACTCAATCATAGAATAACTTTCCTGCAGTCGGCACAATTAGCAGGAATGCGTTTGACCCCAGCTTCACCTTTTCTGAAATGCAGTTCCTGGTACAAAGTGTTGCAGGGCTCTTGAGAGTGACATGCTATGAGTAACTGGATGTCAGGAGCATTGTCAGAAAACAAACAAATCCCCAAATAACTGGAAAGTCCTGAACCAGAAATTGGCATAATAATTCCTACCTTCCTCATAATACAAAACCAGTGCAATGTAGCACAGCCTTCACCCCAAACATGTTCTGTTACCTGTCATGTCTTAGAAGAGCACGGCCAAAAGTTGGGGTTTGATGATTGCTGCATTGTGGAAATGTAAATATATACTTTCACAGAGACAATGACTGAAACACTTCCTGGGGCCATGGAGGAAGTGAAAACTTTTTGTTTCATACATATTTTTCTTATGCACCTTGGTATTTAATTATTTTTTCTGAAGGAAACAATAACAGCAGCTCCTCCATTCATATGTAGAAAAGAACTATCTATCTTAGAGATAGGAGGCTGGGAATCCCAAGTCAGAAGGAAAGTCCTGGACACTCAACAGGCCAGCAGTGGTGGCATGTGGCACCCAGTCTCAGCTGTGGTGTACTCTGGGCACAACATTCTTATTTCTTGAGAAATACCACATGCACTGCCCTGCCCCTTTCATGATATATGTACAATGACCTCTCTTTTCCATGTCATACATGGTCTAATCCTTTTCCTAGAGCACCATTTGCACAGTAATCCTTTGCCTTCTGTGACAAAACAAAACTCTCCTTCCTTCACTGTCACTTGTAGAACAATCCCTTACTTCTAGAAGCATGCAGACAGAAATCCTTTATCTTTGTGCCAAGTACAAAATGATCATCTCTGGCTTGCCTCCAATATGTTTGACAACACAGCCCTTATGAAGAACACACCACAATCCTTTTATTCCCAATTTATCCAAACACAACTTTCATCTGACCACTGTGCAGGATAAAATACAATAGTGAAAAATGCAAGGTATACAACCCAAACTTTCTTAATCTGTTTTAAAAACTTCAACTTTTTCAAATGTTTAGAGAGAGACAAAAAAAGGTACGTGGACATTCTAGCATTTTTGCCATTACTTTTTATTTGCTTTTGTTCCCCTCTTTTTCAAGGACATGATGAAAAATTATCCTGGGGAGGAGAACAGGAAGAAGATAGAAATTTGGATGAGACTCAGAACTTGAACCTAAACTTAGCCTTTTAAATTACTCTGTCTTGGGTACTTTGCATGTGAATGATTTTTATTTTTTTCTTAAGCTAAAAATTGTTTTGGCTTAACACACACACACACACACTCCCACCCCACTTGCATCAGACTGGTTACCAAAGCAAATCAGAGTGAGAAGATAAGACAGCAGTGACCAGGACTGCCAGTGTCATCAACTGGACAAGTAATTTAGCCTGCTTTAATCTGAGCCCTATCCAAACTCACACAGATCCCTGTTTAAGCAGGCTTAACAGAAAAGCCCTACCTGTAGCTCATCCCCTGGGAAGCTGCAGCAAGACAGGAATCTGGCAGGGTTAGAATCAGCCCTCTAAATTGATATCCCCTCTACACAGCAGCATTACATTTAGTGGTGATTTGGGTTTAAAGTGATCCTGTTTATTTATTTGGGATGCCTATTTCCACCCTGCTGCACAGCATGTTTTCAAAACAGGGGTCTATTAAATAAATGCTAAGTGTGACCTTTAGCAGAACCCCCAATTTAGACCCATAGATTCTCAGTGGGTTTTCCCTGCTATTGCAGTGCCCTGTGTCTGCCAGGTTTGCTTTGTAACTGCATCTTTGGTTACTGCACACAACTGCCTTGTACCAGGACTGACAGATACCTCTAGGTGCTCCTGTGTCTGTGACTTGCTTTGACATCCCATGTGGCTGGTGCATTTGAGGTGCAAGATTTCCTGTGTTTGCTCCCAGAGCAGCTGTGGTCAGTGCCTTTAGCTCCTGACTGCCTCAAGGGCTGCTGAATGAAATCCTGGGTGGAAAACCACCACTGCATTTCCTGAACAAAGATAATAATTATGGTAATTGTATCACTTTAGCTTTGCTTGCCTGTGTTTATGAACAAATGGTGTGAGCCAATGAAAGCAGCAGCTTCTTCCCTTCAAATTAAGCTGTGCTTTGGAATAGCAGGGTAGATAGGATAGACTTTTTGTTTGCTATGATTTCTTCTGCATCTTTTCAGTGGTGCATTACACATTCACCACAATTCTTCACCTCCACTGTCACTTTTATGGCAGTGTTTTCCTTTTCCTCCTCTTCAGTCATGGGCATGCTAATCTTTTGTGTCACAAGCAGCACAACCCCTCCTTTATATGGGCTTCCTCCTGCCTGTGCACAGTGCTGAATTAAACAGTTAAAAGAAAAAAATAATTTCACCTACAAAATGTAAAACAATGTAATTTTTACCATTGTTGTTTTTATTTCTATTACCACTAAATCCAGTCTGGATTGAATAATTAAGCAGCTATTTGTGTCATGGGTTTCAATTGTGAACATAATCCATTAACCCTGCAGGAGCAAGGTCCTTGAATTATGAATAATTCTGGGACTAAGCTGTGATGAATCAGGACTGAGATAAGAGCCATGCATCTCTAAAAAATCTGGAGCATGTTCTTGGCACTTGAGGTTTTTTCTGCATTACGAACAGTTTCTGCTCTTCCTTTTTTTTTCTTCCCTCATTCAACTGACTGTCATGGGAAATGCAGAAAGCCTCTACTTAGAAAAAGTATTTCTTATAGTTCATTCTATTATTTTCTTTTTTTCCCCTCTGAAATATTTGTATGTAAAGAGCACCTGACCATTCTTTAAAGCTCATCTGTTCATATTGCTTATTCTGTGCTTGAAATTGTCATAAATCTCACTCTGGTTTCATTTTTTCCTTCGGACAGAGCCTTATTAGCTGTAACTAGTCTTGGACATGCTGATGCAGCATGGTTGGGTGAGCACAATCAGTAGCAACATTCCTGGCACTTGGTGAATGTGCTGGCCTGTCTTTACCTAGCAAGCTGTGGGGCCAAACTGGTCTGTAAATTAAAGGGGGGCAGTTCTCTCCTAATACTTCAGCTGCTGCTGGAAACAAGGGAATGAATGTTTTCTACATAACACAGTCCATTTCAAGATCTGTTCCATGACAGATACTTGGGAGGCAGAATGACAGCTCCACCCACAGATGCACAACTCTGCAAAATAATAATAAAATAAAGTACCTCTGGGCAACACAACACCTTCCCCAGATAAAAATTCATAGTAACATAGCATAGTTGGAAGAGACCATCTAAGTCTATTTCCTGGCCTTGGTCAGATCATCCCCAGGAGTCACACCCTGTGTCTGAGAGCATTGTCCAAGCACTGCCTGAGCCCTGTCAGGCTGCTGCTGCCACACTGCCCTGGGGAGCTGTTCCAGTGCCCAAACACCCTCTGGGTGAAAAACCTTATTCTGGTATCCTAAACCTCCCTGACCCAGCTTCAGGCCATTCCCTCAGTCATGTCCCTGTCCCCCCAGAGCAGAGATCAGTGCCTGCCCCTCCTCTCCCCCTCCCAGGAGCTGCACCTGCAGTCAGGTCTGCCCTCAGTCTCCTCTTGTCCAGGCTGGGCAGACCCAGTGACCTCAGACACTCCTCACACAGTTTCCCTTCCAGCCCTTCCCCATCTCTCTTACCCTCCTCTGGACTCTGACAGCTCAATGTCTTTTTTACATTGTGGCACCCAAACTGCCCCAGCACTGGGGGTGAGGCTGCCCCAGCCCAGAGCAGAGCAGGACAATCCCTGCCTTGCCTGGCTGTGCCTGGTGTGCCCAGGACAGGGATGTCCCTCCTGGCTCCAGGGCACTGCTGGCTCACATTCCTCTGGCCACTGCCCAGGATCCCCAGGTCCCTTTCCATGGCACTGCTCTCCAGCCATTCCCCAATCTATTGCGCATCCAGGGCTTCCCTGTCCCAGGCACAGAATCCAGCACTTGTCTTTAACCTGGTCTGCTGCACAAAAGCAGCCTCACAACTGTTGTGCCCTATAATTTCTGTGTCTGCACCAACCACTTCTAAATGGACTGTCCCTTTCTGAGAGATAACCAGCTCTGATTTAAAGACTGACTGATGGAGAACTTTCCCACATTTGTAATCAATTACAAAGTTTAGGTAATTGACTGATTGCTTGTTCTCATGACTACAAAACACTTATCAGCCCTGTGTATTGGCATAAGCCTCATGTGTAGCCAGCAATGTGAAAAGGGCTTCTTGCCTGATAGGGGTGGTGAGAGCAAGCCTTGTGCAGGGTCTGCTGATTCAGGAAATGCAGAATGTCAGGTTCCAAGGAAAGACTCAGTCTGGCTTCTCTGCTAGTCAGGAAGGACACCACCATTTCATTCAGTGCTCTTTTCTTTTTTTCTTATAGATCCAGCTCCCTTTTCTCTAAGACTACAGCTAGTTCTCAGATTTAAAACTGCTTACCTACTTGGTTGGAGAGAAGATGAAAAGAAATAAATAAAAAAGAAGAATGCATTAGGTGTAACATCCCCTTCTTTCAATGCTAGCCATGTCACAAGACAGACTACCAGACAAAGGGCTAATTCTGAACCATGGGGAAGCAGAACTTCAGGTATGTAGATATTCTTTCTGTACTCTAAGAAAACGTACAAACTGAGAAAAGTAGGTATAGTATTAGAAGAAAATGTTAGGAGAAAATTAATGAGTATATTCAGATACCTCAAAATATATCCTCAGTTCAAATACCAAACTGAACAAACAAAACTAGGTATGAGCCATTAACATTACTAATGCTGTGTAAGTTGGGAGTAATCACCATCATTTCATGATTAGTTATGAGCTATATTCCAGAATATAGTACATTAGTAGTGAGCTTTGGCTTTATCACAGGAACACAATAACTACTAGAGACAAAATTCTAAAGAGGGGCAAAGCATAAAAAAGAAACCACTGCATTTCAGGTCACAAAGAATCTCAAGTTTTTTTGTAGTAAGTTTACACTTTGTAGAACAGCATAGATCTGGAACCTGATGATGGATGCAGGATTGAAGGCTGAATAAGGAAATGTGTGAGTATTTTCAGGGGAGGGACCTTTGTTTCTTGAAGAAATTTTGGCATCATAGTAATACAGAGATAAGTTGCCTATGATACCTAACATGAAATAGGATGAGCATGCTAGTGAAGTTAGACATCTCTGCAATATCCAGACTTTTCCCTTTGTCTTCCTCATTCATTACCTCATTTTTTTCTCTGATGAAGAAACAATAATTTAATTCTGATTAATATGTACAGAAAGTCTCCTACAGTGGGGATGATTAACTTACAATGAAATACCTTATGAGCCATGGCTTTGGCTTAACTGAATGGCTTCTGTGCAGCTTTAGCTTTGCTTTGGACCTCTAAGAACACAAGGCCTTACCATTTAAGCAGGACCTGTAGCTGCTGCTGGAGACTGAAGGGGCCTCCTGAAGTAAGACACTGACATGTGAAGGAACCATTGTCTTGGGAAAACTGCACCAGTGTGAAACCTAGAAGAAAACATAGCCACAGCAGAAACCAGCTTGCACATCTGTGAGCTGCCTCCAGCTCCTCATAAACAAGAGCTGTAACCTCATTGCCAAAGACTGAAAGAGCCCTAAGAGAGACCTGTTGTTTTACTTGTGCAGGAAACCTCGTTCCCCCTTCTCCACAGAAATAGGAGTGGAGAGGGTCTGATGCTAACAAGCCCATCCCCAGCATCCCAGCCCACCCACTTGCTAGGGAGGCTTTCAGTGGGCTCCAGGCACAAATCTAAACACTGCAGAAATAAACTGCTGGTGTGTCCAGCCCAGGGTGTTAATGGTCAATGGCTGAGATGCCCAAACTTCGTGTACCTGCACATGGCTTGCAGCCTGGGCCACTCTCAGTGGCCTGTGTGCTTGGGTGAGCCCCTGCTGTCTTTTGGGGTCAGTCCTGCATGTTAGGAACCAGCTCATTCCCTGAAGCTCTGGAGGCACGTGCTGCTGGCTGAGAAGGACCTTGCTTCAGCCTTGGGCCATGAAGGCAGGTGTCACACTGCCACCTGTGCTACTGCCATTGTGTCAAAGGATGTGGTGCCAGGATGTGTTTCACTAAGCAGGGATGTTGCTGAAGCTACTCTGGCCATTGCTGTCCCTTCCCATACAGAAATGTCACATGTTTCTGAAGGACTGGAGACTGCTGCTGAGATCCCTGTGTTGAACACAACCTGCCACAGTGACTGATTCTCATCTAGACAGTAGATGTGTGTTTCTCAAGGAGAAAATGACAGGCTGGGGAGGCACTCAGTGGGCTCAGTGTGTGCAGGAAACAGCAAACAGAAGAAGGCAGTGGTGTTGGAGAGGAGCATAGCACAATTGCATGAGTCAGTCTGGTATCAGAGCATTAGAGAATAAATTGCACTACCCCCAGCCCTAAGGACTGCAGATAATGTGCAGCAATGAAGTTTTATCTGTGCTCAAGTACATATTTTTTATGCAGCTAAAGCTATGTTGCAGATGTTCTTCAGTAGAATAGATTTTGCCTCTGCTAATCCTGTATTAATCTGCTGGTAGAGCTCTAGCTGTGTGATTATCAGTGGCTCCTTGCAGAGAGGAGCCTCTGGTCACCCGGGCAGGGCTCCTGAGCCTGTCCCTGGCAGGGCTGCAGCCGGGGCTGGGGTTTGCTGTGCCGGGAGCACCCCGCTCCTGCTCCCGGCGCGGGCTCTGCCAGGAGAGGGAGCCAGGACTCTGGGATTCAGGGCCTTTGATGTTTGCTGCTCACAAACCATCAAGGTGCTCTGGCTGTCCAACCTCAACATGGGCTCTACTGTGTGGCTGAGTGCATGTTCAGGAGGCTCATGGTTTTTGTGGAGGCCACCTACCGAAGAGGTGTTTGGTTCCTGCCAGAACTCAGAGGACTCTGATGCTCTGAACTGCTTTGAGGCTCTCAGCCCATTTTTTGACTGCTTCACCAGGTGAACCCCAGTGGAGTTCCAATGGTGAACCCAGTTTGGACTGGGTGAGAACAAAGTGAAGCCTACACATTCTGGAATCGTGCAGAAGGTTCAAAGCCACTGCTGGCGAGGAGAAGGCATCCAGTGAGTGCATAGCAAGGCAAGCAACGACTGGGAGGAGGGAAAACTTTATGGATAAGGCTACCATGTGGCAAACAGATGTTGGACAACATTTCTTTTAACCTAAAAACACATTAGCCTTCTTCCCCCTGCAGTATATGTGTTTCATTTTGAACAAGTAACTGGCAGCTGGAGAAAGTTATTAGAAAATGCTCCGTCCATATTCCAGCACTTGCAACAGCAGCAAAATTACCTATTTCCTATTCTGCCTGAGCTTTGTGTCTCCTTCCTTAGATATTGTTGGCCTCAAGTCAAGTTTTGCTTAAGTTATGTATCAGAAAGGGACTAAGTGGAGCTCCAACCTTGTTTTAAGTGTAGAAAAGGCAGTTTAAACAAAGCTGGCAGAGATACTGACACAACTATTATCTAGGTTCTGGATGTGGCTGGGCCTGCTGGTAAGAAAACAGGAAATAAGTGAGAAAACAACTCTTGAAAATGTGAAAACCAGCCAATTCTACAAGGCTCCACTCTGTGTTCAAAAGTCTGTACGCACTGATAAAAGAACACATGTGATGTGAAAGTGCTGTGTCATTATCACCGGCCCTTTCAGTCTTATTATCATTTCAGTTTTCTCTGAGTTATGAAGTCTGGCAAGGGAAGAGCATGCTAGTGAAATCTGGTAGTGTTTCCTACCTGATTGGAAAGCAAGAACAGAGTCATTTGTTTGGGACAATTCTGGAGGTTAGAGGAAGAGCTTCTCAAACAGCTGGGCTCTGTTAGCCAGGAAGGGGCCAAGCTAGAGAAAATATTGTTGAATAAAGCACAGTGTGAGGAGAGACTGGAAATAGTAAATAGTAAGGGAGGCTCCTTCCTAAGAAATGCATTTTATTGGCTCTGTATGAGTCAGAAAAATGCTGTGATCTGTTGCCTTCATTGCACATTACCCTGGGGTCCAGGGGGCTGGCTTTGGCTGCTGGTGGCTGGGAGGCTCTGCAGGGCACTGGGAAAGGATCTGCTCCCACAAGGGTGGCCAGCAGCCAGCAGGGTGCAGGAGGAGATGGTAGCCAGGCCCCCAGGTTTGTGGGTCTTAGCATTTCTGTCTTCACAAAGGGCTCTAACTGATAAGGATGAATGGTGTGGAGTTGTGCATGCAAGAGCTGTGGTTGTGACTTCCTATCTCTGTACCAGCCAACAAGTTATTATAAAAATAAATACCTCAGTGGCAGCAGCAGCATCCCCAAGGGCCTATTTACTTCCACTGCCATGAACTAATTCCTGCAGAGGAGCTCAAGCCAAATCCTGCAGAGACCAGTGGGAATCTCTCCAGGCTCTTGCAAAGGCAGTTTGCACACTGGAGAAAATGCTGGTGCTTGGTCATATTTATTGCCATGTCAGTTAAAACATGTTGTCAGTTAACACCTTCCCTAACACAACATATATTTTCTAAAGCTGAAGGAAAGTGAGCTTTTTTACCTCCTTTTATTCTTCAGGTAGTTATTCTGATTTATTTCTGAAATTGCACAACACACTAAATGCTGGTTCATGAAGTGGCCAGGGATCAATTATTACCTTTTCATGTGCAAACCAATCTTAAGGCATCTATCCATCTCTTATAGTCTTGTCTACAGAAGATATGTTCAATTTCAGAAAACTGAAACATATAAGGGAAGCTAAGGCAGAGTGACATTTGCTTTCCTTGGCTTGCTCTCTAAATGTTTGATGGGTGAGTTTATTATCTATAGGAACAATGAACAAGCCAATACACCCTTTTCAAGGTTTACAGGTGCCTTAATGTAACTTGTTCATTTAATTTGGATCTATATACCTCCAGAGAAGGGCAGAAGATTTTCATTTTCAAGGCCTTATTTAGCCATAAAATGTGTGTCCCATTAGCTAAGAGCAGATCTATGAATTTCATTTCATTTGGTGACAGGAGAAACAGCAATGTATGTATCACCCTCTCAATAACTGCTATTAGAAGGTGTGGGTTTCATGAAGAAATAGTGTGTTCCATGTCATAACATCTTTCATGAAATAAAATTCAGGGCATTTGTAGCATAAGTATTTGGAAAGTATCAGTTTGCTCTAATTTTAAGAGTGTGGGGAAAATACAAACACCTTTTGTGGCTGGAGTTGGCCACCTGAAAAATTAGGATGGATTTTGCTGGCTCCAACAAAGTCAGTAGGAGATTTTCTATGGCCTCAATGGGGCCAAAAATTCTCCTAGATTTCATAGTATTATAGATATTGTACAATTTAGCCACCAAGGTCATTAAAATGCTATAATCCCTCGTGTGATACATGATGGGGTAAAAGCACTTACAAAGGTATTGCTTTCTAAACTGGTGTAATTATAGTAGTAATTCCCAGAGAAGTATTGCAAATGCATTTCCAGTTCCAGTTTCTCAATTTTTTTGTCAGTGTTCATTACAGTAGTGATATGCTTGTGTCTAAATCTTGTTGATGTCCTTCCAGAGGGCAGTAAAAAACCCTAAAGTAAGTAAAGAAAAATTTAGTTGATGATTCTGACTGACTGCTGAATTGCTGCCTTTTGAGCCCTGTCCCTCAGCTCATAATCTATAATGTTTGCTTTTATACTACACAGCTACTCACTCTTTGTTTATATTCATCCCCTTACAGTTTATCTAACTTCAAGAGATTAAGGAAAAAAAAAAAAAGAAGAAAATTAAAGTCCTCACCACATCAACAGCTGTCAATAGTGAGCTGCATTTTCAGCCCCTGGGAAGTTTGCAGCTGGGCAAAGCTCTCTGTAGGGCAGGGGGGGCTGCTTTTGGTCAGGATCTGGTGACAGAGCTCAGGCACCAAATCTCAGAGCAGAGGTCTGCCCCTCCTGGCACTGCAGAGAGCAGGAACTTCTCAAGGTACCAAAGAAACACTGAGTTGTGAGTCCTTCTTTTCTGGTTTTAAGAAAGGAAAGGATATCAGGTCTCTGAATTATGGCAAAAAAGGGTTCAAACTGAGATAAATATGAGTCTTGCAGGGGGTGAGAAAAGGACCTGACTGTTTCCTGATGGTGATCCTCTCAACAGTGATGAAAATCAGCTAGAGGTAAATCAAATTAAAAGTTGTCTTTATGACAGGTGAGAAACCTGATCTTAGGGCCCAGTTATTTTTAACCCTACAGTTGCCCCATATTCCTTAATGGCTGGGGATGAGGCACTGAGGTGTTGGAGGCTCTGGGATTTTGCTTTTCCCAGGGCTTGAAATTAGCCTCATGTGCTCTGTACATGGGTGATACATGAATTTCCATCTGCTCTGAAGCTATCTAGATGTGCATTTCTCTTTCCTTCATAAAGCCACCTCCTTTCTACTGCTTTACTGAGCTCTCATGTTATTTGAACAAAAAGTGCTGTTCTTTACCAAGAAAACCAGGAATAAGTCCTGGGTATTTATTCTTTTCCTGTGAGTGTGTCAGTCCTTTGACAGGATTTCTGCTGACAGGGTTTCTGTTCCTGTTGTGCATCTCCTCATTAGCCCCTGGAGGTATCCAGTCACCAACAGAAAACATTGCAAAGGAGCTTTGTGTCTTCTAAGGCAGAAGGAAACCTGCAAATAATAACATTTTGATTAAATACACCTCCTGAAAGCTGGTGGTGTCTCAAATAGATTGCCAGTTTGGACTTTCAGAAATCATGCAATTCAGTGTTTCTTAAGAATGAAAAGCATACAACATTTACATCTCACAACTTCATACACTCTTCTCTAGTAAATAAAGCCAGGAATTTCTATATTTTCTCTAAAAAAATCGTTGATGTTTAGCACATGTACAGTACACAAACAGTCCACTAAATCCATGTTTACAGCTTTGTTGAAAGTTAAAAAGACATAAAGGTGAGTGGATATAACACTGAACTGGGATTCATGCTCCCACCTGTCTGGGGGAAGCTCAGTTATTCCACAGTTTTTGGATTTAATTGTGGGAGGGGGTTTTTGTTTTTTTATATTTTACTGATATAAAAGGGCTCAAATCTTCCAACTGGTGGCTTTGGTTGCTATACTAAAAATTATACTAAAACTAGTGCCCGTTTAAATAATTTTTTGGTGATAGATAGCTTGATCAGTTCTGTGAGAAGGACAGAAAACTCGATGGGATATTTAATCTATTGGGACATCAGGAACTCTGGTTTACTCATGTGTCTACATGGGAAACAGGAAAGCAAGAAAATGTAGTGCTTCAAGCATATTCTAAACAGATCATTGTGCAGAAAGATGCTCTCAACACAGAAATCAAAAGGCTTGTAACAGGGAGAGGCAGTGCCTGCTCTGCAGTGACAGCTTCATGTTTATTTATTCTAGAAAGAATTAGAAGGAGATACTAAAGTAAAGACAGGATAATTTTATTCCCAGATCAAATAAAGGAACACAGAGTGTGTTCTGAACAAAGTGATTACTTTAGGGGGAACTAATACAATGAATGTTATTAAATTAAACAACTTTTTTATAGGGCATCTCACATTAAGGATTTTAGTGTAAGTAATATTTCTGTCAGGCAAAGTGATGCAAGACAAAATAGCTTTTATAGAGGTATTCCTTAATACAGATATTCCTGTAAAAATGTATTCTATCTAGTCTTCCTCTGCAGCAAATTATCACTTTGCTTAACAGCTCTGAGAAACAGGGATGTCAGGAGCAAAGATGACTGTTCTGCTTTCACTAGATGCCTGAAATCTTTGATTTTAAATTAGCTTTTAGGTGTTAGTATACATAAAGCTGAGGTAAATGTCTGCTCAGCACAGATAGCTGGGAGAAATCCTCAGCTCCATGGGAGCTGTCCTCAGTGCAAATCCCAGTGCCTTGCCTGTCGTGTGGGAATTCTCAGGAGTGAATCCTCGCAGAGCTGAGCACGAGGTGCAGCTAAGCTGAGTTTTTTTTCAGAAGTCATGCTTTTCAGTAAATTTACACACATTGGCTGTGGTAATCAGAGCTAAGGAATGTGGACCTATTGCATCTTTTCCTATCCTGAAATGGACATCTGTATATCACCACTCTTGAGGACCTAGAGCTACATTTTATTATCCTAGAATCAGAGAGGTCTCAGGGGGTAATTATGTATAAAATGACTAAAACATCTTGCCTCAGGTGCAGAGTTCTGGAAAGCCATGTCTTCTCTGAGGGTCGTAAGAATGAGATGAAAAAGCCTGACTGCATCATCTTGTATTGTTCCCTCCAGTGCCTTTGCCAGTAATTTATCAAATCTGTATTTATCTTAGCATTTATATATGGCTCCCATTGCACCACTTTGCAATATTCAATTCCTTGATTCTCACAAGGGCCCTATCTGCTATATTCTGCATCACATCTCATGCAGTCTTGAGAAGGATCATGGCAACAGAAAATGACAGGAATGTAGTCCCGTTTACTTATTTGTTACCTCAATCTCTGAACTGTGCTTTGATGCTTGCTACATAGGGCTTCAGTCTCTCTGGGAGACATGAAATGAGCAAGAGGAAACTGAATTTGTTTAGAAATATGAAGGGCTCAGAGTTGTCCTCTGTTTTTTGTTACTTTCTTCCAAAATATTGAGGACTTTTCAGGAGCTAGAGAATTTACACATCATGTCACTGCAATTATTTGGTCAAGGTACATAGCTTTTATTATTCTGGAAAGTTGACTGCAAAACTCTCCTGTGCTTTTTGTGCTGGGATATAATTTTCTTTTCTTATGGCACTTGCTGAAGGAAGACCTGCATGTTTTAATCCAATTTGGTATTTTAATTATTTTACTTTCTCAACTAAAATAAAAAAAAAGCCCCTCAAAAATTTCACACAAAACAAAGGAGCAAAAAACCATAAATAAATAAATAATCTACACCTGAAACCTTTTGTTTCTTCTTGTATTGGGAAGGATTTCTATATGTTTTAATCCTTGCTCTGACCAAACATTACTAACCTGAAATACCATCTTCAATGGTCATATCTGGAGATAGTAGAGATCACTTCTCCAACCTAACACTTCTCTGGGACAAGAGATTTTGAATCTCAGTTGTTCCTGAAGTATTGGATAATCCCAGAGAAAGGCTGTTTGGGCTGGGTCCAGAACCAAGAGCAAACTGTTGGGCAAGGCAGTGTCTGCCTATTTTCTTTATAATTCTTCCAAGAAGGGAAGCATAGCATATTCTGTTAGCTATTTATGCTCATCCTGACTTCATAAACTCATGGATGGACACAGGAAAGTGACACTTGGAAAAAAAAAAATTCGAGAATTTTAGTGCTCCAGGAGAGCTTAAGCAGTAAAAGCACTATCCAAGAACAATGGAGGATATATTTTGTATGGAAAATATATTTCTGATTGGCCTAGACTCAATTATGAATCTTAGAATTCCCCAGGTTTTTATTAGCAAAGCACAGAACCTTCGGCCACAGCACTTACAGGTGATGTCAGATCCTGCTGTCAGAAACCACCTGTGCTGACCTGAATGCTTTACTGGTCACTTGCACAAACTATCAGGCAAAGTACAGTGGAATAATAAAACAGATTATGAGAAAGTCTGCTAGAACTCTTTCAGAAAGTTATAAAATTACCTACACATATGGGAAAGGGGTGCAAGCTGTGGCACTTTCATGTCTAACCCACAAACAGCCCATTCTCTCCCTATTGATTTGATAGCAATTCAAGTTTTGAATAATACATTGGAAAGACTGTGATCTTGAGGACTTGTTACAGACATTTTCTCAACAGTCCTAATCCAGACTGGAGGCTGGAGGCTTTGGCTACAGGCTAATTGTTGATTCTTGTTTACCCTCTGGGCACTTTTCACAGCTCTGGCAAAAAAACAGCCTTGCAGTGTTTGTGAAATATGGAATATATTTGCATTGTAGCAAATGAGAAACGAGCCCCAAAGTCTTAATGCTAACATTGGTATGAATGTAAATTTAATAGACCTGCAGTTTTTCCTTAACAGCCCCCATACCTTCTCTTTGTGATTCACAAGAGAAAACAACCCTTCAATAAAAAAATATCTTAACCTTAGAACAATGCAAAGAAGTGTTATCATCCTGTGGAAGAAAAATCATAAATTCTGTGTTATTGTCCATTTATTTTTATTTTACTTTTCACACATAAGAATATAAGCCTTCCCATCACTCCTGCTATTAACATATGGAAATGTTCAGCTGCAGAAGTTGCCTCAGTGATGAGCTTCTCTGACTTGTTCTAAACCATGGATTTTTTGCCCAGGCTGCCAAGAGGTATCATTCTTTCATTTATGAATGCATGTTTATGAATTTCTGGGGATACTGAACTGCCTCTGACTACATATTTTGAGATAAGGACAAGTGCTGATGAGACTTAAATCATCCCCTTTGCAGACTTTGTATTAAGGCGTTTGCAATGCACATAAATGCTTTTATTATAAATAAATGCACCACAAAGTGTATTTAAGAAATCTCTAATATCACATATTGATTTCACATCTTGTGTCTTGTTTGAACACAAATTTAAACATGGCAAGTGAAACTGGATAAAAGACTTCTCACCAGCTTTGTAGTTTTAGAGAGATTATTTAATTTACTTTGCTGGAGTTTTCTCACTGACAAACCTGAAAGAGTTCAACTAAGAATGGTAGACTACCAAACAGCCAGTGAAAATTTCTTCATGCCAGGTAAAGAATGGACAAAAGAATTTATTAGGGGACTTAAGGGCAGGTTTTCTCCATTTTAAAAGTTCATTCCTCAGTCAAGGCAAATAATCATAAAAATAAATTTTGAAATATATTTCAGATTTGCTAAATTCCTGTATTTGAAACATCTGAGTAGTTTAGCTTCCTCAGCACTTAAAGATGCTTGAAAATGAGTTATAAAGGAAGCTAGACACCCAATTTGCAATGGAAATTTATAAGATGATGAATTGGATTTAATGGGCTCTAGTAAATCATAACATTAATGCTCTTTCATGATACTTCACCTTAGCATCAGATTAAAAAAAATCTGTCTCAAGTTGAAAAACATATGCTCTAAACCCTCCAAGTCTGAGAAAAGAGCCAATTACTATGAGATCTGTAAGCATATTAAGCACATCTGACTTTTAGTTTCAGTACAGATAGGAAACATGGATAAAATATTCTTAAAATTTTACTCTTTAAAATTTAATATAGGAATTTGCAGGACTAATGGACCTTTATAGATTAAACTAACTGTTTGTCACAGTTTTAAAAATAATTGAAGAGTATGTCTGTTTTGGAGATGAAGAAACATAACCAATTTCACAAATCCCTTTTATCAAAACATCAATCCGGCAGAAAACACAAATATCACACAGAGAAATAATTTTAAAATGTACAAGCTGTGAATCTTGGATTATAACCAACTTAATAAAATTGCAAAATCTTAGTCACTTTATTCGATGCAGCTATTTTGTGTGAATTTTCTATCTGGAACTCCTATGCCTTCTGTTCTTTCTTCTGTTTTGCTTTTTTTTTTTTTTTTTTTTTTTTTTTTTTAGCATGACTATAATTTTACTGTCTAAAATTGTGAGAGCAGTAGAAGCCTCTGTCATGTGGAATGGAAAGGAAAAAGTATTTTGTCAACTGACTGAGTAACTAACCCAGAGAGTCTCTGTTACTTAGTATTTGGTCAGGATATTTTCCTAAAGCTCCTCAACATGAAAAAGAAACCACCTCCTTGTGAACTTGCAAGTGTGAGCAGTAAGGGAATTTCATACAGTTTTCCAATGGCCTTTTGAAGGATAAGGAAACTGTAGGGTTCACTTATTTCTGGCCCTTACTTCAAAACTGCAGAAGACACTTATTCATGCAGGGGTTGCATTCATCATTTAAACATAACTCTAAAACATTTGTCAACCTGGGAATCTATCAAAGAAAGTTATTAAAATATATGCATAACTGCAGCAAGCCATAGGAAGTTTGCAGAAGTGCAGGCACAATTACATAATATTCATGGTTAGGAGAAGGATAATACAGAAATTCTCAATTGTACTGAATTTACAAAGAGAACAAAGTAAAAAGCAAAGCCTCCAGACTCAACTGGAGTGAAACAGAAAATTTCCTCACACCTAAGCCTGGGTTCAGAAGGGCCAACACGTCCTGGTGTTGGAACCCTGAAGCCTGGGAGAAAGCATGTTCTGTGCTTTCTGACACTGACCCTCAAAAGATCACTGCTTTTAGCTTGAGGCCTTGGAGAAGGCTCCCAAATTTGAGTGATGGAGTTGGAATCACTGGTGTGCAGTTTGTGTAGGAGTGTGTAATACCACATGGGAAAGGTTTGGAACTTGAGGTTTTATAATATAGTAATAGGTATGGGGCAAGATGAAGGTTCTTGGGCACTAACTCTTCTCCCTTTTGTTCCTTTTTCTTCTTGATTTTAGGTAGTAGTTTTTGGTTGGATAGAAAATCCTGCAGTGCAGGTCACAGGTGCTTGGTCATTGGGTCAAAAGTATAAATAACATAGATGCTAATTTTAATTGGATAGTTAGGCCTTAAAAGACCTTGCAACAAGTAAGACACAGCTCCATTTTGTCACTTTTAGCTTGTTAGCTAGAGGTGCTGTAGAACTGTCTGTACTTTAGATAAGAATTAATAAACAACTGAGTCTGAACATAAAAACTCATCTCTCGTGCTTCAATTCTGACTGTGAGTGAAGGCAGAGGAAAAAGGAAACCAGCCACCCATATCCTGGTGCCTCTGAGCTGCTTTGGGGCACAACGGAGCAGGCAAGGCTGGGCTCAGAGGAGAGAATTTTGTCTCAACCCCCTGGGCTCTGGCAGTGGCTCTGCTCGAGGGTCCATCCCAAGAGCCACAGATCCATTGTGCCCTTGCTGCAAACCTTAGTGAGTTATGAGCAGTTGTGCAACACCTACTTGTTTTCCCCTTGCTACCAGTGTCTAATTAGACACAGCCTAACATAGAAAAAACAAAGAGAAACCTCAGGGGAGGTTTCAGTTACAGTAAGAACCAAAGCCCATGGAGGGTCTCAGAAAATGGGGTCTCCACATGCACATGTGAATCATGAGGAAATTCCTGACTGACAGCCATGTTTGGGGATGGAGAAGCATCTTTTGGTATGTTCTTTCTCCAAGGGACACTGAATACCCAGGTCCCTTGTAGCAGGACAAACTTCCTGAAATAGCCTCTTTCCAAAGGTTTGAATGACTGGGCGTGGCAAAGACAGCATTGCCATTTACTCGCATTTTTGGCTAAAGGAGTTTGTTAAGTAGCCACTAAAAAAGAGAGTTAAAGAGTTCACTGTTTCTCATTTTCAGCAGAAATAGAGGAATTTCTTCACACTGCTTCAGAAAAGGGGAATCTTTTCTGGCAGAGAGAGAGTGGGAAATGGGCAGCAAGGACAGAATCACAACAGCTGACTGTCTGTGCAATTTATGGCATGATTTTTCAGAGAGAAATACCCCATCTGTGCAGACTAAAGAAGCTGCCAGCAGCAGGAACAGGCAAGGTTTTTTTTATATACTTGGAGGTGCTGGTGACATTTCCCACTTGAAGCTAAGGACAGAAATGTGGGGTGCAAAAGGAATAGTAGAAGTATTCCATGACCTGCTTAAACAAGATTTTAACAAAACTAGGGCTAGGGTCACCTAGGCCATCTAGATTTTTAATTCAACTGGGCATTTTGTTTCAGCATGTTCTAAGTGTCATACTGAGAATTTCCATACTTGATTCCTTCTATGCAAATGCCAGCCTGTTTTTCAATTGTCAATACATATGAGTGGGGAATTTGCACACTGGGTTGTGCCTAAGAGACAGAAAGGGGATGCATTTTATCTTTGGCAGTAGAGCAAAGCTTTTAACATGTGGTTCACTTATTAGCCTGACACCAGCCTTTAAGAGCTGCTGTAGTTATTATTTAGCCTAAAAATGTGAACTATTTTCTACTGTCTTGCTGGATATGACAGAAAAGGAAATGACTCAGATTTTGCCTTCAACATCTCAATAGTTCAAAGAAACAAGTAGAAAATAATTATATGAAACAAAGGGAAAACTAAAGCAACTCCCATAATTATTTTCTACCACCCAAATATCATTACTGGCACTGGAATTTCCTCCTGCCATCAGGAGAACACCTAGATTTCCCTTTTCATTGTACAATTTAAGCTTCTGTAATTTTTGCACACCCAGAGCAGAAATATCTGCTTCTATTCCCTTGCAAATACTCTGTAGTAATTAGAAATGACCTGAAAACACAGTAGGATATTGGCAGTTTCCCAGGGAAATCAAAGATGAGAGTTGCTGGGAGAATTTGAGCTGGGAGGGCTGTGTCCACACTGGGCTGACAGCACTCACAAAACATCAATTGCAGGGTGAGGCAGAAAAAAACAAGAGGGAAAGGTGGCTCCCAGCCAGGTCAGAGGTGGGAGCTTGGGTCCTGTGTTCTGGTGTGACAGACACTGCACTCAGCTCATGTCACTGGATATGAGGTGGATGTTGGCCACAGAACTTATTTCTCATGCACCATCAGCCTCAAACCAAGCTAATCCAGGAGGCTGGCTAAGCTTTGGGCAAGTCAGCATGGTTATCCTGCCAACAGATCACTTTGTGCTGCTGACCTTGGTTTAGGAAACACAGTGGGTTTTGTCTGAGTCACTCTGAAATATCCTTGACTTTCAGCCTGGGACTAAGTGAAACACTGCTTAGGACACAGAATTGTTGCCATGAACAGTCTTACTTAAAGCCAGAGGAAACTTAGAGCAAAAATATTCACAGTTTATAATAAATGCAGGTAATGAGACCCCTCAGAACTGCAGGAATTGGGCCTGGAGAGATGTGTTTGTGCAACCAGGTTATAAGATCTAAATTTAGACAAGCACAACCACAAACATAAACAACGTGTAACTAGTGTTTATGACCTGCTCATTTATACATGCCATGATTTTGTCTGTGCATCCTGGCCCCATAAAATCAGAGAATTGTTTAGTTTAGATCCCAAAATGTCAATTTGGGTACTGCTATTTTTTTTTTTTCTCCACAGGAAGCACTTCATTTTCAGGAGGTGCTGAAAGAGATCTACTCAAATTTATCTTGTGCTGGGTACCTGTACAACAGGGGATGACAGCCATGGGATGGGATTCTATTCCTATCCCTTCACTGCACAGAACAGTTCAAACACCCATGGCAAGTGAGGAGTTCTTCAATTGTCAGCCAGCACCATGCTCTCAGAAATCCTCATTTTCCATAATTATAAACCTGGCTTATAATGTTCTTTAAAAAGCAGATGTTTGTCTTGATTATAGTGGCCCATATAGAAACTGAGACCTTAGTAAGAGAGGAAAGGCTTCATAGGTACAATGAAAGGAAAAATCAAGTCTCAAAAAAAAAAAAAAAAAAAAAAAAAAAAGTGAAAAGAAAAGCTGAAAGCATCAACACTATGTATATTGTAAATATTCTGGATTCTTTCCTGGAAGAGAAAAAAAGAAGGGGAAAAAAGGCTCTTCTGTAGATATATGTAAGAAGTTGAAGGTTTTGATTTGATCAGTTACTGGCATGATGCCATAACTGACAAGCTTCTTCAATAAGTTAGATTATCCACCACTAAAATCTTGATATATAGGGTTATTAAGATCCAATGTCTTGCTAAAACCAAAGGAATTTAGGATCCAATCCTTAATTCAGTTTAGATTTACAGGGAAGGACTCTCTGAAGAGCTGAGGATAAATCCTGCAGACAGGTAGTTCTGGCACTATTCCAGCTCTTGTAAAAGCTGTGATGTCTTTCTAAGAGGTCCAGAAACCTGGGCAGTTTCTGAGTTTGTCTTTTTGAGCATACCTACTGTGGGCTCAAATGCTCCTGCTTCTCAAACCCTACTGGAAGAACAGCACCTTTTAAAAACAGTCTGCTGATAACAAAACCTCACCTTAAATGGGGATTTTGTTATAAAGTGCAGGAAGGGTATGAACATTCACAGCTTTTACTGTCCCCTTCTACATGCCCAGTACAGACAGTTCCATGAGACACCTCTTCCCACTTGCATGGTGCACTCTGTGGCTTAAAACTCACTCTCTGTGCTCTTGCTCTCGTTATGCAATGTTATTGTATTTGGAACTTGACATAATGATGCCCATAACTGACCTGTCAGTGTAGATCAGAACAAATCATATTCAGCATGGCAGGTAATTGCCATTAAACCTTGGCCCTATTTCATAATATGAACAAGCATCTCAAGACCTGTCTGGGAAGGGTTCTAATAACCAGACCTCCATTTTCAAAGGTACAGAAATTTTGTTGATAAGAGACAACTAAAGTGAGATGAGAATTTTAAAAATTCAAGGAACTAACATGATGTATATGCTGCAGGCTGCAGTTTAATCTTTGAGAAAAACAGCAGCAGAGGCACATAGGAAATTTTTAAGGTAACCAGTGGTAAACTTCCTTTCAGAACATCATCCTGTACATTTAAAATCACTTTTGGAGCAAGCCAGTGTTTTCAAGCTGTTCTCTGCTAAAATGCCCAGTGTGTCCTATTATCTACAACAGTATGTGTGCTATTCTTTCCCAAATCAAAGTTGGTATTCAAAACTGGACACATACAAGTGAAAAATAGAAGGGAGCAGGGCCTGAATATGGCCCAGGAAAGATTTTTCAGTATTTTCAGATCAGAGCATTTTATTCTTTGGGAAGGTGTTGGTGCTTGTTTTTTGTGCAACATGATATTGGCAGGTATGCTCAGAAGATACTGCCCTCACACAGAGGAGTGAGTGGATCCACGCCTGCGTGGCTGCACTAGATATTGATCATGTCTTCTGGGGATACACAAGGAAAGAAAAGGAGGATTTTTCCCTTTTAAAGCCCTGTTAGGAATTATGCAGTCCTGCAGTGGAGCCCCTCGCTGGCTGTATGTGCTGCTTTGTTTCCTGTAGTGAGAGGGATATAAAAAGTGCAGATAACGAAACCTAACTAGAAGGGGAGGCCTCTTAAAAGTATTCATTGTCTGGGGGAAGAGGGAGGAAGGAACTCACCTGACCTTGACCACCCAAGCTTTTAACGCTCAAAAAGACTTTCAAAGCTTTCTGAGGGAGATTTACAGCTGTGAAAGGACGCTGGAATTACACTGCAGCAGAAGGAATATAATTCACCTTGACTTACTCCCCTCCCCCAAAATCAGTCACTTATGCGTTTTTAGAAATGTGAGTACACCGTTTTGGAAATTGATTGACAGAATCAAAGGAATTCCCAACTTAACACCCTCACACAATCTCTTCCTCTAAATTTCTAGCACTTCTCTCCCACTGGCTGCCTTTACTGTGAGAGTCAGCCTCCACATCCCTGTGCTCTCTGCAACAAAAAGAACCCATCACCCAGGGTCTGGGGCTGCTGCAACCAACACATTAGCCAGAATAACTTCCTGGAATGCTTACTGATAAAGGCAGCTGTTGTGGGCAGGCCATAGTTCTCAGCCCTCTGGGCTCTTATTATCAACAGCAGTCCAGTCTGGATGCCTCCTTACTAAATTACTGCAATATTATTGCTGGCTCTATCCCCAGAAAGTCCAGGCAGGGTTAGGGAGTCATTGTGGTTCACACTTAAAATTCATGGTCTCTAAATTTTGCATGATATTGTTATTGTGCTAATATGTCCCAACAGCAATAATCAAAAATATCTGCTTCCAGAGGCACTGAGAGAATGACCACTCTGTTCAGACCTCCAAGAGAAACTGTTTTTGTCAAAGACTTCTTGAATGATGGGGAATATACAAACAAAGATCCTGGAATTCTCAGCATCTAAGGCTTCTGTTTCAGTTTTAACTTGCACAAACACAAGATTGTTCTGGTGGCAAAAAGCAAGTGCTTTTCTTGTATGTGAACAATTTCAGGGTCTTTTGGTTTTTAGTGCCTAAGGGTACAAAACAATTCAGTGCCTCAGAGAATGTAACTCTAATAGTCTCTTCCAGCCAGAAGCTTCCAGAGAAGCTGCAAAAACAGAAGAAAGTTTTCTTTTTCACTCTTCTTTTCATGCATCAAGAAAATGATTAGAGGCTGGGACAGCTTCTGGCAGGTGCAACTCCCAAAGGGACCCTGTGCCACTTATGTCAGGGGTAGGTGATGCGCTAGGTAGCACATGGGACTGCTGTGCTGTGTCCCAGCCTGTCTCACCTGCCCAAAGAGATGCTTTGGAGTGCTGGGATCTCTGAATCTGCTTTCAAGTTCTTTAGTAAAGCTACAAATAATCATGACAAGCTACAGGAATGTGATCTCTTCCTTTCTCTCTTCTGTATCTGCTGTGATGTATTATAGTGAACATTCTAGGGCAGATGAGTAGAAAGCCCCTGAATATAAGCCTCTGCACTTAAAATATCAAAATTGCAAGTAGGACTGTGTTCCCTGAGTTTTGGGAAAAAAAGGTACAATTTCATTTGCAGACTTTACCGCTAGGATCTTGCTGAATTATTTTATTCATTATGTTTCTTCTTTACAATCAGTATTCATTTCACAAGTCAATAACATATGGGACGTATCAATACGCTCAAGTGAAGATGACACATTCATAACTCATACAGCTGTTTTTTCACACCTGAGAAGGAATATAATGCTCCATATCAGTGCTCATCCACAGCTGTAGCACATAAATAAAAAACGTAGATTGTGCGGAAAAAGGAAACTGACTTAAAAGAAAACTCAGCTGCCTAACTGCACATTGCTGCACTCCTGGAAAGCTGGGAATCTATTAAACCTGCTTGTGAGAAGTTGTTCTTTCCAGATTAACTCTTTGTCAGGGAACACTGCACTGCTGACTGTGAGCTGTGATTGGAAATGAAATGTGTGAAGCACCAGGAGGAGAAGCAGCCATGCCCTGGGCAGGGAGTGCCCTGGGAGCTGCTTCACATCCCACGACTTTGGAGCCTTCTAGTCCAGGAGGGAGGGGTTAAAGATTTTCATGCATAGATTTTGCAATTTGCTAGAACTCATTTGTGTCTTTAAGACCCAGCTGCTCTAGGTGAACACAAAGAGCTGAGACCCACCCCCCCCGCCACCCCCCATAGTCTCTCTTCCCAAAGTAAAGCAAAGCAAAGCAAAGCAACAGCCACTTCTGACAAATGCCAAACCCCCCCCTTTCTTGCCATCTCTCCTTTTCCTCAGCATTTTCTCCTGATCAGGCAATGCTCACATTTAGGAACCTTTGCTCTCCTGGCAGCTCTCACCTTGGCCTGTCTGTGGCAGGCACAGCCAGGTGTCCCAGCAGCTCTGCTGTGAGCAGGTGGGCACAGAGGGCACAGTGGTCCAGAACCCAGCCCCTCCCAGCCCCAGATTTTCAACAATGCTCAGACAGTCTACCCTTAATACCATCATCTGGTTATCCTGTTTCAGCTTCTCATGCTGTATATTCGTAGGGGTAAGAGCTACAGAGCAAATTCTAAGTGTTTTCTTCAAAGTACATGAATGTATCAAGATTTTTTAAAATGGTTTCCACTCTCCTATTTTTTTTTTTGCCAGCACTATTTGATTTAAAATAAGATCATCTGTAGAAAGTAGAAAGGTCTGTCTTTTAAAATATTTGCCAATTCTGAGACTTTAGAATAGAAAGAACTAGCTACTGTTTCTCTCAATCCTAGACAGAACCAAAGCTGTATGTTCCCGCAGCAATTATGTAAATAAATGCCCTGATGCCAGAGAAGTGCTAGCCTTTGTTGATCGTATTTATAAAAAAATAGAACAGCAAAAAGACAGCACAGTAATGATCATAATTTTGTAGGAACAGACAGAAGGGAATTGGTATTTCCCAAATAGATTAGGAGGCAGCTGAAATTAACATTTTCCAAACTCTTTTTTTGGATCTAAAAAAATAACAGAGGGAAAAATAACTACTAGTAAAATTCATTTACTTAAGGCTTATGGAACTCCTTCCTATTCCTTGCTCCTAGCTGTCTGTTACAATCTATTGCAGGACTGTGACAGCATTTAGGAGTTTAATGCCCATGGAATAGAAAGTTGTCACAGGTTGATGGGCTCCTGCTGCTAGATAGTGTCCACATCATTAATCATGGACACTTATCTCCTCTGCCTCACAGGAGAGCCACAGTGACACTTGCTCACTGTACAGTGGAGGACACCAAAAACTATAATCTACCAGTGGTAAATTTACCATGAGATTGTGACAAGGACCACAGACAAATGCAGGCAGCTCAGGAGCACATTTATCAGGCAGTGATGAGGACTGCAGCTGACCTCTGCCTTCCCCACATCCCTGCTCCCCTCTGCACACCCCACCCAGCTGCTCAGTGCAGCCAAGCCTGGTCACCCACTGCCACTGTGCCAGCACCTCAGCTGGAGTCTGAGCTGATGGACCAGTCAAACCAACAGCCAAGTTTGTGTCTGAACAGGAAGGAGCTTTCTTCTTTGCATTAACCCCAGAAAACTCCCTTACTTTCATTTGACGCAGAAGAATTTTGTTGGGGAAAGAAATTATTTGCTTTATTTTCCTGAAGACATTTCTGATGCAATTAATTCAAACGGAAAAGCAAAGGTCAATTTCATGCTGCAGTCAAATGACAGAAAGGTGTGTAAAAGTAAAAAAATTAGTCAAAATACTCTGGAAACTCAGATTAGCTGAAGTTCTAAATAGAACCTGAGTTAACAGGTCCATTTAAAAAGGACTACAGTAATTAATGGATTTTAAAATATTCTAAGTGCTGTTAGCATTTTCTCCTCAAGCTGTCCAACACTCTAGAGAGATAGGGGACACTACAGTGCCCAAAACTATAGAGAGGCTCTTGATGAAAAGTCAAGTCACTTTGAGATTTGAGTGCTGTGCATAAAAAACAGAGCAAACATCTGAATCACATTCTACCAAGATGCCAAGAAAAGATGTGAGCACACACACACTGTATAATATTCTGGTTATTTACTACTAGCTGGAACTGGGACAGCAAATATAATACAGTTAAGAATAAAAAATCACCCACTGCTATGACTTATTGAAGGGAAGGCAGATGGCAGTGTATTCTATTACTTGAGATATCCAAATCTGTCTACTTTTACACAAATCAAACATATAAATTTAAAACAACTATATTTGAGTATGTAGGAGGAATTTTCCCATGGGAGGTTAACTATCACCCCTCAAAGCTTTTTTTAGTCAGCCAAATAAGACTTTTTTTGCAGGTCCTATTTTTCTGTAGGCAACTGATAATTTACCCTGGACACCTCCCTTTACATGAACCAGGATTTCCATAAGAGCTGGAAAAGTGCTAATGAAAAAAGACATGATGATAAGCAAACAGCCTTCTTGATATTTGCAGCTCATCAAAGGGCTGGTCAGTGTTTTCTTTAGCTTCTTTGGAGCAGATTTTGCATTCAAAAGTCAGAAACTGGATAATTTGAGTACCAAAGAACAGCACAACTGATTATGTAATCTCAGAGGGAACGATTTTTTAATTATTTTCTTCTCCTTTGCTTTTTTTCAATGTATGATCTGTAATATGTCCCATAAATAGAAAAAATAAACCAATTCTTACTGCTTATTAAAACTAAAATAAGATGCTAAAAGAAAAAAAACACCAAATTATTATAAATGATAAGACATAAAAAAATAAATTAACAAACAAATAGATGGTGTTAGATGACTGTTCAAGCAAATGAAAAGATGAGTATATTGATAAGGATGAAGTACTTTGAAATTATTTTGCTTAGAACTCAGTGTTACAAACACCAAAGGTGGGATTTTGATCCCACTGTGGCTTAAAATTGGTGCAATTTTGCTGAGTTAATTTGGCTTTATTGAGACATAACTGAGGTCAGAACTGTATCTTGATGCTGCTGTGAGTGAATAAAGGATGAATCAATATTAAGTTTGTTCTTTCCACATTTGTGGTTTTTTGATGGCCTGTAACAATGAGACACCAGTGTGCTACTATTATCCTTCATAATGAAAACTTATCTTGACTTGGACTTTACATTTCACAACTTCCTTTTGATATTTCCAGATAGTTTCTCTGTAAAGATATGTATACTAATGTTATGTTGAGGGGGAGCAATAAGATAATACTCTTCTAGCTGAGATGTCAACAAAGCTAACTCATACAAGGTTTTTCTCAGTTTTGCCTTCATGAAATTTATATTGCTTGATCTTATTTTAAAAAGGAAGCAAACCCAGCAGAAAGAAACGACCCTTTTTCCTTGTTTCCATAAACCACTTAACTGCTTGCTATATGACATAAAAGAAGAACATGCAAATCAAACACAAAAGAAAGAAAGATAAAAATGAAGTGGATGTTCTTAGGTTATTCTGACCTGATCTGTTATGATCATTTAGATACAGTGGATATCTCAATCATTTGTGCCATTGGGTATCTGTACTACAGTATTACATAAGCAGAAACATGAGTGACCAGAGATGTTTTTTTCCTATAGAAAACATTGAAATATTGGGCCAGAAGATAACCATAAATCTTTTGAAAATTTGTGAGTGTGTGATTATGAATGCCTCTTGAGGATACTAGGAAAATTCCAGGTACTTCCATATTTTCCTGATTTTTTCACTAATTGTAAGATTTCAGATTTGTTGGCCTGCTCCCCCTATGGAAACACAGCCTAATGGGAACTGTCTTGCCACAGATTTACTTTGAAATATATGCTTTGCACACATCAGCCTTTTTTAATGCCAAACATATTGTAAACCTTTATTAGTGATCATGGGACAGAGTGGAAATGAAACAGCCAGGGTAGAAAGGAGGAATACTCATCCACCTTGAATTTATTTCAGGTGTATTCATTTTCCCCATGTTTGAGCCTGTCTCTCATTCATCTTGAAAACTCAAATAAAACCTAGAATTAGTGCACATGAATAATTTGGTGTAACCACATAGAGTATATGAAAACAAAGCTCAGGAAGAAAGAATTACTTGACATGAATTCTCATGTTTTTCTGACAGTTTTTCTGGCCTGATAAAATGTTATATTTGTATATTTGCAGTGCAGTGTTCCAGTATCATGTGCTCCTATATAATTCCATCCAGTCTCTTAGCCTCAAAGAATAGATCTGATGCTTTCTTTCTTATATTTTGAGATATTTAAATTTTTTATTTTCAATGCTTTTAAATACTAAAATGTGGGATATCAATAAACTGGTACCATAATTTAGGACAATTGGGGTTTTTATTATCTTCTGTGACACTCCTTTGCTCTCAGGTTTAAGACAGCTGGTGAAAGACAGAAAAGCTACATTCCTGGAGAAGGAAGAAATGCAAATCTCCATTCCCCCTGGTCCTGTGCAGCATTGCAAACTCTTTATATCATTAGGAATAACCTCCCTTCACCGAGTGCTTTGGCTTGGGACTGTGGCAGTAGGAATCTAATTCAGTTACTGTCTATTCAATTTTAAAACATATAATTGTGTTTGTTTAATCATGGCCTCTGCTGAGACATGATCTTATGATCCCATAATTTTTTTTACCAGACTTCCAGGCAATAAAAATCCCAGAGAATTCAGTGCATCTCACAATGCTCACTTGATTTCAAGGTTTGAAAATTCACCATTCAAGAAGTCACTACCCTGGGCTGTGGTAACAAATCACATGAGTGCTCCAGGTCCATCTCAGCACAGCATTGCTTAAATTACCTCTTCACAATGGGTCAAAATAGAATCACTTTTTTAACAGCTACAGCTCTTGCAGGGTAAATATGTGAATAGAACTCTAGACTTTGGGACTTTCAAAGACACCTGAGAGAATTCAGCATCTTGATTTTATGTCAGTTCTACAGGCCTTGAAAACTTCAGTTGTGTGTGCTGAAAAACTCACCCTCTATCCTTTTACATTCTCACAGTGATTAGAGCTCACAGTGATTTTGTGTTTGTACAATATATGGGTACATATTGTACATATTGTACTTAATGATAGGTATGAGGAAGTGTCTTAAAGAGAAACCACATCACATTGGGTGCATGCAGCCCTCCATAACATCACTGTTATGTGATCAAATACTGAAATTTGATCACAATTTATCTGTTGTTTTCCAGGAAGACAAAGTTCACTCACAAATGTTTATCTCAAGGAATTCTGTTTCTTAAGGAATACAAATTAATATGAAGCACCAGTAATCTGGAGGTTATTTGTGAAACCCAGCCACATTTGCATTTATTCCTTTGCCAGTTGATACAGGGATGTTATGTCATATTTTAAGTTTGCAGATAGTTGAGGGGAAATAACCACTCTGATAGGTGACAAATCAATTCATTTATGATACTTTCTTTGTCATATTGAGGTATTGAATTGTGCAAAGGAAAGCTCTCAAATTAATAAAATTGTTAAATTCATAAAGTCCTATGTACCAAATAGCACATCATAGAAAAAGTATCAATCATTAAAAAAAGAAAACTGATAAATGCTAGCATGAGAGATTATTTGGAAAAAGAATCTTGCTTTGAAGAGGATTATGCTGTAACAAGGATACACCATGGTATGAATACATGCCTATAGCATCAGTGTGCAGACATCTGTAGATATGGACACACAGAGCTATGCACACACTGATGCTGTGACCTCTTTTATCTCTTTTGTGTTTGATTAGTTCTGCTGGCAGGTACCAATTGCACACTACACAGAAAGAGCTCAGTGAGTCCCAAACAGTTGCATCACAGTGTTATTTAATAATGCTTCTGTGGTGCTTTTGATTTCAAATGAAATATGATTTAATAACAAGAAATAGAGCTGTTATTAGGCTCTTTCTAACATGATTTAACTCAAATGGGATTTTGTAAAATTGCTAAACTTGCATAAAAAGGAAAGAGCTTAGGGAGCCTTAAAAATTATGTAATAATGTATTTATTCACCCCCTCTTCCACCACAGCCTGTGTACGTTTGCAAAAGTCTCATTCATGCAGCACAATACACTTCAAGAGGTTGCAATGAAGCTGTGACACCAACCACCTTGTCAAAGATGCTGCACAAACAATCCTGGCAAGTACAGAGTACAAAAAGCTCTACAGCAGAGCCCTTCAAATTCATGGTCTCTCCTTAGTGATCCCAACTCTAACAGTCATTTCTTTGGTAGTACTGAAAGAAAAGTTTTCCTTCTTTAAGACAGTGAAAACCAACATAGCACAAAATAGGCTAGGCTGAAAATTTTAGGGAATTGACATATCCTGAGGAGACCAAATTATGAATTACTGGAAGACTGAAACTGCCTAGCCAATGGGTCAAGACTAACTTTTAATTAACTATTTAATGCAAGTTAATGGTTTTTTGCAGGTTGAAGGCTTTCAAAGTGCACAAGACAATAGTGCTAACTAATATTTCAAAGGACAGCTAGTGTGCTTTAAACAACAAACAAATTAAAAAAAAGAAAAAGGCTTTTAGTTCTTTAATTTCAGATCTTGGATTTTCAAATGTACCAATATTCTCTTTTTTAACAAAAGAGTGGATGAATGGACGGATGGATGAAGAGAGGACTGAGGAACCCCAAAGCTCATTCACAGTTGAATAAATGATGAAAACTACTAAAACTTGCTCAGCTTCCAGAAATTGTAAAAAAATTGGAAATTGAGACAGAAATGTCTCAAGATTTCCTGGGAAATCTTCACAGCTGTTTTCTCCATTGCTCAGGTAACCCTGTTCAGGTGATTTGTGTAACAGTCCCTGAACCCCAGGCTCAGGAGTATGAATTCTGCTGGCCCAGCCCCGTGCTGACTCAAAGGAAGAAGTGCAGGATGAGGGAAGGACCAGCCTCAGCCAGCTCTCCTGCCCCCTTCCCTTTGAACCCAAAGGGTGCCCAGTGTGCTAAGAGGAGGAGAGAGGTTGCATGCAGCACCTGAATCTCCTCTGAGGCTGGAGGAGTTCCTTAATAAAACCATAGCTGGTCTGTTGGACCAGCACCTATGAATCTTTAAGGGGGGGTAGGATTTGTCCTGCTAGCTGCCTTCCAGATTGTATGTAACCCCCTACAGTGCAGATTCCTACACTTATTAGAGGCTTTTCATGATCCCCCCTGGATCTGGTATTTTCACACTACTTGTCATGTCACAGGTTTACCTTTTCAGAGCTCTTTGAAACTGTCATGTCCTATTTGATGCTGATACATCCCCAAGTCTATGTGCATAAGATGAGTAGATAGCAAGAGCTACTTTTTACCATATGCATAAATATTCCAGCACTGGCAAACAGAGAAAAAACAACACATGTATTAACATCCTGAATAGGCTGATATTTTTTTCCCCCAAACTGAAAATGTTTGCTAGAGCATCAGCAGCTTCACAGTAAATAAATAACCTGTAGTTTCACAGTGATCAAGTGATTACAGCATCTGCCCATCAGTCCTAAAAAAAGCCTTTTAATACATCATGGGCCACCAAGACCAAATCTTAATCAAGCACAATATATGTTCACTAAATTATGGAACAGCTGAAAGATGAGAAATTTCTATAATAATTTCTTATTAAACTGATGCTCTGTGAATATGTTTAATGAGTTGCCAAAAGAATTTCAGCCTAGGTTAAAGCAGTAGAGGAAAAGGTAAACTGCCCTGTGGCACATCTCTTGGTGCTGCTGGTATGGGAGGCTTGAGTCACTGTCACCAATGCCAGCCTGGTTTGCACTGATATAACTCTGCTGAATTTTGAACCAGCAGAAACACATATGCATCACAATGAAATATGATTCTGTTTCCAAGTGGCACTACAACAATGGAAATATCTTCATGTAGGCATTTAAAAAAAAAATGTTATTTTAAATGTAAGCATAGGGGTTTTTTTTCCCCCATGTGTTTACTTCTAATGTGACAATAGTGGCAATTGATCTTATTTACTGGAAACTACAGGCACATCTTTTATAAATTCTTCTTGTAAAACCAGTGAGTTAAAAGAATTTAGAGTAGGGAGGTTTTACCTGCATCACTTGTGTCAGCAATCTGAAGGGAGGTGACAAATAGGCATATAATGAGACACATGGCTTTATACCTGGCAATCTCACACATAAAGAGAATGTCAAGTGTATTTGACAGAATGAAATGAAACTAAAATGTTAGCATTAATTGCTACTCAGTGCTGTATTACCATTTCCACAATCCAAATCAATTATGAAGATTTGTATCAGTTGTGAGACCAAAAAGATTTTGGAAGCCTGTCAACTCTAGGGTGTCATTACCTAATGATGATATGACTGCTCTGGGTTCTGCTCAGAACAAGGAGAGTCACAACCACCCACTTCCAGAACTGCAACCAAAATGGTTCAAATGGAGTATTTAAAAGGAAAGTTGACAGGTGTATGGTTAAACATCAGAAATTTTAACAAAAAGATGTATTTTCCACATGGAAATACAAACCTCAGATTGCTTAGGGGAGTACATTCCACCCTGCCCATCTAAGTTAAATAAGAATTACTTCTCTGTGCTGCTTCAGAAGCCTTCACATTTATTTCATTAACAAAATTAAAACACTGATACACAGAAAAATTACAGACTTATTTTTTTCATAATAGAAGATATATTTTGGTACCTTAAAGAAACAGCTGTATGATGACTTATCAAGGTTTGCTGTGTTGGTGAATTAGTCAAGGAAGTCAAGGTGACAGCAGAGATGATAAGACCTTGCAGCAGAGTAATGTTAGATGAAGAGTACTTCTTTGTCACTGAGAAAAAAATTCCATTTAGAAGCAATGGCATGGGATTTTTGTCAGTTCATTCCATCAGGGAGATCAAACAGATGGAGACATAGGTAACAAGAAGAAATTTCATGTGAAGGAATGGTAAGTGGATGTGGCTTTTTTCATAGACCTTCCCACTGTGCTTGCAGAAAGACAGGGAGGACTATATTCAAAGTTCTGCTTTTATTTTTTGTTGGAAAGAAAGCTTCCTCCATTTTCAAGGGAATAAATTGCTCTCCCATAGGAAGTACAAGATACACAAGACTGTCTAGGAAGTGTTGCCTCTACCTTTATGGTGGGTATAATCTCATCTCTGTGCACAGTGCATAACACCTCTGCATCCCTATTGAATGGTTCCATTTGAGAGAAGTCTTTAGTAGGAGAAAATATTAAGTGAAGCAAAATATTTCTGCAAAGCAAATCTGCAGAAAAGATAAAAGCAGAGTTATCCAGAGGCCCAGCAGCTTGTCTCTCAGGGTTTCTTTTCCCACTGAGCTGAGCTGTGATGGGATAGCAGCATGGACAGTTGTCACTCTGTGTTGGGTGTTGGCCTGAGGCATCAAACATCTGCTTTGAAACTGCAGCTACTCCCCAGCATTAAATGCAGATAACTGGTTAAATCACACTACTCTGAGTCCTCCTAAAAATAACACACCTGCATCCACAGGAGAAGGAAAAGGAGAAGAACCTGCAAATGAAGCATGACTTCCTGAGTCCCTTTGGGGTTTGCTTCTTGGTTTGTTGTTGGGTGGGGTTGTTTTGTTTTTTGTTTTTGTGGGTTTTTTTTAATGCAGATTGAAGTATCTGATTCTAAATATACCCCATCTTGTGAACACACTTACACTATCCCTATCTATCCCTGATCTAAGCACTATATGCAAAAGAAACAAGCAGTGCCAAATGAGTAAAACCTACCACTGGGTGAAAATACCCATTAGAGAAGGATTCCAATTTTAGAAATAAGCAGTTTAAGAAAAAGTATGTTTAGCTTTTCTTCAAGATCATCAAAGTATACATTACTCTTTAATAAAAAAATGGCATCTAAATTGTGTTAGCCAGAGTTTACCAAATAAGAATGCTCTTTGGATGGTGCTGAAAATGAAAGTATTAATGTCAAAGCTGAAAGAAGCACTGTTTTACTGTATTTGATTCTTGCTGTAGGAAGCAGGCTCTTGATTTGCATCTTGGGACTGGCTCCTCAGCACTTGTCCCACCCATTAATTATCAGTTTGCAATATTTTAGTGATGTTGTCACTACATGCTGGAAGACAAGAACAGCTCAGAAGAGATCACTGGTGAGGGAACAGTATCCTTCACCTTCCCTAGCACAGAAATCCACTGTCTGCTTCATGTCCCTTCAGCAGTCTGTGTAACTGAGGCCAAGAAGATTTAGTACTTGGGAGTACTTTAGCCAGCCAAAGAAACGTTAGAAAAGTCAGAGAGAAAGTGAAGGCAAGAGCCATTAACTTATGCTTGGACCATGTTCAGTGGAAAGAAGGACATGAGCCCATCACATGGAAAAACTGGGTTAATGTTTATGCATTTTCAGTGGTTTTCTCTCCATATGTAGGCAGTACAAACATTACTAACATAAGATTTGATTTTTGTCCCTCAAAGCCTCTAAACAGACTAGCAGTACAAAATGTTGACTGTGGAGCCCTTGTGATGGCTGGGCTCTGAGTCTCCCACAAACCTCGAGACTTACTGAAAATTGTTTTTTATTGAGCTACATCAAATCCTGTTTTAGCAAAACTTTCTACTTCTCCTGACTCCTTTTCTTCTAAACTGCAAATTCACTATTCAAAAAGAGTTTAAATAGGACATATGTAGTAAAATTGATAATAAAATAATGAAAAAAAGGAAGTAATTCCCTTTTCAATAACATGAAAATAAGATATAAATATACAGAAGTGGAAGTCTCACAAAAACTACATGCTACTCAGTGCATTAGAGATCAAATGTGAAACACTGACATTAATTCTAGTAGTCAGGGACATAAAATTATGTTCCAACTAAAAATGATTTTCAAATTTATCAAATCTTCATAATGTCTGTTTTCACTTACATTTCAGAATACCATTACCACGATAAACAGTGCTAAATTTTTGAAATTTGTCCCATGATCAAGACATCAGCATGTTTTGGATGTCCTAAGCAGTATAACACAGCTAGCTTTCCAGCAAAATTTTCAATCTACTCCCTGCTCTTCCCTTCTCCCACCCTCAAATTTTAATCACCTTTCTGAAATTCATACAAAAAGTTACCAGTGTTCCTGAGAAATATTTTAATGGTTACCATGTAATTTTTGGGATTACTTCTTATCTTGCACACTTTCAGAGAATAGTACCAGGTGCTTAAAAACGGACTGTAGGAGAAAGGCTAAACCCATGTGTCCCACTTACTGTCCTGTGATTATGGGATATTTTGTTAATCAAGAACACATTCATTCACAAGTAATACCTTGTTACAGACTACCTAAAGGAACTTCTTACAAATGGTTAATTTTTCAGTTAATAAGCACCATTCTATTTTGTTCAGTAACTGCTAAAGTCCATGGGGCTTCTTTTTTATTAAATCTTTGCATTCAAACCAAACAAGTACACAGGAATCCCTCAGCTCTGGCTACTCCAGCCTGCACTACAAGAGCAGACTGAGGCAGGCTGAACTCTGCCAGCTATCCTGAAGTTTATGGCCTCTCAAGGATGAATGGTACACTTCAAGGAATAAGATTAGAAATGGACCCATCACAGCCCTGTGAAACAACAGACTGGAAGGATGAATAAGAATCTTTGCTCTGGTCTTTATTAAGTCACAAAGGCTTAGTAAAACATTTCTGGGAGAGCAACTCCATTTATCTTTTCCATTATAGCATTTGAGCCCTAAGCATCTAAGAATCCTATTCTTCTTTTATATCTGCTTAAAAGTCACACTAGTAACTGGTGTTAATATCATTGGCATTCATATGTGTGAAGAAATAAGAATTTAACCTTACTTCACACACAAATTCTCTAATGAAATTTTTGATTCTGTAATTTCAATTTGTGGTTGATTCACATGTTCACAGTCTGCTACTTTAGTGTTTTCCATTGCATTTTTGGGCATCCTTCATACACAGCAGGTGACAAAACTCAGTGCAAGCCTATTCCAGTGGATCCCAGTGCTTCAATACCCAGCCAAACGTGGGCAGGGCAGGGACCAGTCCTGGGGTGGCACATGCCAGGGGTGGCTGCTCTGTCCTGGAGGAGTGTCCTCTGTCCTCCTCTGCCTTGTTACTGCCTCAGATCACCAGCAAGCACTCCCTTCCTTCAAGCACCCGGCTGCTTAAGATATATTCCCTCTGAATTTCATGTCTTGTTTGAAAAGATTACTCAAAATCAATGAGGGAGACAGGCTAGGAAAACAAATGTAGCCAAGTAATTTCTTAAGCACGGTTATCTTTGCACTGAAGAGAGCACCAGGGAGTTACTAATCTTTACAAAACCAAAAGGATCCCTGAGACGTGCTGCTTTTCTTTGCAGCCCTTTAGCTGATATATGAGCCCAAAGTCTGGTCAACACTTAAATCCAGACAGATTCCCTCTTGAATTCTCTGCTCTGGCTCGCTGTTTTTCTGGCAAGTTGCAGCGGGTCTGTATTCAGCCCAGACAGCATCTTGCCTTAAATACATTTTTAATCCTGTTTTGCCACATAGTCAGCCTACATAATTTGAACCTTGAGCCTGGGGAAGCAGCCCAATAGAATAATTACTGAGTCTTTCCCAAGTGATGGGTCCAGCCAGGCTGTTACAGTAAAATCAATGTTTAGCATCAGCTCCCAGTCTCCACCCCTCCTTCCTCCAACCTCCAAATCAAGCTAGTTTTTCAATAAAAAAAAGGCCCACATAGATTTTCACAGACAGCCAAACAGAGGATTAGAAACCAGAATTTACAAACCAGACCTGGTTTGATACAATAGACAATGAATAGGATGTATGAGATTTTCTCAGTGTCCTCACCAACTGCTTCTGGTCATTAAAAACACCAGTTCCCAGGAGTATTGGTGCCTTTCCTACTCTGACATATTTCAGTGCAGCTCCTGAGATTCTCCCTTAGATAGCTGTCTGTTCTCATTTCAGCAGGATGCAGTATTTATTTACTTCTGGAAGGAAAGTTCCTGCTCAAACTGGCTGTTGCACTGCATCTCAATAGCATTTCCATTTGATTCCAAGGGGAAGAAATACATGCAAAGAAATTCTGTTAATTCCAAAAAGTGTCTTCTAATTCTTTAGAAAACGTAATGCTGAAATAAATAATCTCCATTAAAATGCTCATTGCAAAGTGTTTGATCACAACAAAGGCAGATTCAAAAGAAGTTTACCTTTAGGTCAACTAACTGGCAAAATAGGTTACAAAGTTTTAAGTGATGCCACAGGAATGGACTGAAGAAGGGGTAATGTTGATGTACAATTTATTCAGCAATCTTATCCTATTAACTTTGAAATAATGGGTTTGTGCATAAACACGACTGCACTGCTTCAGACAATATTTCTTTGTGGACTAAAGTACCTAGTACGTGGCCTATAATTTGAGGTAGTGTTCAAATGCATGCACAATCTCAAAAAGCATACAAATAACATTTCTACCTTTTTTCTTTCTTGCCAAACGAGCCTACAGTTTTTTCATCAGTTCTATTCTTGGTATTTATCCAGTTCATGGCTGAATTCTTGGGCAAATCCCATAAACAAGAAGGAAAAAGGTGAAATTCAAGATTGCTGCCATATCTCCACTGCTGCTTTTAACATCTTTCTATGTTTCAGAACAGTGATGGTTAGAATAAGCACACAGTGCAGCATTATTTTTACTCAACCCACTAATTATATTGTTAAAAAAATTAGAAATTGCATCTTCTTGTAACAACAGCACTAACATAAATGCTATAATAATAAAAAATAGCCTCTAGATTAATAAAAAATAGCTTCTAGATTACCATAATTTAAAAAGAAGTTTAAAATCCATTGGAAAATACAAGTAATTTAAAGACTCTTTTGAAAAACAAGAGCTACTCTGGGCAGATCAGCATTGTATTTATTATTGTAACCATGGAAACAATATAAATTCCCATCTGTTAAGGTATTCGTTTGCTGCCTGCAAATGATGAGTATACAGTACTCAATAGGTGAATGAAATAGTTATAATTTCGATGAGTAGCCAGATATGTAATTTTTCTTCTCTGTAAAGCACAGAAGAGAGCTCCTGGATGTGATTTAAAGCTCTATGAAATGTTTGGAATGAAAGCACAAACCCTGGGAAATTTGCCTAGCTCCAATGCTTTGTGACAAACCAGAAACTTGGACTCTGCCTTTGTGAAGGTTCATACTAAGTTTTGAGAACCTGGGGAGAGAGAGGAGGGGGGGGAAAAAACAAAAAACAAACCAAACAAACAACCCCCCACCAAAACTAAACAAAAGCCAAAACAAGAACACCACAGAATTAACAAGCAAAAAACCACATAAACAAATAAAAAATAAAGGAAAAAAACCCCAAAAAACTAACAACCTGCAAAAAAGAAAAAAAGCAGGAGGGAAGCAATAACTTTTGTGCTATCACAAGGTAAGTTCAGTCAATCTGGTCTGCTTGATTGAGTCCTGCTCCAAGGTTTGGGCTCACATAGGGTTTGACTGGAGCAGAAGTGTCTGCTCCAAACTCTTTGAACTTTCCACATGCTGAGACCCAGACTGGAGTTTGGGATTTGAGCTTGATCTGTCTGCAATGGGCTGCAGTGAAACAGTTAAACTCAGCACTACATAAGCACATTTGATTGTGGAACTCAGGCCTATTTCTGGTTCAAAATTGCAGTCAGAAATTCGGCTATGTGCTTTTTATTGCTCCTTCGTGGGCACACTTTGAAATATGTGGCACCTTCCAGACATTCAAAAAGGTGTAAATTTTGTCTATTTGACAAAGACAGACTATGTTCATCTGACTCTTTTGTCCTAAGGGAGCCAGAAGCTAAAAGATAAGGAAGCTGACAGAACTCTAGAAAGAGGAGAGGGAAAAAAAGTTTATGACAGTTGCTAAATTCTATATAAGTCTAAATGTTTCTTTGACAGATATTCCTCGTAACCTTTGGGATTTTGCAAATAAACTTATAATAATACAGGTGCAATATGGGAAAAAGGGAAGAATTCAGAAAGAAGCCCAGATTTGTTATATAATAATCCTTCTGATTCTGTGTATATCATTATTTTTTATAGTGAAATAGTGATGCAGGGAGGAGGCTTTTCCTGGACAGTAATTTCTTTTCTTTGAATGTTTGAAAAGGTTGTTATCCAAGTGATCAACAGACTAAACTTTGAAATGCAGCATTTTTACTCCAGGGGAAATTAATGTTGCCAGCAATGACTCTGAAATGGTTAGAAAATGAAAATATTCAGAATGTCTGAAGAATGTATTGACCAATAACTTTTTTCTTTTGTGCAGTATTCCCAATTAAACTTAGCATTGAAAACTACTTTAATTATACTGTGAGATGCTATGCTCCAATCTTGTAGAGCATTTTTATGGAAAACATATTGAATGTCAACAAACTTGAAATTAAAAAACTAGTTGGAAAGTAAGAATGCATAAATGATACATTTGTTACATGTAAAGCCTCTTTCTAAGTGTTTCTCAATCAAACAGCCTGACAGTGAAGTCTTAGTCTTAGCAGGTATTGCCATGTAAAAATCCCAAATATAGACTTGCAAACTGGAATTGGTTCTGCTTTTCACATCCAAGGAATTATCAATAGAGACCAGAATTTTTTTAGTAAAAATTTCCAACATGGAAAGAAAATGGATTGGTGTTCAGAAACTTAAGAAAGTCTGCACAGCTGAAATCTATGGAAAAACCCCACAATGAATGGATTTTGGGATAGTGTGTGGGATATGAAAATCCATTTGAATATAAGCATGCATTAAAAATTTAAGGGTTATTAATCTTTTAATTTAAGAGCTCTTTGGAAAATCTTCCTGCTTGTTCTTACTGTGGTTTTAGTCCCTGTACATATGCAGATGCTGGGAATGTAAAAAGATTGGAGGGAAAGGATTAAAAGGAAAAGATCAGAGGAGTGCTGAAATACACACCCAGATTTAAAGTTAGAGCAGGACTTAAATTTAGAGGATCCTCTCTGAGCAGGCAACTTTGAGAGACATCTACATCATAACAAGCCAGAGAGTACACCAAGATTCTGCTGGATTTGGCCTCACACATAAGCTATTAGGTTAGACAACATTTGCCTTAAAAATTGTCAAAATTTTCACAGAACATCTTTTCAGAATTTGTTGAGCAGCTATTTGTACATTCTCTGTGAATGCAAATGGTGCTTCTGTGTTAATGTGCAGCTTAATGTAGGAAGATGCATTTGGGGAGCAGCAGCAGATTTTGTGGGCATATTTAAGAATGTTAATTTGAAAATGTGTGCTATAAACTTTGATAATTTTGGAATACACCCTAGAGAACTCTCAAGCAGCAAACATACAACACCTACTCAAAAAAGAAAGAAAAATAAAGAGCATCAACTCCATTATAGGCAAGCAAGCAGAGCAGAACAGGAAAATAACCAGGAGGAATTTTACAAGACTGAATACCAGAATGCCCTGAAAGGCATCACCAACCTTGCAGGCACAACTGATTTATTGTCTGTGGAAGGACATGCTCAATTAACATAGAGGGCCAGTGATAACTGCTACAGTAAACATGGACCCAAAACACTTTTCATTTTTATTTTGAAGAAGCATCTGATATTCAGTTTCAGATCAGAGATTGCTGGCTTTGGCACTGAGACCTTAGGAAAGGTACAAAGCCACCTGCTAGGCAGGGAGCTGTATTTAGCAGCATCTTTCTTGATGGAAATTCAAAGAGGATCTAAGAATGGCTCCCCTCTCTGTGGAATAAATAACTAATGATTCAGTCAAAGAATGACACTGTGAGCTATGAACCATGAGCTAGTGACTCCATTAATGTTACAAAGAAAACTGTACGTGTCCCAGAATAATCTCCCTATGTTGTACCAGGAGGGCAAGCACGGGACACTCAGTGTTATATATACTCCCTTCACTGAAAAATACTCATGCATTTTAAAGATGAACAAGCACAAAACTTGTTGAGTTGAAACAGGCAGTCCAAGTAAATAACAAAGGAAGAATTACAATACATAGAGGCTTTTCTGAGAAGTCCTATGTATCCTCCTTACAATCAGTATACCATCGCTGTTTCCCCCAACTGCAAGTTAAGAGATCTGGGTTCTTTTTTTCTGACCAGATCTGGGTTCTTTTGTCACATCAGCAATGTAGACTTGGTAGCACTTTCAAACTGAATCCAAGACTGCCAAACTCTTTCTTTCACCACTTCTTTAGAAATCTTTAAGTATATGACTGCTAGGTATAAGTAATAACATTTTTCTTCAGAGTAACTTGAAGGAGAAAAACCCTTCTTAGACTATTAAAAATGGATTTCACTAGTCAAACGCTTTTGTCTTGACTGCACTGATCACGTGTTCTAATAATATTTTTAGATTTTATAGAAACAGCAGTTATGTCTTAAATATTTGTTACTAGTAAAATTAATTCCTTCATTTTATAGTAAAAGGTCTGGCAAAAAGTAATACCTGCCTTAAACCTGAAATATATTTATAAATCACTAGTATCAAATATCTCTCAGCTGTTTTATAACTTGTAGGAATTCTCCCAGGGATTCTTGCTCTTAGAGTAACTGTTTTCTGTGCATAGCTAGATTATTGTTTTAGTAAGCTGTTTTCTCCTTTTTGTCCATCAGGTGTTATAGGCTGTTCTCATCTTCCAGGGGATTCTGAACAAAGATAGTACTTGAGCTCAGAGATTTTTATTTTCAATTTTGTTAACACTACAATAATTTAATTTATCTTCTGCTTCTTTCTTTCAGAGAATCAGATTTGATTTTCTCTCTCCCAAAACCCATAGAAGGGAAAAGGACCAGGTCTTATACTGCAATACAGAAGAGTTTGTTAGAGGTGAAATGCACTCTCTCATGCCTCCAGAAGTCATTTTTACATTCTCATGTAAGGATAAAGTCCTCTCTCAAATCCAAATCTCAGGCACAGAGACTCTAAGAAGACTACAAGGAAACAAAACAAAAATATGCTCGGATTCTCTATGACCTGAGGTAAGGAGAATTGGCAGAGCCTGTGCTGACTGGTGGGGTTTCTCTGCTGGGCTTGGGTCTCTGACAAAAGTGATGTGTCGGTGGTCACCCCTCCTTCAGCCTTTCTAGGGATCTATTGCATGTTCCCTTTACCTCGGCAATTGGCAGAGAATTTAGAAGTTTTGGTGGTCTTGAACTAAGGGGGTGTGTACATTCTTGTCCTGGTTTGAAGGACAGGTATCTCCATTTCTCTTTGAAATGGATAATGTAAACCTCCTTCCTCCAAATTATTATTATAATTTTGAAATTAAGGGGTTCTCAGACAAAGATATGGGAATTAGAAATAACAGTTCTTTACTAGGAAAATTAAATTAGAAATACACTATTACAAAGAACAATCCCAAAACACTGACAGTCAGAATACAGCCTGACACCCTGTCAGTCAGTCAGCAGTCCCATTTAATGGTGGCTGCATCCTCCTGCAGTGGCAGATGTGGTTCAGTTGGAGCAGTGCTCCTGGAGAAGGTGCAGTTTCCCTCTGAAGGTTCAGGGATGATGTGGAAAGGTCTGGCTTTCCTCTGGAATCCAGTGGAAAGAAGTAACTTGCTGTCCAAAATCTCAGTTTTTATCTAGGTAGGAAAGGCTTGGCTCCTCCCCTGGCTGGGGCACCTCCCAGTGGGATGATGTAATTTTATCAGTCACACAGTGGGACTGAATGGCCCAGCAGCTGATGATATTCTCCAGGAGGGAGGATGGGTTGTGGAAAAGATAAAGATGATTGCCCCACCTGGTCTTAAAGATGGCCCATTAGCAGATAATATGTGCCACGGAGATAAGGGTCACTGTCCCACCAGGTTTCAACAGATGATTATATAGTACACATTTCTGGCCACATCCTGTACTGCAAACCAAGACAATTCTCTATTCAGCTTGCTCAATCATACAGACATATGTAGGCTAACATACCCTCACAGTACAATAAAACACTGCAAAATCCCCAAAATATTACCTCGTTGTCAAAATCAATAGCTAAACTGTTTCTGATTTCACAGCAAGCATAGCTTCTGTTCAAGTCTTTCACTATTGCAAGATGCTCACATGTCCTCCTAATAGCTCTGTGAAATGCTTGGGAAAAGCATTTGCTATTGGTCATGGTCACTGAAGGGGTTTCTGCTAAAAGTAGAGGTAGCAGTCTGAGGCCCCAGCACCTGGGGAAATACTCTGCATTCTGACAAGTTGCTGAAGGTGCAAGAAAAGACTACAGTCTTTCAAAAGGCCACCACACACATCCAAGCAGCCACCCCAATGTGTGCATGAAATTGCACAAGCTCTGTATCTGCCATGTCTCTTTTCTCTGTCCCTTGACTGTAGCAAAAAGACAAATGGTCTCTTCATGAGGCCGGAGAGCTGAATGTTTGTTTGGACCCTGGAGGGCAGAATCAATAAGATCCATTTAGCAGCTGAAGAATTTCAGCTCTTGACTGTTCCAGTTGATGTTGGGTAGCCTCTAACAGTAGCTGAGTAGCTTTGTTTAACATGGTGGTAATACAGATTATAGGCAACAGGGAAAGGTGAATAAACCCAAATGTTCTGACAGCCAGTGTGTTCTTCTGAACTGCTAGAGAAGAAATAGGACAAGCCTAGGAAAAGCTGAAACCCTACTAAGTGTACTATTATTTTTAAATGCCAGTAAGAATAAATTGCCATGATGGGATCACTCAGATGGATTTGTGTGGCAATGGTACCCAAAAGCAAAATGCAGGAAGAATGGAAGGAACTGATGTGATACCCCCATCCTAAGAGGAATGGGTCAAGGGTGCTCTGCAGTGGCTCCTGAACTCTACCAAGCTCCTAGCTGAGCAGCAAGAGGTTAAAAATGGGGATCTACTGCTGGCTTTTCTTATCCCATTGGGTTCATGGCAGTGGGTCATTACCAGACTAAAGCTAGAATTCAAGACTTGCTTTGTGTCACACATTTAGGAGAGTGCCAGATGCCTGATCATAAAGAGAAAATTAAAGGGATTAAAAAGTCAACTGGTTTTGGCATATACACAATTAATTATGAAGGCCAAAAAATATGAGAAATACAGCTTCCAATATTCCAAAATATAAATGCTGTAAGCAGACCTCCCTCACATGCATTCTGGTAGGTTCAAATCAAGAGATTTACCTGCCATGATCTCATGCTTAAACACTGATGTCCCTAGTGGATAACAACTCACAAATTCATCAGTCTGACATGCCAACTCGCCTTGAAAGTTCATATGTATGAGAAAGAATTGCCACAGGAAGGAAACTGAAAAGACTTTAACACAAGGTAGCATATCAAGCAGCTTATGAACCCAAAACCAGAAAATGGTTTCTGATACCTGCCAGCCTGTGAATGGCACTAATTGCCTTCTATTCCAGTTGTGAGATATTGATACCAGATAGAGGTGCCATTAAGGCTGACATCTGTATATTTGTTTATCAGTGCAGAGTCTAAGGAAAAATACTTACCAAAAACCCTAAAACTCAATTGATCTCCCAAAAATCTAGTCGTTTTTACCCATACCAAAATTCTGGGACAATTAATCCAGCACACTGACCAAGTGCCCTAGCAACAGGTAAGATATCCTTCAGAAAAATATCACAGTAATATGTGTGGTGTATATGGTATTTATAGTGCCCTAGTCAGGACAGCAGTGGGTAGCAGGAGGCCAACAGGCAGAGAGAACAGCAGCTCCTCTACTGTCCTTCATGACTATTGGAAGAAGAGGCTGCCAGAGCTTTCAGAAAGGACCAGAACAGCATCAAGTTGTGAGAGAACCCCCAGGGCCCATATTATGCCTCCTTGCAAGAGGTGCATTTGCCATGCAAGGGCAGTACATGGACTTATTATTCTGCTTATATTTCTGAGAGAACCCCACCCAGAATTTTGAAGGCATTGCAAAGCAGGAAGGCAGAAGATAGAGATGTTCAGCTAAAAAACCTAAACATTGATACAGTGGGGATTCTTACCCTATAGACAGGGCCGGAGTAAAATCTCTCATGCCACATTATCCGTGCAACATCCCATATTCCATTAAAACTGCCCAGGCAGACATGCATCTACTTCCTCCTTTCTGTAACATTTCTGGGACCACTGCTGGTCACTCAGGGGATAATTCCTACCCCCATGGGGATAGATCCTGCTGCAGCACTGGGAAGTGATGAGCTAATGCATCCCCTTCCTGACATACAAGAAAGGAATGAACTAATAATTACTTGCAGTTACAAATGACTAAAACTAGTCTCCACAACAACTTCCTCTTGCTACATTTTGAAGTGCTGAACTTGCCTGTTGCCCAGCTATATCATCAATAACTACTATGTGCCTTCCTTTGAGAGAAAAATGAAAGAGCACAAACTCATGTTATTTCAGAAACAAGATGGAGTTTTTTTGCATGTGTTTCATAGTGAAAATGCCTAGTATTACTCCCACACTATAAACAATGCACCTACTATTGCCAATAATTTCTGTATCAGTGTGAATAGCAACAATTTTACAACAATTAAAATAGAGAGTTATATTTCTCAGGCTCTTGCATTCCAAGAAAACACATTCTTTTTAGTAGCTGAAATTTTTAAATGGATACAGGGAAAACACAGGTGATTCAAGAGCATGGGAACAAATCCCATCCCAATGCTGCAGCTCCCTCAATAGTCCTGAGCTGGATACTGGAGAGGCACCTGCTGCAGTTTGCTCCCTCTGTTTTGTTCTGTTAATGAAGGAGAGAGTTACCACACTATGAGAAATATGGTCCATTCCCAGCTACCTCTTCAGGGGACAGTGGAATTGCTTTGCATAAGGTACTGAGGAACTGTGCTCTAATCAATCACTGCTGGCTGGAAATGCTGTGGAGTTTACAGACTCTAACTGCCCATCCATCTCATTTAGGTGCAGCTCAAAACTCACTTCTTTTGTTGTGGAATGTTCCATTTGAAAAACAGATCAATTTCTTAAGTGTGGATGGAATTTTTATCATAAAAAATGATTATCTAGATTATTCTTCTTCTCTGTCTGCATGGTGGTATGATTTAATAAATACAAACTAAAGCTGTGGCTTTCTTCTTTTTAGGAATATTTAATTAATTATAAAAATAGTTAAGATTGCAATAGTGATGCTTGTTTGAATGAAGAAATTGAAAATTCTGTGGCCTATCAAAGTTGTACAGAAAGACACAATTTGCCCACAAAAAACCTTCTGATATAATGAAAGCTGCTGATGATTTTCAATAAGAAAAAAAATGCAGACAGGGTAGTTCACAGTCTATCAGGGATGCTTTTTACATAGCAGAATTTACTGAAATATTTTCCCCAAATTACACTGTATCCTAAAATTTGAACATGGAACTTCTGTTATTAGAAAATCATTATTAATGAATAAACTACTGCATGTTTTCTTGGTGGTGGTTTTTTATTGTTGTTGTTTTCTTGGTTTTTTTTTTTTTTTTTTAACTGTATGCATCCAGGCATCATAATTTATACAGATAATTTTCTAGATGTGTTTGTGACTTTTTAACATCCTTCTTCTTAAATAAGGCTATGGACACATGAAAAAATAATTTAAAGAAAGAAAAGCTAATTTTCAATATGTTTCATTTGAGAATTCTCTGTTTTATGGTTTGAAGATACTACTAGGTCTGTTGAACAAATAGTGAGGTCCAATAAATTTCTGCTTCAGTCTCTTGAATTTCCTCAAATTAAAATTTACCATCAATAACTTAAGTTTATTGTCCTATTAGTGCTTCATTAACCCAATATGAATTTAATTTTAAGTCAATGCTTACTCCTTACTGGCCCAAGGAAGGCATTTACCAAGGTTTGGGAACAGGAAGAAAAGGTGAATTACTAACAAAATTTATTACCAACTTTTCTCAGAAACAATTTCTTAGACCATTTATTTTGGCTTCCCAGTTATTTTTGAAGGTAACTCTGTCTGTGGAATTTGAAATATGTTTCTTAGACTGAAATAGCAAGACTGCTGATTGTCTGAAGTAGAGCTTCCCATTCTGTGCAGTTATCCATTGCTTCAAAAGCAGTCCATTACAAACCCCTCACATGTTAAATCTCACAGTGCAGTATTACTGTTTCACTGGTCTAAGACAGTTTGAAGGACTTTTTTTTTTGTTAACAAAAGAAAACCATATTTCAGGAAGGTTTCCTGAATGCTATTTTCTTTCCTTACACCAAATGCCTTTGGATTGTACCAGAATGTTATAAAATCAATGAGAGGGCAGACTGACCACTGTTTATCTAGCACAGCAAGCAGAATGTTGTAAGGATGATGATTGCTTCTTCCAATACCTGAATCCAAAGCATAAACTGGCAGTTGCATAACCTGGGAATTCCATTGTAATTCCAGAGATAATTGCCATTGAGCATGAAGAATTTAAAGATGGTACTCACAGTACATTTGTAGCTGTTCACTAGAGATCCTGGTGTCTGCTTTATACCTTCCTTACTAGACCCTCACCAGGAACCTGAGAAATATTTTACTGGTCCAGAGTGGGTTATCCCTGGATCCTCTTTCCCTGCTTCTCCTTGGAAATCCTCAGCATGAAAAAAAGCTCTTGCTCCCCCAATGCTTGTGACTTTGGGTTTGAAAACTAGGTTAACTAGAGAAGAATTTCTCTTTGAAACAGGTGTACAATATCTTCAGCTCTGGGATCTGAATTCCTTAGGATCTGTCTGAACCAAGAGTTTACATCAGTGGTGAATTACCTGGATTCCCTTGAGTGCCTTTGCTCAGTCTTTACTTTTGATTTTCTCAGGGGCTAATAGAAGGCTCCCAAAGCACTTGCTAAAGCCTCTTTTCAAACAACTGCCCAACTCCTTCCCCCTGCTCCCACAGGACCACCTCCATCTCAGCTGCTGTATCCCTGTTCTGCACTGCACCCACTCTGATTTCATGGCCAGCAGGCAATAACAAAATGGATACAGCTGACAGAGTATTTCTCTTTCACTTCCCCATCTCATGAGGACTTTTCATGAATAATATTCACTGCCAAAGACACAGCCACACTAAGCCTTGTACTGGGAAATGAACAGCAAGTGCTGCTACAGATGGCCTTGGAGTGGTTAGCTCCTTAGCAATCGCTGGTGCACGTGCTGACAAGTGTTATGATTCATTCTGAGTGCCTGGTTAAGGCAGGTCACTTATTGACAGGGGACAGAAAAAGCAATCTCTTAACATTCTACCACATGGAAACAGTAAAGAATTAAACATGAAAGGCAACTACATTTCTCTACCAAAAATTCTTGAGCAAACACATGGATGTGTTCCCGTGCAAAAGGTCAGGGAAGGCCACTGAAATGATGTGTTTCTAAAGTGGATGGTTCATTTAAAAGTTTCAGTCTGATTTCTGTTAGCAAATCATCTTACATAAGCAATGCATTTTTAAAAAGTGCTTGAGGATTTAGCCATTCCTCAGTTTCATGGCTTCCATTTCAGTGAGCTTTTAAAGAAACTAAAAATGTTTAGAAAAAAACCTAAATTTTTTTAGAAAAAACATTTTTTCATCACTTTCTGTAGAAAAATAGGTCACTGTCTATCTGTCAGTCTGGGAGCACCAAAACAGAGCTTGGAACTCCCTACCCCAGGCAGTTCTGCAAATGGTGCTGTTTGAAGCAGTGGCTTCCAAGGGGCAAGGTGTGATCACATTGCAGATCTTTGGGCACATTACAGGAGAGGTGTGGAGCTCCCAGACCTCACATCCAGAGCTGTGACATGACAGACTTGGGCTGACAAGGACAGGAGCTATGGATTGGATCAATGCCATAGTGCAGGGGTGGGGGAGGACCCAGCCTGACCAGGACCCATGCAGAGCAACTTGTCTTCTCCAGAAAAGTTGGGAATCACAGACTGAGGGCCTCACTCCTTCTCTCCTTGAAGCTGCTGAAAACTTTACCATTCATAAGAGGAGATGGATCTGTAGTTCAGTTAGCTAATTTTGAATGTATAGTATCATTGCTTTCCCCCCACAGCAAAAAGAATTGGCTCCATTATTACATCTTACCATTTGACAGCACTCTGGTAAACAGTGCTCAGAAGTAAAAATAGAAAGATTTTAACCAGAATGCTGATTTACAGCTCCAGAGTGATAAGTAATCTAATGCAAATAAAAATCAAATCCTACATATTGCCTTATTTTTTTTTAAATTAACAATCTCTGTAGCTGTAAGCGAGAGAAATTAATTACGCCTGGCCTTACATCATGCTCAATGTGTACTGATGCAAATGCACCCTATTTTAATTCCTCTGAATGTTAATAATAGAGCAAATGAGCACTAGATTATGTTATACAAAAGCAATGGAAGTAATTAAACTTCATTTAATAAAATCATCAGGGATACAGAAGCATTAATGACTTACACTCCTCCTCTGCAGGGAGTGGAAGACATGTTGGTACACAGGAGCCTGAGAACCACTGAGATGAGAGCAATGTAAATACATAAACAGGAATGCTAAGGTAAGTAGTGTATCATATATGAAAAGTCTTAGACTGAAAGCCCCAGGCTACAATAAATTATTTACTTTAAAGCACCAGGAAATAGTACCATCTCAGGCAAATGACAGCAAAAATATCTTCCATCCTCTAAGAGGCAAAGCATCAGCACTGAATTACTTTTAAGTGCAAAGCTGGTTAAATGTTGTACTGATGGTGTTAGAGGAAAAAAAATGCTTTAACTGTGAATGGCTGTTCACTTTGTACAGCCTTCTGACCCTCTCTAAATTTATATTCACAAAGAGCATTGTGTTTGTATAACTCCTGTCTGGAATCTCTGTTAGCTCTCTGAATGCTTTCACTTGGACACAAAACCATATATTCATTTTTTATGACCATGAACACAGGCTGATCACCATTTATTCCTTGTTTTCACCCATCCCTAGTCATCTTTTTTCTGTTAGTGAAAGTACAATAACTGCCTCCCAGCTAGGAAGAGGGAAAACTACCATACAAATTAGTTGATGTGTACCACAACTGATAAGATGTAAAGTCTGCTTATCAGCAAGAAAATTTAAAATAAAAAGGAGCTAGATTTGAAAGAAAATTAGAGAAAAAAAACCCCCACATCAACAAGAAGCACTATTCTGTCCTCATGTCAAATGGAGTGGAATTAATTTCTTTGCTACAATAGCACTCCCCTAAAAACCTTTCCATCAATATTAGACCTCAGAGGACTGCAAGAATCTGCAGAAAGCAAATTTAAGCAATCATAAGTATTAATTTTTATTTGGATTGTGTACTTTTATTATAAATATCTTAACTGCCTACAAAGGATTAATGAGAACTGATTATAACAGTGATAATATTTTGGTATTTTTCTATAGAGAAAAATCGTTGTGCAAGTATGAAAAAAAACCTAACCGGACTGCAGACATCAGCAAAATGTTTCAGATGTTTAAAGATTCTACATAAATGTAGTTACAAATGTTACAACTGTTTTTGAGCATTTTTCAGAAAGTGTACTCATAGCAGAATTCATGCTGTGGCACTTAGCTGTGGTGGCATTTCACCAAGAGCTACAATTTTTAATTTTTTGTAAATAAGGCAGCTGCCAGTGACTTGTATGATAAGTTGTGTTTTTTATTTGAATCCCAGAGAAAACAGCTACTAATGTTTTGTACAACATCATCTGTCTGTATGTGTGTATATATATCTATATTTACACATATATATGTATATATATATCCTCTATCTCCAGAGTATTTTCCTTTTCTAAAATGCACAAACTTTTTGATGTTTAGCTCAAGCTTCATCCACCTTTTCACCTTGGATGTATTATACAAGCCAAACAAATATTTACCAGCACAGTACAAGGGATTTGTCCTGAGTTTAGCTATGTCCATATCCAGCACTTTCTAAAAAGATTTCAAGTGACATAAACTGAGCATAAAATATCTGCCTCACAGTAAGTGATAGCTGTGGTGTGTGATGAGGCTTTATGGGATTTTCTTGAAAAAAAGGCTTTTATGAAAATTAAATGTTGGTATTACTGCTCATAAACTCTTGCAGAAATATAAATACATTTGGCATGGATGTGACTCTTAAAAAAATGTATTGAGACTGTGACATACATCAATGTTTTGTTATAAGCATCAATAATAGACAATAATAAATTTTCACTTCTGGCAAATGACTCTGGGCTCTCTTGCAGCACGGGTATATTAGAAATACTGCTTCTCATTAGATAATAAAAAAAAGAAAACAACAACTTGAAGGCCAGTGGCTGAAGCCTGACCCCAGCTTCACAGGCCAATGTTTGGGGCAAGGCCTTCTGCTCCCAAGGAGTTACTTTTGGTTTGCATCACTTTGTCCAAGATCAATATCTGTCCCCACAAGTACAGCAAAGGGTGATTTTCCTTCACTTGACGTGCAAAGAAAAAGGGGTCATGCTAGGAACACTTGTCTCTTGAGGAAAGACAACAGCACAATAAAAAAAAAGTAACAGCAGGAAAATGTCCAATCAATCCTGGAGCATTAAGGTGGCACATCAATTTGTGCAGCACTAGTTGTCACTGTGTGGAAGCTGGCATTGGTGCCATTTTCTATCCAAAGAGATTTGACTTATTTTGTGAGCAACAAAAAACTCCCACTGTACCTAGGACCCCCTTTTCTACTGTGAGAAAGCTTTATTATTATTTCTATGATGAGAGATCTATTTCAAGCTTAAGGCAGGTCGGATAAAAGCAAAGAGTTCAATCAATAGCAGGATCCCTTTCCCACTTATATTAAAGAATGATTGAAGAAGAGTTAAAGACAGGTTTATTTGGTAAAGACAATTTCAGCAGTATCACTGAACTGCTGAGACACAAAGCCTGGCTCTTTTACCTTGCTTTGACCAGGAATTAAATATCTTCTGTTTTGTCAGATATGCAGTGCAGGAAACAAGATTGTGGAGGTGTCCTCAGATTTACATCAGTGTGATTGTGATCAGTGTTATTATCAGGATAGTGTTTTTATATTGCTGTGCTACTGTAATTCCCATTGAAGGACATCTGTTTGAGGTACAGTAAATAGTACCTGTTTTGAGAAGCTCTTTACATTTGTTCACTTGAAATATTGATGACTGTTTTAAGCTGGTATAATAGCATATCATATTTCATGAAAGTATTGCAAAACTGCTCATGCACAAAAGTGCCTAAAGTGATACTCAAGGTAAAGACTGCAGAGGCTTTTAAGAATAGCAAGAAGCAGCAAGAGCTGGTGCCACTGGTGTGACTCATTTCAGAACCTCCTTGCTGGAGTTTTCCTCACTCACTGTCCTTGACTCTGCCCTGGTGGTGCAGCACCTCTGGTGCATGAAGCACCCACTGCCTGGAGAAATTTCCAGTTCAGCCTAACTGAGAAACAAAGGGTGCGATGGTGGAACAGAGGAGCACATATTTAGTCTGAGGTGTACAATTCTGTATTTTTGTAGGATTAACACTAACATCCATTCTACCTAATTTCTAACTTGTGATGCTACATGTACTACTTGGTGTTTCAGACATATTGAAATGGTGGGTGGTTTTACAGACCATATGTGCTGTAATCTCGAGACACATCACAGCATGTTAAAGATGGAGAATCAGATGTAGTCCTCAGATTGAATTTTTGGTTCCCTTGTTTTGTGGGTTTTTAACAGATTCACCATAAAGTTAATTGAATTCTGCTTTTGTTCAGCTTTAAGCAGATGTGTAAGTAAGAATTTTCCATGGAATTTGTTGTGACTTGAAGTGAAAGGTGAGATAGCCAGCAAAGAATTGTTCACAATTCAGTGAAAATCAGGATGAAACAAGTGACTTATTCCTAATTCACTTTGGAAGTTTCAAAGTCATCCTCCTCTTCCATGTTGTGCAACATCAGAGTACAGGATGCATGCAGAGTTGTGCACTCTGGCATGCATGATTGGCTCATGAAGTAATGACTGCTTTAGACTATGATGTAGAAAGAAATGAGTATTACTGTGAAGCCTTAGCCAACTTTAAAAGCAGTCTATAGCCAAATCTTGGATTTTTTTTTTTGTGAGAATCTCAGCTTGATTTTAAAGCATTTAACAACGTTAAGAACTTCACATATGTTTTAGAGAACCAGCTGAAGTATGCAGGGTTCTCTGCATGGATCCCAGCTCAATTATTTTCATATTTGTCTGCATGTAGTTATAGAGGATGGTCTTTTTCATATTTTGCTTTTTTTACAAAGCTTGTTAAAAAAAATTGTCAATTAATCAAATAATTTAAAATACCTTTTAGCTATCTCCACAGATTTAAAGATGATTTAAAAGGAGCCATGCAGAAACCCTCCGTTGGAAATGAAGCTCATCTGATAACAATTTTGCAAAACTGATTCCCTCCACTATTTCATTATATTAAACATGTCAATGCCATGCAGATATAGCTCAGTCTCTGCCCTAGACTGACCTGGATGCTAATGGTATATTTTTGTCTTGTATTTTTGTTCCGTCTTGATAATCTTTACTCAATCTAAGTTCTTTCCCTCCTTTCCAAAGAACTGTTTCCCAAAAGACACCTCCAGTGTGGTTAAACAAGACTTAGAAGAACACATTTACCTCTTAATTTAACTAAGGACTATAAATATTTAAAGGAAGTGAATTTCAGATGAAGTAAGACAGACCCAGAAAGCTTCAATGATATTACCATAAAATTATAACCTGGACAGATTGCAGAAATCATATGGTTCTGATTAAATAGTGTTCAGAAGTGCAGCCACTACTTTTTGCACCAGACCATAATGACTGAAGGTCTGAAAAAAGAGCTAAACAATTTCAATTAATACAAACTGTGCAAGGAAAATTTGCAAGCACAGGTTTGAAATGTGCACATCGAATATTGCTCACTTAATGTTTTATATCCAATGGCACCATGGTAGTGTTAAAATGTATGTCTCAGCTGACTGGGATGATCCCCCAAAACCTTCACTTATACCTGTCTCTCAATAAAATTATAAATTGCACAGTATTTTTTGGCTAGCAGCCTGTCAAATCATTGATACTGTTTATAGTCTCTTTAAATGATTACCAGTGCAGTATCTTGAATGAGGAAATTACACCAGGGGGATGTAGCAAACCTGGAGGTCCTGACTTGCAGAAGATGACTAAAATGAAGGTTTGAACAAAAGTGACAGTGAGCACACTGTAGAAAACATTCAGCTGTAGTTTCAAGACCTTTCATACTCCACATCCCAAAATATCTACAAAGTAAGGCTGAAGATTCTGATATACTGCTGAGATGTCAGCATATTATGCATCAAGTGCAGTTTATTAAATGTGACCTCTGGTAAGAGCTCTGGTGCAGAGATTGTGTATTATTACAAAAACCCAACCCAAGCAACCAGAACCCCAAGCCACCCACATCTTCATGATCCATATCTTTAATTTCATTAATTTCTCTGAATGCATATAAACACAGTAAAAAAATTAAACAGAGTATGGCTCACTTACTCAATGTTACATGGCCACCACTGTAACACCATCAATGGTGTTCCTACAGGTGTGCTGGGAGGAAGAATCTAACTTGAAACCTTTAATTAAAATTTCAGAGTGCTCTCAGCTGAGCTGATGGTGTACATGGAACCAGACCACCTATCTCCTGCTCAAGCACATGCAGGTATTCATAGACAGAGATTTGATGATGCAGTTCCAGTCTCCAAGAAGTGCTACTAAATAAAACTCTGCAGTTGTATCATACCAGCAAAGACTGTGTTCTGATGCTCCAGCTCACCAAAACACACAAACACGCAGACAGCATCCACCTAGTTTGTACTGAGCACTGTGAAAGAGGTGCAAAAACGCTTACCAAATTTGCATATGCAAGACAGCAATCTAGCCAGAGCCTTTTCTCTCCAGCTAAAGTCGTTGCAAGGCATCTACCACCTCAGTGTGCAAGCAGTGCTTAACCACTTGTGAGCTAGTGAGACATTTGAGGACCAGTGTTAATTACAGAAGCTACAGGAGAAATTTTGCTGAATGCCTACATTTGGGCAGGGCACTTCATGGATTTTCTGTATTGGAGATAATTTTCCTAATCATGCAAGAACACTTAGAGCAAAATGTACATTGATATCCAGTGAGATGAACTGGCAGAGCTCCCTCCCCATGCTGCACCCCAAGAGATGTGGGAAGCCTTATAGCCAGGGAGGAACATCTCTGCCCCCAGCTATACAACCATCCATCTTCACAAGTTACAGGGTGCCTGCCAGCTTTAAACTGGCCCAAGTTACCTAAACTTCATCTGATATTGCTATCATCAGAAGACTCTCTCCTCTCTCCACCCTTATCTGCCCTAAACAGGTCCCCTCAAAATCTTATATAATAACAATATAAACTATAACTACTTAAGGCAGTGGCCTTGGTTTCAAAAATTTTTTTCATTTTCATATATGGCAACTTCAGGTAGAAATGGTTCTCCATTTTTCCCTCCTCCATTAGACTCTTAAACTAGATGCTAGGTCTTAAATTAGCACAATTTGTTTCTCTAGACATGTAAGTAAAACTACTTTTTGAAACCAGAAGAGTTAAATCAGCAAAACCCCATAAGGATACTTTTATTTGAAGCCAAATACTTTAGGAATTGTTTTTGGCTAAGGTAAAATATGCTACTTTTACAGCACGATCTAGGGGATATACATCTGTTGAAACAATTCCACAGAAAAACGTAAAATGCAGCTGATGAAGCAATAGATGAGTCCTTAGTGTTGTTATTTTCATGACTCACAATGTTGGTTCAGGTGGTTTCTCACAGGGTAACTCTTGTCCCAAAATACATAAGGATGTAGAGTTTTTTTTTTTTTTTTTTTTTTTTTTTTTTTCCTGGTGATGGGAAACCAAAGGAAAGAAGCCAGTTAAAGAAGATTCACGAGGAAAGAAAAGAATTTCAGTAAAAAACTTAGGCTAAAGATCGTGTGGTTGCCCTCATTATGCTTAAACATCTGCCTGTCATGTGGGAATTTGGGAAAAAGGCAGTTTCACTTACAGCATTAAAAGGAATAAAAATGTTAATTTTGTACAATGCCCATTGTAAAGTTGGCCCATTAATTACACCTGTGATCATTAACTTTGTAAGTGCCAGCAGCACATTGAGAAAATGCATGGAGAAAGATCCTTCCCTACAGAGCTGTGTCTCACAGCTCAGCTGAGAGCTTCTGAGCCCCACAGATCTGACACTGACAGAATCAGCTGTGGGTGGCTTTGAGGACTTGCCCTTGCCAACTGGTGCTAGAACTCAGAAATAACACATCAAAAATATGGATTGAAAAACTGGAGAAAAAGGAGAAGGAGCAAGGAAAATCCTACTTGTGCCCTATACTTCTTGCTCATACATTCAACATAGTAATAATATTAGATGCTGTAAATTAAGAAAATATAAATAAATACATGTATTAGTGGACAGAGATATATTTAGTCTAAGTTGATGATACAAGGTTTTAGGGGGGGCTCAGAAGCCTGCAGTCAGGAAAGCACTATAGCTTTTAAGTTTAAATATGTGTTCTAGTGATCAATATTTAGCAAAACTTACTGCAACACATGGGGAGTCCCACTGGTGTTAATACAGACTTTCCAAGTTGCTTCTGATCTAAGCATGTGTTCAGCTGACCTGGATGCACAGAAAGATGAAGGTTGCAAACAGGCTTAGGGAGCATATCTTTTAGGGGTTTGGCATAAAAGAACACAAAGAGATGGAATCACATTTTTGTTCAGTGCAATGTTCTTTACCATAAACTTAAATGCAAGCTATGTCCATATAAATAATAATAATAAATTAAAAAAAAAAGGTAGCATGAATTTGAATTAGAACATTTTCTCCAGACTTCTCCTCTTAGAGGCAGGTTCTTTCCTGGTGCAAATTTCCATAATTTAAATGAGTTACAACTGCTTATACCAGCTAGACTTGGACCCATCTATCACCTCTATTATCTAGATAATGTGGAAAATAATCTGTTCAGAGCTTTCATTTTGAAAACAATGTCATGTTACAATTCTCAGCAGAGTCAAAAGGCTCCCCAAAGCCATGCATGAAAAATAAACTGTAACCTTTTAAGATTTCCAAGCTGTATGATAAATAATACTGAACTAATAATAACTCAGAGAGAAAGAGAAGCACTGTTTATCTTATTTTTCTGCTTTAGGGGAAAGAATCTAGGTAGCAGATTTTGTCATGATTTTATTGCTCATTTTCTGTTCTGCAGGTTTCTTTCTTTGTGCTCATAGATGGTAATGACTTTTGCAAGAGAAATAAATTGTATTTCCATGGGAGCCAGGGCGTTAGGCAAATTGCAAAAGATGATGATGAAATCTGGACTAAGCTCACAACACGCTCTAGGTCCTGATGATTTAAAAACATTCCTTTAGCAATAAAAATCAAGTCCTTAAGTGCAATCCTAGCAGCCTACATGAAAACAAAAACATACACAGGATTATTCTGGTTTGATTTATAGTGCTTTTGCCTACTGGAAAACTTAGTGCAAGAAGCTTGCCAAGGTCAGTGCTTCTGCTTTCAGATTTCTTTATGAAAAAAGAGAAAGCAAGCTGCATTTTCAATTTTTTTAAAAGGCTCTGGCACAACGCCAGCCACTAGGCGTTCAAGAGGTGTTCTGTAATCCATTCAACTGTAACATAAAGTTTTGTAAAAGGTATGCTAGCATATTCTGCACTGGCTCTGCTAATCAGTAATGTTCCATTAAATTGGCTACTGTCATATTAAAGAAAGATCTACACAGTTTGTGCCCTCTTGTAACAATAACATTTGACAATAATTATAGTGATACCAAGGTGTAGGTGGTCCAGTTGGCAAGAATAGCACAATATTTCTCTTTAATAGTGACTTGATCAAACATGTGTGGGTGCTTTGTTGAGGCTTGAAGAGGACTATAATAGCTGAAATGAGATAATTTGCTGACAAAGTTGTTTCTTCTTTAGGAGAACACATCCTTCTGTGTATGTGTGTGTGTACATGAACATCCCCACACACAACCACCTCCCAGAGAAAATAACCCTTAAGCAACTGTGCACTGAGAATGCTGGTGGGGTGGAGCACTGTGCCAGAGGGAAAGGGGAAAGCATGCCAGGCTTTGTCTGTTTGGGAAGAGGCTTTAACAAACAAGGGCACAGCACAGAGCTTTCTGCCCTCGAATGAAGAAATGGTGACTGTGACACAGCAGACACAGTGCAAGGATAAATTTTGTTTAATACCACAGGGCCACCTCTCCTAGCTCTGGGCAGTCATGTCTGCCACGTGCTACAATTGCCCATAATTGATCACAGCAGCACAATAAATGATACAAACCAGAGCACTGAAGTGAGCACCATTTCAGAAGACTGCAAACCTCTCTATCCCCACTGCCTACAGAACACAGGGGTGAGCCACCAGCAGCAAGAGCTCCCAAGCCAGATGTCCCCCCAAAAGCCCCCAAATTGCCTCCTCCTGTGCTGAACTCCTGGCTGAAGGGCCACATTATTCACTGGGCCAGGCAGCTCTACAGTACAGCCCCACCAGGGGCTTGGGGACAATTCTTACCAGCAGCTTGGCTCAGAACTCTTAACAGTGCTCTTGACAGACCATCGTGTGACAGTGCCCCTCTGCATCCTCAGCCTGCCTTGGCATGGCTGCTGAGGCCAGTAAAAAATGGCCAAATGAGACACTGCTGCTGCTGGACTAAGCAGTGCCCAGGAAATGGCCAGTGCTGGGAGCTGGAGCTGTGGTTTCTGTGTTGGACAGAGGGGTGAATGGGTGTGCAAAATGAAGAAGCCTCAAATTTCAGAAATAAATCTTTGAAATGACACAGGAACACAGAATGGCTGGGGTTGGCAGAGAACTCAGGAAATCATCTAGTTCAATGCCCCTGCTCCAGCAGGACCAGCTAGGACTGGTTGCCCAGTACACTGTTGTCAGGTTTTTAGAACAGCTGGAGGCTTCACAACCCCTCTGTCCAATTTACTCCTGTGTTCTACCACCTCCACAGTTACTGCTCTTTTAGTTCAGATGGAGTTTCACACATGCCAGTTTATCCCCATTGCCTCTGTTCTCTCTCTGGGAACATGCAACCTGAGCTGGATGAGTGATCCGTCAGTTCACAGAATTCTGGATTCTCTGTGAATTCTGTGGTTCTGTCAATTCACATTGTGAATTCTGGATTCATGGGAGTCTGCATGGACACAGCAATCAGCCTAATGAAGAAACCTGTGCAATCTCTCAGAGGGAAACTATCTTTTCCTTCATTTCTCTCTACCCCTTTCTAGTATCCTGTCCAGTTTCCAGTCAGGAAAGCCTAGTGTGGACATCTGTAAAAATGACAACTTGAATAAGTTGAAATGCATGGAGGAAGTGATTGGGAGCTGGGGGGTAGTTATTTGCTGGCACAACATGGTAAGGATGCTACCTGGGATGTCTGTGGAAGTGTCAGATTTTCTTCAGCTGTACATGAAAGGTGAATATAACCAATGCTTCAGACTTAAACTTGCTTAGTCAGTTCATAATCTGGAACTGAATTTGAACTATGATCATTTAAGAAATTTGGTATTTTTTATTTTTTTGGTGAGAAGAATAAAAATTAGTATTCTGTCAGTTTCCAGATGTTTTTGCTCCTTAATAAAACAATAACATAACTAAAACTGACTGCCCATTTCAATGAAGCCCTGTTTTCAATCCCTGGTAGTGTGTCCCTACTGCCTCTAGCATTTTACAATGCAAACCAGTCGTTAGCAATCAGAAGGGAAGCCAGAGCCTGGATTAGTATTTCCCATTGCACTTACTGCTGGTACCCTATGAGGTTATTAAGAGATAATGCACAAGTTCCCTGTGGTTTCCCCTCCTTTTCCTCAGTGTCTCTCTCGTGTACCCTTTGTGGTATTGAGAGGACACCATTGCACCCCAGCAGGAAAGCTGCCCCACACACAGTGACACATTTTGACATTGATTCAAGCCAGATGCAGGGCAGGACAAGGGCTCTGTGCTGCAGCCTGGCCACCAGCCCTGGGCCCCAGGCCAGCTGCTGCTGTCCCGACCTGGTGCAGCACACGAGGCCACACAGGATCACAGCCCGAGCTAACACAGCCACAGGCAAATTGCTCTGTTCCTCACCTCCACCTTCACTTCACTGACAATACTTTCACTTGAGACTGTGACAAAGACTGGCAGACCCCAGAAATCACCTGCTGCATTTTCTGCTCTGACTTTTCCTGGGGAGGACAAAAAATCCCTTATGGGGTATAGCTCATTGCTTCCCCCTCCTACCCCTTCAAATCTGGAAGGCTTCCCTGGATACCTTCCAGCAACTATCCCATATGTCAGAATAGGCTTTTCTCTTTGTTCTAGAGTATGCTGAAAGAAACTGCCAACGGCAAATAAAAAAAATAAGTAACTAACAGAGAAACTAGAGAGAGGTTGCTAGTGAAGGATATTGCAAGATGGTCACTAGTTAAAACAAATAGGCCAAGTTCTAGTTAGTCTTCAAAGATTTAAAAGAACTACTTTACAATACTAATATTATATGGTCAATAAAATGATTTCTGGAAAGTCCTAGAAAATGTTGAGATACAAGTTATTATTTTGTCCTTGATTTGTTAATTCTCAATAACCAGGAGGTGTGAGCAAGAATATTATTGACATCACCTGAAAGTTCATAACTGAATTTTAATTAGATGATGTTATAATTGTGTACTAATTCTGACAAATTCTTTGTCGATTTGCCTCTGAAACAAGAACAGAAAAAGAATACTTTGTTTAAGTTTCAGTGTTTTGATATTGTTTGTCAGCTCAGTAACTCCAGCCCATGTTCTGTATATTGTCTTGAGATGAGCATAAAAACTAAGTGGACATTCTTTTCCATAGAAATAACTATAAAATAGTGTGAGAGATTTTAATCACATTAAATAAAGTAATTTGCCTCTTGCAAGACAAAACACATCAACAAAGCAGTCCAATATTTATAATTTGGAAGAAGTATTTGGAGAGGAACCTGTTTCAGAATAAAAAGCAGTTCTGAATTCTTCCTTCCTTAAAGGTCATATCTGCTTTAGTAGGCTAACTTTAAACACATCTGAGACACTAGTCAAAGTAATGAGATCAGAGTTAATGGGTTCGTTCACCCATCATGAAAATCTCATTTTTCTGTTCCTATTGTGTGCTTGGAAAAAAAAAAAAATCTGGATTTTTGTCATCCAAAGAGGAGCTAACAGTGAGCATGACAGAATAAGGAGTTTTCACAGAGGAGCAGATAGTCTGATTTGGCCTGACTGCTCAAGGCATGAGACATCCTGCTCAGCTGGAGGATGCTGGAGCCTCCACTCACCACATCACTGGGCATCTTCTTTGCATGGATGGTTTAGTTCCATGTGAGGGTTGGACAGCCAGCAGCCCAGGCACCCAGCAGGTGTGAAGCCTCAGCACAAGCAGGGGAGCACCCTTTATGTGCCAGCAGAACCTGGCTTTGCTGGGAAGTGAGAGCAGCTCTGCGAGTGTAAGGCAAAGCTTCTTGGGAAGTTTACACTGGTTATTCCAAAAAGAGCCAGCTGGCCACCATCACTGTGAGCTGAAGCCAACATGCAATTTAAATCAGACCACAGGCAGAGATTTATCTGTGCTCCATCTGTAATGTGGGGATGAGATCGAACTGTGCAACTTTGTGTTTGTGAGGTACCTTGAGACTGGGTGGAAGACCAGAAGGGAGTGCCAAAGACTCTGTTATTATGAAAAGCCATTCAAAGATAAGCAAATGTTGATGTTAGCAAAAGCATCAACTTCCAAAGCCTTTTTAAATTCTTCTATGAAGTAAATTAATTTACATATGAAATACCCCAAATGTATTTTCTTTGGTAACGGCAAATTATCTTCCTATCAAGTAAGTACAGATTGCAGAAACCTAATTGGACTTTAACAACTTGTGAAAAATTATGGATGTTGTATTTTATACATGTAAATGTTTGATTTTGTTTAAAAAACAGTCCCCTACCAAAGGAAAAAATCAATACATTTCATGTAAATGAAGCTAAACATAAATGTCCCTATTGTAGCCTCAATTTGTTTATGTAACTCCATCGGCAGCAATGGATGCTGTGTACATATCCAACTGAGTGACATATTGTGTTAGCAAGAATCTCACAATTACAGACAATTACCTTTTTTTTTTTTTGCACCTGGTGCTTACAAGCATTCTTTGTTAGTGGGATTTCTTGAGGAAGAAAAGATTTTTATGCAAATCTCTAATGTCTCCTGAAGTTAAATAACCCCAAACCACCACCACCACCAAAACCTCCAGAACAACCTAGTAGAACTACAAAAAGTCACAAACAACGATTAAACTCATTACATGGTGGTGTTTCAAATTGCATAAAAGTAAAAAAGCTCTAGGTAGCAGTCTAAGTTTCTGGATTATGCAAACATGTACTGCAAGAAATCTTTTTCCACCCAATCTTCAGCACATGTGCCCCCTGCAGCACTTTATAACAAGTCAAATTTAAGTGCACAGGCAACACAGGAATTACCCTTGTTCTTCAGAGCGTGAAAGAGGAAGGTCTGTCAAGAGATAGAGACCCCTACTCCTCAGATGTTGTTACACAGAAACAAGCAGCAGCCCCAACACTCAGGCTGAATAAGTATTTCTATTGTTAAAGAAACTTGTGATATTTTTTGAAAGGCTGCAGCACTTCCACCACTTAAGGTAAAATGCTAAAAGTTGACAGTGACAAAATACCTATGATTAGAGACATGCTCTTTGCTCAGCCTATATATTCCTCTTTCAGATTGGATAAGTTATTAACTTCTGAACTTCCTTCAAAGCATCTGCAATATTCTAGAAATTTTGTGTGTTCAGCCAAAACCCTAACAAACATTACAGTGTTAGGCTCATGCCTCTGCCAAAGCATCAGCAGTGCCACATGCCAAACTGGGAACACATGGACACTGATGCAGCAGAGAAACAGAGTGAGAAATACAGAATGTCTCCTCACTCCCAGAGCTCACCTCTGTCCACTGACACAGCTGAGCCCGTGGGCTGTTCTCCTGTTACGATGCAGTTCCCTCTCTCTCACCCCTCCAACAAAATGAGAAATTTCCTTTGGATTTCTTCAGTGAGCATCCAAACTAGACTCCAATACCAGAAACTAATGGGTCCCTTCAGAATCACAGTTTCTTCTACTGCAAACCAATTTCAGTTTAATTGAACTAATTGCAACTCAAAAGAATACTCTCTCTTTGGAAAAGTACAGAATTGCATACACAAAAGTATATTTTAAATAACCTTTCTACAGTAAGTTTAGGTACTTGAAATACACAAAGTGGCAGATCAGTCTGGCACTTGACCTCAACTCAGCCCTCTTGCATGTACAGGGTATGATGCAGTCTTTAATTATATGGTTACATAATTATATTTCCACAGAAACCCAGATTTCTTCAGTGGAGTGGGATATAGAATGAAAGCATATGGCTTTAAAAATGTATTTATGGTAATTTAAAGAGATTAAAAAACAACCAGTACTGAAAAGATCATTTATCTCAGCAGTAGCAGATGGGGCTCCTGCTGAGATCAGGACTTCATTGTGCTCTGCTCCGTACATGCACATTAGATCAGACAGCAGTTGTTCCAAAGACTTTACAGCCTAAGTAGGGCAGTCAGGCAAAACTACAGGAAAAGGAATTATTTCCTTCATGTTACTAAGGGGGAAGTGGACATACTGAAGCACAAGTAAGTTAAAGCAAGGTCAAATGACTGAATTCAGCTTTGCTGAGGTGAAACCAATTCTAACCCATTACTGCTGGCCTCCTGATCTTCTACTGGTCTGTAACAAGAATATAGTTCTAGGCATTCACAGATTTAGAGGTTGGGAAATGTTATTACCATAAGATAGGTTAGTCTTAGTAGTTTCCCATTATTCCAGATGTCTCTGAGGTGTGAGAGGATGGAGCTGAACTCTGCTTGCTGGTGCCAAGCAAAAAGAGAGGAGGAAATGGGCAAAAACTGATGCACAGGAAATTCCACCTGAGCACCAGGAAGAATTTCTGTACTGTGCAGTGACCATGCACTGGAACAGGTGCCCAGAAAGGCTGTGGAATGTCCCCACTGGAGATATTCCAGAACTGTTTGAACACAATCCTGTGCTGTGTGCACTGGGATGGCCCTGCCTGAGCAGGGAGGTGGGACCAGAATCACTTCCTGGGGTCCCTTCCAGCCCAGCCCCTCCAGTGATAGCTGCTGTGCTTGTTTATCAATGTCACAACTGTTTTGCTTTTTTTATGGCCAGGTCAAGCCAAGCTGCTCATTAACTGTGCCCTAGTAGATAATTTTGTTTTATAAAATTAAAAATTATCAACTAATATTTCCTCCTAAGAGGGAGAAGTTCAGAAATGACTTAAAAAAATAAATGAAGTTTAGCAGCCTTAGAATTAGTAACTAACTGGGTAAGCATGTTACACAAGTGTGACATGTTTTAATTGAAAGTTATTTGTAAGAGAAAGGCAAAGCCCTACTAACAAAGTGCTGAAGGTCAGAGCTAGGGATAATTTGTCTCTTCCAGAATCAATAGTGCCTAATAAAAAACACGCAGTGGTCTAGACCTAGTACAGTGGATTAAACAATTTCAAGATCTGAAAAAGCCTGATGAGAAAGAAGTTTTGCTTATCCAGGAAAAGATTTGTCAAAGAACAGAGATTTCCTTTAGGCTAGTAGAACCCTTCAGGTGACAACTCCTAGACAGCCTGCCAAAAGACTTCTTAGTTCTCCTTTGTCTGCTTTCTCTCACCCAAATATGCTGCAGAATAGTTAGTTAAAGGAAGTTCTTTGGAAAGGTGCATGTGGTTTAGGGAAGATTTTGAACAGAAAACCAGTTCATAATGTAAGGTTATTTGAAAAGAATACCATGCAGTATTACAGAAATACAGTGTATTTCTTCTTTGGGAAAGCTGGAGAAAATATATTCTTATTACATGTGTGTGTGTGTTCCAGGTAAAGTAATAACATACAACACATTATTAAATTCAATTAGCATGGTTAAAAAAAGTTGCAACACAGATCTCACATTTCCTCTACAGATATGAATTGAAAAAAAAAAAATAATTCACCTGTAAACCAACATAAACTCATTTGCTGAAGCAGAAGAATCAGTCTCCCATATTCTGCATGCTTTTAATCATCTGGATAACATACTTGTAGAAATCTTGCCATTGTAATATTCTATAATTTGTAAACATTACTACATATTTCAAAACAGGAAACCTGGTTCAGTGCATAAGGAAAGCCTTTATTCTGAATAGACTTACTCAGACTTTTCCCAATCATCTCTATCAGGCCTTGACTCAGAAAGAGCATTCCTAATATGAATGTCTTCATGAAACTCTTAGAAGGTTCAGGGTTGAACCTTTGAATCTACAAGGCAATCTTGAGGCCCAGCTCTGCTTCTTTCTCTACAGCTCTTTCTGTAGTTTATGGCAATAGAATGGAAATCTTTTACATTTGCCCTGAATAGCTCTGAAAATGAGACTAGCTGGTTTAAATAGAATAGGAAAAGGTGTGGGCAATGTAGAAATTCCCAGTGTTGGCAAGATCCCAGCATTTATAAGATGGAAATACAAAATTGTTACTTCTGGTGCAAAGTGTTGCAATTAAAAGCAGATTTCAGAAGGCAAGAAAGTGACAAAGCAATGTCTGATGTCTTGCAGTTGATACACAAAGTAGGATTGATATAGAAGAAGCAGAAAAGGCAGAGACAATTCTGATGAACAGTATTTCAAAAGACTTCCAAAACTGAGTCATCTTGAAGCAGTATTAAAACAAACAAACAAAAAAAAACCTCTCACCACCAAATTAAGTCCCTTATCTGTCTTTTAATATGTTTAAAAAAATGGAGCCTGGAACTCTTGCAATAAGAGGCCTCCGTTACTACAACAGAAGTTGTAACAGTTTTATTTCTATGTAGAATTGCTAGGCTGGAAATGTCTATAAAATATTAAAAAATGCTGTTCAATTGCTAAAAATTGCAGAGAATTACAGCTCATACAATTGCAAAGTAATGTAATGCATGATGAAGTTATGTTCTACGAGATATTCCTGAACAAGAGTGTTTGAGCCTGTCCCTCAAAACTGAGTCCTCAATGCAAGCTTGGAAAATTTAGCAAGAAAAATACAAACAAAGCCCTCAAGAGAAAACAAATACACCCCTGTCTGAAAAAGTTAGTAACATTTCTTTACACAGGTGGTTAATTTCCCATCACATAAACAGAAAAGATAACACGTTCTACTTGCAGAGAAGCACAGGCATTCTCTTCCAGTAATTTAGGGCTAAATTTAGTTACATGTACATTTACCTATCACAGTGAAGCAAACATCATCATGGTATTACTTTGGTTTTTACTCTGAAACTTTTACTGATTAAAAAACTTGAAAGACTATATTTGTTTTCTCATAAGCTACTGCCTGTCAGATTTAAAAAAAAAAAAGCTAAATAAAAACTGCTTATGATTCACATGCATTTGATTTAGAACTATGTTACTCTTTAGCAGGTAATTAGATGTAAAACAATAAAGGATGCTCATCTGGCTGAAGTGAGGAAAATATCCTGAAAAAAAGCTTGATGAGCTCCTTGAGTAGCAGTACTGGATATGAGTAGAGAAGGTCAGCTTTGCAAAAAGAAGCAGAGACACAGTATTCTCATGATGTGCAGTTAAATCCTTAAGATAAAGAAGCCAACATGCATAATCTATTGGACTGAATATGAATAAAAAAGAGCTCTTTTATCCTCAGTATAACTTTTGCTCACTAGATAACCCCCAGCACAGTGTCCTTTACAGTGCTTTAGTCCAGCCATTACTCTGATCAGCCTCTCTACCAGCCAAATGCCTCAGATGGTTTCCAAAGGAAACATCTGCTCACAGAAACAGTCACATCTCATGCTCTGGTGAGGACAGGGGTGTTGTTAGAGCCAGTAAGCAAGTGGCAACCCACAGCTGGTGCCAGGAACTCTCCCTTGGGGTGGTCACACCAATTCTCTGAAATAGAGATTTGTTTGTTTTGAGAGAAGATGGGGAGGTGGGGGGCTGATGCAACAAACCAGAGAAGATGATGCAGGTTCATTTCTGATACCTCAATCCACATTAGCTATGACAAAAGCATAAAAACAAATTAAGAGAACCTCACTTTTAGGGTATCTTTTTTTTGGTCAGTTTTACATCCTGCTCCATTTGTACAATGGGATTTTATTCACTCAGTAGTGTTTTGATAGTTATGCTGGTTTATATAATTGCTGGCCTTAGCTGTTCATTTCTGCCCCTGTGTTACCCCTCTTTCATGCCAGCATGATCATTTCTGCTGCTGATTTTCTCAGTTCACTTTACTGTGCAATCTGGCTCATAGTTAGCAAGAGAAAATGTGGGGTTTTTTCATGAACCAGTTTCCTGAACTTGTTCGCTATGAATATGCAAAGAAGGAAAATACTTCTGAATACCTAAATTCTTCATGACTGCTAGGGGAAAGAAAAGCTTTTCTAGTATTATCCCACAGGAAATATTCCATATTCAAAGTAATAGCCAGCCTGCAGAACTGATTCCTGAAACACTACTGCCTTGAAAAGGCACACAAAAATTTCCCCAGAGCAGACCCATCTAAAGGGGTAATGGTTATCACACCACTTACAAGTGGAGCAGAGCCCACACTGTGGAGAAAACCTGAGTGCCATGGCACACAGAATGTGATGGGACATCTCGACTGTACCAGTCCTAGATCCAAGCCTGTGCAAGGGAAGGGAAAGGTTTATCATAGGCTTTTTCTAACTTCTATCTGCACGAGATTTCTCAAGTCTAAGAAGAGCCAGCTGAGCAGTGAAACATGACAAAATGCCTAATTCCAAGGCTAGCATTGCTAACCCACCAGCAGAGCACTAGTGAAAACAATCTGCTACATTTGGCTATGTGTTCATCCTAATATTTGGAAGACAGCATGCAGGGGGACTTCAACAGGAATAAACCCTTTCTGTTCTTTGCCTGTATTTCATCCCCTGCCTCAACTCTTAAAGATCTAATTTCTCCTGGAAACATAGCTTAAAAACATGTCTGCAATAAGGCAGTGTTCTCCTTAAACTAAAATTAATTTTTAAAAACAATTTTCTGTATATAAAATCTAGATAGATTTATTTTTCTATTGAAAACTAAAGTTTACTTTTGGCAGATGGTGAGGGAGAAATGGGTTAGTGGAAAGCAGAGACATATTCTACCCTTGACTTCTTTTGTCCGGTCATCTTTCCTCCATTTGCCAGAAATTACAAAGCAATTGAGTTCAAAGGCACCACACATAGTGAGTCAGACTGGATTTCCAGCGTGTTTATGTTGGATGTATTTGCATGGTGGTTGTAGTGAGTGCTGTGGCCCCACAGCAGAGACAAACACGCCTGCAATTCCACTAGGGCCTCCCAGCACCTGATGGAACAGCAATGCCTCGCTGGGTGCGACTCCCTTACACCCTGTGGAGTCGGAAAAAAGCACTTTCATACCAGCATAACAGATTCCTCATTAGTGCCCTTTTCTTGTTAAAACATGAGACATGGGCTAGACTCTGGGCTGCTGTGCATACTCTGAGATGTCTCAGGCAGTGGGACACAGAGCTGCAGTGGCCATGGAGCTGCAGGGAAGGCATGGAGCTGCTAGAGGGCATGGAGCTGCAGGGAAGGCATGGAGCTGCAGGGAAGGCATGGAGCTACAGGGAAGGCATGGAGCTACGGAGCTCCTGCTCCCATTCGTGCCCTGGAACAGGCTGATGGAGCCTCGGAGCTCCTGCTCCCATTCGTGCCCCGGCACAGGCTGATGGAGCCTCGGAGCTCCTGCTCCCATTCCTGCCCCGGCACAGGCTGATGGAGCCTCGGAGCTCCTGCTCCCATTCCTGCCCCGGCACAGGCTGATGGAGCCTCGGAGCTCCTGCCCCCATTCCTGCCCCGGCACAGGCTGATGGAGCCTCGGAGCTCCTGCTCCCATTCGTGCCCCGGCACAGGCTGATGGAGCCTCGGAGCTCCTGCCCCCATTCGTGCCCCGGCACAGGCTGATGGAGCCTCGGAGCTCCTGCCCCCATTCGTGCCCATTCCTGCCCGCAGGCTGCCCTGCACAGCGCTGCTCGGGGATCAGCAAGGGCCCGGGGCAGCGGCGTGGCAGCGGGGCTGTGCCAGCAAGCGATTAAACCAGACTAACAGGGAGCCTCGCCCTGCTCCCCACCCCTGGCACGTACCTCTGAGCCAAGCCTTGCACTTCTCTAACCCCACAGTGAACCTGCTCCGAGCACGACACTGGCAGAAAACTCACCCTACCAAATGAACCAACTAAAACTTGACAACGTTTCTGCCAGATTTCCTCCGTCCACCGGTTGAGCCAAGTGCTGGTGCTGCAGCAGCCAGCCAAGGGACAAGGAATGCAATGTACCAACCACTAGTTGAGTCCCATTCTGATAGCACCCATCACTGGATCATCTTGGTTAAAGTGCCTAATTACATCCTGACAGACACAGACATTCTTCATAGCCTGCTGTAGGACTTAACAAGGGCACAAACACAGCCTTGAAAAAGCTGCCTTGACAAGACATAAACATATAGAAGACAAATCTGGTAGGTAAGCTCTGTTCTCCCTTTCTAAGCAGGAGGGAAATCCAGTATCTTTTCAATAACTAAGAGGGGTACAAATAGAGTAGGCACTCATACATGACAACAGATGCTATGGCAAGGCCATTTTAGAAAGCTTTCAGATTTTGACTTTTTGCAGTTGTATTTGTGCCCCAAGGATGCTTGCGAGAAACAAGAGAAAACAGATGCAAAGAAAGTAATAATCAGAAGTGCCACCCCAGGGAGGACCAGGGAGGAAGGGCTCTGTAGTATGAAAGCAGCTGAGGAAGTGAACACTGAAGCTGAGAGCACAAGAGTACCCATTTGAGGCATAAGACACTCTCTTTAGTTTTGGTTGATGCACAGACACATACTGTGTGCACACAGAACGCTTCCCTTCCCCATTTAAAAGGCATGCTTAGGTCAGGAGCTCTCTCTGGGCTAATTGCTTGATCCTGAAATGGCACTGCTGGTATCTGGGAAACAGTTTCTATTTATTATAAGCCTGTCTGCTCCCCAGGCTGTACCAGCACAGACTCCACAGGCAGGATCAGACCTTTCAGGAAGGGGATGTCATGCTGCAGTGCTGGGCAGCAAGTGCCACTGCCTCCTCTGCTTGTCATCCAGGGAAAGCTAAGGCTCTTATTCCAATTATTTTTCATGCAAGCAGCTTGTGCTAACCAGATGCCACTATTTCAAATGGAAAATGTGGCTGGTAGAAGAGGTTAGCAACTTGTGTTGTCCTGTTTCTAACTGGTATCATGTTAACACATGCTAGTGCCTGCAAATGTAGATGCAAAGGCAGCTTATTCCAAAACACTGTATTCATCTTTGAATTCCTGCATGGTAGCAGTACAGAGAAAAAAAAAAAAAAAAAAAAGCAAAAAAAGAAATCTTCTCTTTCTCTTCATAAAAGAAAGAAGGGAAAAAATCCTCCACTTGTAGGGTTTTTCTTTTCTACCCTGACAATTTTTGTGTGTGAACTACAGTAGCTTTTTGTATTGAAAACTGGCCACTCCCTAGCTGATGAGCTCACTCCTGTTTGCATCCTGAAGAGACATTAGGACAAAAACTCAGCAACAGCAAATCAGTTGCTTCACTGAAGAAAAGCAAGCAGTGGTGATTTATGTCAGCTAAGAGTCAAGATTCATCCTGCTTAAAGACACAGCTTGTTCCTGTAAGGAACCTCCCTCAGCTTAGAGGGGAGGGATGCAGCAGCTCTTAACCAGGTCAAAGGGCAGGTGGGAACCACAGATATTTCCAAAGGTACTGAGAAAAAAAGCTCCACCACCAGACTTGAGAGATGTGCTGTAAAGAAATCCCTGATTATACCAGTACACCAGTCTTGTACATTTTCCAGGAGGAGACCCACACAGGCCAGGGGACATTTCATTACTTCATGGTGGGAGTGTAAAAACACATGTCCAGGAGAAGCAGCAAAAGCACAGGTGCTCAGACAGCACAATGCCTTCTGGAGCTCCCTGGTGCTGGTGGAGTGAGCAGTGCAGGATGGAGTGACAGCACCTTTCCACATTTACTGAAGAGGTGCAGTGCTTTTTCCCTGCAGGGGGAAAGGAAGAGGTGGAATCTTCAGCTGTCTGCTACCCCCCTCCCTTTAGAAGTCACACCTTGTTATCAGCTCCACCTCCCCCCTCCCAAAATGCACATGCTGCAATTTGTACAGATGCCATGTCGTTCACGGCATAAGATCTTGGGGGAAACAATGCACTCACTTCTGTTGTTCAGCTGATATTAACTCTGTGTGCTCACTGCACTCTAAGAATCCTTTCTTGGATCAGTGATGCCATTACTGCAAATATCAGTAGAACTACAACAGACTCTATCATTCTTTCCTGCATCTGAATTTCATCTTGGATGTGTTGGTGCAACTCTTTCCAGCAGGACACAGCTAGTTCCCATTGTTTTACTAAATACAGTTATATTGGTATTTCTATCTGTTTCAGGACAGCAAAAACTTGTTTGCTTTTATTCCATCCCCCACTTACTTATGGATGCAGTCATAGGTTTTAATGTGATATGGCTCACAGTTGACAGCTGTGTAGATTTCTTTTCCAGTATTCTAAAAATTACAGTTTGCCTTTCACAATTCCTACTACATGCCACTCCTACTGCTCAGTTGTTAGGCAGCAAAGCACATTAAAAAAAAAAAATAGAAAAAAGGGAATTGGAGGGTGTCAATTCAGTTTAAAAGAGAAAAAGCCACTGAAAAGCCACTGATTCAGAAAAGATCATGTTCATATCTGTACTGCTACATGTGAACCTACACCATAAGTCAATATTTCCCTGTTGTGCTTGTAGGGAATACCATGACACACTGCCAGGCAGTCATGGTAAATAGATCTATTTGAAAAAAGTTAGTTTCTGTTTGAAAAGTTAGTTACTTCAGCAAGTAGTTTCCCACTTAAAAAAAAAAAAAAAAAATCTAAGAATTTTACATTTCCCCCCACATTCTAGGAATGTTTTGTTTTGTTTGACAGTTACTTAGTAATTATTCAAGTCTGACATTATGAAAATTAATGCTATTCCATAGTATAAATTATCTTCAGAGGTCAGGTGGGAAAAGAGGATATAATCATGTCTTTGAAATACACAGTTTATCATTCAAAATTAGAACAAAAGCGTAACAATTAAAAAAACGTGAGTTCTCGGAGTAACAATTTTGCCTCCTGACTGATAATTTGCTTTTAAGACCTCTGCACTTTTTGCTTTATGAATGATCTGCTGAATGGCCTTGTACAAGTCACTTATCCTCTTTATGCCTCAGAGCAGATACAGCAGAGAGATACACTAGATATAACCATGTGTCATCATGCCAGGGCAATGCAGTGTGACAACCTAACTATTATCTTATTCTACCTACATGGGTGCATCCATGCAGATTTTGCTTACCTAGACAAGTCTCCCATTTGCAATTTCTATTAAATGGATTAAGGAACATATATTGCAAATGCTCAAAGTTTTGAGAAATAACTCCTCTCTCCCCTGCCCCAAACAACAACAATCATTTTTCCCTCTGTCTCTTGTGACTGCAGTTCTTGGGAGCAGAGCTGCATACATGATGCAGCTAAAGGCAGTGGGTAGCTGTTTTCAAATATCTGAGGTACTGCTTTCAGCTGCATGAGATGTTGTGGTCTCCTGCTCCATGACAGCAAGGAAATTCAATGCATGTTTTTATGCAGTAGCAGAGAGATGTGATTGAAATGGCAAACACACTCTAAAATGGACAGCCACATGCAAGGAGGGCAGGGGGCACAGGGGTGTGGGCAGCAGCCCTGGGGTGGGTGCCTGAGTGGCAGGACCATGTAAATAACATCTTGAAGTGCATTATTGCTGGCTGCCTCTGAGATTGTCAAGTTGCTCCACCTCTGGTTGCTGCAGCCAAAATGCACCCTGCAGTTATGATGCTTCTCTTCTGAGGAAGCTGCAGGTTTAGAGGAGCTTTCTTGCTTGAGTGAAGACCTTTCCTGCTAACTACAGATCTGTGTGTGTGCTACCAGTGGTGCCTCCCGGGAAGCGCTTAATCTGTTAACAGCACAATGTTAGAGGATATTACTGCACACAAATGCAAAGTCAAAGTCAGAAAGATTATATTAAGCACACATTAGGATACCTGACATTAACTACAGCATGTTTACATGGTATATCTTCCCACAGTTTGTCTGCTTTAAATGCCTTTGCTGAAGTGGCAGGTTTCCCTTCCTCTGTTACCTGAAAGAGATGTGAGCAGGAGGAAACTCTTGAAGCTGCAGCTCTGTGCTAGCCATATGTTACTTGCAGATGCAGAAGACTTGCCTATTAAAATTCAGAGCAGCTGTGTTCAATGATAAAATGATAACTAGTATCAGCTCTTTCTCCAGGGAGCTGAGCCACCATCGTCTGTGTAAGGGAAAAACACTGAACTGTTTCCAGTGAACTGGATGGAAAGTCACACACAGCCAAAGGAAGGACATAGAATCTCAGGAACTTTTTTTTTTTTTTTTTAGCATTTATTCAGGTCAGCTCATGAGGTGAAGAATCCTTAAAGGACCTGCACACTCCACAAAATCAGATTTCTTCTAGTATATCCTTAGTATATTCCTTCACTCTGTGTGCATGGGAAGCTCCCTTTTAAAGTTGTCATTTCTATTAGAAGCACTTTTTATAATCTTATCCTTCTAGGTTCAGCCTCAGCTCAGCACCCACTATTTAACTGGCAGCTGATCCTCTGTAGCTGTGTGAGCAGCCAACAAAGGTCTTGCCACTTTTTATCTGCTGCTCTTTATTACAACTAGAGCTGAAAAATGAGATGACACATCAAAAGGATTTGGTCTGGGTTTCAAATTTCATAGTATTCAGGGTTTTGTTGATTCCCTCATTTTGGATTCAGACCACTTTAAAAAGGCAGTCACCAATAGCTCATTTCGCCTCCAGATATCAAATTCCCTCACACAAACTCACACTATGTCTGGCTATGCCAGTCCTCAACCATTTTATCTGAATTGCCTCTTACATGCTGCCCCTCACCCTGATGGCAGGTCTCTGGTGGTATTTGACAGTGATGTCCACTATTCACCCTTACTTTGCTCTCACAATTGCCCTTTCCACTGTGGCAACAAGAGGGTGTTGCATGGGCCAGCTGACCCTCTTGTGCTGGGCTGCATGCCCTCCACCCTCCTCATCCATCTTCTCTTGAGTGATATTGTTTCCATTAAGGATTCAAATCCATTAGTGGAAGGAGGCTAGGGACATAATGCATCTTCAGTGTTTCTTTTTGTGAACACTCATTTCTTCCTTTTCTCTTGTGATTCTTGAATTTACCTTAATTAAGCCCTGAAACAAAATCACTCAGGCTTGCACAGCGTGACTGGTGCTCTCAAGATGAGAGTAAAGTACAGCCAGTAAAGCTAGAAGCATACACCCCAGTGAGCATGTGTCAGCCTCATGCCATTGTGGCATGGGCTGTCAGGGTTGGAGGAGTAAGCAACAAACTCCTTTTTTCATGGCACTGCCATTGGTGCACTCTTTCCTCTGAGAACTCTGGTGCTTTTCTTATTTCTACCCTTTTGGGCAGTGTCTCCAGAGAAGGGTGGCAAGAAGGCAGAACGAGTTCTCAGACTTTCTCCCTGCTTTGAGTACAGCAGGTTACACTGTCCCAGGTCACAGAACACCTCCATTTAGTTTTCTCCAAGACCTGCGTTCTCTTGCTGGGGGAATGTCTCCTCTTGCTGGAGCTTCAGATCCAATGATGCCCTCAATCACTGCCTGGGATCATCAAGTCATGACCAACATGATTTTGATCAGTGCTTAATCAACTGAAAATCTAAAATCTTGGAAATGAAAGATTTCCTCCACATGCTGTGCTTTTGCATAAATGTGAAAAGCTTCAAGAAACACAGCTAAGAAAGGATGGCTGCAGTACAGACAAAAATCTGCTCCCACAGATACATTATATATGTAGGGCTGTTGCTTTTTGAAATTACCTTCTCATGTCAGAATAGGAGACTTACAAGCCTTTCTTCATTTAAATATGTGTTGCTGCCACCAGATTTATAAATTATAACCTAGACCTCTGCCTGTCGATAACACCACTCCAACCAAAACATGAAGGTGACATACCATCCTCTGCATCTCTGCATAGAATGATAGCTTTGTTCATTAGTTTTAGGTCAAAGCTGGTATGGTCAGGAGCCTTGCTTCACTGGTCAGTCAGTACCTGCCAATAACTTAGAAGTAATTTGTGACTGGAAATAATGACAGTTTTTCTCCATCATGGATTCAGAGGAATTGCAGCATGGCAGTGCAAAGATGTTTCAGAGCAAATCACAGCATCACAAGCAGGTGCATGCCACAAACTCTGCCAGAGCCACAGTGCTATCACAACCACAAGCTCTTAGCAGTTCTTACACTTGAAGGCTTTTCAAGCATCCTATGCCAGTTTTGTGCTATAATTTATTTATGTTTTGTGGCTGTAATTATGAAGATCAACAACCTTTCCTTCATATAAATACAGACCCTTAAGCTGTTGTCCATTCCTACTAGCCTTACTTTTCTCAGGACCTAGGTATCAATTACACTTCTTTATTTTTAACCTGGAGACATCCCTAGCTTTTGTCCTTGTAACTGCTCTCTACAATTTGTTCTGTCCCCTCAGAAGTTTCCAGCCTACATACTATTTCACTAAACTCCCACCCCTCCTTGTAAATCAAGAACATTTTCAGAAGTCTTTCTTCCATGGTCTTGTGCCAACACACAACCTGAGAATTCCATGGTTTTTTTGGTTTCACAGCAAGTATTATCTCTTCACTCTGCCCTTACCAAACAAATTAGCAGTGCAAGAAAATCTTCATTTGTGCCTTTTGAGACAGGGTTCAGTACTGCTGACTGTACAAAGAGTGACTATCTGAACAGAAAAGCCATGAAAGAACAGGACAGAAGGAACCAACACATGCATTTAAAACCAGGGGAGCAATGAAATGGCCAATGGAGTTAAGAGTTAAGACTATTGTTACAGAATCCGACCAATATATTCAGCATTTGTTTCATGCATTCTTAAAAAAAAGTATTATTTTCTAATCAGCTGAGAAAACTCCACTAGCTGTTAAATAGTATGTTCACAAGGTCTTTTGCCTTGCAAGCTTAATAATGTTCCCTCCTCCTTGCAGCACTGAAATATGAAACCTGAGAAACTGCAGAATTTTATGTGCTACTCAATCACTTCAGAGACAGAAGCAAATGCATCTCCCCTTTGAACAAAGTTGTAATAACTAGAAGAAACTGTACAGAATTTAAAATTAACATCTGCAAGAGCAGGCCATTTTTATTATGTTAAATGTATGGGAACTGTTGGTTTTGGTTTTATTGTTGTCATAATTTTTTAAAGCAGGTTCCATGTAGGAGAATTCCTATTTCATTTCGAGGCATAGCTAATCCAAAAATTAAACTTAGGGGGCACAGCACGCCAGGGAAGATGGAACAGTAGCCTTGCTAAGACCACAGTTGCACAGAAGGAAAATGAGAAGATGGAGAAATGGGAAAATCACTGATGATTTCCATTAGCTTTCTCTTTCTCAGGGATAATCATAGAAGATAGTGGTGGAGATGGATACATTTTAAAAATCATGAATGTAAGGTGAAATGAGGCAGCAATCCACAGTTGCAGCACATAATAACACAAAACAAGGAAAACATAGGTATAATATAAATTCCAATGCAAACAGTGAAGATGGAAAATATTAAAACTAAATGGGACAGGATTACTAAATCATTAATATGCAGTAAAACTAGTTTTTCATGTCAGTTAAATGAAAGTTGAATTTCTGCAATTGCCACTCTGATTTTGTGTGTAAATTGATTAGCAGTAGCAATTGCTGCTTAAAAAAAACACAACCAGCTCTCCCCTCTTCCCCAAAAGATAAAAACAAACTAAAAAATCCAAAAAGGCAAATCTCAACAACCAAAACAAAAAACCCAAAGGTCACCCAATCTCCCATAGAAAACTGTTTTTGTATGTTCCCATAAAATGGTCAAGCTTTATGATTAGAAATACAGCCCTTACTTTTGATTATGAACTTTTCTCTTTCATAAAGTGCATAGAAGACACTTAAAGTCTTGGGAAGGAGAGAAAAAGAACAAAAGTATTGGTTGTTTCAGAGACCTTTGGATGTAGTGAAAAGATCTTGCAGTTCAGACACAGAAGAGTTTAGAGGTGAATGTTTTATTTGCTCCTGGAGATAGTCTGGATTGTTTAGGAGCACAAATTTATTACTGGCAGCAAGGATGCAGCTGATTTTCCATTACCTGGTATTACTGGGCAGTGGAAGGGTCACAAGCAAATAAAAGCTTTCCAGTGTGCCACATCTCAGGTGAGTTAACACCAACCTGAGCATGTGGAATTTCAAGTTTTGAAGATCAATAGCTTTGTGGCCTTGCCTAGACCTGCATCTCCACTTCCCTGCTTGTGGGCAATAATGAAACAATGCTTCATTATCTCCTAGGATGAAGAGCAGAGGCTCAGCTACAGAGCAGGAAGGGAGACCCATTTTATGAAGCTGGGAAGCCACACACAGAGAGCACAAGATGCAGCATGAATGACATTGTTTTCCTTTTCAGGCGACAAGTTCTTTCATAAAGAACATTTGCATCAGCCAGCAGTAATAAACTCCAAGGCTGGATGCATCACTGACACTGCCTTGCCCCCTTAAACAATGGCCACACTCCAGCTGCTCTGGGGAAAGCAGAACACATTTGGAGAAAGGCACAGGGGCCTTAAGCCCTGTGACAGAGCCTGTACACACAGCAGTACCTCCAAGGCTGCTGACAAGGGTTCAGGCAGCACAGAGAGCTCTGCCCCTAAACAGATCTAAGTAACAAGTCTGATGTTTCACAATTCCAACCTGCAAAAACATCTGTTGCTCACTCTGTACCTCCACGGGCTTAGAATTTAGAAAGGAAGTAAATGGACACCTATACAATTGAAATTCAATTGGACTAACACTGGTGTTAGTCTTGTATGTAACAGCAAAATATTTGTACATTAGAGTTTGTGCAAGTGAAATCCATCTTGCATCACAGCAGAGCTGTTTGAGCTGGTGGGCACAGATGCCAAGTTCACACAAGCACCAAAATGCACAGTTGCAGCAGAACAGACCCATGAACTCTGCAGGCAATATCTGCAAACAGTGAGGCTAATAACAAGTTTATCAGCAGTTGGAAAGAGCTTTTTGTCTGCATGCTAGTAGTTGTAAGATTTAATGATCAGGAGAAGATGCAGTAGCAGTGATGAACCCCTTGTTTGTGTGTTCTGGACTTTCTTTTGCACCATCAACCCTTATGGATCAAGGTCTGTACAGCTGTACCCTCCTGGTGCCCACTCTTGCACACATATCCCAAAGAAGTGACCCAAGATTAGTTCCCCATCAGGGTTAGTACCATACGACTCAGTAATAGATCAGCACTTTTATGAATATCTATATTTCAACCCTTAACATCATTCTTCAAAGTATGAGATCACCAATAAAATGAGAGAGATTTAATTTATTTTTTCACTAAGACTTTAGCCAGTGTTATCTAAATCTATGGTCAACATGCTCTTTTTTGTTCACCTGCAGTGCCACTCATTTCACATGTCCTACACAGCTAGAGCACATTGTGCTTCTACTGGTGTCTGTAACATTAAAAAAAGTATGGAACAAAATTCTACACATCCAGCCTTTACCTCTAGCAGAAAAAGCTTGCATTTGCCCCCACTGAAGTTCATCCACCTCACAGAGGGCAAACAGCAACAGCTCAGCAACTGTTCATGGCTAAGCAACAGTTCAGGATGAGATTTGTAGAAACCTTGACTCTCTGCCACCTCCCAGTTTGCTCAGCTTGATTTCTCTCATGTTTCAAATAAAAAAAGACATATGAAAACATAAAATATTCCACAATAAGTTTCACAGCAAAATATATCACTGGGCTTGAAATAAAACAACAACCAATGCAAACAGTTTGGTAAGATAAATAGAAATCGGATTACTCACAGCCCTAGCAGCCTTCCATCATCTTCTACACAGAGTGGTTCCCAATTAGAGCTACATATTTTACTAAACTTTGTTGTTTGTGTTAAAAATGAGCACAATAAAATAAAAGGTGGGGGGGGAGGGCTCAGAAATCTGTTTAGGATTAACCCCTACTTTTGGGGTTGTGGTTACAAAAAGTATTCCAACTCCCTGCTCACACTACTGGTCCCTGGAGAGCAAATGAGCTGTGTCATCTTTCTCACATGCAGGGCAAATTCACAACATCTGGCTAAGTAAAAAGATATTCCCCCACCAGAACCTCATCGTGCAAAGCAAAGCTCCTGCAATTAAGGTAATTTGTTTTACCTCATTACAGCTGTAGCTCAGCCCCACTGTTAGACCCCTTTCTTGTTTGTATTCTTTGTGTGGCTCTTTTTATACAATATAAATATAAATTTTTAATCAATGAGTGCAGCTACTTTTGAGAAGGGATTGGATCAGTTATGGAGAATAAGAGAAAGGTAAAACAAGCACAGAGGCTGAAAAATTGAAATTACATATCAAAGTATACCTTAGAAAGGCATCCTCAAGGTTGTAAAGCCAAGTACTTTAAAAGCTACAAAATACTAAAATTAAATTTGTTCATAGAACTTTTTTTGGGGTTCCCTTGTGGATCTATAGTATAATAAAATCCTAAAAAATGATCACATGCAATCAATTCTTCTGAACTCTCTCCATTTCATTGCATGAAATATACAAAGTTCACTTAACAAGAAGCTATTCAATATTTGGGGTTTTTTTGTGTGTTTTATATTTTCTTTTATTATTTTACTCAATACTTGGCCCATGCCTTGCACCCAGTATAACAGTATACTTTCACTGTAAGGACAGAAGTATTAATTTTTTCATGGTCTGTTTTATGCTGTGTATTACACTGGCATCCAGCTGTCCCACTGGCAAAGATGATTTTAACATGTTCCTGGAATGAACCAGACTGCAAATGCAAAAGTGGGTCAAAAATTGGTAAAGTAAAAAATACCCTATACTTCTTGGTGTCAGGTTTAAGAATGTACATACCCATTTTATTTATTTTTTCATTCTCTTTTCTCAGTGACTGTTTACATGTATTAAAACAGAAGGAAAGTAATAAGGACAGAAGCCCATTTAATAATCTGAATACTGAAAGGGAAGTTTCAAAGGAGCCAAGTATTATTGTTGCATAACTCTTACTTTGTGAACAGAGGAAGAAAGTTTAAATTCTAATTTAGGAAAACTAGTGCAAGCTCCTCTGGGGACATCACCATAACAGGGCAGTGTCCTTCAGTATTTTTATTACTCCTGTAACATTCTTAGTCATTCACACTCCAGCCTTTACTTCAGACCATATAAAGAAAGTTCAAATTACTGCGATGGTTTCCACAAACAAAATACATTTTCAAAAATAATGCATGATCGAGATAGATTGATGTGATGACTCTGTATGAACCCTGCAAGACTGTTTGCTTTCAGAGTCTCCCAATAGAGCAGTTGCTCGATTCCCACAAACTATTCAAAGTAAGAGGTTCCACTTTTGTTTTTATCATTGCTGCCTTACTCAATTCTACCTGAGCTTCTAGTTTCTTTATTCTTTTCTTAAAGCCAGTTTCTGGTATGAGACTGTAGCCAATACATCAATCACAAGTTCCCTGTTCCAGCTTCCTTTGGAATAAATGTCACTGGAAGCTCCAGCCTCATGTGATCAGCTCAGGTCAGCACTGCATTATACACTGCAGCCTGTACATTTCAGTTCAGCCAAACTATTTAAGACTTGTGTTTGACAGAGCCCTCGATAAATGGGTCTCTTCTAGAAGCAGCACAGTGAAAATCAGAGCACCAGCTGAACATAAAAATTGCTGGTAAGGTAGGAGATTGTAGAGGTTTCTGGGGATATTTTCCAAATGAAATATTTTCATGTCCTCTATGAACCTGGCTCACCTCCCTATCACTGAACATAAAGACTGGCTTTAGTCATCAGTAACTTATGTGGTTTTATATTGATCCAAAATCAGTGGCCTGGAGCTTTTCCTGAAAGATCATTTAAGTACTACAACTATGTTTTCATCTCTGCCTTTAGTCTTGGTTCATCTCAGACAGACAGTAACAGCTTTCAGGAAAATCTCTTTTGGGTAATGGTGAAAAGAGGAAATAACCTCTGCTATCCAGGATAAAATCATCAAATCATAGAAGCTTTTAGATTGAAAAAGATCTTTAAGATGACCAAGTTCAACCATTAACCCAATATTGCCAAGTCCACTTGCCACTAACTCATGTCTCTAAGTGCCACATCTACATTTTTAAGTATTTAAAAAACACTTTCAGTGTATTGTGCTGGAAGGGACAGTGCCTCAGCAACTTCTCAAAGCAGCCTTTTTGAATGCTTGATAAACCTTTCCATGGAGAAAGTTTTCCTAATATCCATTCTAAACCTCCCCTGATTCAACTCAAGGCCATTTCCTCTTGTCTTGCCACTTCTTACCTGGGGAAGAGGCTGATCCCCCCTGGCTACAACCTTCTTTCTGGTAGTTGTAGAGAGCTCTAAGATCCTCCACTTCCATGTAACCCCACAGGAATTACAGTTGATCTTAATTTGTGCACTTTAAATTTAATGAGTTAGGTGCGTAAAATGCAAAGTTGAACAATTTTGAATACACTGGTTTATTAACAGAGAAAAGCCAGTAGAAGTCCAATAAGGGCCATAACAACTTATTGTTTTAAATATCGAGTTACAACATTTGCATCCATCATGAATTACATATCTGGGTTCAAATACTTGTAAGGAGATAAGATAAAGCTTGTGCATAGGATTTAAAGAAAACCATTTTCAGCTTCCAGGCTATGGGAACTAAAGCAGCAAGGAAAATTCTCTGCCTTTCAGTACAACTTGTTATACAATTAATGTGATCTAGGAACAGAGTATTTACAGGGTAATTTGCAATATGTAAACTGTTAAGCACAAAATGGCACTCTTTAAGTCATTAAACACAATTCACCTTCATTACAGGCACAGTTGGGATTCAGGGATTTCTGGTTTTTTAAGTGTGAGCAGGAAAAAAAGGTTGCCAGGAAGATGACTTCTGTAGAATTTAATCAGATTTAATACCAAGTATAAGTGATCAAAATTATGTTTGATCAACACAACTCACAAAATATTTCTTTTCAACAAGACTCTGATATTGAGCTTATTAATGCACTCAGGAATTCACCTTGAATGTGTAACTCTAGGAGCACAAAGCAGTTAATGTGATCACAGTCAAATTGCAATTAGGTTTCATCAAGACTGATATAATGGTATTTTCCTTCATGCTAGATAAACTGTTAGTTAAGGGACTATATCATTGTTTCACATGCTTTCTGGTTTTAATAATCATACAGACTTGAAAAAGCCCAATAGTGGCTGCTTTTTAGCATGTTTTAATCATCCCAAGTAGTTATCCATAAACTGAAGTCTAGGACTACATACAGATTTAACTGTTTCACTGAGTGGTTTTAAAAATTCAAATTCAGTTTTTCTTCCTGTGATTTATACATCTGCAAGGGCAACTAACATTTTCCTAATGATGCTGGACCTAATTAAGAATAAATTCCTCATGTGAAATTCATGCTGATTTCTACCAGTAGAAAGTTTGGGTGCAAGTACCAAACACTACATTATTGTCTGTAACTTTGAAAAATGGATGGGCCAATGGGCAGGTTCATTCTTGTGTGCAGTTTCCAAGAGCTCTCCCAAATTAGATAGATGCAGCCTGTGCATGTGATTTCCCATCTGTGTTCACAATCTAAAGAATAAATTCAACACCACCATTGCTTTTTACAAGCAGGAACAACCCCAGTGCCAGTACTTATGTAGAAGGCAGTAGGCCTGAGTCTTACTCATGTGGATGACAAGAAGAAACAAGGAAAGTGTTTTTGACTAAAGGAAACCCTCAGAAACCAGGTCAAGTCAGTCTTCTATAAGAACTCAAGATCCTTTCACGCTGAAGTGTAAAAGGTATTATGAGAAAGTAGAATTTTCCTTTCCTGAGAGATGTGAAGTTGGATTCACCATTGCCCTACATTCTTACTTAGAGCAGATCTCATCTAGTGAACCTACAGCAGACAACTCAGACTCAACAAACATCACAAGACAAAAATTACTTGCAAAAAGAGAGAAGTGACTACTGCCAGGGATTTTGAGTAAGAGAAAGAAATATCTAATTTCCCAGCATCCAACTGAAATACAATTCTTAGAACCTGGACTTTAAGAAATAACAGTAGGTATTTCAATACCTTCCTTGATTATTGTTTAATTTTAGTTGAACTAATGTATCATGAGATGGTATTTCTTAGACTGCATGATTATGGTAAGAGAACTTAAAAATATTCTAGCTCATAGAGATATTCACCTCTTTAACATTTTTGTTTGATGTGTCAAAAATTAATAGAATGGCCCAGATTTTTTTGGAGTTCCATATAAATTAAAATCACAGAAACACAGGACAGAAGGGAGCTGAAGAGAGCACTTAGTCAAACTCCCTGCATAAAGGAAGAATCAAGAACACTTAAATTATCCTTACCATATTTAAAATGTTCTTACAATGGTTAAGGACTTTACCAGAATGTTTCTGTGTAAACCACTGCAATTTCTGAACACACAGGATTCAGAAGTTAAGTGCATTTATTTTTGATATCATTGTAGGCCACTGAGTATAAATTATCACAAATTAAAAATATCTGGGTTGTACTTGAAAGTTCCATTTTTCCTGTAAATCTTTTACTTTCTAGGAAAAGCACTGTTTATTCAAACTTGCTCATATGCTCTGCCTCATAGACATCTTATAATTTTTCTATATGCAAACATCTTCTGTAGTGTGATGTCCAAAATTATTTACCAGTTAAAGCCTCAGCCATACTTATCACAGTGATAGATACCTCTTCTTTCTAGTGTGACATTTCTGTTAGTACACCCCAAAACAAATTCTTTTTTTCTTTTGCAACACCATCCCACTCCCTGCTTATAACTTGACAGTAACTCCTAGAATATATTCTGAACTCTGTAACTGCTCTGTTTCTGACTGCACCTATTGATTTTACTCTTGTTTACACCAAGCCATTTCCTCAATTTACCACCATGTTTTTGAATTACACTTTAGTCTCACAAAGTGCTTGCAGTCAAACCCTTGTGTTGTGGTGTCACCCCCAAGTGATGTAACTCTATTCTGTATTTCATTGTACAAGATACCAGTAAAAATAATATAAGAACTGAGTGTAGAACTGGTCCCTAAAGATATCCACTTGGAATTTCCTAGCATTTGAGAGAATTTTTTAACAAGCTGTGCATTCCCATTACAGTCATCACATCAGGACTGCCCTTTTCCAATACCCCTTGAGAAAGCAATGTTAGAAAATACCAGATTCTTTATGAAAGATATAACCTATCTACCATTTTCCTCTGAATCCCTTATCACAATCTGATAAAGAAGGGAATTGAATGGCAATGATGTGATTTATTTCCCATGGATATATCCGCCTATATTTTAATACAACTATTGTCTTCCATGAGGAAAACAGTTCCTTCTAAATAGATAATTCTAGAATATTTGTGGAGATTGATCTGTCTATATCACTCATATTTTTGTTTTCCCATTTTTTATTTTTAAAAAGAGGATTCCATGTTTATTCTTTACCAGTTTCCCACAAGCTCACCAGACTACTCAGAGGTTATTTTGGTTAATTTCCTTAAGTACTCTAAAATGAACATCCTCTGGTCTTGAAGCCAAATCCCACACAAAATATTGATTACAAGAGTGTCTTCAATTTTCTTGCCTGGTTCTCTCTGGTCCTGTAGAAATTCACAGTGCAAATAAATATGAAATGGCAAATTATTCAATACCTATATAATGATATAAATTTACACTAGTGACTTGAGTGAGGTGATGTACTGGCTCATGAAGGAAATTACTCTTCAATTCCTATTTTAGTGGTACAACACCACTTGTCTGTGGCTGAGAGACACTTAAAAGAAAGGTAAACTAGAAGTCAGGTGTAGATAGTGTAGAATGAAAAATTGTAGATTGTTGCTGCTTTTGCACTGCAGTGAGAGCACAACAGAAAATTTAAAACATTACTGGTTTCAAGTCCAGTTACTTATCTACTACTAATAAAATAATTTCAGCTGATGCATCTGCCCTAGAATCCCTTAACATGCTTGTGTACTGCAACCACACTTTTTCCTCTCTTTGAAACCAATTTTGTCCTCTGTGGTCCTCCTGTCCCCACCTAGAGCCACAGGGAGTATACCCATTGACTGAACATGGAATGTAGAAAAGGTGGAAAATTTTTCATGCAGCAATTGTAAGGAATCATTTTTTTAACAGCAAGCTAGAAACTTCATTAAAGACTAAGGAACAGAGTTTCTTTTCCATTCCTACTTGAAAAAAATCCCCATGGAAATTTCTGGACTTCTAGTTAAAAGGAAAATTATTTTAACTCCTCATAGTTATTCTCCTGGATATACATCCTTGATAACTAAAAGTTTGGTCTGAATATTAAAATGTTTCTAAGTGTTACAATGTTCCTTTATTAAAAGACAGTCAAAGTGCCAGAATTTCTTTGCCCAGTGAGTAAAGTGTGCACAGGTAAGAAGTGGAGAGTTTTGTACAAAAAGATTTCTAGATAGTAGAGAGGAAGGGGGAGAAAAGACAGGGATAATAAGAAGATGGACTGACACTGCATTGTGCAAACTGAAAACTCTCCCCTTCTTCATTTCAAAATCAACCCAAAGTAAAATCAAAATTCAGGAAAAAGAAACATGGCCAGAAGTGTTTACTAGAATTTTTAGTACTTTCCCCCCAAAATTTATCTGTTCACTTTTTGCATACCTGATTCAAAAATCTCTTCTTATACTGTAATACAGTATATGCTGAAATGTAGGTCCATACGTAGGGCCTAGTGACACCAATAAAGCTGTAATTCCTGTGGAATTACAGTCATCTTACGTAGACAACGAAATTAGGGTTGTTTTTAGAAAGCAACCAGAAACTGTAAGCATAAAGTGGGTCTTGGTCACATATTCCATGAAGTTATGAATGGTATGTCCTTGCTTTCAGTCCCATACTCCTCTATGATTTGCCATAAAATAGCAAGTTTGATAAACCTAGAAGTGGATATATTTCAGAGGGAAAAAAAGTTATATAAATATAATTCTCTAAGGAAAGTTGGAATCCTAGGACTACAGAAAGGGATATCAGCATTAGGAGTCATTTCAAGAGCTAAAGTCACAGTATCACAGATATTGTAGACACTACAGACTTTATAAATTATTATAATTTCAAAAACCTCTAAATATTTCATAAACTAAATTGTATAATCTGGCCAACATTTACTGTAAACCAAATAAGTAACTAAGCTGCCCATTAATTCAGAGAGCAGAGTGTGATAATAAAACTGCTCTTAAAAATGGGAGTCGTTGTGAATGACTGCTTTTAACATTTTAATAAGCATCATTAACTTCATATGAAAGGTTTATAAACATTTACTTTGCAAAATTTCTCTACTAGCAATAGGATAGATTTCATTGCTTGTTCTTACAGAGGTTCCTTTCTTAAATCATGAACTGAAAGTAGGCAATGTGCAGCCCAAACTTCACTGCAAACCTTCAGACCGTATAAAATATTATAAACCTTCTCCCATTCCTGAGATCTAGTTCCAACACATGCCATAAGATGGTCACTTATATTCCACAGAGCTCACTTTCCTTTGGATATTTTCCTTCTTTGTCTGTTGCACTTCAGGCAAAACCTTCCTTCTCCCCATATTTAATGGAATAAACCTATTAGCAGTCAATCATTAATTCCTAGGGGCTCAATTCAGCACAGAAAAAATTACCTCCACAGTTGTCTGCTATGAGATCTCCTGATGGCAGTGCAGATGAAGAGTCTGATCAAAATAGCTTATGTGGAAGTAATAAAAGGAAGACATTGCAGTTACATGGCACTTTCTGACTTAAGAATCTTCACATATTAATTAGTGAAACTTCACAACACTACGTGAAGCAGGTAAAGACTATGAATGCTTCAGGAAAGGATAACCAAGGTATAATGAGCTGAAAAGTACTTCCAAGGGAGAACAGTAAATGTTGCTGGATTAAAGTTGCTCAGGAAGTCACTCTATGCAGTTTCTCACACAGCACTGCACTTCTGCAGGTAGAAGTTTTAACCACACACAATTCTCTTTTTTTTCCCTCTGTGATGGAGCCGAGTTCTTCACTGCTCTTTGCTGTGCCCCTTTGTCACCCATGCCCAGGTGAGGGTGGGAGCAATGTCACCAAGTGTGCTTGGCACAGGAGTCTGTATATCATATACTCAGCATTTCCTGACGAGTGTTATGGAAACAGGAAATTCCAAAGAACACTGGGTGCTTTGTGTGCTGTACTGCACTGAAAACAACTAACACAACTAAGTTTACTGTCAGAGAATTTCTAATGAAGTCATTGCTCTTATTTGTTCCTTACAGCATGGTCTGTTTACTGCTGGGGAGGCATTTTATCTGCTAATTAAAATTTGGCCAGGAGTGCATTTTTGCTGGTAGTGAGGACATGATCCTATAAGAAATGTAAGAAATACTGGCAAAAGCCTTACTGCAGACAAATATCAAATTAAAGGCACTTTTGTTGGTATAACTTATTTGCTCACAGCACCCAGTATCAACTATTCTGTCAAACCCTTTTTTTTTTAAGCCTGGTTTCTAAGGAAAAGAATAATGAAATCATGCTACCAGTCTGTCTGTCAGCCCTGACCCTAATGATCTTGAACATGCCAGCCAATTTCAGCCACATCTGACAATGCCTTCAGGACACAGGTCTCAAAAATCTTCCTCTCCTAGGAGCTTAATGAAAATGAGGTGTTGGTAGAGGAGAGAAAATGGCTGTATTATTCCTTTCTGTGAGGAGAGGACACGGAGAAAGGGGGAGAAAGAGCAGAAAGGAGCAGAAAGGAGCCTTTCTTTATTCAGCTGGCAGCAGTGCGTGTTGTGTGCACTGCCTGAGCAGCACAAACATCCCAGCTCCAGGGCTGCAGAGCAAAGGCAGAATGGAAATACAGGGAGGGCAGGGACAGGGAGGGAGGGCAGGGACAGGGAGGGAGGGGCACACAGCTGCAGGGAGCAGAGCAAAAAACCTGTGACAGTGCAATAGGGGATGATTTTAGGAGCAAGAGATGGAGGTGGGGTATGGACAGGGATTCAGGAAATGGTGGGGAAGGGGGCAGACTGTGAGCATCTTTGGGAGAGGGGAGGAAATGGGGCACTGGGTTTGTGGGGGAGACCTGCAGGTATTGTAGGCAGGGCTGCCATGGGCTGGCTTACTGAGTGGAGGAGATGTAGGTTAATTAAGCCTGCTGCTTCTGGAATCATTTATTAAATTACCTGCAGCTTCTGCACTAGAAAGGTTGGCTGCTATGTGCCTGATAGCATATTGTTTAGGACAGGCCTTACACAGGAGTGGCTTTCAAATACAAGAGGGGCATTAAAAGGACTGTGCTTTTTCCTTTTTTCATGGTGGGCAAATAGGCAATGAGTCAGTTCAGCTAAGGGGAATGATGTAGTGATTGATCTAAGTGTCAGGTTTGAAATCACTGCTGTAGACTCCTTGAAGTTACAAGGTCATCTCAGCCCTTCATCGTTCCAAGGAAGAAAAATTAAGTGCCATGCAGTTACCACATCTGGTCTTGGCCTTTAAAAATGAAAGCCTATTTGTTCTACACAGATTTGAAAGAATCTGAGGAACCTGCTCACATTTTCACACCCCCTAGTGCTATGTAGCAACATGCACAACACAGATTTGTGTGTTTATCTACATCCAGCTGATAAGGTGTATTACAGATAGATTATATATATACATATATATATTTATTACAAAAAGATCTATAATACAGATTAAAATATGAATGAGCATACATTTTGCACTGAAAAATGAGAGAACACTATTAATAGCAGTGCTAAGTATCATTCTGTGTGAACAGATTTTTAGATGACTGACAATTCACCTCTGCTATGGTACACATTAAATTATTCTCTTTTCTTACTTTACTTGAGTAACAGTATAATTCTCCAGTCAAATATCGAAAGAAATTAATTTATTACAATCTCTGTGCCACAACGACAATCATAGACATTCAGCAGAAGGAAACATCCTCACAGGGAGTTTTATTAGAATTTCAACCAGACCCACATATTTGGGTGTTCATGAAATATCATGTTCAGGAGAATATCTTGACTGAAAACACCCAAACATCAGCTCTGAAAGACTGAAAGCACTTTTCATCAGCTCTGCACTGACTCTGTGCAGCTGAGCTGCACACTGGCCAAACATGGAATTGAAACAAGGCTCTTACTACCCAAGGTTACCACGGCACTGTCCTTTCTTGCTTCTTGTTTGTACAGTACACAGGGTACAGTGGGGTCCTCCTCCATGGCTGAGACTACAATGTACTGCAGAAACTGTACCTGCACTACAGTACTGATAATAAACACTTCTGGAACTGTCAGTGCATAAACTTGCCATCCCAGACGTACATTCACTATTGTCAGATTCTCAGTTTTAGAGAAGGAGGTCAGATTCAACCATTTCACACTGAAAACTAATGAAAAAGAAACAACCCCAAGTGGAAAAATTAATTTCATGCCACTTTTAAAATAAACTTAACAGAACAGAGAGAAAGCCAGGTAATAGCTACTTGTGTTTTCTGTAAGCTACTTTGACAAGAAATCAAATCAAGTCAGGGAAGCATGTTTCTCCAATATTGAGAATGTAGCTATAATAACTGTTACATTAGCTAACACAAATTGAGAAAGCCTCCAAATCTGTGACTTGTCTCCACATGTCAAAAGGAGCATCTGGTCCTGCGATTTGCTGAGAATGAAAAATACAGCTTAGTGCAGGGAGAGGGCTGTAAGTGACTTCTGAACAAAGGACACAGCTATCTGAGTGCAGAAGGTGTCTGGTTTAAGTTCAGTTTAATCTTTGCACTTTTGCCTTCTTTGTTTGAATGTATCCCTTCAGATGGGGAAGGTGAAAAAAAGTCTAAATGAAAGGAGCATCAGGTACTGTTGAAACTCATTTAAAGTGGAATCTGCAATAGGCAGGGACTTAGTTTGCTGACAGAATTATAGCATCTGAGGGGCCTGGAGAAAGGGGTCTTAGCAAAAATGTGTGTGCTTTCGATCACAGATAAGCCTTGACTTTTTTTCTTACATGGTCTGTGCTCTGTACGAAGTCATTGCTCCTGGAAGAGATAAACTAATAATAATGAGTTGGGCAAGGCACAGAACAGACAAGGAATGTGCAAACTACTCACACAGAGCCCTGCAGGGAACCTGTGCTCTCTTCTGAGCCAAAGCTGGCCTGATCTTCCCAGCTCTGTCTTAAGGGGATGGGTGACATGAAAACTTTCACACAGTTTTACTCTTGAATAGAGTAAATGTACTTCAATGTATTGCCAGTTTGTCCACAGTTTACTTATTGTCTCTGGATTTTAAAACTCACCTTGAACCATCTGTACATATTCTTCCCATTTTTATATTACTTAAACCCCACATTTAAATATTGACCTATAATTTCTTTGACTTTACAGAACTCCCATGAATAATGGTTATTGATCACATCCTCTTTTCCCCATTTATCTGCAATACACCTTCTCACCTTCCTATTTCAGACCACTGAGGTAGTTCTCATGTAAAACTTTCCTCTTTGCTTCAACCAAGGACTGGCTGACCCTATTCATTTTTCCTTTCTCTTCCCTCTAGCTTGCAAAAATCCTGCTTGCTTGCATTTTTGCTCTTTGAAAATTTATTTTTCTTTTTTTGTCCTTGACTCAAATTTTCTCTTGAGATGTTTTTCTACTTCTGCAAAGCTGAACTGTGATGGGACCAGGTCTGCTGAGGCAGTTTTATTCACTCATTCATTTTTTGAAGGAATGAGATCTCTGTCCCTTACAAAGTTGGTGGAATAAAAGGCAAAAATCAAGGGACATGTAGAGAAACCCCATATGGAATATGAAGGAGGAATTCACCTTTCAAGGAAAAGAAGTCTGGAGTGTGTCTGCTAAGAAGCCAGGGTATGTGGAAAGCCCCAGAAAGATGGATGTGGTTGGTTTCTTCAGTAAAGAACACCTTCAGTTTTACAAACATGGACTCTCCTCATGCTATTTTCTAAGAGGGGAAAATTTGAAAAAAATGTGACAAGGTATGTGCTTACAAATTTTCAAAATCCTCAGCATACCACACAACTCCCTATTCCTGCATTTTCCAGCATATCCAATCTCCTCTAATGTCATATGTTTTTGACTCAAGGCTAAACTCCAAATAAAATAAATGTATGCATTCTTTTTCTGCTGCCCTCGTCTGGTTATCTGTCCCTTTTCACAGGCTCTTGGAGGTCAGGCATTGAGACTTCAAAGTTTAGCTGCAGCCTAGCTTGTGATAAGCATTTATTCCTTGCAGTACTGAAGTGCTTTGAGACTGAGATTTGGAACATGCCAGAAACCCTTCAGTGATTTGTATGTTTCACTAGACTTTATTCCCAATATCCACAATCCTAAACATGCAATTATTTTTATTGAAAGTGTGTCCGCATTGTTTATCCATGTCATAATTCCTACTAATTTCAAGTAAGAGACTATAACATAAAAGGGAAGAGAAAAGAACGCACATCAGATCTGAGCTGGTGTAAATAACTATTGATTTACTGAAGCTTTACTGGAGCTGACAAAGCCAGGCTAGTTTACTTCACATGGGGATCTAGACCAAAACTCTCCAGTGAATTCTCCAGCTGAGTGGTACTGAAATCCAAGTGTTTCTGGATGTGCTTTGATATGGACAGGGAAATATTTTATATGCAGTGAAGATATCATAACTTGAGCAAAATCACACCTAATGCTTTTGGAGTTTAGATGTGAAACCACTTTGTGGCCTCATTTAGGTAGATTTATTTCACTGCTGGCTCCCTTCCTGCACATTCAGTCTAATACTATAAAAATCCAACCTGTCTTATGGAAAAAGTTGGTGTCCTCCAAAAATACCTGAAAAGAAATAAAATTAAAAAGTTCTCCCCTCCTCCTAAAGAAAATAGAAAATGGAGCCTATTTTAAAAAGATTGTTTTTTATTCAGTTCTACTCACTGTTTTTACAGCATCCTTTGTGAATAGTATATTTTATAACAGATGGCTGTTAGCCTGTGTCAGTTTTAAAGAGAAAAGGATAGTGCACTCTAACCTCCAGTAACCTCTCTATTCAGAGAAATAAGACAAATGGAAGCAGAAAAATTCAATGGAGTGATGCACATTTTAGATATGCATTACTTTGTCTATACACTGATTACCTTGAACCAGGGCAATTACCCTGCATCTAAGGCACTGTGAGTAGTTGTTATCCTTACACCAGAATGTTATTAATCAGTCAACATAATTTAGAAATAAGTTTGTTTTAATATAGTCCCTTCTTTTTGATACTGCCTGGACAAGCAGCTTCTCACCCAAACAAGTTACTCTTGAGAAAGCAGTGTGACCTCTCCAAAAAAATGTGCCATAAGCCAGGTCCTTCCAGGATGCCACAGGATGCTACAGGTGCTGCACAAAGTGCTCTTCTGGCTGGGGACAGCTGGCCAGAGAATGGGAATCCAGTACTGAAAAGCATCCCAGTGAGACCTGAGAGAGAGTATTGGTCCTCACCTCAGGTATACTTCAGCCCCATGTTCATCACTGCAATTATGCATAGGAATGAGGTGAAGGTGAAATTAAGGTGAAATGTCTCTCATCTTGAAGCCAGCATCAGTTTTGCCATTCCTTGAGTAAGCACGATGTTTCATCATAAAGCAATTACTGAAATAATTTTCTGAGTACTTGCCTTTTTTGGGAAATGCAAACTGCATTTTTAGTGGGTTTTTTTGTTGTTGTTGTTTGGTTGTTTTTTTTTTAATTCCCAATAGGAGATCTATTTCTACAGCCTCAGATTCATGATACTGCTTTTCTCATTTTCTGGAGAGTTCACATTTATCTGGAACGTAGAGACTAATGAGAAACATCTGAGAAATGCTGCTTTCTTATCACAGTAGAGCCAAAAAACCTTAAACAAAATAATCTAGCTCCTTTTTTGGGTATGGAGTGCCCTCTTTTATAGGAACTGTTTCCCATTTTATGTGTTGAATGGAGCCAGTCAAAAAATCCAAACAGATAATCCATTTGATAATTTGAGAGAGACCTAGTAACTACTCTTTAAATATGCAAGTAAAAAGCAAATGGATTTCATATGAGTAGTCACTGTAGACTCCTCATTGTCAAAACAAAAAAATTTGATTCAATATATAAAATTATGGAAGTAAAAGAAAATAAGAAAAATTCTGTTTCCAGTATTTCTCCCTCACAATTTCCAGCCCACATATTCCTGTTATCTCAGATCAATTCCTTTATCTTTAAATTCAAATAAAGAACATTATGCTGTTCCCATATTATTATGCTGCCCATATTTTTATTTTTAAACCTGAAGTTCCATTTGAGCACATGTTAAAATCATCTCCTCGATCAAGATGACCCAACAAGATCTTTCATGCTGCACCCAGAGGATGGGCAGACCTGCAGAGGCTTGGCAAACATTTTGGGATGTGTGGTGGGGCTGGAACCCCACCTGCCCTGCACAGTGTGGCTGGCACAGTGGGGTCTCACAGAGGCTCCCTGGTCCCAGCCCCTGGCAGGGACTGGGCTCCCCATGGCTTCCCACTCATTCCCTTTTGCCCCTGACATGGCCACTGTAAAACCAGTGGGGTCTGCACTCAGAATCTTTTCCAAATAAGTTTTGAGACATTTGCTTCCATTATTCCAATTTAAAACTCTGTATTTTTGTATGGCATTCTTTTGGGAACAAAAAGCTACTTCTGTACTTAAACTGGTTAATGCTGAAACCAGATGAATTTGGAAAAAATCAATGAGGTGTGCTCTGTAGCTTTCAGTGCAAAACCAGTGAAATTCCTGAGTTCAGTGAAGATTGTGCCTAGCCTACAAAACTTGTCTCCTGCTAACCGCTCTTTACAAAATGAACAAGGGCTGCTCTTTAGAAAAAGAGCAGACTTTTCTTAACTTTAGAAATTATCCAATATTTTGAAATAATTTATAATTTTGCTACACTTATTATTAAAATCTCATATTTATAACCACCAATCTTTTCCCCTCACAAGGGATTCGAATTATTCTGTCCCACATGTTACGCACACACATATATATATATTTATATGCATGAACCTAGAAGGATTCCTTTTGAGCATGGTCTGGGGCCATTGCTGTGCATACAGCACTTGACTGAAATCAATCAGAGGCTGTGCGATTCTCAATTTTTCAGCAACTGTATTTAATTTCTCTGGAAAACAATGAATATTTTAATTTTATATCTTCTACTCTCTGCAGCCATTGATTTGTCAGTAGAATGGAAGGAAAAACACTATCAGGATCTGGCAGCAGAACTGCAGTGGTGATGAAAGGTTGCCCTGCTTTTACTCTTTATTACACCACTGACTACATTTCCAATGATGATTTGTCTACACTATCATTTTTATTAGTTTTGGTGCAAAACAAAAAATATTCTTCTCAGGTCATAGCTAGAATGGAGAAAATAAGTAGTCCTTTCATATCTATCAAGGAGTTTCCATAATAAAAATAGCTGAGGAGGAAAATCTTGCCAATTTAATTTCTATTTAATTTCTTCCCTGGCTATACAACACTTAAAATATAAATGATAGCCAAGGTTATGGATAAATTAAGCAAGCTGGAAAAAGGAGATGGAGAACAAAAGCAACTTTTCACCATGTTCTTATCAAGATGTTTTGTGCATAAAGATTGTGACTATACCATAAAACTTGATCAATTTTCAATTATAAAAACCTCACATATTCCAAAACACTCTGTGACAGAACATTGCTTATGTATATTTTTCATACAACAGTAGCAAGAGAAAGATTTGGAAAATCATTCATAGTTGTTGCAAGCAGTCTATGTCCATAGGGATCAGTAATAGTCTCCCTGCCTGGAGCTTGAGCCATTGCTCTTTATTTAACCCTGCATCTTTTCCAAATCAGAGTCTCTTACTGAGTATATGAGGAATGTAACAAAAATATGGGTTTTGGATTGATTTGTAGACTAAAATTTCTTCCAACTCTGAAAAGGTCCTCATTTCATACTATATTTATGGACTTTTGGGGAGTGGGCAGGGTCATTGTGCTCAGTATGAGAAGGAGGAAAGAGGGAAAAGCCCCACTCCACACAGAGGTGTTAACAGAGCTTGACACTCTGGGTCTGTTGCCTGGGCATTTACTGATGCTGTGAAACAAAAACATACAGATTTAAGGTCTAATAACGTAGATATAGCACCCAGAACTGTCAGGATGAACTCATTGGAAATTTTACTCATGAGAGCAATCCCAGAGAAGGCAATGAACCTGCTCAGAGGAGTAAAGCAACCACAGCACTGTTGCTGGGCTCAGACCTGTGCTAGATTCCCATCTAGAATAGCTGATAGGACAAAGGCACACGTGCTCAGCAACAACTGATAGTGCTTAATGAAGACCATGTGTATTAATAGGCCTGAGCACAGGAAATGAGAGATTTCCCCCTGCTCTTCTAATGATGTCTAAGAGCAAGTTCTCTGTAAAGAAATATTTCTTTAGGAAATAGCTGACTGACTGGAATCCTTAAGAAAAAAAAAAGAGACAGATTTCCATTACTTTTTTTCTTGGATTAGAGTTAGCCTTGGTTTATACTGCCTTCCCAGATTTCTTAATATTGTTTTCCAGACATTCCCACGGTGCTAATGTCAGACCAATATCTAATAACTTTTTCCTGAAGGCTGATATTCTAACACAATATCTTTCAGCTCAGAGTGCATAAGCCAATTATGTTACTCTCCCAGCCAACACTCAGGACACACAGAAAAGCCTTCCTGCTTCTGATTAGTAGCAGATATGGTTTTGTTATGGATTGAGACAAAAGTTTCCAAGTGCTAACAAGTTTTCATGACATGTTACTGATGTTTATGTTTAAGCTACACAGCCTGATCCATGCAATTAGTTTATAATGTAAATTCTTGAGCAGCCCAGGTTTAGTAGTACAGAAAAATACATTTGTTGTTATTCATAGTTAATTATTGAACAGAAGTTGGAATGTTTAATCTTGTACAACTGCCTATTATCACAAATAAAACTTCAAGTGTAGTCATAATTTTTTACAGTTATTATTTTATTGCTCTATCAACATAACCTGATTTTCTTGAGATGTGTGACTGTACTACCAGGAAATAGATATAATTATATAAGGAAAAAAACTCAGCAAATTATTCCCAACAGTTTATTTATTAGACAACACACCAAATTTCACTAGCAAATAAGACAACTTATATTTGTTAAACAAGATGTGCACAGTATTTATAATGCCACTACATATGCAATTTTAACATACCTGCTAATAAAGAGATCTTGAGGGAATCCAAAAGCCTGTATAGCCCATTTTCACATGCAAAGTGCCATCTATCTTGGAATACTACTAGCTGCATTAAGATACTCTTATACTTGTCTGCCTTTCACACCAGATTAACCAAGATTTGTCTCAAAATATTTCTAAGGGGTCCAAAAATTTCATATATGATCCCAGCCTAAATCAGGAGTAATGTGGCTTTGGTCTTCAGATTGTTTTTATGGCTCTTTATGCTTTACATGTTTAATACATTTTGAATAGCATGAGGCAATTTCTGTGAAAAATGCTATCTTTTCACAGGACTTTTCATAGACCCAATTGCTCCTTAAAGAAGATGTTTTATGCTATCTTCAGGGGCTAGAATAGATATAAACTGTATATAGCAAAATGATGGAATGCAATTAATTTTAAAATCTGTTAGAAAACTACCAACTGTCACAAAGAAAAGCTAAATCAAACAAGGTAATCTTCAATTTTCTGTTGCCAGCCTTTAGAAAAGCACCTTTGAGTCTACTCCATTGAAGTATTTGGCCATGCCAGCCTCAGTCTATATTGTTATGCAAAGTTCCTAAAAGCACTTGGCTGATGAGATTGTGATGCTGCCCCAAATAAGTGGCTTCTCATAAGTGTTACAGTTCTTAATCTGATTTTTCTTCCCTGCATTAAAAGGAGTATCCAGCCCTTTCTCAGTACCTTATCCTCTACAGTAGCTCCAGATCTGGCCAGGGAAGATACCAAGTTTTTTTCATGAAAGTGAACCTTCAGAAGCATGAAGATTTGTCTTTTTCTGGACAAATCAGAATCATTTACTTAGTAGTCTCAAATAAAAATGGCTTGTTGAAATATTTTTTAGGAAACTGTTGTCTTTGAGAAAACAAAGAATTTTGTCCAAACTTCTGAACAGGGGTCGTTTATGGAATTAACTGGAGGACCTCTGCATTTTTAGGATGTTTATGCTACTAATAGGAGAATCTCTGGATTTTTAGGGTGTTGCTGCCAGATAGGACCAGCTGCTGTTGAATTGTTCACCAACAATCCTAAAAAAATTTCTTCAGAAAGATTTACCAAATATGTTCCAAGACTTTGAGACCTGTTCCTGAAAATGAGCAAGGCTGGAATAAATAAATCCCCAGTTTTCATGGGGTGACCTTGTAGCCTGTCCTCAAATCTCTAGAAGACTTTAAAAAGCATAAAAATGATACAATAATGTTTCAAAATGATCAGAGAAGATAATAGCTCAAAATATAGACAATTTTAAATTAAGGTTCAAAAATAATGTGTTTTCAGGTTTCCTTGCAATTCAGTTACAACAAATCTTTTAATATTTTAATGTGCAATTGTATTCTGGACTCCTAAAAAAAGATTTTATGAGGCTGAGATGGCTTTATGTGACTTTTATTTCTTATTGCTCCTGCACAGGACACACCTCTGTGGTTATCTTTTGCAGCATCCTAGTTTTTAACCAAGCAATCAAGGGAGGATCCCAGTCTGGACCACACAGCCCTGTCACTGCTTTGGGCTGCAGGAGCTGGTACAGGCAGTGTGGGCCAGCTGCTCCAAGGTGATGAAGAAGAACCACCAAAGTTCAGTGGTAAGTGTGGCACATTTTTTCAAATATTTTAGGTGGCAGAGATGTGTCTATGTGTGCATGCACACATGGGACACACCAGAGACAAGAAGATAGCAGCAGCCCAGAAGTTGAGTCTGTGCTGCTTCATTTGCTCTTGCTCTGGAGACCTGGGTTGTTCCTCAAATCTATCACTAGTGGAAGGTTAGCCTGGGCAGACAAATTCTCTCCAGATGCAAATTCCCTCCTCTCCATGGAGGGAGAGATGCAGCTCCTTCCATGCACTGGCTCCACTTCCCTCTGGGAGGGACAGTGCCCTCAGAGAGAGCTCTGTAGAGCCTGCAGCTGACCCCCTCAAAAACCCTTCATCTCATTGTCATTTTACTGCAAGAAAGCCCAAATAACCTTGAACATGATGCCAATTAAAAATTACCTCACAGCCTCATCTAAAGCATGAATCTGCAGTTAGAGAACGAAAACTTACAATCACTTATTGGTTTCTAAATGAGAAAATACATGGTATTTTTCAGCAAAACATTCAGCAGGCTGAAATAAATTTGTACTTCTGCACTGCAAGTGGAAAAAAGCCATCCTCAGATCACCACCTACATGGGCAATAGAGCTTGTGCAAAGCCTCGGGCAGACAAATGCTGCAGTTGCATGGAAACAGCAAGGAAGGGCTCTAGGTGCCAGGGAGAATGATTTTGAAGTTCAGATTTCAAGAAATCATCTACTCTATTTTAGGTGGGTGACACTGTCCAGCCTGAAGAGTTAAGAAATGTGTCATCCACTGGATAAAAGGTAGTAATATATAAAACTAATGAGAAATAATATGAGTAATAATATGACTGTGAACTATGCCATGCACTTGACATGGAACAGCTGGGATAAGGTCACTTAAAACCATAGGCAGCAGCTTGCTTTCATACCACCAAGTGTTATGCTGGGGCAGAAAGGAAGAGTAAAGGGGTGACAGGTCAGAGAGGAACAGAACCCCAAAGAATGCCCTAGCACAGAGCAGTTTTGGTGCTGGCCTTTGGGTTCTGCCTCCCACTGTCTACACCCCCTTCCAGCAAGAGTCTCTAGCTTTTTTTGCTGCTTTACAGTTCTGAAAAAAATTGAAGAACCAGAGTTGAGTGGACAGCATTTTAATTAGTTCTTCACACTGTGCAGAAGTTTCTCCTAAGTGCCCATCAGCTGGGCTGGCTCTGTGTGCTGGAAGAGGGAAGGACACAGCAGCCTTGCACTGGCTCCAGCTGTTTGGAGATGTTGAAAATACTCAGTGCATTTTCAGGACATTTTGCATCAGGGCTGCAGCAGCAGGACAGAAGCAGAACATGAGGCTGCACGTGTGCCACTGCAAAGCTCAGCAGTCCCTCAGTGCTAGCCTGCCTCCAGCCAGCATTTTCAGCTAAGGCCCTGAACTTCCTGGTAAAGAGTTAAAGCACAAGCACTAAATTCCTCCTGCTGAAAGGAAAGGGAAATATCGGGTAGAGAGGCAGACTATAAAGCTGAGGTCAATAGACCTTAAAGTTCATTGGCAAGCTCTCTGAAAGTGTACTGCCAGAGCTAAGGCTAGTCACACAACAAGTCATGGAGCTATGTAAAACACACCTCCAGCATGTTATCTGTACACTCACTGCATTAATTGAAAAGACAACCCTTCCTCTAGTAGGATGTAATGCTTGAAATTAAAACAGGAGTATATATCATGGTGTTTTACTTTGCAATCTGTTATGGTTTTAAACTAATTAGTTAGGCTTCTTACTGCAAAGATAAATATTTTCAATGATGTTTTAGATGGTCTGTTTATAAGTGAGCCCAAAAGACAGCTTGACTTTACTTTTTTTGCCAGTAGCCATTGAATGTATAAACCAGCATCCTAGAGACTGGCCTGCAAGTGACTTTGCCTGTAGAGCTAAATGGAAAGTATTATTTGCTCTAACTGCTGCTTGCAGATGCTTTCTTTGTGGTTTCACAGCTTGGTCATAAGGCAAACCTTTTTAATTTTTATTTTTTATTTTTACAGCTGTTTAATTGGGATAGTCCCTGCTCTGGTATTTATTTGTGATGCTTATTTACACAGAAGGCTTTGCAAAGACTGACTTTTGCTGGGAAGGGCCAGGTACAGTGTTTGTGCAGCTGGTCACCAGGTAACCCTCCCAAACACTGCTGGAATCAAGCACAAGGATTGGAATGGTTCTCTCCCCAGGACTGTTTTCGTTGCACCACAAGCTCTGATGTTTGCTCAATTTTCTTTGATATCATGCAGACCATAATTCTACTTTGAAAATATAAAAACTGTGAAGCAGCAATTAACTTTCTTCAACAAGCACATTTAAGAAGGAGAAAATTAACAGTTTTATTGCTGAGTGTGGCTGGGGAAAACCATGATGGCTTATTAATAAAATTTCAGTACATGGTTAAAGCAGTCAAAAATCCCAAATTAGACTAAGATGCTTAAAAAAGAAAAATTAAACATTCGTTCTCAAATAATGAATTTGAATTTTTTTCTTTTGAGTTTTCCTCTTTCTGGTTGAGGCAGTAAAGAACTGCTTCACTCTCAGCACTAGAATTGTCTCCTGTCCCCAGGATTAGGCACAGCATGTGTGTAATTAGCAGCCAGCCCTGCAAGAGAAGTGAAATCCTACTGCAGAGCAAGGCCTGGGGGTGCTGGCAGTGCTGGGGGAGCCTTTCTGGGGGCACTGTTTTAATCTCAGTACCACTGCCTGTTGATAAAGATCTCTAAAACTGGCAATTCTGCAACCCTACGTGGAGCACTAAAAAACAGGTTTGATGTTTATACCAAAGAGTTACAAAACATCCAGAAAAAAACCAAACAAACCAAGAGAGCAACCCAAAAACCCCACAACCAATCACCAAACACGTTGAACACAATTTAATTGTGATTGTTCCCAGCTGGACATTCATGTAGTAAAACTCTTAAGAGAAATATCCTATAACTTCATAGTAATAATATAAATAAAAATAATCTATAGTGTAAATATGAAATGCTCTCTTTTCTCCCTCTTTTGAGCCTGTCAGAAGACATTCCCTCCCAGAATTACTTGGGTGGGTTGGGTGTGTGCTGTTGAAGAAAAATTGTTGAGATTTTCAGATAGTCACAGCCTTTCAAAAGCTACAAATTTAGAACTTTTCTCATCCTCGTCATCTCTAAGTAGGCTTGAAATTAGTTAAGTAACAGGTTTATTTGGAATCATTGGGAAGCAAGGTAAATGTGAATATTAAATAATATTTTCTTTTGCACCTTGTAACAATAAAGAAGCACCAAGACACTACACAGAACATTTATCAGGTCTCATATTTTTAATTTTAGAATTATGCTGAATTTCATTGTGCTTGAGATGTTTACATTTTATAGTGCAGCTGTAGCATTTCTAGCCATCCCTCTTGGAAACCTGAATTGTCATAATCCCACTGCAATTCTGCACTAAGTGCAAGATAGGCTACCTGCATATGGAAATCTGGCTCAGAACAGAACTTAGCCTATTGAACATGTTTGTGGGCATGTGTGAGACAACAAAAGAGCAGGAAGGCCTTGTCCTTAAGGAATATGTCAGTCACATCCCTCACCCTGAACAACCTGGATGGTGAATGTTATTTGGTCTAAATTTCTATTATCTTTTGCCTGAATCAACCACTGTGAGCCTTTTTCTTTTTATCTTATAGTCACCTTCTGTCTTTTCATCCAGATATAACTTCAAATAATAGATTCCACAAGGGATTTTTTCCTTTCTCCTTTTCCACATTGAGAAACAAGTTAAACAAGGAAAAAAGGGTCTGAGCAAATCAATGAAGCTGAGGTTAGTGGCTTTTAAGGACAAAACCCCTATAGTACTGATACTAGTGGGTAATGGTAATTTACCAATCTGTTTCCATTCCCATGGTAACAAATCTAAGTACTATGTAACAAACCTAAACAAACATAAATATTATCTTTCCTCTGGTCTCAAAATTTTTACATTTAATGCTGTTTGATAAATAGCTACACTAGCAGTTCCTCAACTATTGTTCACAAAGACATACTACAGCAAATAGACTCTCATTGTGCCTACCAGAATCTGCAAACAGTTGCAGTGCTTAATAAATGAGGTGATTATCCATCCAGAATCGGTTTTATTTAGCAATATTGGTGCAGGTAACAGTAAGTAGCCATATGTCAATGAAACAGCATTTTAAGTGAGACAGGCTTCATGAACTTACTGGCATATCAGTTTGTTTGCCAGTCTGCAAAACTAAAGCTATTTCCCATGTTCATAATATCTGTCATATATTATGTGATTAACTTATGATTGTAAGGAGAATAGATGCCTTTAAAAATTATTATTCAAGTGGAAATGCATCTCAGAGTTCATGTAGGCACTTGGCTCTTTTCTTCTTGATCTGTTTCTCAATGTTATACACATTATTATTTACCTACAATTCAATTTTTGTTTGGTAGCATGATCACATAAAATCTTAGCTTCCTAATTCAAATATACCCTGCTGCTGTCTGCCAAGTGAGCTTTCCAGTCACACATCCTGGAGACTTTGCAAGCAGCTGCCCCAGGAAGCCCAGCCTGCCCCTGCAGGGACCAGCTGAGCCCTGCCCACCCTGCACCCACCCAGCCTGGGGCAGCTCATTGCAGGTCAGCTGGCTCCAGGCAGTGCCTCACCTGGCAGTGCCTCACCTGGCAGTGCTGCACTGCCCTTCTCTAGGATCTGCACTTGAACTTCCCTTGGGTCAGCACTGCCAGCTGCACACAGCTGTCAGCTCACAGCACATCTGGCTTGCAAGTTTTGCTCAGGATTCTGATCAGACAGCTTGGGTTTTAAGAAGAGGAAGATAGCCCAAAATAGTGACTCTAGAAAAGCAGTTTTAATGCAATAGTTCTCTCATTTATCTCTCCCTCAGAAATCCAGAAAGTCTGACTGTGCTCAAGAAGATACAGATACACCCTCTTTCATGAGGGAATATCTCCATCATGAAAAAGTGGTTTCCAGAGCCTGGAGGCTCTTGCCCTTTTATCTTGTTCCAGTTTGCCATCATATGGGCCTGCTCAGCACCCAAAGCAAGCACAGACCATATGTAATGCCCAGCCTTGTTGAGAAGAAATGTCTTCCCATAAAAATCTCAATGTCAGAGCTTGTCTTTAACTTGATTTGATTTCAGTGGTAGTCAACACTGTCTTTTCTGTCTCTGGCCTTCAGTATTCCATCACAGAATTTCAACCAGAGTATGAAGAGCTCAGTATTCATAGCAGATTGTGGAATTTGTTTAAAACTCATGCAGAGACCTTATAGACTCAGACAGATTTACATTGCTTGAAGAAAATGGTTCCTAACCTGGCCAAAGGGAAAGGGCAGAAAACACTAACTCAAGTACCTAAGTGCAGGCTCACATCTGCAATGTTTCCACTAGGATTGCTGAAACTACACAGAACACACCAGCCCTTGATCCTGGGCTTGTTTGGGTTGGAGGTCTAATGCAAAATCTGTTCTCAGCTCTAGTCAGCTGCTCCTTGGCTTTGGGCATAACCACAGTTTTGCATTACCTCATTTTATCTGGAAAACACTTTGGGTTCTACACAAATACAGTTAGTCTTAAAATGACAGATTTCCTGCTTTAGATTTATATATTTTTCTGCAATGTCTGGTTCACCAAATGTCAGCAGGGAAAACTGATCACCAGGAAAACTGATCTTGTTGCCTGTCTTTCTTGAGCCAGTTCATAGCTATTGGAGTTGCAATGGGAAATACATTTCTAGTGAGGCAAACTGTTATTTTTGCATAATGTGAGTTGATAGTAAATGACTGATAGAAAATTGTCAGTGGTGCTCACAGATACAAGAAGAGGCAATGGGCAAAACTTGAAACATGAATTTCCATCTCAATAAAAACCCCAAAATCACAACTTGAGTATAGAACAGGTTGTCTGGAGAGATTGCAGAGTCTTGATCCCTGGAGATACTCAAAAGCTGGCTGGTCACACTCCCTGCTGTGACAACCTGCATAGTAAATAGGTGACCCTGCTTGAACAGGGGGGCTGGATCAAAAACTGGATCTCAGAGGGTCCCTGCCAACCTCAAACATTCTGTGATCTCTCTTTCTCAGCCAAATACTGTGCAAAGGTAAACCAGGAAAGGAGTCATCAAACCTCAGTGAGACTTTATCTCTTCAATTTTCTGTCAAATTGAAATGAATCTCACAATAGCACTTTTCAATCCTATGCTTAATTTGTTGATAGACAACTCAAAATCCACTGGGACTCCCAAGACAGATGTTAGCACTGAAGACTATATTAGTGTCTCAAGACAACTATTTTCTTTCAAAAAGTTCCTAAATTCCCTGACCTATAATACAGGTATAGTCACCTAAAGACATCTGTTCTTTGCAGATGTTTTCAGACTTAGACCCAGAAGTATGTCTGGAATGTAAAAATTTCTCAGGAGTGCATTGCATCTCAGAGGGATAAAACTGGAGACTCTATTTGCTTTTCTTTGAAGCAGGAAGCTCAGTTGCTTCAGCAATACAACTTAGATTGGGAAACTTTCCCTTACTTTGGCAGCTTTTGTTTTTATTACCATTTATCTTTGCTGCTCTCTGTCTGCTAACACCTGAAGAAAATGTCAACATCCAAACATAAGATTTAGCCTTTTCTCAAATCCAAGTTAATAGGTGCAAAGATAAAATCCTGGGCAGACCAGCAGATATTTGATGAACAATCCATGTAAGGTATTTCAATGATCTGAAATCCTTTTTCCTCTTTAACTTGAAAATGTTTCAAAAATATTTTAAGTGGCCTAACTAATGTCTCCAGATATTAGGTAGAGAAATGCATGTGTCAGATTTGTCTTTAACACAAACAGAGCTGTTTTTCTGGATTCTGGACTTACATGCACAAGAGTGTGCTCTATGAGATCACAGACAGGAAGTGAGGTATTTGCTTACCAAAATACTTTAAAATAAACCAGAAAATCTGACACATATGTGCAGAAGTTTGTTCTCCAAATGTATTGTTCAGGCTCTTAAAAAATAAAACTATTGTTACAAAGGTCTTTAAGTGTCACTATCTGCAGTTTGAAGAAAAGAAAAATGTCTTTTATGGAGTGGGACACTGTAAAGAATTAAAATGATTTTATATATATGTATTTTTTTTAAATCCATGTTTTACACAAATTATGCATAAGGAATTATTTTTTATTAAATTCCAACCTTTAATTCAGCACAGTTTCTTCAGATAGTTTTACTTTCACTAAGTTGCTACTAAAATTATTAAACTAAAAACCTAATCTGAAATACTTCCTGTCAACTGATGTTAGCAGACAGCATTAATTGCTACAACTACTGCCTAATTTTACAAAAAACCTAACCAAATTCACACTCTTTTGAGCAAGTAAGCAGCAGAAGCTCCAGTTCCACCCAGGCAGCAAGTGATGAATAGAAATCAGGCACACAGTTCTAAAGCACTGCAGTGTGAAAACTAACAGGGTACTAACAGTAACCCTGTAACTCCCAGACAAGGTGTGATGTCAGATTATCTTTCTTAATAGCCTAGTGAACATATTAGAGCTGGTTCTGACCATTGTACACCACCATTTACTACCTGTGTACTGCCTTTTGCTCTATATACATCTATTAGTCATTAATATTTTTACCTAAACTCTGCCATATCTGAAAAATCAATAACCATTCTCAAAAATAATAATAAATGTGAAACTGAGAAGAAAATAGTGAATTTTACTTCATATGAAGCCTGGGTATTAAAGAATTCAGGTACTTTGAACAAAGAGAACCTGAGATTAAGTAAGCAAAGATTGTTAAAAATAGAAAATTTGACACTAATATTGTAGTGGTCTTACAGACTTACAGAAAAATTAAGACAATTCTTGCAACCAGAATTCCTAGGAGAGAAATTTACTGCAAGCAGGAATTTTTTATGACAGCATTTCAAGGTATACTCTTTCTTAAAATTCCTAGCTCTGGTATTTTTATTTTCAGTCTCCTAGCTACTAAAGTTCAACTCAAGGATGGTGGCTTTTCCTATACACCATTATTGCCATTAGCTGTGGATTTCTATCCCTTACCAAGAAATCTGAACCCTGGAAGAAGAGGGCCTGAACTCTGGAAGTAGAATTTGTCTCCTGCCTCGAGGCACTGTGGGTTCTGTTTTTTCATTCCTCCATTCTGGAGTGTCTCTTACTGTATATCTTCTTTCTGTTGTTAGAGCAGGAATGAACAACACCAAAAAGAAATAGCCATTCATTATTTATCCCTTCATGTCCCTTTTGGCATTGATATGAGACTATGAGGTTTTGGTGAGGGTCCACTGACACAAAGCTGCAATACATTGTTTTGAATGGTAGTTTGTATTTTTTACACACATTACTAGAAGCAGCTTTCTCTTTGTGCCCAGCACACCACTGAATACAAAAAGGACTGTGCTCTCTCTTCAGGATTGGATGTATAGAAAAGAACCCTGTTAGTGGGAGAATTTTGCACTGAAGTGTTTCTGCTGACAAGGTACAAGGTATTACTGTCTGACCCCTCATAGAAACACATTTCCACAGCAAATACACAAACTGTTTACAATGGCAGTGATAAAGCATTTCCTGCTTCTCTCCTGTCTTCCTGCTTAGACCAGAAGCCAAAAAAAGGCTAAGACCCCTGGATATTTCAGTAGTCTGGAAAAAAATGACCATAGGAGGCAGAAGTCCACTTTATTATATGGAGTCAAAGGCTATGTTGGACACTTTTATCCTTGTCAAGCTTGCACTTCTTAATAGTTTGTACATTTGGGTTATTCCAGAAAGTGTTTATTTCTGGTGATTACTGCAGTGACTCTACTTGGAGAGGGACAGAAACCATCAGCTACTTGAGCACTAATTCCTTGCAGGAGGCACAGGGTGAGAGCAAGCTTGGCCTCAGAGATCTGGGCAGGCAGGAGTGGGAATGAGAATGCTGAGGCACAGAAGAAGACAGTGCCTGCAGAGAGCCAAACACAGAGCCTTGCAAAGAGCAAAAAAGAAAATGGACAATGTAAGCCCTGGTAGCAGCTCTCTCTACTGCTCAGCCAGGAGATACAGATCTACATTGGCATGCTCAATACTTGAATGAAGGCAAGAGATAAAGTGGTTTTCATAATTATGAGGCAAACTCTCCCAACTCAGCTAGCTGCCTCCTCTCATCCTGGCATGGTACCCCAACTTATCACATCCATAAATACAAAAAAATAGAACAGTAGTTGTAGTTGAACATATTCATATATATTGGTATATTGAAAACTTTCAGCTTTGTTTTATTTTTTTTTCTATTTCACATTGCTGCAACAACTCACATCCCTGCTGGGCTTTGATTGCAGCTTTAGCTAATTATATTAGTTGAGACATTTTGTCATACAGTGAATCAGATCCTCAGCTGATCTAAATGAATGCAGCTGCACTGATGTTTGTGGAGATTTTCCTGTTCATACCAATTATTCATTATCTCCCCAAAAGTGAAAATGCAAATTGCCATACTGTAAAATACATTTTTTAAAGCAAAGAGATATACCTTTGGTAGCTCTTTCCAATTTATTTCCTAGAACACTTTGGGAACTTTATTTGCACTCCAGAAAGCACTAAAATAGCATACTGTCTAACAGAGAGAAATGAACTATACCTTTGATACATTCTCCAGATGTTTTCCCATAGAAATAAAACTTTCAGATTATCACCACATCCAAATGTATTACATACATCTAAGAAACCAGCAAGCATAGAAGTCCACTAGATGACTATTTCACCACAGAGTAGAAGAGAAACCAAAATAGGAAAGATTGCCTCACAGTTTTCCTCCTGACATGGATTGTCGCATAGGAACAACCATAAAAATATTATTTATCTTACACCAGTTCTATTTGATCTGGAAATGGTTGTACTTTCTGACATGTCAAAAGCTTTACAAAGCTAATGAATAAATCCCACCTAAGAAGCATGCTAGCTTTGAAAGGCTCCAGTGTTCTGCAGCCATTGGCATTTAGGGCACTGGATTTGCTTTTTCAGACGGTGTGGCATGAGATAAAAGCAGATGACTTTCCTCCATCAGCTACAGATTTTCTCAGTCTTTTTGCACAGATGACTGTACACATTCTTCAGCTATCAGCACCTAAACATTCAAATTCTTCCTGGCAGCCCGAACTCCGGTTAAATCTCAGCTGCCATCCTGCCTTGTCCCTGATACCCGGAGATACATCTTTATATCCCCACGGATTTCCATAGCCTTAAACCAAAACAACCCCACGAAAAGGGCAGTCTAAGAGAGGTTCATTTGTGCTTTGGCACCCGGATTAGCTCCACCCATGAGCGATGGGATGCCTCGTTTCCCGCAGCAGCGCCGGTGTCGTGCGGCGGGCGGTGGCACAGGAGCCGAGCCCGGCTCCGCAGGGTGCTCCCCGCTGCCAGCAGCTTGCGGGGATGCTGCGGCTTTTCCAGCCGGAGCCGGCGGCGCATCCGCTGCTCCCCGCTTTGCCGGAGCCCCGGGACAGCCCCGCGGTGCCCCTGCGGCAGCAGCCGCGCCCCGCCAGCGCCAGGAATCCCCCGGCCTTCTGCCGGGGCTGGCTCTGCCATTTGCTTGCTACTAACAAAAAATGGCTCATTGTTCAGGTGACTGGCGCATTTCTCCCCGCTTCCCTTTCAATTTTGTCAATCCTGCTGTTCAAAGTGCTTCTCAGGCATAATAAATAAAGTAATGACAATCCATAATAATCGTTTATGCCTTTTCCATTTCTCAAGGGAAACCCTTGAACCCAATCCTTCCTGCTATATGTAAGCTTAAAAATGTTTTCCTCTGTTCTTTCCTCTGGCATTGTTAAACTCTTTATCCCTACTGAGAAAGTCTATATTTATGAGATCACTCTTCTTATAATGGTGACTTTGCTGACTTTTCCGTCATAAATGCAGATGATTTTAGACAGGGCAATGTTCAATTGCTTGATTGTGAAACTGATGTTAACGGGATTATTCATGCAAGCACTCTCCATATTACGCAACAATTGCATAATCACTGCCTGGATATTGCCTTAGGTTCCAGCTCCAGATTCTCCAGAATCTCATGCTCCCACCCTGTTACAAGTTTTTATGCTTCATGCAGCTATGACAAAAACTCCCTCCTATAAGTAGTGAAGATAAAGGACTTAAATCGGGATTCTTTCAGCTTTTTGATGCACATCTTAGATCTACAGCTCTAGAGAAGGCTTGATGAGATTTGGAGGATTTTTTCATTTGAGTCTGTGTCTGATTTTTTTGTTGTTTGCTGAAAGAACAGAAATGGCAAAGACAAAACAGTTTTCCCCAGTTACTTCCTACAAGTGAAACAGTTTTGTTTTATGGCAAACACAAATGGAAGTGCAGCTGTTCAAAAAGGATTTCTAAACTTTGCCATTCTGAAACAGAAAGTGGAAAACTAGGTGATCATTGCTGCTTTTTCTCAGCCTCTCACATTCTGACTTTCTTTGTAGCCACTGCTCTAATAATTTTACTACTCTTCTAATAATTACATTGTTTCTATGTGGTCAAAAGGTGGATAAAAACATTCAGCGTTTAGAAGGCACATTGCTCTGCAGGGACCAAAGCTCATCATCCATACTAGAAACAGTAGTAAAATTAGAGACCATCTGGCCTATTTACCTGCTGATGGAGAAGCCACAGGCCCCAGGCCAGCTGGAGCTGTGTTTGCCAGCATTTTGGAAGTCCCCAAAGCTGAAATTAATGACCAGATGTTAGTGGAAGCTCAGCATCACCACCTCCACTTCAAACATCCTGCTCCTTTCAGTCACAGTTTCAGCTGCCTTTGGGTGCAGAGAGCCTGGAAAAGCTGGCCATAGATTCTCTGAGCCCTGCTTAGAGGCTTACAGTAAGCTGATTTTCATGGTAGTAGGGAAGGGATGGAGTGTGCCAGTGTCCTGGGTTTGGCTGGGACAGAGTTAAATTTTTTCCAAGTAGCTGGTACAGTGTTGTGTTTTGGATTCAACAGGAGAATGTTGATAACATACAATTTTTTTTTTTTTTAGTTGGCAGTACTTGGTGCTGACCCTCAGTCAAGGACTTTTCAGTTTCCCCTGCTTTGCCAGGGAGGAGAAGCTGAAATGGCCAAAGGGACATTCCATCATACCCAGTATATAAACTGGGACAGTTGTTTGAGAGATGCCAGCCATTGCTTAGGGGTGGGTTGAACACTGCTCAGTGGATCATGAGCAATTTCGTTGCACATCACCTGTCTTTCTTGCATTTTATTTACTTCTTTTTGTTCCCTCCATTTCCATTATGATTATTTTATTTCAATTATTAAATTGTTTCTACAATTCAATTATTAAATTTTTTCTACAAAAACCCACAGGTTTTACCTTTTTTCCTATTTTCTTCCCCTTCCCCCAGCACATGAGCAAGTGGCTGCATAGTCCTCTGTTGCCAGCTGGGGTTAAACCATACCACCATGAAACAATGTCTGTGACAGCAAATCTAGTCTGAACCTCATAAATATGCTTGCTACTTTGAGAGCTGCATGTATGAAAAGCTGATCAAAATTCAAATGCTGTATACTCCCAGGGCTCTATCTGCACTAACAGATTTTCAGTTTTTCTGTACTGTATCATTAACAAGTGCCCTGAGTCTAGGCTCTCTGGTTTCTTTATACTTCTATGTCTGGCTTTTTTTCCCCCCTTTCTATCATTATATCATAGAGCTAGGAAAATACAGAGCATTGTAGTGTGTGCAGTCAGTATGTGCTGGCTCAGTGACACAGATTCCTTCAAAAGACAATATTATCAAATTTATTACAGCACTTTGTGAGTGCACTTGGCACACAGCACAAACTGTTGAGATATGGAACTTGAAAGATGTTGAAGCCAAACCCCTCAAATCTGCTGGTCTCTAGGGAACAGGATGGCAAATTATTGCCTGTGTTGCCTGATGTATTGGGAATTTATGGGTAATCTGGGTGGCACAGGAAGAACTGGAAGAAATGTGGCATTGCCTTCACCCAGCAAGACTCTTCTGCCACCTGACACCCAAATAAAGACTGGGGGAAACTGGACTATTAATAGATACTGCAGACAATAACAGAGACTACAGATTAACACTACAGAAATTCTCAGTATCATTTGCTGGACAAACTAGATTTCAAATAGCCAGTAATGATAATTCCACATCTTTGCAGATTTTTTTCCCCTTCTGTCCTCATTAAAGTTAGGATAAGAGACATCCACTTCTCTCCTAGTCCTCAGAACCACTTATTTCATCCTAAGCAAGCCTGCAGACTGTGCAGGCACAGCTTGCTCTCAATTTTTCTGACTGCTCCCAGGCATTATCTTGTTCTAGATGAAGCTGAAGATGGAAAATACAAAATGGTATACTGGTGACAGTCCACACAGATTCCTGAAAACTACACATCGCTATTACAATGGCAAGAGTAAAAGGGACAAATGCAAGACATGAAATCACAAGTATAACAATACAAGTGTCCCAACATTCTTCCCCTAACTCTCCAATCCCAGGAAGCCATCAGTATTCAGGCCTGCTTTGTATATGTAGGATAACTCAGATGATCCTACATTTTGTATAGCAACCACTGTTTGTTAGAGTAACACATTGCCAATCTCAGAAATTCCAACCTAACACAAACCAGACGATATCAGCCAAAGCCAACAGAAACCCCTCCCTCTCTGCAGTTCAATTGCTACCAAATGTGCATGGTTTGTCTGAAGGGACATGGGGCACCTCTGCATCTCCCCATCTGAGCAGTGTGAGAAAAATATGAAATGCTGGCAGCTACATAATTTTAACAGGGAAAACACATTAGTGACTGCAAAGCAGCTAGTTTGTGTTTAAACATTGCCTTCACTCCTTTCTTGGAGCTCCTTTGCTCAGGCACACTCCCTGTTAGATTAAGCATGAGAAATTTCAGAAGCTGGCCAGTAACTGAACAAAGTGGAAAGCATTCCATGCATCAAGTCCTGTTACCCTTTTTTCTTCTCAACCAACTTAAAGCACGCTTAAAAATATAATAAAGCTGGTATTTGTGTGTACCTAAGGACTGATCTAAATGACTTGGAAAACAGTGGCAAGGATTTAATCAACTGACACTGGCTAAAGGCCCCCTGCTCTAGAGGTGATTTCTGTGCATCACAGGATTTAGACACACCCCAAATGTGTATGTTAAAGGAATGTGAGCAAAACCTTCAGCTGGCTAAAACAGAGAGGGCCCATGTGGAAGGCAAGTCTATAGCAGGGTAGATGAATGACTTTCCTCATCATCTCACCCCCTACTCCAGAAAACACCCCCCCCCCCCAAACATAAAGGAATGTGGGTTTTATCCTCTGTGTTAAGAAGCTTTTAAGCATATTTTCTTCTCATACTGTTTTTTATCTCCCAGGAATATTCCTCTCTATAGTTGGTCAAAGGGGACTCTGTTCTAGAGATTTCAGTTCTGGGGAAAACCAAAAAGCATGCTGAACTGGAAAAGTGAAGGAGGACAACAAAAATTATGCAGGAAAAATAAATAATCATGGTTATAGCCATAAGGGAAACTAGTCAAAAAGTACTTTACAATTCCCAGGAATTATGCCTGCTCTGGAGTTCAGGTTTGGACAAATTTAGATTGACAGTAAGACTTTGTTAAACATGCATATTTTCCACAGAAAATAAGTTCTCAGGACCCTGCATCTGCACTGACTGACTCATTTTCTGTAAGCCTTACAATTCTCAAGACTGATGGATTCTGGACAGACCTGCTGGGAATGCAGCCCTGAAGTCACAGGCATGGGACAGCTATTCTCATGTTTTCACCCAATTCTTCAGCCATGCATCACAGCAGGAAGCAGCAGAGGAGCAGAGCCAGGGCTCCAGCTGCATGTGCCCCCAGATGCTGCTCCAGGGCCACCCTGCTGGGGCTGCTTGGGGGCTTCTCCTCAGGACACAGCTTGCAGTTTCTGCCACAGCCTCAGAGACAAACGTTGCAGGACTGTGCCCAGCTTTGGGGAGTCTTGCTTAGGCTCCACACACTTCACCTTTGGGGCAAATCTCAGGACAGCCAGTTTTCCCAAGGTAAGAATCAAGTCCTTTCAAGGTTGCTGGTCCTGCATAGTCCAGACAGGATGCCCCAGCTCGTGTGGTCCTTTGGAAAGGTTTAGTTAAATGCAGAAACTGGGCAATCTTTGTGAACATGAGGAGTGCTTTAGTTTCCACCATCTTTTGGCATTTTCACATGTAAGAAAATTCCTTTGCCTGAAAGACCTTTAGCTTCAGTTCCTACCTTCCCTCAAGGGCCAGGTATTAACAAGCTAAAGCTTCACCTGTAGTCCTTGTCAGCTGAGGGATCACAAACAAAAACTACATGCAACTAATTTAAGATCTATTCCATTAGTTCTAGTAGAATTGTTTAGCCTTTTACTTATGTATTGTACTGCATTTATATTAAATTTCTTTCATGAAATGAATTCATGAGACATCTACTACTCCCAAGATTTAATTAAGACCTGATCAGATAAGCAAGTTGCACCTTCCACACAAATATAACTACAGACCAGCAACCTAATTTATGAATATAAATGCCTCTTTCTACCAAAATATATCCTAACAGGTCTCTGAAAGCCAGTTAATAAATATGCCATGAGATCCTATCTCCACTTTACACATACAAGTTTGTGACAGTACTCTTGTGTGTTAGTAGCAAAGACATAAAAGCAGAGCATTGGAAAGTTTAGACATATATGAAATGCTTTGCCAGGGACAGATGGGGGAATGGAGTCAGAAGGAAAGTTTTCAGTAATAAGAAAATACATAGAGGAAAAAAAGTCACATGAAATATTTGATTACTTTTTTTTTTTCCAAAATAATATTTGGTCCCATAAAAATGTGATATGCTCTTTAACTAATGATTTCAAAGTGCAGAAATCTGTTGTTTCTCAAAATTTCATCTCTGATGTTTTTCCTTATTTTCAATATTATATTATATTATATTATATTATATTATATTATATTATATTATATTATATTATATTATATTATATTATATTATATTATATTATATTATATTCACACCAAAAGCCATTATGAGTTTTCCAAAGGTTGAAACCTTAACTTCTGTCTCACTGTGATATTCCATTCCTCAAATAAATCCAAGCACAAAATTTCTATGGGCTATAAAGCCTTTAATGAAGCTATTGTAGTGTCATGCTTTTTCACAGACAACACAGAGACATTTTCTAACTAAACAAAGATGAAAACATGGATGAAAAATACTAGAAGCCTTCAAAGCAGCACTGATTTACTGAAGTGACCAGGACATCCCACTGTTACACAAGTATTTTCCATAGTACACTGCAAACAACTTGATATGACCCTGACAGATACTGTATGGTCAGAAGCTCCTCTTGACTCAAAAAGTGTGAGTTTGTCTCAAGAGACTTAGTTCATTTTTAAAATAAATTGTTTTACTTACTTTGAAAGTTAAAATTCCACAAAAGTAAAACAGAAAAAAAAAAAGTGAAAGTAAAAATGTATTCCTCTCAACTTATTTTCAATTAATTTTTGTTAGTTAATGTTCTTTTTCTTCAGAATTGCATAAACCAGAACCCATAATATAGTCACAGCTACTTCTCAGTCTGCAACAGAATGGAGAGCACAGAGTGGAAACATGAAATACCCCACCTACAAGTAGTTTAAAAACTGCTTTAACAGCACTGATGGAAAGATTTGCTGCCTCCTAACAGCATACAGCTGGGAAGTAGTTACAGCACTGAATATCTCAGAAGATCCAATCTATCCTTCTTTTTCCTCTCTCTGTGTAAAGCACCCTGGGAATCTAATCCATTGTCTTTCCACTGCAAAAGTAAATTTAATTGGTAGATCTTCTGCCATGCCTAAACCCTCACAGTTTTACACTTAAATTTATAATTTTGGCTACATGTTTTAGTTTTCCCTTGTTATTACTGGTTTGAAACCTCTAGGACAGATGCAGTAGTTCCAGGTCTGCCTTTCTTTAATTATCAAACTAGCTAGTTGCATCAGCTAGTGATGCAACTTAGTAGTTTGACAGATTTCCAGTGTACACAGGAGTTACACACAAAAACAGATTTAAATTCAGCATTGTAATATCACCTTGTATCTAAATAAGAAAAAAAAAAAAAAAGGTCAGAGAAAATCTTGATGTGGTTTGGTTTGAGAATGAGTACCTATATCCAAAATGCATCATTGGGTGCCTGAAAGTTCTGCCTTATTCTGTGTGCTATCTTAGAAAATTGCCAGTCTGGACAAGCAAGTCTGTTCATTTATTTAAGTAAATAAATAGGAAAACAGTGGATTGACCTCAGAGCAGCTGAGTCGTAATATAGTCATCTATAGAAAGTTAGTGAACCTGGTAAATGTTTGGTCACTAAGAGGATGGACATTAAAAATTGAACCATGTGGTCAAAATGAAATAAAAAAGCTTTTACTTTTAATGGAATACCCTTTTATCAATTATATAAGCAAGGTCAGCATATAATGGGATAAAACTCTGGATACACAGGAAAGAATAAAATTTTTTACCATCAGGATAACAGTTATGTACTACAATTTAGATAAATTGAATGAATGTTTAAAGTCAAATTCCAGCCTTCTTAGGGTGTAGCCACTGCTGACTTCATCCCACAGAATTTGGCTTGCAAAGGCCTTATTCCTTAATACCCACCTGGCTTTGCTGTGTGAGACTGCAGTGACATACTGCAGATGCTACTACAGCATTAGCCATGGATTGTGCAACTGCACTGGGATCACTGCTGTCTCTGTTGCAGGTTACTCAAGAAATAACTTTTTCTCTTGCATATGCCAGGTATTTGCTGCTATTCATGCAGTGATTGATATTCAGCTCAATTACCTGACTCAGTGGTAAAATTTAGTCTTTTTCCAAAACAAAAACCATGAAAGAAGAATTAAAAATAAACAAAAAACTCCACACCCCTGGATATCCTCAAAAAAAATCACTATGCTCTTTTCTATTCATGAAGGTCTTATTCTGCTTCAGCACTATTACTACTCATTGTAGTGTTTGCAGTACTTTATCATAGTGTATCTCTAAAATAAGTGTCTAAATCTTTCTGTTTAGATAATCACAGGAAAGATCCATTTTTTTTTTTTTTTCAGTTTGTAAAGTTAGAAGGATTGGTTTGAGGTTGAAATGTTTTGTATCCTCTATAACTTGCATTTTCTTGACCTCAAAAAAAAACCCAAAAACAAAAAACCCCGTTTCATCTAGATCACTTCAGAGAGTTAGAGGAATTTCACCACGTTTACAAAGTTTAACCTCCTTGCTTTAAAGTACCATGGAATTTTCTTGGGATTTGTTACAAGCACTGTGCACAAAGGCCTGTTAATTATCTGATCTAAGTTTACATTTGCTTTATCTTCCTTTTGTGCAGACTATAGCATATTAATTTCATGCTGCCTTCTTAAAAATGATTATTAGAGCAGCAATTGGCATTCAAACCAGCTCAAGGCAACTTCAAACTGGACACATGCCTCAATAGCACAGCACTGTCCACTACACTCTTATGAAAGAAAGATGAGCCCAGTGACATAGAGAACAAAATCAACTCATCTGATGTTGAAGACTTCTTTGAGTGTAATTCCTAATAAATGTCTGCAGTATTTTTCCAAGGAGAAAATTTTCTACTGAGTACAAATGTTGATTTTCAGTAAAATATTTGTGTATGACTCTCTGGAGTGTTTTGGAGATTATTCATTTCAGTGTCAGTAAAAGCCTTGTACCTTTTCTGTTAGCCTAAATAGCAAACTTTGTTTAAAGGGGTACTTGGCTTAATAGAAACCTAAAGTGATCATGTTTGCACTCCCAGTGTCCAGACATTACAGTAAAGTGCAGAAGGCAAGTGGCCTTGTCAGCAGGTTTTTGGGTATTAGTCTACCTCTGAGAAAAATTATTGCATTGCAGGACACTAGAGACAGCTGTGAATGTTTTCCTTCATATGAGGTAAGGACAACTGAGGAAAATGGATGAGATTTTTCTTCATTTCTGTCAAATTCCATACACAGAGAAAACATTTCATTTCTGAACAGGGTATGAAGCAACCTGTCTCAAATAAGCAAGTCTAGCTTAAAAAAAAATCGGGTATGAGATGGCAAGGACTGCTGCCAGCATCTATAAGAAATGATTCCATAGAGTGGGGTAAGGTACATCTAAAATGACAGGACAAGATAAATATAGCTGTGTGTTACCAACTTCCACTGACTCACAGAATATAAAATCTAAGAGTAATGTTTTCTTCTGCTGCAGTTGGTCTAAAACAAGGCCTTCTATGATCAAATATTTAGGGGAAAAGGCTGGAAAAAACATATAATTATACATGTGAATAAGTCACTTGTTTTTCAACCTCAGTGATCTCAATTAAAATTCCTGCCTTATGAATGAGTTAATTGTTTTAACTTTCATGACCAAAAACTCAAGCCTCTACCTTAAGATTTCTAAGGCAAGGAATGCTTATTTCAGGGTTAATGGAAAATACCCACAAAAGTAAGTACCCACACATCAGGAGGGAGCAGATTCCTTCTAGGAATCCTTGGTGTGCTGTTGCATATGGGTGCTCCCACATGAAACCAGTGCTTTTGTTGTAGCTGGACTTCCTGTCCTAACAATGCCAAATATTTTGCACATTTTCAACAGAGATGGACATCCAAATGCCAAAGCTGTGACCTGGAACCTTGCAGCTCAAACGCAATCATTAAATACAAAATCTACTTTTGGGGGTAGTGAGCCATCTTGTATTGTAGTATATAACTCTGAACTTCACATAGTGTTAGCAAGTTCTCCTCACAGCTTGGCTAGACAAATCAATCCTTTTTCAGCCCAACAACCAAGGACACCATTGCAGCTTCAGGCCCAAAAAGTGCAAACAGGCGATTGAAGAGAACAATCTGAGAGGATGGGACTTCAGAACCTGGAGCTATAACTGGACAATTAGCCCCAATATGTAAATGGACCAAAACTTATAAAAAAGTGAGAACTTATAACTCACAGTCCATCTTGGGTGGAGTCCATCTTATACTGCCCAAGCTACATCCTTTGAAGGCCTTTTAATAAATATCTACTGTATTCCTTTAACACTGTCCAGCCTCTGTTCTAGGCAGCCTCTCAAGGCATTGATAGTGCAGTGGAATTCACGTTCTGTTTGCCTGCAAACACATAGAAAGAGTTTGTGAAGAGGAAAAAGCCTGATAATTAGTTATAGAAGCATTATGGTCTTGCAACAATTGTAGTTTCTATTTTACAGACTGTAGCAGAAACCTGTGAAAATGAACTGAAGTTTCAGCTCATAAGGAATTTCTAAGTGGAATGCAATTTCCACAGCTCTTGGAATTCCAGACTTAGGCAGGGAGCTCAGAAAACTGAAAAGGTGACTAAAGTGAGGTAAGTACCTACACAGATAACAGTCTCTGAGGCAACAAACAAAAGCACAATAAAAACCACTGCAAAACATCCTGGAGGCAGAGTCCCATTTGTGGTGAAATAGCACATTTCCCATAAAGGCAGCAAAACCAAAGGGTGCTCCAAGAGATCCCAGAATGGATAAGGCTGCAAGGGACCAACCTCCCTGCTCAAGCAGGCACATCCTCAATCACACAGCACAGGATTGTGTCCAGACAATTCTGGCTTATCTCCAGTGGGGGAGACTCCATGATCCACACAGTATAAAAGTTCTTCCTCATCTTCAGATGGAACTTCCTGTATTTCTGTCTGTGACATGAGAATCTTCTAACAAACAGCACCACACCAGCCTCAGACTAGCAAGAACTAAATGGAAAGGGATGCTACAATTAAAGACCCTTTTCTAAATAGCAATTTAAGAAATAGCTGAATTTTTATTTATCCCAAACTTGAGGATGATTTGCTTTGTACAAGAGTTGCTTAGAAGTCTGGAGAGTGTGTGAACAAGTTGTTTGAAATAGCACAATGATTAGAGGGGACAGCTCACATCTGGGGAAGAAATTACAAGGATCTGCAGAGAAACTGTTCCACGAGCAGTGGAGCTAAGTGCATCTGGTTTCCACTGGACTGGTGTCTTCTAGTTGATTAACTTTTGACTGAATGTGTGAGGTCACCCTAACTAAATACCCAATAGGTATTAGATGGAAAAAATAAATCTTTTTCTGTTGCTCAGTGTTTGGAAAGCAGTAATTCACACAGGAAAGAAGGTTTAGTTGAGGAGGGGATTCTCTAATATCTGAAACAGCAAACACTCCAAAAGCTGCTTTTTTTCCAAGCAGCTTGGCATCCATGATGTACTATTCTGTGTCTTTTTTATAATTTAGTAAGACTTACAGTGATTCATATTTTTCACCCTCTCCAGTGGACATCTTAAAAAGATATTTGCTTTCCAGGAGAGGTATTCTATTACTTATTAAGAATTTGATGTGATTAAGAACTTTATTTACAAATACATCTGATTCAAAATGGAAGACAGGTAAAGATGTTTTCAAAAAATCTTATTTCCTTAGGAAATGAGGATTCAAATAAACCAGATATGCAGAGAGGTGGAAACAACCTGGGGGACTGGGTAAACTTGGAATTCAGAGTACTTTCCTTGTTGATTAGTGAATCTTATCCAACATTCCTGAGTGTGGAAGAACAAATGTCCTGGGAAAACCCAAGTACTTCTGTGGTTACCAGACCTCCACCTACTGTGATCCATGCAAAGAAAGGAGGGAACACTATTGCTATTTTAAAAACAGGCAAACCTAATGCTGTTGTGATTTATGATACTGATTTCTCTGCATGTTCAGGACATGTAGCTGAATCTCAGAGTCTGGATTTCCACATTGCTGTGCTAAGGCCTTGAGGACAGACCTGCTTATACTCCTGGACCTACTCAGGGATATATGAACACTCAGGGATATATGAACTTTTCCATATGAATAATCTCAGTGGGAAAGGAGAGAGGTCTCTACAGTGGAATGTGGTATTTGGCAGTCTGCCAGCAAACGCAGCACTGGTGATTCTGGATGTAATTTATAAATGGAATTTAGGCTGCCTCATTAGGGTCCAGATTTTTCTCATTGTGTACTGCAACAAGATAGAGAGACTAAGCACAGACACCACTGTGATTTCTCTGCACAGAAATCAAGAATATTGGGTGATAGATAAAGGTGCAGACACTCTTTGCATGCTTGAAACAGTGCTCTACTACATAGATAATGACAATAAAAAACTATTGGAAGGAAAAATTTGCTATATTCACATTTTAATCTATGGAACTGTAAAAAAAAGTTAAGGTTTTACTATGGGCATATTCAAAAGACTAGCAATGTGTTGGGTTTTATTTTTAATATGTGGCAACTACTGGGATCTATTTCAGACAATGACTTGACTTTGAGATAAAATGAGAGCATGCTTCTAACTGCTGCCATTCTCTTTAAGTAAAATCCCTTCTTAGCACCAATTCCTGGCCACGTAGCATTTCCATCATACTTGGATTTAGTTTTTTGCCCAATTTACAAGTGATTTTGTTTCTTTAAAATGAGTGATAAATCTACTACGAAACTACAAAGTCTACTGAAAGGCCTGCACTTATTTAACAGAGAATCAAATTGGACCCTGTTTGGCTACCAGGCAAAATGTACTTTAGTATTTACACTAGCAAATACAAACTTCAAAGAACTAGCCACTAGAAATAAAAGTTTCCTGTCCTGCCTTTAATACAGTCAGAAAGTATGTAAACAGAAACAAAAAAGGAAGGTGTAACCTCATACAGAATGGAAAAAAAGGCAGAATTAACTCAGAATATCTCCACTAATTATCTGCTTCCAAAGGAGTGGGAATCAATCAGCCCTAGGAGCATTCCAAGGTATGAGCTCTAGAAAAAGCAGTTCATTAAGCCAGTCCCATAAGCTAGAACCAGCCTCTAAATTTAAAATTAATGACTGATTCTGTTGCTTCTCTCTTTTTATCACTTAATTGCATTAACAATAACCTGTTTGTAAGCAAACATGTCCTAACAATCTACTGTGGCCTCAATGGCTCCTAAATGGTCTATCCCAGCCCAGAACACTCCAAAGACAACAGGCAGCTGCAGCCTGAGTAGCTCCACCCTTCCAATGCTGTGCATCCTGCCTTAAGGCACAGGGACGAAGAAAAAGTAACTTGGTAATTCTCCTCAAAGCTTAGCAGGCAGCTTTGGAGGTTAGAGACTGTACTGGATGTCTGCTTGGAACTACTCACTGGGTGATGGTGAGGAAACATTTCTCAAGTGCAATCCAATTGCATGGAAACACTGCAGGCCCCCACCTTCACTCATGGGGGCAAGCTGCTCTCCAGGGCACTGAGCAAGAGCAAAAGCAGTCCTTTGTTACCCAGTGCTGCTGTTGTGATTAAAAGCAGGAAACTTATTATTACAAAGTAATATTAATTATATGGGGCATTTGCAGAGAAACAAGAATTAAAGCTCTAAACAGCATAAGGAACAAGGAACACTTATTGCAGCCCTGATCATAGTGGAATTTCTATTCAATTTTTCCTCATTTAAAAACAGCTTAGTTCTAGTTTTAGGCAGAATGAACTAATTTTTTTAAAAAATTAATTTATATGAAGAGAGCACATTCAAATACTACCTCCTGGTCCTTGAATTCATTACTTTGTAATAGAGAAGAGTGAAATCAGACAGTTGGCCCTGTAAGGACCACCAGTGGAGAATGTAGAGCAAAAATGAAGAAAACCTTTATCTGCTTTTCCCATTTCTGTAGCTGCATTGGCCATTTTCCATCACATTAGTAACAGCAAGAGGTGATGTCATTTTGCACTGCCTCCACCCTTCTAGCCTAGTCTTCAGGGATGATGCTCTGCCACTGGAAATTCAGATCAGTTTTAGAAACTGTCATGTCCAAGAACTAAACCACACAACTTTGTTTTCATCTCTTTTGTGTCTGGAAGAGGAGAAAGATTCAGATGCTCTCAGTATTTAAAGATACCTTTTCATGCAGACTGTCAAAACTTCTCTAAGGATTCCCTCCTCTCTGACACAAATAAACTTCCAAAGGTCCAGAAAGAGCTTGCACATTTTCAGTTTGTTACACACAATTCTTGCACAACTGCTGCTTTCCAGTGGAAACAAAAGGGCAGTAAGTATTGTTTACTAAAATAGGGAAATCCCAGAGCTCATCTTTAAAAATATACTTTAGACAAAGCTGATCATGCTCTTTGGAAGCTACATAAGCAAATAACTATGTACAAAACAACAGGCTGAGCATTTGATTCTCTTTCCATATTTTAGCTTTTGCACATTTTAGGCAAAACTCCAGAAAATATCCATGGGAGTCACAGTCTTGAATCCTTTCTACCTTGCTATGACAGTATATTGGTTTTGAATCTGTTTTTACTCCGTTTTAGAGGATCCTAAAAGAAGTTGCAATCATACGATGCTACTGTGCAAATGGAGACAACACAGGAACACTTGGTCCAGGTATGAGAGTATCAAGTGACTTGGCAAACTCACTTAAATCCTCTAATGGTAGTTCTTTCCCTGCAGTCACACCTAGAATATGTTATTTCTATAAGTGATATGCTGTGGGACAGTTTTGCATGCAGGCATCCATTTTTAGGCCAACAAACTGATGTCTGTCCTTTTTAAACATCATCTCACTCCTGCCTCAGGACAAGTGCCACCTACTGACAGCAAGAGCTGCTTCTGCTTGCTTAACTAAATTCACCAAAAATTCTACCAGGGTTCTCGTTTTTCAGCCAGCTTTGCTGCAAGTCCCATTGGTGAACAGAGGCCTAAAAGATGAAGGAATATTTAAAAATTCTGGAATGGTATGTGCCTGATTCCTTTTAAAACCCACCTGTCCAAGATTCTGATGACATAAATTCCCTAACAGTACCATCACCAGTCACTCTACCAACATCTTCTGAAAAAAATAAGAAATAAGTAAATCCAAAAAAATATTCATACTCTGTGGATTATCAAGTATTTCATTCAGAAGGCAAATTAGAAAGAAATGAAAAGAGCCAAAAATCAGTAGAAATGTATGTTGAAACCTGGAAAAAGACAACAAAGCTCTATGTAAAGGAGACTGAGCATTACAGGAATAATAAAAATAACACTGCATAATAAAAAGTCAGCTGCATGGCTTAATCTAAAAGTCTTCTGAAAAAAAAATTGCTATCAATTACACCTGTCCTCTACATACATAAATGAAGTATAGGGTTTTAAGAGACATTTTCTCTTTCTTTTGTCAAGTCTGGAGTCATTAAACAGAGATTAGCTGGATAAATAGAGGAAGTGATTTTTAAACTGTTTGCAAACTTAATGTGAAGAGCCCAGCCTTGCAAATTATCACGTCTAATCAGAGATGCACGCTTCACTGCTCCAGTAATTGTACTAGTATTAGTCAAATTCTTGTTGTCTCCTCATTAGCCATGAAAAGGAGACTCAAGATGTACTTCATTAGAGTATCCTGAATATAAATTTTTAGTGTAAAGAGGAAGAGATATGTTCCATACTGTACTGTTCGTAGAAAGAAAAAATATTAAGAACATAAAACATATTGAATCATTCTGGTTTTTGACTGAATATATATCTTTAACAACCAAACCTCTCTTTTCTCTTTTACTGTCTTGATCCCTTCTTTTATTTGCAGTGAGAATATAGCACTTGAAAACGTAATTTACAACCAATGCAATAAAAAAATATTAAGAAGTGTGCTGCATTATGCAGCCCTTCCTATTTCCATAGCCAGAAGAACAGAGCTTAATCAAGAACTGTCTTTAGTAGAGACATTTAGTAAATCCTTGACTACTGCATAGGTGATCTAACTTGCATTAAATGTAGATCAAATCAAAAGGTTTGTTCCTTTGATCAGCAAAGCATTTAAGTACATGCTGATGCCCTTCTTTATTCAGCAATGCCCTTAAGTATATGACACTAAATCAAGAGAATTTAAACACATGCCTCACATGTGAAGTATGTGCTTAAGGGAATTGGGGTTTAAAAAAATCCAGCTTGAATAGGATTTCCAAACAGGTCTATTAGAAGGGTAAAAGTAAAAACATTTTCAAGAATTTCAGTAGAAGGAGAGGCAAAACAAATGTTCACATTTGTTTTTTCACAGCTATTTTTCTTGGGGCAAATCCCAGTCTGAGGTATTTCTATTACTCAACAACAGTTAAGGGAAGCTGAAAAGGAACTAGGCAGGTCACCAAAATGCTACCAATAGATGTCTTCTAACTCTCTGCTCTGTGACAATTAAAAGGAACCAGAAAGCAACTAATATACAAAAATGTACCCTTTCACCCCTTGAACTACAGCTCTAGATCATGAGGAGGTCAGATGTGTGGAAACTAGAGCCTAAGCCAAATGTGGTGTAGAATTTGTTTGTGTGGAACACTAGGAATGAGGACTGTAAGCAATTCCAAAGGGGAGTTAAGTCCAAAATGCATTGTCCAGCAACTCTGTGTACCACAAAAACTGAACTGCATTTCTCAGCCTGAGGTTTGCTCCCCAAGCTGCCTCTTGTCAGAACACAGCAATACCTTCACACAACTTCAGCTCTCTCTCAATAAAACACCAGAATATTCAGTTCTTTATTAGTTACTATAATTTATACAGCATGCAGGAGCTCATCATGGAAAGGATGATTTTTGCTTGGTCAAAGTATTCTGGACCAAAAAAAAAAAAAAAAACTGAAATAATTCCAGGTGCCTCCTTGAACAATATTAAAACACTTCAGAAACCTTTCATTCAGAATTAATTAACATAAAAAACAGCCTCTACAATACAGCAGAGCCCTAAAGTGGTTTGTGAAATTTAATTAGGCTAACCTTCTTTTTACTACATTGGTACCACTCTATAAGAAGTGCAAATCGTTATTAATTCCTTTGGTGTTCACTGTAATAACATTAAACATGATGAACTCTTTTTAGTAGTAAAGTGTATGTAGTATGTAATTCTGTAATTTAGCATTAACCTGAATTTAATTTATAAAATATACTAATTGTCACCATATACTGAATATTCATAAAATTCCTCCTTACCATAGTATTAGGATAACAAGATATTGAAGGTCCTGTGCAACAAACTATTCTGTGATATGATTCTATGAATAGTTCAGTAATTCATTATATTGGGAAGAGGAGGCATGTCTGTGCAGCAAAAAAATAAAAAGTCAAAGCAAGGTTGAGTCCAGTCAGAGTTGGTGCTGGATCCCCAAAAGATCTGTGATACAGTTTCAGCACTTGTTGAAAAACCTGAAGGACCTAAATTTTTACCAGCATTTCTGGTTTCTCTGGAATTTGAAATAAATTCAGAACTTGAGTGTTGTTTGTAAAGAAACAATTTGCTGTCAGAAAACTTCACTTGCTCATCAATTGTGTGAAAAATACACATAGACCTTGAAGATCAGGAAAAAAAGAAAAAAGAAGAGGCAGATACAAAGCACAAGTGCTTGTCAAGTGACATATCTTGTCGTTAGAAACGGTAAAATGATTAAGTTAAAGATGCTATCAGACACCAAACATATACAAACATCTTCAGTGAATGATACTAATGGAAAACAGTTTTGTCTTTCCACAGATGATTTGTTTTCATCACTGGACAATGCAAAATCTTTTATTAAAAATTCACAAAGGATGCATTTGGAATCCTTTTATCTGTCTAAAGTATTTCTAAGGTGCCAATCACTATATTATCTAAACACATTAACAGAATAGCTGGATTGTACTAAATACAAAAAGAGATTCCATAAGAATTCGAGATGAAAACACCTTATCCAGCTACAGAAAGCCCTTCTTGGTGCTGGGAAAGGCTTCTCACAGCAGCTCTGAGGATGTGCCTTTGGCCAAGTGTGGGCACAAGCAACACTTCACCCCGTGTGCTGGGCCCAGAAGCTGGTGAGAACACATTTACTCCCACAGCCTACAGCTCTGGATTCCTTCTGAAATCGTGGATATTACAGCTTTTGGACTATGCTGTGGCTGACATCAACTGTGTGTGAGAGTGAAGCAATAACACGTGTAAGCATATGCTGTGAGTGGGAATGGATTCTAGCATGTGTTTGCACACTTGGCTGAATCCCTCCCCTCACCCCTTGGGCAGATCCTCAGGGGATTTTGCATCAGCACTGCCTCAGCAGAGTTGCCTCTCCCTTACACTGAAACACAAGAAGTATGTCCCATAAATTTGTGTGTTGAGAAGTATTTCCCACCTTATATGAAAAATACTTAGCATATATTTTGCTCTATATGATTACTTTCCCAATACACTACATTTATTTAAAAAATGATTATTTAAACAATTTCTTCTAGCCTTATATTTAAACCTCTAAACTTTGCCCTGAAAATGTGCTAAGCTAATTTACATAAAAGAACACTCTGCTTTGGAAAAAGTCAAAGACCCTTTGCCTCATCTATTTCCTTCCATGATTTAATGATGGATAAAATAGACCAGAAGGATCAGATCTCCTAGTATAGATAGTTAGCTGCAGACCTTGCATAATAAATACTTTCCTTTTATATTATTGATAATGTTAATTACAAGAGACCCTGTAAAGAAAAATCAGCCATGATCCTGTGGTACAGCCTGCACTAAGCTTCCTATTTAAAATGTACATTCAGCTATTTAGTAACACACAAAGAATTCAGTTTATTTGCCCCCAAATCATAACATTTAATTTTTGAATAAAACTTTTGAAAAAAACTCGAATAATGCATATATTAATACCCAAATGACTTCCATTTAAGAAGTCTCCTCAGACTCGTTGTTTAAAGTTGGAACTTGACTGAATTCCATTTGAGTTCCATGTCAGTGATAATTCACTGTGCTGCAAAGAAACAACAGTTTGGAAAAATTCTATTATTTTCCTTTTATATTTGGCACTACAAGTGTGTTCCTAGTTATGCTGGAGAGCTCTTCCTCATTTTGCATTTTTCTATGTTTCTCTCATTGGTACTGGAATTTAACCATTCAAATTGAAGAGGGACAAATTACAATTAACCTGACCCTCATTACAAGAGTTATCAGGATTCTTGTGAGAGCTGCCACAGTCTAGCACTGGCCTAATTCCAAAATGGCTTTAATGCTTTTTCTCCTGCTAACTCTGCTCTTTTTCTTAACCTTACTCTCCTTTTTTTTCTGCATCATTTCCCTCTTCCCAACTTCCTTCCTCTATCCTTCTCTTTCCTTGACCCAGTATCTAACCTGCAAATCTCAAATACTTGCCCTTTTTTTCTTTTCTCTTCAAGTTTTCCCCTTTGATGAAGACCCCTCATCTTCCAATCACTATTTTGAAAAGAAATCCCAGCAAATTTCCTGTACAAACTGAGGCTTTCTCTGAAGAGACCATTCTTATTCCAACTCAAAATATTCTTCTGCTGATGCTACAGCTTCACTCAACTCAAGGTCATAAAATGTAGCTTATATATTTTACCAGTCTAGTGATTTCAAGTGTTTATTCTCAACATATGTGAGACCGAATTAAAATTTCCAGCACATGCCAGAAGTCACAGGTATTACTCCAAACAAATTACTACTAAAATTACTTCAGGACACTGTGATTCCAGGAAAAGTATCCTAGGTATTCTATAGAAGGCTCAGCCAAGCACCATTTGGAGACCTACACACAATATTTATGTACTCTATAAGGTTCCTTTCATCCCTAAATGTTTGTTGTGTGCTTCTACTCTTTTTTTTTTTTTAAATGAACTAACCTTATGTATATGCCTTTGGGCTGCATTTGTTGGACAAAAGTATCTCAAGAAGAAGTTTCAGTAAAGTATGCAGGGTTAGATTCTTATAGAACAAATGGTGTAGAATATCTGATATTCTGGAACAAACAAAGCTTGGGACTACAAGGTTCAGTAGAAAAATACCATATTGCTTGCTTTAAAACTTTACAATTATAGAATGTGGGAATAAAAGAAAACAGAATATTTAGGACTATATTTTAAATAAAAGACTCCTTGAAAGTGTTCTCAGTGATTGGCTGTGATTTAAAACATCCTTTTGTGTGTGGAATTGCATGCAGAGAAAAAAGCTAAGTCAATTAATTACACACAGAAATTGGGCCAGGTAATACTCATGACACAATCTCTTTACATAACTCAGAACTCTTGTGAACATGAAAGAAACAGGAAGCTTCCCAAAAATTATTATATCAAATTCTTGGCTGGAGTAAATGAGCACAGCTCTTTTGTGCTTTGAAAGTGGGAGGAATTTATACAGCTAAACTGTTATTTAATCACTGGTTAATAACAAGAAACACATCTCAGTGTAAGATTTTATACTCCTGTCTAAAATGCCCCTGCAGGTTTTAGCTCTGCCTTCAAAAGCAGAGGTTACCCAGCCACTTCCTAGAGCTTCCACCTCTCTTCCATGCTCAGAAGCAGCAGAGTTGCCACCCAACACAAGGTACTGCAGCTGGAGCCATTTATTTCACTGGGAAAAAGGGTACTTAAAGGTACACCAAAGAAATATCACAAGGAGTCTCTTTCCTCTATTCCTCATCACACAGCAGAGGGACAGCTCGGCTCTGTATTAGGCCAGTGGTCAGAGCTGGTGCTGACAGTGCCAAGGTTGAGATCCTGACCCATGTGAGGCCATTCACTTCAGAGCTGGAGTCAATGATCTTTGTGGGGCCCTTCCAATTCAGATGATTTGGTGTGATTCTGTGATTTTCTCTACAAGAGCATCAGTTCCTCTTCTCTGAGGTCAAGGGGGCACTTGCAAGGCTATGCACCTAAGACTGGCTTAGCCCTCCAGGGCAGTGCAGTCCTTCAGCACACTGACTCAGTGCTCTTTGTGCCCAGGTGTTTCCCACAGCAAACTGTGCCCCACACCTGCCCTGACAGAGAAGCTTGCCTGGGAATTTGCAGTTACTGCTGGCAAGGTGAATACTCCTGCCAGTAAACCTGCATGGTGTGACTTTGTAAGCACAGGCTGCTCCTTGCTCTTAAACAATCTATGGATTTTTACAGACCTGTTGGACTGTGTGCCTAAGCTTCCTTAAGTGTTACATATACTAATTCATTAGCAACATTTTCAGGTAATGCCCATCTATTTATACATTCCCAGTTACACCAAAAGGAAACTTCTCAGGTTGTCAGCTAAAAATCACCTAAAAAGAATAAATGAGTTGCTTTCAGTGGCAGGGAAATGAGGGGAAAGAGATTAGTAAGGGTTTGATAGTGGTCTTGGTTCATCCTCTAATAATGAACTAATTCAAATAGTGAATCTACTGAGATTAGTGATGAAGCTGGAGTAGCCAGTGAGTAAAAAAGATCAATGCAAGCCACTGATGCTGTAAATTCACACCTTTTTAAGAACTGTAATGAAACCCAAGGGCATAGAGCCACTTGCAGTACACTCATCCAAAACCAACACAAAACCTTGTGGATGCTGCACAGGTCCCCTCGTGGTGGCTCTTGGAGGTGGCAATCAAACTGAAAGAGAAGCTTCACCTCTCTTCTAGTGAAGCATCACCTACATCTACAAACTTCATGGCAAATTTACAATGGACACAATGATGAGAATATCAACCTCTTCCATCAGAAAACCTTCTTCTAAAGGCTAAGGTTGATTCATGGAATCTGGTACTGCCTTACTGGAGAGAAGGCTGGCTATGCCCTTCCATTAAGCATGTCTGTTGCATCAAAGGATATTAAATCATGATTTTATCTAACTTTTTTAGGCTGCTTCTGAGGATGAAACTAAGAGTTTACTGCATTTTCAAAATGATTTGTTTAAGTGAATATTGCAACCCTGAGCAACTTATAGGAAATTGTCTTGATAGGAAGACATTTTATTTGTTGTTTTGGGCTCATACAAGGTCACAGAATCTCAATACATCTCTGAAAACTAAGCCAAAGTTCAGATGTGGTTATCATTTTCACAATTAAAGAAAAAAACCTTCACTTTTCACACCCTCACCACCTTCTTGGCAAATTCCAGCTCCCTCTCATGCTACTTTTACAGAGAAGCTACTCACTTAAAAATGTAGGCATTTGAGCAGTGGTTGTGATGATAACTTATCTTGTGCATTCAAACCACTCTTTTTTCACAAACATATATAGCCATACTTACAGAAATCTGTTAAGGATAACACACAATCAGCTTGCCTTTGGTACTGAATACATTACAGAAAAGATGCTGAGTGCAAACTGGCCTTTATGGATATGTAGGAATGGGTCAGACAGAAAATGCCAGAGCAGCTCTGGCCAATACACCAGTTAACATTTACAGCATATAACAAAAATCATCATTTTTCCTCCTTCATGATTATTCCTGTTTCAAGTGAAGAAGGGTGGGAGCTACACTAACCAAGAAAAAGAACCAGGGTTCACTAAGTAAAGCAAGAAACAATCTGGAATCAGTACAAGCCAGCAGCTTGGGAAAATATATGAAAAATGTTTAGAATTTTAATCCATGCTACAAATAAACCAAGTAAACAAAACCCCCCAACAAACACAGAACAAAAAGAAAAAAACAAAAACCAAAATATTTAGAAAGACCTTTTCAGAGGTCCCTGCTTACCTGACTTCTGAAGCTATGAACAAATTGTTTACTCTTCCCCCTGCTTTTATAACTTCTTCTACCTGCTCAGCACAGGTGTTCAGCATTCCCATTTCAGCACAGGTGTGAATCCTTACACAAGGCTCAAACAAGGAACTTGTGTGAGGGAAGGTTTGTTAGCTCCAGAAGAGCCCTCAATTTCTTTCTAGCAAGCTTTTTTTGAATTTAAGCAGTCCCAAATACCTCAGAAAACCTGACTCAGCAGGCAAATTGTTCAGACTAGAATCTTAGCTTTGAACCCATGATTCGAACAACATGGCGGAAATGAAATTTCATAATCTCACAGAAGTGTTGGAATTACTGACAGATTTGTTCTAATTTTTCCAACAAGAAACATCAAACTATCTCTTCCTAAAAGAGCAGGTCTTTCTTTGCAGCCACTATTATGCATTTGCAGGATAACAGCATTACCAATCCAAACATCAAGCTGGATGCCAGAGAAAGGACTATGGAAAACAACTCAGTGAAAATCCTTCCAGTCTCTTTGTTTAGGTTGCACCTTCCTAACTCCTTGTCACTGCTGAGGATTTCCCAGTCCCTTGGGCTGCTGATTCTTTTTACCCTCTGCTATCCCCTGCCCTATCTGGCTTGGTGGCAGCTGTCACAGCCCCACCTGCCATCCTGGCCTTCCCCTCTAAAGCTGCATGCTTCTCTCCCCACTCTGCACCAGCCTGAGCAGCACTGGAGGTATGAACTCCAGCATATAATAAGTAATCTAATCTAGTGGGTAAAAAAATTAATCTTAAAATCATTAAACCCTCAGCTGAGTTATTTATATTAGGTATTTTTGGACAGAGAAGAGAAGACAAAGGAAGATAAGTTTTGTTAATTTTGTTGCAGCTTTTTTTCTTCCAGTACAATGCTTTAGACAAATTATTTTCCACAGGAAAAACAAAACAAAAGACAACATAGCAACCCTACAGTAAAATTATGGGCAGTGCCTTTCTTTTTAATCATATAAATTATTGCCAGCTGACTGATGAATCCACTCTGGGCAACATGACAGTTTACAACCTTAAGGATTACAGTAGTACAGATGCTATCATCTTAATTGGAAAATCACAGTATTGCCAACTGTCCATGTTAGAAAATGGAAGATTGCATTATTATTATTTTTCCTTCACATTCCCCTGCTTTCCTTTCCTCTAAATAGCCAAGAACCATTAGATCCTTTGTATGGTTTTCTTTATTGAAGTATTTTTATCAGCTCATAAAGACAGTGTTTTTGAGACAACATAAATCCCACTGCATGAGAGCTCAGCATTTCCACTCCCTACACTCTCATTTTTCTATCAAGAAGGGGGAGATGGAGGAAAACCTTTTCAAACATCAAGTTCACCCCAAGAAAGTATCTGAGCTTTAGCTCTATGTCAATAACACAGTAATTACATCATATGTGATAGGTCACAACCAGTAATTACAGTGAGAGGAGGGAAGAGGGATAACTATGTTGTTATGGTAATCATCCACCAGTCAGGAAATTCCTGGTCTGACTTCTCCTGGTGTCCTCTTAGCTGTGTGCCAGAACAACAGTTTAGAGCAGTTCTAAATTTTTTATGCAGTTACCTCTTATTACTGGAAAAAAAGAATATATCTATTTAGGAACACAGGGACTTTCAGAAACATCTGACAAGGCACTGAGCTAAATTGGCAAGGCTCAGGCTAATGCTCTAGCCATTGTTCCTTTTTTCTGTCCTTGGGAGAACCACTGAAATCACAGTGTCTGAATTTCCCATCTGCAAAAAGCCCTCTTAGACTGTTGACTATGTGTCCCCAGGTTTGGCCCTTTTGTGGGGAAGGTACAGCCACAATGCTTAATTACAGAATGTAAAATAATTCCAGCTGGATTTATGCATGTGAAGAAGCTGGTGAAAACCTTCTTGGATCTGCCCTCCTTCAAAGTATCCAGAAATACTCCCTTGTGACATGGCCAGTTTGGGAAGGAACAGGGAGGAGGAAGAAGAGGCTCGAGCCAATCTTTTGATGCAGGCAGTGATTTAAGGGAGATTGTTCACATGCAACTCACATGCAGTTCTGTCCTGCACAATTGCTAAACAGAAACAACACATTCCTACTGCTGGGGTGTGCTTATAATCCTTCTAGGACAAGCTTTGAAGATGGGAGTTCCAGAAGCATCCAAGGGAGTTAAGGACAAACCTCTTTGATGTCTTAGTGGGATTTCTGCTCCTAAATTCCCTAGATACTGTGAAAAAACCCTTTGCTTTATATTTTTGGCTCCTTTTAAAATATGTGGAAGAAAGTATGTTTTTTGTGAGACCAGAATCATCTCACAGTATTTCCTAAAGGAAAGTCTGTCAGTGGCAACTGCCTTATTCCAGCCAATTGGGTCATACAGGTTTCTTTGTGGTTAGAGTAGGGGCAAACAGTGAGATGCTCTGGGGTGGAGGGGGCTTTATGGATTGAGGAGATATTTACTACTTTTGAAAGGAAAAGAAAGGAGAGAAAGCCCTCAGTGCTGGAGACACTCTGGAGCTCTACCTGTAGGGTAAAATGAGTGGAAAATATACATGGAAATAATGAAAAAAAGGCAATAAAGCAATTAAAATAAGATATGAGATATTAGAGGGTAGAAAAAGGCTTAGTTTAAACAGCATAAAATTACATAAATAGCACAGCATGGAAAAACAAATTAAAAAGTCTAAGATGTAACACTCTGTGGGTTTATTCCAAAAGTCATAACACCAGTTTACTCATGCCTACTGCAACTTTCATCCCTTTTTATTTTGTATTACAGTTGTTAAGGATTGCATGTAATGTATGACCATGCATGTAAAATAAGTCACCAAGTCACTCTTTCCAACCTTTCAAATTCTGGCTCCCTCATCTCAAAACCAGACACAGAGTAGAACTGAAAAAGAGAGAAAGCTCATTTAAGGGGGTGGAATGGTTTTCATACATGTAATAACTACAGCTCTTCACCCTGGAAGAAAGACAGCTGAGTGGGTGTATGATAGAGATGTTTAGAACATGAGTGGAATGAAGACAGTAAATACAGAATCAGTATTCATTGTTTTTTTCAAAACAAGGGCTACAGTGCATCAAATGAAACTAGCAGGTAGAAATTTTAGAAGAGAGATATTGCTTTGCTGTGCAGCATAGTTGTGGAGTCATAGCAGGGCATTAGAGGAGCTAAAATTTACATTTGTACAACAACTGATAAACTCAGAAGAAAAACCCACAAAGGGCTATTGAGTGGAAAAGTAATACATCTAATTTCAGAAAGACTGAACTGCAAATTTTTAAAGGCTGTGAAACAATATTTGCCTGTTCTGTTCTTATGAACTTCTGTGGGTGCTAATGGTCTTGTGGGAGACACCTGTAAATCCCATCTTGTCCTAGTATTGTTTCTCAGCAAAGCTCCTCTCAGGTCTGAGGTCTCGGCACACAAAGTCATTTGACCCCCCTGAGTGAGCAGTGATGGTTCTGTTTGCTGTGTCTCGAGAGGAGCCTTTGGCCCTGGTGCAGCCCTGCCTCCAGCTGCAGCTCAGGGCTGTGGCCCATCCTTCCCGTGGTCTTGGTCCCCCTGCTCTGCAGCCAGGGTGCTAAAGCTATTCAAGCTTTTGTGGGGTTTTTTCTTTAATTCTTTCCACCCCTCCAACATGTGGCAAAAAAAAAAAAAAAAAAAAAAAAAAAGTGTGTGTTCTAATTAACCTTCTGCTTAATCAGTGAAAACATGATGTTTCACCCCTGCTGGCACTACAGGATTGGACAGAAAGGTCACTGGGTGATCGTGCTGAAAACGAGGAGCCAGTGTGAGACAGAATGGGGGACAAATGGGAGAAAGATGAATTTGTGACCACACAATCAGCCCAATGTGACTGTTTGGCCAGGAGGTACATCCAGAGCCATTGCCTGTCCTACAGCCAAACAATTTCCCCTTTTTTTGCTGTACTCTGTTGCCAACTAAATCCTACTACAGTATGTTGGTTCCCTTCGCAAGATGTCTGACATCTGTGAATGCACTAAAGATGCCAGCTTGGTTTTCCATGGATATGAAAAGCCACAATAAATCCAACACTTCACACCTTTGCCTGATGAATTCTGTATAACTACATGGATTTCCTTCACTTTATTATAAAAATACCATAAGGAAAGCTAGAAAATAAATTTAAAAGATCAGAGCTTCTTTGTACCAATTTAAAATGAATACAACTTTAATTTGGGATAGGTAGATGATTATGAAGACCATTCAGAGGCCACATATTAGTTTTGTCATGAGCTGGAATGGGAAATATTCTAATTAAAACTTGTAGGAGAAAGCTTGTTGCAAGTTTTCAAAGTTCAGTAGGCTTGGGATCTTATGAAGTGCTTAATAACGAAAAAAATCTATGGAGAATTTTAAGGCAAGGAAGGAGAAACATGACATTTCTTAATTAGTCTGCAGCCTGTTTCCCCATTGGGCAACCACGCCTCTCAAACATTTTAAGTAAAGCAATCTGCAAGCAGCTGCTCCTGCTACAGACACGTCTTTGCATATTCACTGGATGGGTGTTTGATTTGGCATTTCAAAACCAGTCAGATCCAAATAGGAAGAAATCACCCAACAGTATTAAACCATATGAATACCCAGCAGATATTTTCATTTTATTACAGCAATAAACATAACCAAATAGCCTTTGATTCATCTGCAGAGCTTGTTAAGACCTTCACCACCTACTGAGAGATGAATATTTGAAGCTCTTACTATTGTTTTCAAAGTCGAGCTGTACAAACCTTTTCACCTGGAGAAACACACCTAAGAGAAAACAGAGATCCTATCCATTTACATTAAAAGAAAAAAGGAGAGATATGCAAAACATGAAAAAAAGGCAGAAAATGGAAACTCAGATAATCAAAACAGAAAAATGTATGTTTGGAGGATGGGAAAGACAAAAGTCTGAAAAGGCAAATGAAAAGGAAATATCTTCAATGTTATTTTCTTGTAGCATATTATTATTTTTTGTATTTTCTGTTTCATTGTGTCTCTTCTGCCCATCATCTCTGGATCACAAATGACTGCAAAAGGCAATCAAAACAAATCTGGCTTTGTTAAGTCTTGCTAACCAAAACAAATCTAAGTGAAAATTCCGCCACTTTTCATTACGAAAGTGAGATCTTTGACTAAATCCTCTCAATCTCAGTATCATTTATCTTTCAGCCTTTTATTTCTCCATTTCTTTTTTCTCACTAACTTCTGGTTTCCTTCTACATTCTTATTTTCCCTTCCTTTTCTTTCTTCATGTTCACCCTGCAAACATAAGGTAGAAATGGCAAAAGGATAATCTGGAACAATCACTATTAAAGAGACATTAAAGCTAGTAATTAATTCACTGTCAGTGGCACCAACAGCATACAACCATGGCAGACACTTACAAACAATATGAGACCTGTGCCACTGTGATGGTTCTCAGTTACTGATGGCAATCCAGTCAGGAATTTTCCATCTGATGACTGAGTCCAGAGGATCACAGAATCAGCAAAATGGTTTGAGTTGGAATCAGAGAATGGTTAGATGACCTTACAGACCATCTAATTGAAACCCCCCCACCATGGGCAGGGACACCTTCCACTAGACCAGGTTGCTCAGGGCCACATCCAGCTTTGCCATATATACTGACAGGAACAGGGCAACCAAAATTTCCCTGGGCAACCTGCTCTTGTGCCTCATCACCCTCACAGTAGAGATTTTCCTCCTGATACCTAATGTAAATCTATGCTCTTTCAGCTTGGAGGCATTACCCTTTGTCCTGTCACTTTGTCAGAAGTCCAGGTTCCCTGTAGGGCTCCTTTAGGCACTGGGAGGTTTGGAAGGTCTCCTGGATCCTTCTGTTCTCCAGGTTGAGCAGTCCCAACTTTCTCAGCCTGTCTCTGTAGGAGAGAATAAATAAAAATTTAGCATATAAAAAGCTAAGAGCTTAGAGCCTTTTAAGTTTCCTTACACCTAAGAGCAGGTCTCCAGCTGCTGTAAAATGGGTGCTTTAGTGAATTCCATACAGTGTTTACGAGATGCATGGAGGAAGAAATCTGTGTACAGAAAGCCTTATTGCTTCTACAAGAAACTGGAATGATGACATATATTCTTCAATGCCATCTGCTGGCACTTTATTTAATAGTGACTTTTTCAAAAATATCTACATTTAACATGATTATAAAAACAGGAGTCTGAAGTTTCATATTTTTTATATTTCAGTGCCTGGCCAAAGAGAAACAGGAATCTGGACTACTCATGACCATTAACCCTGTTACCTTATGATCTATAAGGATATGTCATGGAATTTTAGAATGGCAAGAATCATTGAACTATTTAAAGGGCCTTTTTTATATCTAACTATTTTCAAAATTTTAATTCCATTAGCTATTTCACACAGTAACAATAAAGAATATTTTTTTTTCAACTGGTAAGGAAGGTGTCTGAGATACTCAATTTACAGGGGATTTCCAAAATCTATATAAAAATATATAATCTATATCTATACATAAAAATAATGAGAGCACTAACAATTACAACTAATGTGGGTTCAGTCAGTGTTTCACCCACAGCCATTAACTGGAGCCTTTCCTTGCTCTTTCCTGAGTCTGTAGCTCAGTGCACAGAGCAAACCCTGTGATGCCACAAAGCAGAGATATATTTATAACAGCACCAACAGCTGAAAAATCAGAAGACTTGTAAGAAGCTTAATGTGCATAAGAGCTTGATGCTGGGGTGAAAGGGAGGGCACTGGGACAACCAGTGCTTCTGATCTCTGCCTAGTCTCCTTTTAACATAATGACAAATGATCCTCAATGATTTCTACATTATGGGCTCCTGATTACACTTAAATTATTTTGAAAGCTTAGATTTATGTTAAATTAACACTTTCTCATGATTTCTAGAATAAGGCTGTCCAGTGCTGTCACAGCCTGTAAATGAGCTTTTGCAGTATTCAGGGTTAGTCTTGAATGTTCCAAATTCTGTAAGAAATTTATCAAGAAATTATGCAATTAAAATTGTTCTCATACTTCTCCCATTTGAGAGGAGCAGCAAGGAGATTGCTTAATTTTATTGGCACTTAGTGTATCCACCCTTTTGTGTACTATTTTAATTATTCCTGGACTGACATAACTCAGAAGACCTTAAAATTAATCAGATTTATTAACCTATTTATATATTAAATTTTATTGGAACACTTCAAACACCAAATATCAAATTCTGCATTTACTTACTGTCCCTGCAGAGTTAATCCAGGAGGAAGAAGTGGCCCCATGTCACAAGGGACACAACCAGACTAAAATTACTTAAATGGCACAAGAAGATTGGAATGGTTTGTGACATGTAGCATGTCATTCCCCATTGTCTTGCACCTTTTGTAGTCATTTATATCAATACATTTATACCCATGTCTGTAAATGGCACACACATACATGACTGTATTCCCAGGAAACCCTGAGATACCAGACCCCATTTTTACAGATACTGCACAAAGAAATTGACTACAATTTATACCCTGTTATTCATCCATGAAAGACTAATTTGAGGTTTTGATCTACACAATATTCATATCCTTTTAAATTATGTGAAAGCTACTCCTTTTTAATAATGGTGCCTCTTACCATATTAATACAGAAAAAATTACTTGCATTTAAAAAATTCTATTTGGTCTTTCTGTGCAATGACTTCCTTAATTTCGTGGAGATTCATTGACTCTTTAATTTCAGGGCTGAAATCAGTATGAAACAAATGCATAAATCTTTTCAGGAAATAGGCAGGTTCAGAAGCCATAGATGTTATGTAAGCCAAGATCTAGAGGCAATCATTCAGCTCCAAAAAAAAAGCAAACAAAAAACCCCAAAACAAAACTAAACAACAACAAAAAAAGAGAATAAATTTAAAGTCAAATGCTTGTCAGCCTACCAATGACCCCATTCTTATTACGTTTTAGAAGCTCAATTCTTCCAATTAAAATTATTTTTTAAAAACCCAAAAAATTCATTAATGCATTAAATACATTTTCTGTGTTGTCACCAGTGAGACCTGCAGAAATCAAGTCACTGAGTTTCAGAAGTAAGAGCATGAGCACCTGTTTGGAAGACTGATATTTATACACATAGGTTTGCATAATGGGAAAACTATCAGGCTTTGGTACAGTGTTCAGTGGTATAAATCAGATTTTTTCCAGCTAGATCTATTTCAAACTGTGGTATAGCTATAAATTAAAAAATGTGGACTGAAAAACTGTTGATCGGATTTTCTGAGAAGCTCAAAACTAAAATCAATCATATTTCAAACTATTGGAAAATTAACTCCTTTTTAGCTACCTCTAATTTTAAAATTTTTGCAACTATTCTAGGCATGAAGCTTTCAAGAGGGAGAAGGAAAAATGTATCCTGCCTTAATGACAGTCATACAAAATTAACCAGAGCTGACAAGTCTCTCAACAGAACCAGGAAGAGCAAGCACCAAATGTGGCCACAGGCAGAAACATTGTATGATCTGGCACAGTGCTGTATTATCAATAATTTGGTGAACTATATTTTGTTCTGTCAAACACTCCTTGTGATGGCAAGTGAATTGTTCCCCTAGAATTTAGAGCAGAGAAAGTAAAGGGGAAAAAGAAGTAACACTCCTCATGACTAAAGTGATAAACCAATGTACTCTAAAACCACAAAGACTGAAATCTTCTCTTTGTATAAATCCATAGGATTTAATTCAAGGATGAATTCAGGGTGAATGTCGCTACCTAGCCTCAAATTAGAATAAAGATTTTTTACAAATAGAATGCACAACAGCCTCGTTTCCTTTCATGAAGCTACACAGATTTACATGCACCTGTCATTTATTCCCTTCTCTTGATTAAAAACTATTTTTTTATGTCATTCAAAACTCATTTAGGTTCTGCAGTTCAGGAGATCAGCTAAAATGTGTGCATTGATTTTTATGAAAAGATGAAAAAATAAGAAAGTAGGACTCTAAAAAGAGAGAAAGCATCAGGAAAAGTAAAACCAACCCAGTAAATATGTACAAAAATAGGCTGAGGCATTAGGACAGGAGAAAGAGCATACCTTCCTCCTGGGCCAGGCTTCACCTTCTCAGGAGCCAGAGTCCCTTGTAAATGCAGACTTCCTTTATTATTTTCTTTTTTCCTCCAGTGCAATTACACTGAAAATTTAATGCCCATGACATAAACAGCTGGAATTAATGCTAGAGTCACTAATTTAAAAAAGCTGCTCTGAAATGCATCTTTCAGAAAAAGCTTGATCTTTTGGTTTTCATCAAAACTATCAGTGTTTTTATCAAGCCAGTAAAGTCTTTTGAACACTCCCATTCTTCCTGTTGAGAAACATAAGAAATATGAAATCACAAGCAAATAAGGAAAAGACAAAAGGCTTTTCCTTTGTGAGAATTTTAAAAAAAATCACTCAAAGAGAAAAAGTATTCCAGTACAGTGCTAATGTTACCAGCCAGAGAATCTCTTGAACTAAATGACAAGGAGTACCCTGCCCAGAAGGATTATTCTGTTGGGAACAGGGGCACCACTCCTGTTCCACAATCAGGAAAAGGATAGGAACTATTTCCAAAGGTGCCCACTGAGTGCATTAAGTCCTTTCTCAGTAGCATCTATCAAAAATTCCAGAATGATTAAGTTTTTGAGCCTTCTAAAATCAAAACTGTAATACTCAGAATATTCTGTAAAATCTGTGGGGGAAAAAAAGAAGAAAAAGAAAAAGAAAGCAAAATGGAGGGAGGGCTTTTGGAGAGCCACAGTACAGAGGGCCCTAGGATTATTAATTGGATTTCAAAATCTCCATTAATTTGATATAAAAATGTGAAAAGTGACAAAAGTTAGTGCAGGTGGGTTAGAAGTAGTACCTTAATATTGTGATATTGCAATATAAATAAATCACTATCCTAGAAGGAAGTACTGCCTCTCTATAGCATCACAGAAGTACAATAGGGAAACAATTTTCAATGTTTTCAAATTACTTAAGATACTGTTTGGATTCATAATTACTAGGAAAAAAAATCCCAGCAGCAGGATTTCCTAGCCTATAAAACAATCCCTTAAGAGAAGTAAAGGAATCCACTATGCTTTCCTAATTTAGGAAGGATAGGACAAAGTGCTGGAAGATACTCTGTAGTGAACAATATAATATTTGCCAGTGAGCTGCACAAGATGACCTAATATGCCTTTTGCATAAGCCTGTGATTTGGCCAGATGCTCTAATTAAAAATATTCATCTGAGGGTGAGTGATTACTAAGCAGAGCTTCGAATTTTTTGGAAAATCTGTCTCATGAACAGTCCTATTCTTAAAAAGAAAAGTAGAGCCCGGAGAGCTGAACAAGTCAAAAAATCAACGTCATTGGAGACATTATAAGCCAGGGGAAAAAAAATCAGGACAATTAGTTGTTAGGAAATGCACTTTTTCCTTCTCTTGAAAATTCTTCAAGTTTTTGCCAGTGTCCCAGTTAAGGGAAGGATTTGGGATCTGTTTTTGTGATCTTTTTGATCACCTTGCCCCTCAGTGTCTGCTCGATGCTTGAAAATAATTTGGAAATTATTGTCCAGAGGAGACAAAAAGCTTTTCTTCATGGTCTATAGGGGAGGGGTAGTACAATTATACAAAACTATATATAAATTGAGCATAGTGCCTGCCTCAGCATCCATAAATCATGAAGTCCTGTTGCTGATGCATGGATCTCTCTCTTATATAATATATTTGGGATCCATTAGTAAGAGTAGGCATACACTGTGCCACAGGTACCCAAGCTGTTCTGAGCTATAGTACTGCACTGACAGGAAGTTTCTAGCAAAAATGCATACCACTGCTCTAAAGAAAACACAGCTTGGATGTGATGCGCAGCCTTCTCCAAATGCACATTCTATCACTTGCCCAGAAAAGCCTGGATTAATATAATTTTCAAGCATTTTTGATCTCTTTTAACATCTTTTCTCTGAGCAGAAAGCTCAGAGTATTTAGGTGAAGTCATGTTTTTGAAGCAAAAGCTAGCAGCGCCTTTAAATTGATTTGTATTTATCATTTTCTGTTGTTTAATTACTTGGGGCTACTTCTAGAGATTACCTGCAGGTACATTTCCCACACAGAAAACATTATTATATAGAGAGAAAGTACAACAAACACAGTGTTGTGGTTTAAACCCAGGCAGCATCTCAGCTCCAGTTCACTCACTCCCCCCTGCTGGGAGGGAGGGAATCAGAAGTGAGGAAATGTGTGTGTTGAAATAAAGACAGTTTAATAGAGAAAGCAGAGTGAGGAATTTATTCTCCCCTTCCCATGGGCAGGCAGGTGTTCAGCCACCCCCAGGAGAGCAGGGCTCCATCACACATAACAGTGAGTTGGGGAGATGAATGCCAGCACTCTGAGCCTCCCTTCCTCCTCCTTCCCACAACTTTGTGTGTTGAGCACAATGTCAATGGGTCTGGGGCCAGCTGTCCTGACCTGGTCCCCTCCCAACTCCTTGTGCACTCCCAGCCTCTTTCCTGGTGGGTGAGGAGCAGAAAAGGCCTTGGCTCTGTTTGATGCTGCTCAGCAATAAGGAAAACATCCCTGAATTACCAGCACTGCTTCAAACACATACCCAAACACAGCCCAGAACAATTACTAGGAAGAGAATTCCCCACCCCAGCCAAATCCAGCACCATAACCATAACAATGCCATGCCAGGGCACAGGGACAGGGCTGTCACCTGGGCTGTGCAGGGGCTCTGTGCTGCACAGGCACCTCCTGCACACAGGCCAAGGAGGGGCTATTCTGAGCTAGCCCAGCCTGATAAATGAGTCAAACTACCAGGGAAAGGCTGTGGGGTTTGGAGGGTGATGTTCAGCAAGTGTAGAATTCTTCAAGCAGCTGAGAGAGATATCACTAGAAATAATTTGATGGAATTGATAAAGGGGAAATTTCCGTGTAATATTTTGACACTCTCATCAGTGTCACCAGGACTGGTGAGACTTGTTCTACTCTGTAACAATCATCCAGGAAAACAGATGAAGTTTTGTCACAAGAAAAATAGAAGAATAATTTGACAAGTCATTCAGATGTATACTTCCTGAAGTGTTCAGTACCAGTGGGTAGATAGGACAAGCCAGCTCTTTCCTAGGTCTGAGGCCAGCTTCTTATCAGCATCTCTTCTCTGAAATAAGGAGAGCAATCCTACCTTACATCTGACAACTTGACATTGAGTTTCTGTGAGGCTTAATGTCTACTTACAAAACACCTTCGCTGAAGTCTCACAGGGATTTTGACTCCACAATAATGTGACATGAAAATTTCCAAATTGGTAATAGATAACTCACATACATCATAGGAATAAGTGATTATTTCTTGCTAAAATATCTCTATGACAGTGCAAAAGACCTGATGCCTATGACAATTCCATGCCAGTAGTGGAAGGTAGAACACAATCTGTTACTTTGTGGACGAGGAGCCCTTTTTAAAAAAATGTTGATACATCTCGTTTTAAATAAAGCAGTATTCAGGAAAAAAAAAAATGCTGCTTCCCATTTCAAAGTGTTTTATCTCTGAGCTGCATTTTTTTCCCTTTAAGAGAATAGACAGCTCTGAAAAAGGAGTTGATATTAGGATACTCATTACAGGGCAATTATAGTCTATGGCAAAGGCGGTTCTGGAACTTCCATAAAAATCTTCTGCCCCTTTTCCACTGGTCATAGATCACATTTTCCAGGCTCAGACATCAGAAGCCTCATAAGTGAGTAATCCTTAAAGAGTTTGCCTTCATCTTTTGCAACCTGCAGGGAAAGGTTTTCTCTGAGATCCGAAAGCTCACTGATGGTAAATGGTTCAGGTGAGACCATTTTCTCCAGCAGTTTTATCCTCACTGAAGTTAAACCCACTGCACTGAGTACTCAGTTGCTGTTTGAAGGGGAAAGGAAGAAAGAAAAAAGAATAAAACCCAATCTTTCTCCAGCTCAATCCAAATACCTTTTCTGTAGACTTTGGAAACTGATTGCAATTTCAGTCACAGGAGCTTATCTAGCAGGGGCTACCATTTTCTCACAAAGCACCCTGGCCAAGGAATTGTGTACAAAATGCACCCCAGGAGGATTAAATCTGAGTGGGAGGCTCATTCCTCTCTGTCTGTTGGTTTGCTCCAGCATGGGAGGGAGCAGTAAGTTATCAGCAAGGGCATGATCCAGGATCTCAAACCCTTGCTTTGTCTGGACTACAAGAAGTGAGAAATGAGACTGTAACAATCACTATTTCCCTGCTTAGGCACATGTTTGACAGCTCAGTCAAATGTTTCACCCGTGGCATTTCATCAAAGCTCCCACATACCCCACAACTCCCAACACACACACACAACCACCCAGAGAGGTGGAAATATTTAGGAAATAAGAGCAATGTGCTGACAAATGTTCATTGTGAAGTGTGCTGTCATAGCAGCAAAAGCCTTCCTAAATGCACACAAATGGTTTCCATTAGCAAGATCCAACTGATGATGCTGACTTGTAGGAGGCAAAAATGCCACTTAAGAAAGACAAAGGAAAAAAAATGATATAATGGTTAGACTATTAAAATATATTTATGTATTTGGGTGAATTGTATTTGCATTACTATGGAATCTCCATTACTATGTATTTGCATTACTATTTGGGTGAATTGTGTTTGTATTACTACTTGACTGTGGAAGAAAGGAGACTGACATCTGCCAGTCTTTGCATTCTACTTTTCTAACAGCAGGACTTGTAGAGTAAAATCTGTTTTATTGGCTACTCATTTATCACCTCAACTAGAAATATTACTAATGAAAGGCACTCACATTGCAGCAGTGGATTAAAGATTTTCCTCAGAAGAATGTCTCAGTCTGGACTTTTCTCCATCACTGAGCTCTCTGGAGCAGCTCTCAGTCAGGAGCTGCACATGGCACAGCTGCATGGAAGGGTGGAACACCTCAGTCACAGCCACAGGAGTCATTTTCTCCCTGCTGCACATGGGAGAGGCAGGATGGGGAGTGGGGCATGTGTCCTATCTGAAGAACCAAATGTAGGAATTTCAAATGCTTCCTTTCCTAGATCCCTGCAGACAGATCTTAAAGGACAGCTTGGCATAGATTTAAACAGCTCTTCTATAAATTCAGACAAAATAAGAAGAAAATAAGGCAAGGCTGGTCCTGGCAGGATCCAGGATACTTGTTTGGCTGGACAATGGGTGTGAGGCTGTGCAGTTCTTCCTTTACAATGTGTGTTCTGACAGGTATTTAAATGTGTGCCCTCCCACAGCTAGGGGAGACAACCCCTTGATTTTTGTTTCATTGTAAACAGAACAAATAACATTTTTTGTCACTCATTAACTCTCTAATAATTCCTTAATTTAATCTCTTCCACTTTCAATTATGAAAGCCTTTGAGATTTGAGTTGTTAGTCAGGCATGGGGGTGCTTCATTTAAGGGCTCTTTGCAATGGTTTAATTAGCAATCAGAGGCTTATCTGCTTTGCTCAGAGACACTGTCAGAAGAAATAGTGATCCTTTGATATTAAATCTGGAGAAGCAGATTTCTGACAATGTTTGATGAAATGGGATAATTCCGATTATTTTTACTTTCTCTATTCTCAACATTACTATCATAAATATGTCCATTTTCTAGTTGTCATCCAGACAGGTATTCCTTCTCTAACCTTGGATAAGCAGACGTTGAAATCTTCATTACTTAAACAGCAAAATTATTAAATCCTTGAGCTCAAGATGACCATTTGGTCTGATAATACAGTGTTGTAGGAGACATTCACAGTCAGGTCTGTATAAAAAATGTTGCAAACTTAATGGCAGTGAGCAGAGACACTTTTTGTAGCCTCACAGCATCAGGACATGCAGTTGGCTGCTCAGATGCTTGTGATCTACTGAACATTCCAATTAACTGCACAGGCGTTTTCTGCCTAGATTTCCAAATAGATTATGAACCTGATACATTTTACTGCCTTTCCCTCAGTTGGAAAAAAACCAATTTTCATTATGCAATGATCTTTCCATTTTGAATCCTTCATTTTAACACATAAAGCCCTCCCTCTTTGGAAGAACAGGCATCATTGTTCACAGTATATCCACAGACTGGATGGAGTTGCTTTGTTTTAATGCATTTGGGGTTATCAAGGGAGAGCTGTAAGTACAGATTGCAACTGAATACTGTAGATTTTAATACAGGTTATATTTTGAATTTTAAACAAGACTGTGCATACTATGAAATTGTAATTCCATCAATCTACTTAATTAATGCTTAGAGATAGCTGAAAAATAAGTATTAGTTTATTTTCTATTTGACATTCAGAATTATTTTCTGTAGTGGGCTTTTTAGCATAAAGGTGTAACATGAAAGGGTGTTAAGAAATGTTTTAAGACAATTCCAGAAAAATCTTAATGAGATGTTTTGAATTACCTCATTATAACATATAGTTTCTATATTTTCGTCAGGAATATAATTGAATTTTTCTCATAGAAAACCTTTTTCTTTTCTTATTTGCTGTCGTGAAAACTGCCTAAAATATTTTAAACTATGATATTTCTGGTTATTTAAAGTGTATATGGGCTACAGATGCTGTGAAATATCATACACAGAGCAGATAAAAATGTATAATCCAAATTATATAGCTTTAAGGCCTTTATTCCCTGCACTACTGAGGCTGTTAAAAACTGCTTCACTTCACTGGGAGTGGAGCCTCTGGGATAGCACAGTATTCTGTGCCTAAGTGGCCCGGAGGGAATTGTCACTAGGATTTCAGATGGAGTTAAGATAGCTTGAGGCCATTACAGGTCACTTTCCTGGCTAGGCCAGGGAGCTTTCAGTGTCTGGAGCATCATGTGGTAGCAGGCACTGAACCAGCCCCTCCTGGCCTTGGCTGCTCTGGCTGGAGGAGGGATGAGAGGGAGAACGAGGTGCTGCACTGCTCCCTCCCTTACAGCTTTGCAGCTGGGGAGGAGGCATTGGCTGGACTGTCACTTATTTCCCTAAGGACAGCTTGCCAAAGAAGGGGGTAAATTAAGTGGGAAATAGCTACAAGATGGCCAGACACTCAGCTCCAGGACATCAGAATGCTCCCACTGAAATCTGAATTGCTCTGAGGATACCAGCTGAGCACCCATGTTCCTTGGTCTGGGCAGCTGTAGGAAGCACAATTGGTGCATCTAAAAGACACGATCAGGGCAAGAATAGAAGAGAGCAGCAGTGATTAAAACCACAGTGATCCACATTGGACCTCAGATCTTAGATAGGGTGAACAAAGTCATAAAGTTTTAGAACCTTTGGTCTACAGAAAAAAGGAACAGAAAAAAGTTTCAAGGCAGTACAATAGCATTTCACAGGACAGACCCTCTCAGGCTTGGGAGAAGTACAACTAACCTAAAAGGCACTGGTCATGATTATACCTATTACTGCAATTGAGTCTTCAGGCTTAAAAGAGAGGCAATGATGATCAGTTACTGATTTATATACCAGAAACATGCTGTCAAGGATTAAAAAAATAGGTATATTCTTCTTATGAGGCCTCAGCACTACACAGAAACATTTTTAAAACAAGCTATACTGACAGATTTGCAGATGAGGTTAATACAAATAGCTTTTCTAATGGAGGCAAAGTGAATATCTGGGCATCTGAGCTAGATTATGGCTGGCTACTGTGTGTGCATGTGTGAATGTGTGTGACTAAAACAACCAGTTTCCCCTGCAGAATGCACCACTGGGGAGAGAATGATACAGGGAATGGCTTATGGCCTGTGTGTGTGATGGTAAAAATCAATGACTTGCCTTATTGAAAGGTGCCCTCAGGGGCAAAAAGCAGTGAATAGCTTATTAGTTTGTGTGTGCATGCTGGCAGATGATAAAGCAGCATTGAAATCAGTCATAGACCATAATAAAGTACCCATCCCCATCTTAAAGCCAGTGTGTACTCCTGTCTCAGGGGAGATTGCCTCCATTAACCCAAACTGTGCAGTAACTCATCTTTAACCACAGAACAAATATGCAGTAGAAGAGGAACCAATAATGATTTCTTAGGGTTACTGATGCAAAAAATATAGCAGATAAATTACTTACATGTAGGGCAAGATTCTTTTTTTGTGTAATATTCCATAATTCTATTTTACTGCTATTTTGAATGGTGTGGAAGAGTTCCACTGTGAATCTGGCCTGATGCCAAAAATGTTTTACTAATTTCCAAAATAAAAGAGAAAAGCATGCAGTGATGCAACAAAGAGTAGATGCAAGAGACAGAATGTCCTGACCTTTTTATCCTGTCAGTGAACTCTCCTTTGGAGTTTATTCAAATCATCCACTCAAATACAAAAACCCAGATACAACTATGTTGTCACTAAAGAATTTATTGACCTTAAGATGTTTTCATCATAGGCATGATGTGAATTTATTGGCATGCATCTGATGAATGCCAATAATGCCTTCAACAAACATAAGCTTTCCCATAAAAACACTAGGGCAGATCTAAGATGTAGAGGTAATGATTTCTCCTGGTTGCAAGGTGAAAGTACCAACTTCTATAAGTATTTTCATACTTTCATTATTTCCTAAGAGATGCTGAGGGCATCTGGGCTTGCACCTAAGGATATACAAAACTAGTGCAAAATGTGTCTTTTTAAAAGGACTTGACAGTGCAAAAATGCTCTATTTTGCCTTGAAATATGTCACAGTGGTGTCCATGTGTGGCAGAGTAATTCTCTTAGCTGAAGTAACTGATGTGTAACACTTATTGAATAGACAGATAGACACGTGTACAGTCCCACACAGATCTGCTAACATTATGATAGTTGTGGCACTCCCTGAAGAACATGCCTCTGGAAACCACAGCCAGAAATCCTGTCATCATAGTGTTATACAGAAAGGTGCTAATGCCTTCCATAATGGAGCTTTGGATGAAATGCTACAGGAAAGAGCTCAGCAGAGTCAGTGGGACTCCTGCACCATTTAGCCACATGTTCCTGTCTTTGACATTCCTGAACTTCCCACTGCTGAAGGAAGAGTGATCAGGCTATCTTTGCAATCCTGCTTATCCCAAAGGAGCCTTGCAGCAGGGAGTTTCTCAGGTGTAAAGTCAAGGGAAACAAGAGGGAAAGTCTGACTAAGTAGCTGGATTCCACTGAGATTTGTGCCTTGGAAAGAAGTGGTGGAAGTATTGGTGAGTAGGATAGAGATACCCAAGTTGAGAAATCTACAGCTAGAAGTTGTCCCCTCTTTTTAAGGAAACAGTCCTTATCAGGCACAAGACATATTCCTCTTACATTTAGAATATTGCTTCACACTTCATCACAGTGTAAAGGACTATTCCCTTTCTGTTGTGGCAGATGTATATGGCTTTAGTGACTCTACAGAGTAACTCAAAAAAAAAACAAGAAACAGAAACAAAAATCTCCAACAACTTGACACAAATATTTGTTTGACAGATACACATATATCGTGCTGCAAAGTACTGGTCAAGAGATAGAGCAGTTGTGCCCTTCTCTGTCTCCTTCAGAAAAAGTCATGTGTAGTATTAGGCTGTAAACATTTTCAGTTACTAAATTCTTCATTCCACCATTCCACTATTTTGAGGGTGGTCTACATATGGGAGCTTGGACAAGCCACTCCTTGTGTGGCATTTTCCCACCAACTGTGTAGGGCAAAAGCACTTACAGCAGCAGCATGATGTGAGAACTGATTGTGGAGAAAGATTGTGAGATCTTTGGTAAGATGGAGAACATATGTATCTAAAACAGATTAATATTGGCATGCTTTATGTGATATATTACATAAAATGTGTTTGAGATTTGTCAACATTGCACAGGTCCATTAAGGATCAATCTTTTTCTTATCATTGCATTTTGGGCTTTCAACACAATCATGAAAGCAGTAACACTGAAAGAATATGCATGCCAACAGATATGAAGGAATGGGAATTGCACTTGGAAGGGGAAGTGGGTCTTTCTGTAAAGAAGACTCTCTTTTATCTCCTCATGGGCCATATGCTGAGGAGAGCCAGCTATTCCCCAGATAAACACGCAGGAAGGAAAAGCAGATAGGAAGGCAAAAATGAATCCATTATTACTGCTAATTTTCTAGAGAGGAAAGACAGCCTTCCTTGTACAAGGTTCCTCTAGCTCTTCAGAAGATACAAAGTTGTTTTAGGACTTGTTGCACCACACATAGAGAGAGAAAATCGAAATGCCTGTGCTGCCAGTATGGACAATTTCCCAGGAGTTTTCTCCCAACCAAGAGTAGCTTGCAATTAAGACCAGTCACTATACACTTGATTATTATACTTCCTCCCCAGAAAGTACACACCAGAAACTACACCTGCTGGGTACCTCAGTCTCTCCTAATTCAATTTTCTCAAAAAGAAAAGGACAGCTGATAGCCTTATCAGAGGACTGATCCAAAACCTTCTGAATTCAATGACTAATCTAATTCATGTTACTGTTTTGAATGGGACAAGGCTTGTCCTTCTAGAAGAAAATCCTCCACTTTTCCCCATTTACTGTTTTTCAGTTTGCTCTTGGAGAGCACTGGGTTCTGTTTAAATGAAACTAAATGGGAAATGCACTCCAGAATCTTCCCTATGCATGCTAGCTCATGGTAGGAGGTTAGACTGTGAAACTAGACCAGAACTCCAGTAACCCTCCATTCCCAAACACACACCCTGTGGGTGCTGGGTCCTTAGCAGCCACTCTTTCAAGATTCAGATACACTTCTGTTGTGCTGCCCTCCTTGTGAATAAAAGATATAGCTAAAGAAATTCTATTCTGGACACCTGACCCATTCACCGTCCGACAAAATTGGAGAGAACCCTGCACAAAAGGGAAGATTGAGTAGCATTTTAAGTCATGACATAGATTACCAGCCAAAATGGGAAAGTATGTTTTGCTTTTCTGTAGTTTGAGCTTTCTTCAGGAGCTGCAATTTTGCACAGAGGAAAGAAAACAAACACAAAAATTACTGAATTACTATGGATAGTAGCATTTTTTTGTGCTTTCCTAGGAACCTTATAATAAGGCTATCCTGATTCCCCAAGGAGGTAAATTTGATATTTCTCCAGTGAGAATCCAGACCCCTTCTGGATATTAATCCACTTCACAAAGTCATTACGAATAATTTAGCATAAAAGCAGCCTTTTTCCTCACAAGACAAAGCATGGCAACCAAAGCATTTGTAGAGCAGTGTGAAAAACATACTGTAGCTGCCTTGGCTCCATTTGGATGGAGTATAAACAAAGAATTTTGGCTGCAAATCCTGTCAGTCTCTTAGTCTTATTTAGGACAAATATTCAGGAAAAACAATGCCAATATAATTTAGCTTGCCTTTTTTTTTTTTTTCTTTTTTTCCCCCCTTTTTTATTTTCATAGTGCTAAGTCAATGCATAATTACTGGAAAGAATTTCTGACTGAATTTTAGATAAGAATTTTGATAAAATATAATATTGGAAACAATCTTTATCAAACATTCATGTGTAGTGTGAGAGATAAAAACAGGAATCCATAATTCATATGGCAGAATGTATTACCAAGTGTGAATAAGAGGCTGAATTTAAATGAGGGGGTCTGAACAATATTTTCTGCGAGGCATCTGCTTTAATCATTTACATTATTCACTAGGTTTTCCAGAACTGTAAATCTTAAATATATATTTGTGTTAGTGAGAATGTGTATGTAAATACACACATATATGCACACATACACAAAGCATTATACACATCCACACATTAGCACATATTCACACAGATACAGAAATGTGTTTGTATACAGAGGCACAACAGCTTAGGGCCTGATTACAAATCATTCCACATGAATGAGAACACTCCTATTGACAGTGGTGGATTTTGGGATCGTGGCCTTAGTGCCTTGGTTTCTCACCTCACCCTGAATTTGCAGTCAAATGAATCAGATTAAAGGAAAGATAAGTCTTTGTTTACCTTAAAATAATTGAGACATTTACTTCTTTGACATACATTACAGGAAAGAGAAAATCCCACAGTGAAACTCCCTATCCTGAGATGAATTCCTTGAGAACTTTCTGCCAATGTATCTGACTGGCCTTCTAACCCAAGATTTCAGTGCTGGCTCTCTGTACTTTGGGGTGCAGTGACAAGAAAGATCTTGAGTAACTGCAGGGCTTGATCAAAACCTGCTCTGGGCCCACACAGACCTCACAGTCCCACCTTAACTCAGATGGAAGGAATCTTGATCCTCCTCCCAGTGTCCCTGCTTAGCTTGACTCCTGCTATGCACTTAGATGTTAACTCTTGCCAAGGTAGCAAAAGGAGCCACCTAATGATTGCTGGCTGCTTCACTAAGCCCTAGGCACATTTCTGGTCCTTCATGATTAACCAGGCCCTCTTCTCATTGTGCTTCCAAAGCCCAGAGGGGTTTGTTTGGGTTTTTTTTTTTTTTTTTGATTTGTTTTTGTTTGCTCATTTGTTTTGTTTACAACATAATAATGCCTAGATTGCACATAAACTCATCTACTTGCCAGTAACACTTAATGCTTTCATATAGGTACACTTTATGTACATAACAGCTACTGGCTCCTTTTTCCCTTGTGAGAAGGGAAGTGAGGCTGATAATGATTTTGAGAGCCTGCTGCTCCCCACCCCTCTTCTGGAGGGACACCAAGATAGTCTGTCTTTTCCCAGTTGTGGTTACTGTGCACAGTTCAGCCCTCTTACTGAGAATTCCTTTTCAGAGACTTCTTTAGGACGCTGTAGAACCAAAGGAAGATTCATGACAGCAAATAACAAAAGACAAAGGCCAGCAGTAACCCAGACTCAGAGTCTGATGTGCACATATTCATTCTGACATTATATCCCACATAAGGAGCATCCACTGTGCCAGCTTCTGTGTAACTATGTCATCTGCATAACTAATCCTTTTATTTCCATGTCCCAGTTTAGTGCATGGTAAAGCACTGCCACAAAGCAGTAGCTGTCACTTTGTTTCAAGAGAAGGGCAGAGGGCTAGAAATGGCTGAGTTCTACTGCACCTCGCTTGACAGGGAGCAGGGACTGCCTGTTTAAAGAAATTTTTCTCTGCTCCTTCCATTACTGTTCATTTGTTACAAACAACAAACAGCCCTCCTTTTTTTCCTTTTTTTTTTTTTTTTTTTTTTTTTTTTTTTTTTTTTTTTTTTTTTTTTTTTTCCCATTGGAACTCCATGTGCCTTTCACTTCTCACTCTCTTCTATTTAATAATGTGTTTCTTGATTCTAGCAGATCTATTTGTCAGGTCAGAGACAGCTGGTATTGTTGCATGTGAGGTTGTCTTACTCTGGCATCTATGTGCTTATTTCAATAATTGTTACTTTCTTGGAGGGTAACAGCAAACAAATGATAGAAGAAAAATACTCAAACACTGCAAATCTTTCTTAGTACAGCATTCACTGAGTTATGTAGGGCATATTAAAAAAAAAATCACATTTTTAAATTATGTACAACAGACAAGTCGATGAAGAATCATGCATGAAATCCAGGCACTCTGAAGACCAATGAAAAGGAATTTTACCTCTTTCTATGAAGCTGAGACCAAGTGATTAAAATGATTGTATCCTATCATTTTAATTCTCTTTCCTCTAAGCTTTACTTAATGGTGCCCTCTTCCTCTGCTTAACCAAAATGATGAATTAATCCAGTTTCTCCCCTGTGGGGCAGAAGAAAAGCAATATTCACACATCCCATTCTGCCTATACTTCATTCACAAGACACATTACATTTACCCATTTTTCCCTCCTTGATTGTTTTATATTGTTATCCTGAGGAATAGACACAGATCATAGAATTTGTGACTATGAGACATTCTGATAAGACAAGAAATCAGATGCAGTGCAAAACTGAGCAATGTTATTTGAACAAAGCACTGCTGAGAGGATGGGGAAGAGGGAGAGGCACATATTTCTAGATGATAAAAAGGAGTTGGCTTGCCCAGGATATGTACTCTTGAAGCAGTCCTAAGTGCCTTGTGACCTTTAGCTGGTCCCTTGGGATTCTGACACTGCCCTTTAAGCGAGCTGGGAACTTGGGTTGTGCCCCAGCCAAACCCTTAGAGCACTTGTGAAGGTATCCTCAAAGGCAAATGCCCCAACCATACCCAATCTGCAGATTGCTCTTCAGGGTTCTTGTGTGTTTCCTGGCTGGAAATTCAGGAAGTGTAACCCAGGGCCTTTGAACAATGCTCCAGGGCTTGGATGAAGCATTATCCCAAGGTGCCTCTGGTGAAAATTGCCTGAATCTTCCAGTTAGTGTCCCACAGGGCATTGTGGCATAACCCTCAACACCAAGCCTCACAAAAGTCCTGCCACTCCAAAGCACACTCCAAAGCACACAGTCTCTTCTCAATGGCTCCATGACACAGGTACAACATGTGTCCTTTCCACACCCCTGATCCTCATATCAGCATCTAGATCCAGTGTCAGGATTCTTGTCCAAAGAATAGGAGACAGTTTGGAGGTGAGAGATGGTATAGGTACTCCTCTTCAACATTGTGCATTACTCCTAAGAAGATATTTTGAAAGGCTTTTCTGAAAGCACTTTCATTGACAGATTAACTTGGTTTGAAGTCTTAGATAAAAAGAAATTTTGTATTAGAGCTTTAATCGGAGTAAAATTGAAAATAAGGCAGTGACCAGTCACTCCTACTTAGATTTGGATATACTCCTGCCTCAGGAATGAGCAGCCACTGTAGACACTTATTAGGGAAGTTGCTATAGAGTTTATACATGATGCCAAAAGAGGAGGGCAGGGATCCTGTATTTTCACCCCAATATTTGCAGGGAAAAAAAATCTGGCTTACAGATGTGATTGTGGGCCTTCTCCAGCCAAAGAATGGCCACCAGCCCAAAACAAGTTTTTGATGGCCTGGCGCATGCACAGTTTAGGCAGTCTGTGTTGTACATCTGTCATGCTGAGGCTAATCACAAAACTCACTCCAGTGAGAATTGCTTTTTAGTGCTGTGTATTTGGCCAATGGGCCCCTTCATCAGTGATTCTCTGCTCCATTTAAGGACCATGACTCCTGTGGGTGGAAATAGATCATCTCAGAAGATGCCAACCCATTTTGAGTCTGAGTGACAGCTGGCTGCTCTAAGCTGGAAGTCTTGATTAAGACTCTTCCAGTATATCTTCTCTGAGTAATATTTCCCTAGTGGAAAGCTCCTTCCATCTTCTTGGATAAACCTTAATGACAAATAAGGAATAATGCAGGATGTCAGTGAATTTTCTGGGTTATTCTGCTCACAAAAAGGGAAAGATTAGAAGTGGGATTATTCATTGAACCAAATCTTTGTTACAGGAATGTGGGTAGGGTAAGAGACCTCTGTATTTGGGTCCAAACTGCAGGATCATCCATTATCCAGACTCTTGGCACAGGGCAAAATATTTTCACTTGATGAAGCCTTTGTCATGGTAATTGATTACTGTATTGTCACATCTTTTCAGTTAATCACATCTTTTCAGACACTGCCAAGGTCTGGTTTGTCTGCAGCAGGGTCATGGAAGTTATCATTCAGGGAGAGAATAGATTGTGACAGTAGCACAGGGCATCCATATGTTCCTGAAAAAACATCTGTTTGAGTGCTCTTTTCAGGAGACTAAAACAGTGCAGAAAATGAAGGCTAGAAGTGGGCAGAGACTTTTAGATGGCACAGAGCATGTACTGGGCAGATCAGTGAGGTAAAGGCAAACACCAGAAGGGCCTTGCTCAGGGAGCTTAAAGAGCAGCCTCTGAATGGTTTGAAGGTTTGTTTAACCATGTGATATGTAGATGTGTTTCATTTTGGGTAAGTAGTTGTCCTAAAAGTATGAAGAGTGAATTTGTAATGTGCAGCTCAGGCAATACCACTGGTGAAAGCCCTGGCCAGTGTCAGCAAAACCTGTAGCATTAAATGATGACCCAAATATTTGAGATAGCCAACAGACCTCTTTCACTGATCTGTCACTTTTACCTTGGAGATGTGAGATTATTTGAGGCTAATAAGAAAATCCTCCTTTTATGCTTCAAGGCTCAGTAGGCAACATGAAAATAAAGAAAGTGAACAATGCCTTCGTAGGTTGACCAACAAAACAAAGGAGATGTCCTTAAATATACTTCCCAGCATTAACAGTAGCACCTTAAAAGGAAGCAGTTTTAATGTTTAGAGCAATTGAAAAATGACCCAGAACAACTCAATCCATAGCAGCAAAGATTAAAGAAAGTGTATACCACCTTTTTTGTATGGTCAATTTGTCCTTAAGGAAGATAACTCAAGCCTATGTATACATTCATGTAAGAGCAGATTTGGATGAAATATTGAGCTGCAACTTGAACAAGAGCAATGTTAAAAGGTAGTTTTCTAATAAAGATTCCATCCACATACATAATGGCTTACTGCAGCCTAATAAACCTACCCCTCCTACATAATTATGTAGGAAGTGTAATACTGTGTTGCCCTGCTCCAACAGTCTCTTCCCCATCACACACACACACACAAATTCCATTTGTAATTAACAGGAAAATTCTCTGTATTAGTTTTCTTTGCACTTTATAGAATAACAGAGAGATTAATTAAGAGGTCTGCATTTCTATTTCAAGGTTCAAGTATTTTCATTGAGCACATTGTGCTTTCAAAATCTGTAGTGTCAGCAGAATTCCTTACTTCAAAACGCAGACATTTCTCTTCCTTAAGTGTTACTTTTATATATGCATTAAATAACTGTGGGTAGTTAGGAGGCCCAGATCACACTGTCACCTGTTATGTATCTAAGTTGTGCTGTAGATGTATGCAACACACATACAAAATAAAAAGTTTTCAATGATGCTCATGACTTACTGCTGACTTTAAATATAGCCTTTCATTAGCAAACCAGCCAAATGAAAATAATACTCTTTTCCCTCTAATTATTATCCTTGGTGACATGTTTTTTCTACTTTTTTTTTTTTTCCAGTGGGTGAGCCATCCCATTGAGAGGAGTAGTTATGTGGCTGCTAATCCTAAAAAATATTTACTTTTGTGATTAATTTCAGTGCAGGAGTAGTACCCCTAGGTGTGAGAGTTAGTTTTGACAACAAGGGCTGTGATATAAACCACTCAGTCCTGTTCAGCTGAAATCTTTGCGTTTTGCTCACTAAGTTTATATTTCTCCTTAAAGATGAGCAGGGATTTAAATGACCACCCTGAAGGGGAGCCTTGGTGTCTGCAAATGAATATACAAAAATAAGGAAACAGCAAAATTATATTATCTTCCATTTGTGCCCAGAAAAACACTTCTCTGTTGTTGTGCTGTAACTCTAGCTCTGTGAAATGGGAAGAGATCTCTCTGGAATGAGAGAAATGTTATCTCATGACAGAACTGGATGGAGATCTGGGGCCTGACTTCTGCTTGTTTAGTGCCTAAGAAGTTTTTTCAGTAACTCCCATCGAGATCTGCAGGCATCAAGAACACTCACTAACAAGGCACTGCCAATCAGGCATTAAGGGGCAATGCTTTTCTGTGGACTCTTGTAACCAAGAATTTAAACTCAAGGTCAGAGTTAAAATGAAGAAAGGGAAGGGAACAATTTTCCTGCAAGGCAGGAGCCAAGGAGTTGCACTTTTAAGCTGAAGCAACTCTTTTATGAACACTTTATTGTTGACACCATCAACACATAGAGTTCTCATGAGTGAGAAAAACACTATCATTAAAACAAGAGGAGTGCCAGAGGCAGCTGATCATTCTGGGATGTGTTTGCAAGGGCAGCTTTTTTGTCCATGAGGGTTAGATAAGGCTTACTTTATATGATCTTGCATAGTGTTTAATATATCAGAAAGTTATCATAAAGAAAAAGACTGAGCAGCAAATAATAACTAACAGACCTGGATCAACCACTTACTTTCTAATGTGTCACTGAAAAGTTCTTGTGAAATAAGGTATATTTGTGTTTTTAAAATAGATTGTAGTGAAGTGTAATAAATTCAATATAAACTGGAAGACAGTTGTACCCAATCTGCAGCCTATAAAAATACGTGGGACCAGACTCTGAGATTACTTCAGTACCTGCCCACTTTCTTTTCATGACCATGAATGGCATTTCTTAAAGACTAAGAAAAGGAATGGGACTGACATGTATTAGCCAATATGTTCTAAAAATGTTTTAAAGGCCTAAGGCAACTGAGTGTATAATATTCTCTACTGCTCTACATTAGGTAGTGGGAATATACTGGAATACACCGATTTACAAATCATAACACCATTGTTTTAGACAAAGCCCAGATAACCCAACAGCCTACCTCTTATTCAGAAAATGTAGTGGATGTTATTTTGTAATAATTTGGATGCAGTTGAAAAATTTGAGCATTTTTAAAAGTCCTGTACACCAGAAAATTAAAAGGCAAGCATTAAATCAAAGCAAATATAAGAATCACAGAAATGAGGCCTTGTGGAAGAAAAGTCTTGCCTCTGTGCCAGCAGCAGTCACAACACTGACAGGTTCCACTCTTGCTCAGCCCCTGGGCCATTTTTCAGGACTTGAGCAATCATGGCTGATACATTTCAGTCAGAGAATCCAACCCAGAGGAGAATAGTAAAATAAGGTAACCAAGTTAGAAATATTTTTTTTTTTTTGAAATGGATAGATTTTTGAGTGAAATAAGATGTCTTTGTTTTCCCTAGAACATTTCCTGAAATAATTTGCAATGATAAATAATATTTGAAACAAAAAAAAATTAGCGTTTTTATCTGATATACATTGGAAAATCTTGATTATTCTATCAAGAAGTATTCTGTTTGAAGCTTACTTGCACTGCCTGAGAAAGATCCCAATGAGATAATGTTCACCAGGCCCTTTTCCAATTTCCAGTTGTCTTCTCAAAAATCAGAGAGCCACTTGGCAGTGCTTGCCCTCATTATTGAGAGAGGGAGTTGAAAAGCATTGTTCATGAAAACATTATTTTTAAAAATTAGGAATAAATATTCCCATTGTTCATGTTGATTGACTTTAGATAAACATATTGAGATAAGACTGTATGCCTACACCAAAGAACTGAAACAACATATATAATTTAAAGACAATTATTCATGATAATTTAATTAGCTCTTTGTTTCCCCTTGTTTCACCACTGAACTGTGAGACACTTTGTCATGAATCTACAGAGAATGAAAAAAATCAGAAATGTAGTGAAGCATGTATTTCAGAAAGTAATGAAAATTTTACACTTTCTAAGTAGTCTTTAACAGCCTGTCATCCAAGGGAAAATGCTCATGGGTCTTCTAATCCAAAACAATATTTTTGGAAAATCCTGTCATCTCTTCCCACTACAGCCTTCTGTAATTGAGACTGAGAGCAGGATTCAGTTAATCTTTGGGTCCACCTAAGAATTTATCACCTTTCAAGTGTGTCTTTCAAGGTGTCTATGTAAAGCTCACTGGTTTTTGAAGAGTAGACTGCTAAATCATGCTGTGCTGAAGATTTTTTTATGCAAACAAGATCTGTCTTCAAAATTGAAAAAGAAGCCCAGAAACCAGAACTATTTATTCCAAGCAAGGGAAACTCCATCTGCCTTTAATCAGTACATGGACAACAAAGAGACTGTGCAGATTTTCAGACATATGCTTTTGCACAGATGTGTCAGCCAGAGATGATGGGTGTGTAAGATACAGGCACATACATATTCCTGTGTGTAAATTTATCCCCATGCCCTTCATAAATGGCAGACACACACAGAATTGTCCTTTCTCAATAGTTTATGTCCACAGGTGTGTGTAGCCATTAGGATTCTTTTGTTTAAGTCAGAGTTATTTTGGGGTACTTCATAAAAAAAAAAAAAAAATTAAAATTGTTTCATGTTCTTTTTTAGGATGACTGAAGGAAAAAAGGATATTTTTAAAAGCCTTTGACAGTGACAATAGCTATGAGGTTAACCTCTACTAACATGACCTCAATCTGAGAATCCTTTTCATCACCAGCTCAGATAGCAGAAAAGTAAAATCATTATATATCAGGTAGTTGCTCAGAAATCTAAGAGGGCATGAAGGAGTATCTCAATCCATTTCTTAGTGGATAAATATGGATTCACAGTATTCACATGCTTCTCATGCTGTCAAAAGTCACTAAATTAGCTGTGATCAAGAGCTGATTAGGAATCATAAAGGATATTCATCCCTTTTCCTCGTCTAAAAAACCACTCTCTACAGAATAAGGCAGAACTTAAAGAATGATGGTGGCTTTTTTTATATCTTCAAAGAGCTCATAGGTTCAGGTGGGCCTGCACCTGAGGCTTTTGTATCTGGAATCCTTCTCACAGCTTTTGTAATTCAGTAAAACTTTGTAAATTAATGTGTCTTAATCTGCCCATATGTGCCTATATCTGGTTGGAGCTCATGTTTAATCAAACCTTGCTCCTGAAACAGATTTAGTGTAAGAGAAGGATTTTGTTACCTGAGGCTGTGTCATCACTCAGACTTGCCAGACCCACTCTCTGTTCATCATTACCTGGTGGGGTAATGAAACACATATCAGCCATGAAAGCTCCTGCAGTGATCTCCCTGCTCCTTCTCCCTTTCCCTCAGCTCTTCTGAACTCTCCATTCCTCCAGGAATATGCCTGCTTTGCTCTGTGTCTCTAGAATCATTTAGTTACAGTATTAGCCTGTAACAATATGAATCCTGTTCCACAGAATTCCACAGGATTTATTTTTAATCCATGTGTTTTAATTGTTATATTCGGCACATTTTTTTCAATGGGGAGTCTGGAACAAGCAGTGGTCTTAAAATATTTTCCCTTATATTTATTTTAAAACTTTTGTGTTCCAGGAGGTAGTAAAATAGTGTCATTTGTTGGCTTGGTTTTTGTTTTGTTTTATTCTGGTTTTTTGTGGGAGGAGTGGGAAAGGAAGCAGATCACTCAGTTTTCTTCTGCTGTATCCTTGGGGACTGTGCCTACTATAACTGTACAATGCTCAATTAACATATTTCATGTTTTAGGAAGCATAAAGTTGCACCTCATGAGATGCATGGCCCTAATAAGCCCAGTAAGATGTGGCCAGACTTGTCACATTAGTGGGCTTTCAGAAAACAGTGCTAAATTCATTGCTTTATTTCCCCATAAACCTGATTCAAACTCAGGGCTCAAGCTGAGAGCCTGGTGAATTAACCTAATGTGCCCACTTGACTGTCTCCTATGTATCATGATAGATTTCTTTTAATCTGCTGCAGAAAATAAATTGCTGAAGAAAAAAAAAAAAAAAGATTTGTACTCTTTAAAGACTAATCACTTTCAGGCACTGTATGGCAAACAGCAAGATTCAGAATGAATCCTTTTACTGCATTACTCATGACAGCTTACAACCCAGACTATTAAACATTCATCAATAAAAATTTAACATCCCATCTTCCCTTTGATATCCTCAACTGCTCCCTACATAAGACAACAAGAAGGCTTTCCACAGCTCAGTGTGATGGCAGGACATCAAAGCAGCCTCCACAGCTAGCCTGCTTCGAACAGTGTCTTGTATTTAGAAAGCAGAGTTGTCACATGGGAGGGGAAAAGCAATGCAGGAGATTCTCTCTGGTTTGAATATATATAATCCCTCCCAAGGGGTGCATTATGGCCATGTTGTGGCTGAGCAGCAAGTTGCAATTCACTTTTCTTCATCTAAGGATATGACAGACCACACAAAAGCAGAAAGAAGAGCTGGATATTTTCCTTTGTTAAGCAATGAACACTGCATGCCAGACTTTAACTGCAGGAAAAAGAAAGAACAGTCTTTTGTTTAAAAAATTACCAGGATTGACAAATTTGTTGTAGCTACTGTTTGCTAGAGAAGCGAAGATTGTAAACAAATAAATCTATTTGCTTTCCTGCTACCTACAGAAGATTTGTGCTTACCATTGAAAACCCAAGCAGAGAATTTTCCATGCCAAATTCATTCAAATTGAGCAACTTCCAATTTTAGCTCCTTAGCAGAAAAGAGCTGGAAAATTAGACCCTGAAATAATCCTCTTGCAACAACTGCTGGGCCTCAGCTCTACTTATTGCCCTGAAGCTGACTCAAATCCCATTGTAAGAGCTCTGTGATGCAGGTAGGTTTTGGATCAGATGCTAAACTCAACAGGCCTTAGAGTCAACAAGCTTAGATTTATTCCATCTGCTTTTCTCCTGCTCCTGCATCCTAACACTGGTCATTTTTACTGCCTGCTGCCCACCTGCAATGGCCTGGGGCTTCAGCAATGCTCCTGGCCAAAGCCTGCCTGCTATAGGAAGAGTGAAGGGCCAGAAGCTGGAGAATAAATCCCACAGTGTGCATCTTTTCAGTTATCATGATCAGTCAGAGCTTTGCTATGAGAAGGGATGTAACAGGCTAAAAAGGAAGAATGCAAAAGTAAGAAAGCAAGGCTCTCATGGTGGCAGTAATTCCTAGAATTTTTTATCGCTTATTTGGAAACTTCCAGGAGCTCAGAATAGATTTTGATAACATGTTACAGTATTAGTTGACAAAATAAATTGAATTTATATTAGTAAAGGACATGGAAAGAAGAGCAAGTATTGTCCATGGTTATGTCTAATTAATCTGGTTTTACTTAGTCTGTAGTGACCTGTTTAGCATGTGGAGCACTGCTAAGAACTCTTAGAAAGGACATGTTCCCTGTTGGCCTCTCTGTCATCCTGTGTTACTATCAGAGAACCAAAGTTGTTCTGACTGCACACAGACTGCAACCACATGGCTACAAGTGTTTTCTGTGGCCTTCACTTAGCTTAATGGCTCACCCAAAATCCTTTGCAGTCTACTCAGTTATAGCACTAAAATATTTGAAGAACCACAACCTAAGTTTAAAAAAAATGCAATAGAGGAGATAAGTGCATTTTTTCTGTTCCTAGATTTAAAATCCATTCCCAGTATTTTAAAATTTTCTCTAGCAACAGCAGCAGCTTATATCTTTTATTGAGACAAGAAAGTGTCTATTGTAAAGTCATGAGTATGTTATAGAACAGTTGGTGGTCTAAACATTGGTGGAAATTGATGCATTTTCTTATTTTGTTTCCTCCCTTTAAGAAGCAGATTTTGTTGTTTAGTTTGGGCTTTGTTTTCAGTTTGGAAATAATTCTGTATTCAGCAACCTTGGATCTGTCTGTAATCTGCTTAAGGGCTTTCTATTGACTTTCAAGCTCTAGCAGTGAAATAAAATGGGGTGAGAGGATGAAATGATCTGGGTGAGACAAGAGATTTCATTAGATTTTGAGTCAAGAAGGACTAGGGAAGGAAAATCACACCTCTTTATGTTGCTCCAGAGATGTAAAATCAGGTCAATACTACCAAGGCTGGCACTGTGCTGAAATCCTACAACTGGTAGTGCAATCAGTAGTGCAACCACTGGCCATTTGAAAATAGCACAATGTCTTGTATGTCTCAGACCACACTGTAGTTTTTGTTTCAATGCCAACTCATCCTATGCTAGGCTTGTCTTTGCAATGAACAGATGTCACAGGATCAGTTGTGAAATCATAAAATGGCTTGGATTGGAAGGGACCTTAAAGATAATGTAGTTTTAACATCCCTGCCACAATCAGAGACCCTTCACTAGATCAGGTTGCTCAGACCCCGATCCAACTTAGCCTTGGACATTTCCAGGAATGAAGCACCTACAACTTCTCTGGAAAAGCTATTCCAGTGCCTCATCACCCTCACAGGAAGGAGTTTCTTCCTATTATCTAATCTAATCTAAAACTACTCTCAGTTTAAAATCATGCCCCCTTTTTTGCCACTACATGCTTTTGTAAATAGTCTCTCTGCATCTTTCTTGTAGGCTCCCTTTGGGTAATTGGAAGGCCACAATTAGGTCATCCAGAAGCCTTTTCTTCTCCAGACTGAACAATCAAAATTCTCTCATATTTTTTTTTCTCATAGGAGAGGTGCTCTATCCCTCAAATCATCTTGGTGGCCTCCTCTGGACTCACAGCAACAGGTCCATGTCCTTCCTGTGCTGAGACCCCAGAGCTGATGCAGTGCTCCAGGTGAGTCTCACCAGGGGGAGCAGAGGGGCAGAGTCCCCTCCCTTGTCCTGCTGCACACAGAGCTTGGGATGCAGCCCAGGGCATGTTTGGCTTTCTGGGCTGTGAGTGAACATCTCTGGCTCATGTGCAGCCTCTCATCCACCAGCACCTCCAGGTCCTCCTCAGCAGGGCTGCTCTGGATCTGTTCATCCCCCTGGATTGACACTGGGGGCTGCCCTGACCCTGCACTTCGTCTTCTCAAACCACATGAGTTTCCCAAGGGCCCAGTTTTTGAGCTTCTCCAGGTCCTTCTGGATGATATCCTATCTTTCAGGTATGCCAAAAGCACCACTCAGCTTGGTGTCACCTGAAAATTTGCTGAGGGTGCACTTGATGCATTATTGAAGGTATTGAATAACACTGGTCCCAATATAGAACCCTGAAGGATATCACTCAAACTTCAGCAAAGATTATTCAGATTGAAAATCACTTATTTTCTGAAAAAGTTTGGACATTTCCTAGAATTTGTTGTGTTTTAATGAAAGTGATACCACTAAGCATACATTCCCTCCTGAGATACATTTCAAGAGAAATTTAAACAGACAGGACATGATCCACCCAATGTGCTTTTGCCACTACAGTGAGAATAGCACCTTTCCTTTCTCAGAAGTTCCATATGAATTTTAATGCCAGCATCCTTTGAAGCAGTCTCTTTCTTTGCTCCTTCATCTAGTTTCCACTACATTCCTGAGCAACCACAGTGCAAATACACACCATGATTTTTGGTTCTTCAAATGTGTTAATACTCTGCTTATGGGGGTGTGGTAGGTAGGTTCAAGTCATGTGGATTTGATTAGTGAAACTTAATCGACCAAAAATTGTATGATAAACATTCCTATTAATAATGACTTTTATTCTTTACTACTAAAATTGGTGCAGAAGGCATTTCTAATTTTAAACAGGACATATTCTTAATATAAAAATCACATGGTATGCAGAAAAAGGCTTTGCTGCAGGGCAGAACTGCATCTGTTACCTCAAATATGTAAGCTGTGACTATCATTTAAAAAGTAAAATTATCTCACTTTAATACCTGTGCATGCAATTTTCATTCTCCTTAAGTAGTTTCCAAACAGCCATCTGTCCTAAGTGCAAAGTGATTTGAGGAAATTCTCAGCACTTTGGTCAAAATTCACACATGTGCAGAGAGACTGCACAGACCATCTTGTTATTCAAGTCCCACTCATGTTCAGTGAATCTTGCCTCTACTCATTTTCTAGAAGATGATGAAAGGGGAAGATGCTCAGCATGTCAGAAAAGCAGGCATATTTTTTGTAATAGTGGGCATTCACTGTTTTCAAGTGGCTGTGGTTGGTGTTTTGCACAGCAATGAAAGATTCTCTGGTTTAAAACCATGTCTAGTTAGTTATGATTCTACATGAAAGCAATTTTAGCTCTAAATTTGCAGAATGTTCTAAAATTCACACAATCTTTTAAAATTTGCACCCAGATGTAAGAATCAGGCAAGTATATTGTACCAGAACCATTAGTAATTTGAAGCTTAAGTGGCATGAGGGTATAATAGCAACATAACAACAACAGTGAAACTGTAAGCTGTAACTGAATTAATGCACAAGTTGGTCAAAACTGACATTTGTGTAGTAGAAGCAGAATATAAAAATAGCTCATGACAGTAGTATAATAAAAACATCAATGATACTAACACAGCTGGTAGATTTCACCACAGTGAAGGAGTTCTACAGGAAACAAGGGGAAAACAGGCATCTTAATACATTGAACCTCCTTTTCTTACTGATCTCTCTAATATCAGCCATCTATCTATACCTGAAAGCTTTGGTGAAAAACTCCTGTGCATAGAACAAATAGTCTTGTAAACTTCTCTACTCTTGCATACTGCAAATCTGAACTAAAAAGAAAATGCAAAGTATAAAATTTTTCCACTCAACCACTTTATTCTAACAGCTGACAATCAAAACCACATTAGCTGCTGTCAGTCACCATCACAATTTTATAATGTTGATATCTGTATAGCAGAAATTTAATCAATATATCAAGTCATTTCACATATGCAAACACACAAAAGCTGATTCAGTCATAATAACCCTTACTATACTAGAGATTTTCAAGTAACTCAATTTTTACTCCTCCAGAATACACTGAAATATATTATGAATGAGAGAATTAAGCATAACTGAAATAGTATCCTCAGTCTACAGGTAGTGAAGTAAAAGTAAAAACTGGGATAAAATAAGTATCACACTGAGAAAACCATTAGTATCTAATTTTCACTGCTGACCCCGGGGGCAAAGGAGACCAGAGAATTCAGGGCTGACACCTAAACCATTGCAGCTCAGTGAAGTCAGTGCAGACCAACATCACTGAGAAAATGCAGTTCCCCCAAAGAATGCCTCCCTCAGATAACTCTGAAGGTGAAGCTCCTAACACAGCCCTCCCTAAGATAACAGAGGTTTTGTTTCATTACAGCAGTGATCCCACAAGCCATGCTCACAAGAACAGTTGTTTGAAGCTGATCTGCCTGGGAGTAATCACCAGAATGCTCCAACAACCCCTAATTTATCCTAAAATACCAGTGACCACCAGTGTGATACCAGCAGCACCAGTGCAGGATCCAGAGCCTATTCTGCATTCCTTAGGGTTTGAATATTTCTGTGTGTTTGTTCCAATCTGAGACAAACTGCTGGAGATCCAAAAGCCTCTGTTAAGGACTGGTAGCACAGTTGCTTAACCCTCTATTTGGGCTCATCATTCATTCACAAGCTTCTCCTCCCAGGGTGAATTTGGCACAAAAAGTGCTGGTCCAGGGATTTCTCACCACTCCCCCTGTTCACATACAGACTGTTCACACTGAATCACTTGGCTGGTGTTGAGCTCTAGACTGCCACCAGTGCCACTGCACTTACTGGGATGCAAACACGCCAGTGAGGGAGAAATTCCAAAAGCAGAAGGGAAGAGCTAGAAGGCATTTAACACAAAATATCTGACCTGCATATGTTTATATACAATGACCTATCAGCAACAAAAGTAAAAGTGGGCAATACGATGTTGAACTGTTCATTTTAGTGCGTTTCAGTTGTTTTGAAGGAACTGCTGGTAAACCACTGTTTTGATATTTTACAAATATAACCAAAGCCCTGTAACAAAACCATGAAGCCTCCTGCTGCAAATGTTCATTATTTTTCCAAGCATTATTCCCCATACAACTGGAAGGGAGGAAGACAGAAAGTAAATAAATAATGACAAAATCACTGAGTCACAGCTCTATATCCAGGGTAGCATTGGTCTTAAAGACACACCATCAACAGAAGGCAGTCCACAGGCCAGAGCTTGTGAACTTGAAGCAAAAGTTGGTAATTTTAAAAATCTGTTTGAAATGGTTTACAGAGGGTTAATATGTAATTAATAGATTCTTTAACACATATGGTAAGCTCTTGCAGCTTTTGTGGTGATTATACATGGTTGCAGATGTTCCATGTACATCAGTAGAAAGTGATGAAGATGGTTATGAGTCACATTTGACCCTCCTATAAACAACCTATAATTATTTATTAAAACACCCACTAATCTTTTCTGAACTTTTCACATACTATATATGGATTTCTTGGTTCCAGTGATGACTATCTGTCATTTCTCAGAACACTCAACTTCCACAGTTATAAAACAAAAGTGACAAAATTTTAAGTTATGGACCTTACAAAAACACTAACTAAAGTTAAGGTTCTGTGGTATGAGTTGAAAGAGTCAACTTGAACTACACAGTTCATTCACTATCACGACTCCTTCTTACAACAATTCTACACATTTATTTGTCACAGAAGACTTCCATGATACTTAATTTTTTGTGAAATAAATTCACTATCCTGGTTAAAGGCTCACTGCCTTATTTGATATAAAATATCCACACAAGTCAGTACCAATCCAGAACTAAGAAAAATTATATCTCCTTTATGTATATGGAACTGAGTCCACATTTTCCTGGGAGATCTTTGCCTTCAGCTGCAGACAATATTTTGGATACCCTGAGGAAAATGCCTGGGTTCATTTTTAAGATAAGGAATGCAGAGTAAAATCCATTGCTCCAGTTTCCCAGTGCTATGGGATATAGTTGTACTTTTACAACAGGATCATCCTGTCACTACTTGTGAATATCAGACATATATTTAGATAAAGTCATCAAACATTCAGGGCTGAGGACACCTGGGATATATATAATCCCATCCTCTTTGTGTGGGATCTTTGTAGGTCTGACAATCCTTAGTCAAAATAATAAAAAAGCAAGCCAGGCTCCTTTTATTTTTTTTTTCCTTTTTGGACTACCTTAAAAATTTATTAGTTTTTATCAATGAATAATCTTATTTTCCAAGCTTTCCAATCATATCTTCAAAGTATAGGAATTAGAACCTTTCTTTGCAAGTTTTTAAATAAAAGCTAAATGACTTCTGAAAAAAAACCAGCAGCCTCAAGACTTGCTAGAAAACCTAAGGAGATAGAAATAATGTATTTTTTACCATTTCTGAACATACAATTTCCCTCCCAATTATACTATACATTCTGTCTAGCAGGTAAATTTGAATTATGCCCAACTCCAAGGAAACCCAGGGACCGTACATTCCAGATTCTCTTGAGTCAAAGAAAGTTAATGTAATTTCTACAGATTGCTGTAGGCCATCAAGATCCATATTAGCATTTTCATCAGTTTCATTTTTGATTCTAAGAAGGTCCAAGAAGCATATAAAAAGGGAAAATAAGTTGAACTATTCTTAAATTAACTGATTTTGATTGAAAGACTGGGCAAAGTTCCAGTGGTGAAGTGTGTGTTTTATGCAATCCAGACTGCTTTGCCCTTTCCTTCACACAATGCTAATGAGTAACAGAGTAACCTGAAAATCTGAGCAGTGAGGTGTGCTGTTGTTTGGGTTAGTCTATTCCAGTTTTAAGAAGGATTACAGATTAGGAACTGCAGCTCTACTGAGGTGTGGAGCTGCATTAATGGTTTTTATGTGCAATACTAAATCACTAGACCTGATCCTGCCATTCTTAAGTATCAGACTGCATTTGATTCCCTTCTCAAACAATTAGACCAAGCATCTACAGTACAGCAGAACAGAAAAAAGCAAAGGGGAGTCATCAGGTGTTAAGCCAGAAAATGTCTGTATACTCTGTCTACAACATGAAAACATCCTTATTTTTGCAAGCCATCCAAGAAGGAAATCAATGCTGAGTACATCTTTGATATCCTTATGAGTCAAACAGTATTTTTATTTTTTGTCTTCAGAGGAAAGTAGTTAACACAATTGTTTGGAATAAATTTGCATGGAAATGCTATATTAAAAATTTACAATATTCAGGAGTAACTCTTCAAAGATGACAGTGATTTTGGCTTGGAACAGGAAGGTAGTTAACTTGCACAGTTAACTCTTCCAGAACAGTTATTCTCCAGTAGCTAAACTGGTATGTTTCCTATGTAAACATGGACACTAATGGATTCTCTTCAGATGATTAATCCTATTTGTGCTTCCTTTATCCAAGGGAACAGTTTCATTCTCAACTAAAATTGATCTGGGTCCATGCTTCTGTCCAAAGGGATGGTTCCTTCACATCCTTCAGTTGCACATGCCTACTACTTTTCTCTTGTAAACATTAGTGTTCTTATGATTGCCCAGGGATACAAAGGAAAGAAGAAAAATAATCTAAGATTGAAAAGGGATAGTTTTCATCAGAATCAGGATCAGTACCTGATCTTCCTGTGCACAAGGCCCTCTAGGATGCATGCTGGCAGAATAAAAGATACTGCAAGCGTAATAAAAGTGGGGATAACCCATTTGTTACCTTTGTGAATTTGTATGAATTGAAAGTAATAATGAAAGTGCACCATGGCATAATTTCTCTTTTTTCTTTCTTTAAGATACATCTTTCTTTTAAAATTATAGCATAAAACATTATGAAAATTTTAAAACATAAAAATTATTAAACAACTATTTATATAGGAACATAGTATTCAGGTGACTTTTGCTTTTTTTTTTTTTTTTCCCATGGATAAAGACTTTTTTTTTGTTACCATGATAAAAAGCAAAGTTTGATTTCTACTCTAGGTCCAAAATATAGGTCATTTAATGTTGTTGGCAAGATGAATGATGACAGCAGGGTTATATAATGCCAATACTTTAATTTAGCAGGGGACACTTATTGAGTGACTGACTGCTGCTAGGGCTTCATAGTCTGTCAACTAAATACAGCTTGAGGTGCCATGCCTGTAAAATTATCAGACAGGGAACAACCATAGCACTTCATTTTAGGCTCCTGACTCAGGTAGGAAGTAAGAAATTCCTTTCTGGATTCTATACATGCACTAGAGGGACAGTAGCTTCTCTGGAGCTCAAGCCAAAGCTTAATGAGGGTACTGTAAATGATCAGAGAAATCTCATTTTTTCTTGTGACTCTACAGAGAAAGACTTGACTTAAAGGAAAAAAAAAATAAAGGTTGACTTTATCATGTTAATAAAAAGAATGAATGATGTATCTTAGACCTTATTGGAGGGAGTTATATAGTCCCAGGTTTCACACTTGATTTGTTTGAAGAGACTGGGTGGAAATGCAATAAGACAGAGAGAGTGAAACTCGTAAATCATAGGAATTAAGGATAAGGAGGAGAAGCTTTGCTTTTCAATTCCACAAGCTCTATAAAGGAAAATGGAATTTCCAAAAATCCAAGACCAAATCACCTTTGAACAAAGTAATAATTTTATCAAGGAGGATTCCTTCCTAGTCTTCAACCCATGTCTCTCTATCAAAAGAAGACCACCAAGAGAACTGTACCAGCATTTTCTGGCTTCTTAATGTTGTTCTAGATTATCAGGAATCTTGAGGTTACAATCATGAAAGTTTTCTTTTCTTGTTCTTTTTTTGTCTTGTTTTTTTATTAGCTGAGAGAAGGAAAAGGCTTTTATCCTTTGATCATAGAGTGTGAAAGTGTATTATATATACATGAATCCCTATGATCCTGTAACATTTACACAAGAAAGATGTCAGACAAAGGTTTAAGTATTCTTGAAATAATCTCATAAATATACTCCAATATTGAGTTATAAAGTGGTGTTAAGAACAGCTCATTGATTTCTTCAGTCTGATTTGCATTATTTTAGAAAATGTAAATTTTGCTGTTATGAACAGTAGCCTAGCATGTGACAACATTTTGTAAGTGTTAATTTTAAAAATGCTTTTAGTATAATGCATAAGAGGGAGCCTGTGTTTCTTTCCATCAGCAATGTGTTTCAGGGGTCTTTCAGACTCCATCCAGTTATAGGCAGGTTGACCTGACAGCCCTGAGCAAGCATGGACTCACAGAGAATTCACCTCCATTCCCATGTGCTGGCTACATCCTCACAATTGGCCTTGTAGCTGATACAGTAGGATAAACAGGAACTCAAAATCAGACTTCTTTTCCTGCTCTGCAGAAAATGAACATAAACTTTCTTTCCTCTTGCATTACACTGGCCCCACATCAGGCACTATCACAAAAACTTCAGGTATAAATATACATTTAACCCATGTGCAGCTAAAAATGGAAAGTCATGGGTGCCAGCAGCATTTGTATTTTGCATACAACCAGTTGCCTCAGGCCACTAGAGGCTACTGTAGGCTAGTAGTAATACTCATTTTCCAGATTATTCTGCCATATATTGCTCTAAAAAGAGAGGACATGTAAAAAGTGATAAACACACTTAATATAATAAAGTAACTTGGAAAAAGAGAAAATAAAGTGCAACCATGAAGAACATTTTTGCCCGCTCCAAAAGATTTCTGCCAAGAGTCTGAACAGAGGCATTAATTAAAAACAGAAATTGTTTTTTACCAAATAAATTAAATAAATAGTCTTTGAATTACTTTACACTCAAGGTGTTAGAGCAAAATTTAAAATTTCTGTTTTCTAACCCCCAAAACCTCACAAATCATCTTGTTTTGTTCCCAAGCAAGTTTCTAAACAAAAAGAGTAGAAACAACCCACTGCTGCCATAGGCTTTGTTGAATCCTTTAAACCAAGGTAAGTGATATGAGATTTGGATTAGAAGCCCTCATGTCTACTTTGCATTCTCTCTCATTTTCATAAAGATCATAGAGACTGTGGCCTATATGGCCTCAATTTGCTTTATTTTTTGTTTCCCTTCAGTTGCAATAGCATAGCTTTTTATTTACAAAGAAAAAGTGCATGTACATGAAGCAAACTTATCTGTACCTAAAGAAGTTATGTGCATTTCTATACACAATGGCACCAGCACTCATTCCTGAGAGCTCAAAAAGAGGTAAGAAAACACATCCAACACTTTGCATGGTTTATATTCTTATCAGGCTAAGATTTTGGGCTTTTGACAAGTGAATAAAAAGCATGATATAAAAGTAATCATTAACAGCATTATGTAGAACTTTTTATGAACATATTTAATATCAGCTCCTAAGGGAGAATTTTAAAATGAGAGATGAGCTGCTGCAAAGGGAATTTAAAGGGCACAAGGCAAAAAAAAGGGATTAGGAACTCTAAAGCTAAAGAATTAATATCAAATTTTTGCTGCAAATTTATTTATTACTGAGTTCTCAAAGAATTTGCACAGATTCCCTAACTGAAAAAGTTCTAGAACTTTAACCATATTCTATATATTTTAAATGCTGATGTTGGTGGTCACTCTAAACCCCTATTTTCTCTCCCTACACTGTGTTTGTGCAGTAGTCAGCATGACAGAGATATGCTCACAGGCTGGGCTTTTGAACACTAGCATCATGCAAGTGAATAATTCAGGAAAGATTATAGTGCAAGGTCACTAGTACAGTAAAAATTGTGTCATGTTTTGCAAACTCTTAGGTCACTGGTCCAACTGACAGCAGTAACCAGATTTTATTCACAATATTTTTAATAACTACCTGCTCTCAGCTGCTGTTTTAGAGGTTTCCAATTACACTCTCTGAAGCCAGTGTATTTTCCCTCCAAGATGGTTTTATCTTATCTTGTTTAAACCCCTGTTTTCCAAATAGTCTGTGTAGATAGCACTGCCAAAATAATCATGATAGTGTACTTTAATGTACAGGGGTTATCAACATCATAGTATGGATCGGAAGAGAAACTGGACCACAGCCTGTGCTGGGATTTATCAGCAGGGGCACTGCAGAGCTCAGCCTGGCCTTGCCCATGCTCTCTGCTGCAGCAGGCACTGCCTGGCTCTGCCCTCCTGGGCTGCAGCAGGGGACAGGTGCTCAGAGGTGGCACCGTGCTGCTGGCAGCTTTCCTCTGGAGGAGGTCCAGAGACAGCGGATGGCCGAGCTGCTCACATCCAAATGGAAAATCAGAACAGATGTTAGAGGTGCTGGAGGTGCTAAACAAAGGCTGACTCTGAATCTGAGTCAAGTTTTGAGCTACACATGCTCTGATTAGGACAATAATGAGTTGTCGGTCTCCAGGGCAAGGAAAGTAACACTGGATTTTTGGTTCCAGTAACTGGTTTTGAGTTATTCATGAACAATTGTTTTAGGATGCTTCAAGAACATTGTGGTCCATAATGTCTGTTCCTATAGATACAAAACACCAAAGGAAAAGGAGCTGCATGACATTTTACTACTAATAAGTTTGGCTTCAAAATATCATTAACATAAATTACTGACACAAGTTCCAGAAGGGCTTTCTAAGCCTTGACACTACCTCAGAGCAAAGAAATGAACAAAATGTTAATATATCTCACTCTTAGGGTATAATACTGGTAGTTTGCAATTCTTTTGGGCTCCCATTCCTGAAGTTTTTGGTGAGCTATGCTGGGTTGGGCTGGCCAGACAATGTCTTACTGCCAGTGCAGATTCACACTGTGTAATACACTTTAAGAATTGTATTACCAAGTAGACTGTTATTATATTACACTGGTGTCTTCTGGAATAGGTAGAATTAGTAGCTGTTTTCTTTTAAGCCAAGTTAATGAAAAAGAAATACAGTAACACAATGAGACAGAATGATATGGGCACCAGGTCTGTAGGAAGAGTAAGGGACAGAATTTGAACTACTGAAATTTCTGTCCTGTGCCCAAAATAAGGCATGTTGATGAAAGAAGTATTTTGAAAATTCCATTTTCCTTGTCCTGAATTGGTAAAACTGTCCATGAAAATTATTGTTCTGCAGTACCACTCAGTCATAGGCTAGAGAAGCTAGAAAATAATGGATTTTTTTGTCTCCATTTGTGACCAAGTTTGAAGTTTGCTTTTTTTTTTTTTTTTTTTTTTATTTTTATTTTTTTTTTTTTATTTCAAGCTTCAAAATTCTGTTCTGCTCTAGGGAGGGTTTAGTATTCTTGTACAACTCCACTGTAATAGAGGTAAGACATTCCTCCACAAGAAAAAAGAGGAGTTTGCTCAGTAGGGGAAAAGAAAAATACATTGTTTTAAATAATAAAAATAAACAAAGTATCTGGAAGGATTAAAACATTCAGAGAAACTGTCCACTCAAATAAAAAGTTGTCCTTCTGGAAGTTATTTTGTTAAATGTAAAACCAGATTATGTTGTCTCAAGTACTCTTGTTGCTATTGCTTTAAATACCAACTTCGAAGAGTATTAAATATAATGTGGATCTTTTTGTTTTCACTTACTGAACATAAACTGTTCCTAGAAATTAGCAAGAAGATTGGGCTAAAGAGAAATGTAATTTAACATGAAATGTAATTTAAGAAGTTATAGTGTAGTTCAGCATGAACCTGGAGGGCTTTTGTTTTGTCGATATGGCTTACAGAGAAAAGAATTCTATTCTGTGGCTCCCATTTCCTTTATGCAAAACTGACAGAATTTTCAACCCAAGAGAATGACTGAAGCATTTCATTCCCCTCATTCACTTCATAGCTCCTCTGGCAAGGTACTCCAGCACAAACATAACTTTTCAATGTAGCTGATAGCATACAACCAACTTCTTATTGTCCTCAGCAAGCTCTAAGCTTGTGCTGAAGCACTTTGACAAAGATGGACAAACTCAAGCACATGTCTAACCAATTATTCAAGTTTAGATAGACTCAAATGCAATCTGCTATAGCTCCCTGAAGGCTAATTTGTGGTAAATTTGATAGAGAAAATTCATAGTATAAATAAAAAACAGATCTAACTCTAAAATTTAGTGACTGTTTAGCCTTTGGGGTGTTGTGTCAAAACAGGGAAATTATAACAGGAAAAAGTGGAGAACTGTTGATGAAACTAATATCTATTTCTTGTTATCTTCAGTCTCAGAATATGATACCCTAGTTCTTGTTAGAATATACGCCTGTGGTAAGAAAATTAACAGTGCTGGCACTGGAGTTTTCAATTGATGATCACATAAAGGATGGTAGTAATAACTTTGATTTCAAGCATCTTAATAACTGAATCTCATAGAGTGTTACAATGATTCATGCTAGGGTCTCAATAGGGAGGAAAAAAATCGAAGTAAAACACCTTAATCATAAGTCATTCAAATGACAAATGTGAAACAGATTCAAAACCTTATATCCATTCCCTTTACTGTTATGTGAACAGTCTCCTATTCTGGAGAGGTTTGTGGTACAGTGGCTGTAACTGTGTAAGCCATGGACATATTAATAACTATAACTGCATAGTCAGCCATTAAGAGCAGCTCATATTTTAAGAGGAGTCAAATGGATTTGAGTGCCTCAGTAGTCACAAAACGATGTTTCTCAAAACCATTTGTAAGTTTTTTAAATGCAGATGGATAATTATAACTCGTTTATAACCAGTCATACTAATATAGTTAAAATTCATATTTATGCACACAGATTATTCAAAAAGGTATGTGAACTGATTTTTAGAGAGATAAGAGCCAGATATTTACATTTTGAAATTATTTCATTTTCTCCCTTATGTGTGTAACTTAAAGCAACTATTTCAAGAAATCTTATCCATCATTTTCAAAGCCCATCACACTCTTTGATGGCTCTTTAATCCCTGGGAGGAGCAAGGAGTAAAGCTTTTAACCACATAATAAAACAAAAGGAAAATAAAGAATTTGTAAAATTCATCCACATTCTAAAGAAATGGGAGAAACAATCCTGCTGAGATGGTGGCTGCCAATTCACTCTGGTTTTTCAAAGTTATTCCTCTCTACCCTCTTGCAGCTGGTTTTTAGACTTCCCTGCTGCTAATTGTAGTCTCACTGCTGTCAGTGATTTTTACCTTGCTGCAACACTGGTAATGAAAACAATGGCAAAATCCAATTTTAGGAAAGATCTTCACATGGAATTAATGTCTATTACCTTTAAAAGTCAGTACTTCTCACCATGCAAGTACTAACTATATATTTCCCTACAGCTAATCTTTAGTATCTGAGAGGATAAAAGCAAATGGGGCTAAGAACAACCTATCTATTATGACTTCCACTGACCAAATCCCATGTTTTCATTAATTCTAAAGAAAAAATATGAATGAAATGCAGTGTGCAAGAATAGCATTAGAGAGAAGTGCATTAGTGCTTTTGGTTTTCATTAAAATCAGAGGAATGAAGAAACTGAAACTTCTTCTTCAATATAATCCCCTAGTTAAGTCAAAATTCATTGAGAGACATTTAAAATAATGTACTGTTGTAGCAGAAAAAACCCACACATTAATGATTTAAACCAACCCCTTTTTAACAGTGCTGCTTATTTACATATTAGATGAACATAAAAGGATCATTAGAAACTTGTATGAATGTGTAATTCTATATCATTAGGTTTCAGAGACTGTTTTCAACCTAACAGAAAGAGTGAAATTTTAATCATAGTTGGCTGAGTTCAGCCCAATGCAGGAGGAACACTTCCCAATTAATTCTCTGGGCCCAGACACAGATGCCTAGAAAATAGATTAAATAGGTCTGCTAAAACATTGTTTGCCCTTACTAATGCTGAAGTCCCATATTGCATATTCTCTAATCACCAATATTTCCCACAGACTAAATCAGTTTATTAAAGTTCTTATATTCTCATTTTAAAGAATATTAAAGTTGCTTAAAATTCTTATCTTCTTAGTTCTTGACCCTAATTTTACTTCATCAGACCAAACCTCTCCCTCCCATTGCTGTGAAATTCACCATGCCCAAAATTTATCCTACTCTAAAAACTTTGTTTACTGAGTCAGTTGTCAAGAATATATTTTATTACTTCCTGATTCCCTTCAAATAATGTGATAAATAGTGAATGCCCATATTCCTTTTTGAAATGTTATTATTGTTCTCATAAAATTTTTTAAAAATCTAATTTATGAGGACTATTTCTTTCCAGTCAATTTGTACTGTCTCATTTTCCATCATTTGTACCCAGTAATCACATTGCTTAGCCCTGATTCACTTGATTCATAGCTTTGAACATATTTCAAATGCTTGTAGTTGATTCTCATGTCTTGTCATGAAAGTTATTTTCTATATATTGATCTCAAACCTCTGTTCTTCACTAGTTTTCTGCCTTAGTTCAAGGATTTCAGTGCTTTACAAAAGGTCTTTTCCGGAACTGATGGCCTTGTTACTCCAAAAAATTTTAGCTATTCTTTTTATCCCTTTGGAATGAAAATTCCTTGATAATTTTAAAGTTGTTTAGTGTTTTTTTGAGAGGTGGATTTGGTCTTTGGGACAGTCTTCCAGAACATGGGAAGACTGTGGTTTGCACATAAGGCTTGGAAAATGTAGGGTGTCAGAAAAGGTACAAAGACCCCTGGGGATGGAACGAAGTCTAACAGCAAGGCAAGAGCTAGAGCAGTTCTGATGCTCATTTAAGGTACTTTGGGGTGCCAAGTGGCCCTGGAACATCTAGGATATCAGAAATTACATGAATGACTGACAGGTATATTTTCTACCACCCCCCTATCTGGGCCAAGTGCAGCTGATGCTCTTTTCCAAGGAATGTGAAGAACAGATTTCTCTGAATTGAAGAGGAGATCTCTGTTTCTGTCTATTGTCCCTGGATAAAGCATTATTTTCAGGTATTAATATTTAAGATCATTCAGGGAATATTTAATCTAAATATTCTTTTCAAAATCTTCACAGATTCTGTATGAAATTCAGAACTGAGACATAGTCTCTGTTTCTTAATTGAAAGGCCTCCAATGTCTGCTTTCACTCAGAACTTCTTCTATTTGTCACAAATAAAATTTATTGCTTTACTAAAGGTGATTTTGAATGCTGCCCTGATACAGCTGCTTATGAAACCTATCTTTTAGAAAGTCCATGGAGGACACAGGCTCAAAGGATTCCACAGCAGAATTCATGAAGTCAAATATACAAATCTTTTCCCTTTCTATTTCTCTACCACTTGTTAATAAGCCCTCTTGAATAATCACAAGGAGAAGTAATACAGAATACCTTTTTCCTAACCACCCCACTCTGATGCCTCTTATTCTAGGGTTTCTTTCTCAAAGCTTTTAGTAAAAAGGAAATCTGTCACAAGTAGTATTTTCCAAAAGAGCAGTTGTTGCATACCCAAAGCAGTTGCAGGCAGCAACTTTCAAACACACTGTGGCTGTAATGTCCATTTGTTATCTACACCTTTCCTCGAGGACTCACTGTCTGCGTGGCAAATAAGCAAGGTTTCTTGTTTTTTTATTTGACTTGCAATGATAATCAAGAGGAAAAGGGCAAGCACCAACCTATGATAAGTGATAGGATTACTGTGTAATTACTGAGTTTTTAATAAACAGACCAGATGTACTCTACTGGAAAAAAAAGAATGATTTCAATAAACAAACATAAAAAATGTTAGTAACTGGTATAAAAGGAGCATATTCTCTCAGCCTCACACTTGACTGATGCATTCCACAATGAAATCAACATAAGTTTTGCTTTCTTTGTGTCTGTCATTTTACAGTTTTGACAAGTAAATATTTAAAGAAAGAAAGGTAAATATTAAGAGGCCTGGTTTAGTTATCAAGGCTGTAAAATCAGATTGACTAAAACAGGATGCAATCACAGACACTACCTTGCATGTTGTCTGCACTCTAGGCCTTGGAAATGGCAATGGCTGTTCTGATTAAATGTGTCACTTGTTCACTGAGACAAATCATGTCTGTGAGCACAAGGGCTACCCAGAGAGAGGCATAAGAATGTGACAGTGCAGCAGAGAGAGTGAACAGACAGCCAGCAGGGGCCACACAAAGGAGATTTTACAAGTGGGAAAATGAGTGAGGGAGCACTTATGCAACCTGGATTTGCATTTTGGCCCCAAAGGAAGTGAGAGAGACTGGAAAACAGCTCACACATAGAAGGAAACCCAGGGTAGCCAGAAGTTAAAAGAAAGCATTTGTTGCACAGTGTTGGAATGGAAAGATAATGCAAAATCTCAAAGTTTCATGGGGACAACCTTATGGAGATTTAATAACAAGAGTAAAAGGAGGGCATAAGAGTGCAGTAGGAGAGCCTATGTGGGCTCCAGGAAAGCACTTCTGGACTCCTGAAGAGCCTGTTTAGCAGCAGCTCAGTACAGCCCTGGGGATGTTCTTGTAACGTGTCACTCTTTGACACTGCAGCCTGTCAGACACAGGGACACGTGTGGCCTCTCTCTCCAGGCTTTTCTGGGACTCTAACACGGCAGCTCTCTCCAGCCTGGATCAGCTCACTGGGATATTAACTCTGACAGTGCATGCCTACAAGGGGGTTCAGACCTGAGCCTCTCTATCCTCTTTGGACACACCTATGTAGCAGAGGTACAGCTGTGCATATGTCACCTCAAGTGGAAGAAATAAATACTTTCTCATACATTTGTTTTATTTTGTGTTGAAATTTCCCCTGCCCTGTCACAAGCTGGTCAGTGCACGGACACCAAAGAGACACTGGGAAGACACCAAAGTATTCAGTGGCATCAGCACTGTAGCCAAATGCCAACCATGAACCAATCTCAGTTGCTCCTCACTTCAACACTAAGACTTTCAAATAATGAGATGATGTTCATTTTTAATCTTTGTGAAAAAAAGCAAAGAAGTTGCATATTTTTTATTTTTAATATATTTTGTTGCTATTTTAATGTTATTGCACAATGTAGTAAAGCCACAAAATGCTTTCTTACTGATGCTATAATGAAGAAAGATTTGGAAAATTGGTATTTCATACTGAAACACTTATGCTTTTTCCAGATTCGAGGGGTTTGCTGTTTTAGTTTCTCCAATTAGTTCAGTGTTTCCTTAATAATCAATTTAACTTGTTATACAAAGCAAAAATTAATGCTAAAATATTTAATGTCAAATTATATTTTTCTTAAAATTTATATTTTCCTGAAAATTTGTATTTCTTTATCCAAATTGAAACTAGAAAATGGTGCTATCCCTTGTAAAATTAAAAGCTGATATTTTGCTTAGCTTTACACTTCCATTTACTGAAAAATGTCACAGTAATTTAATGGCACAGTCACTGAGATACAGGAGAGACATCCACTCCAATGTGAGTTTTGTGCCACTCCTTGCAAAGTGTGCTGGCTGTTTCAGCTCAGCTCGTGCATATGTCCATAATTGTAACTTTGCAGGTTCCTGGTGTGAATTCATGTCAAATGCCAGGGGTTAGATCTGCACTAGCAAGGGAGGAGGAAAGTGACACCTGGTTCATGCCTCTTACTTGGATTTTGGAATGAGAGTGAACAGCTGGTGAACCTACTGGCTTTTCTTAATATGGCATCATCAAAGCTTTCTAAAAACGTGGTATGATGTGTGGGTCAGGCTTTTTGCTTTGCTGTTTCTATCACCAAATTGCTTTTGTACAGATTTCCATATTCTAGATGGTGTTAATAATGCATTACATAGTTTCTGTGAACAATTCCTGGTAGCTCAGTCACTGCTCATTTTGACTTGACATATGGGTCACAAGCATCCTTGATTAAGTAACCATGTCAGTAAGCATCAGCTACTCAGAATAGATATGATTCTGAATTAGGAATTCACCTTCCATCTCCTGTGATACTTCTTTCAAAACTGTAGTAAGAAAAAAGGCATTTGCTCCATAAAGTGAATACAGGGAAATCCTTGAAATTTGAAGTTTCTCATAGTGCAACAAATAAACAACCAAGAAGTATTCCTATAATACTGTGTTCATACCACTCCTGTCTTTATAAATATTTGTCTAGAGTTCAGAATTCTATCTTTTGTTGCATAGTAATAATGTCAGATTCTGAGTGGGTTTTCCTATATGAAATAAGATTTAGAAACAAAATATTGGAATAATGAAAATATGTGACATGTGACAATCACTAAATAGCATGTCACAAATTTTTATATGACATGCTGAATTTTGAAAATTTTGGGATGACTACTGATAGCTTTTAAGATTTTTGCCTTTTTAACTTCTAAAGAGTTTCTACTGGCTTATTCACTTTGGATATCTTATCACAGCCTTTATTTGATTTTACTACAAATACTAAGGGAACAGAGCTACACGGTAAAAGAATGATAAAAATATGTCACGCAACACAAAAAAAGAGAGATATTACAGAGCACTATTCAAGAAGAGAATGATGTGCTGTGTACATGAATGATGCTGGGCTTGGTGAGGCACAAAGGTAACAGCAACCCTCCCCTTGCTGCTTGGAACGATGACTGGAATTGACCCTGATCCAAGATTAGCAGTCAGGCGTGTCATTGGAAACTTTTACATAACCATATGACAGATGTCACAGAGCATACACGGGATGAATGCATCCTAAGAGTCAGGATAAGCTGCACTTAAAACTGATGTGCAGTCCTTATGCTTCCTGGGATTAAATGAGACGAGTTGCAGGGTGTGCTCAGTATTGCAGCACACATTTGAACAGATCCTCTGATCTTCTCCTTTCAAGCAATTTAGCACTGGTGCTCTTCCTGTATGTACTTTCAACTGGGGGAAAACCAGCCAAAAGATTTTCCAGATTTTAAGATTTTAATTTTTTTGTCATTTATTTACTTTGATTGTTTCTGCCACAGAACACCAATGTATCAGGGAATCAGTCACCTGCAATAAAATATTGCCATCTCCAGGAAGCAGTTATTCTGCACCTGCAAGGCTTCCCACCTTGCATTCTGAAACCCTCCCCAAAAAACCTGATAAACTTGACACCAGAAAAAAGTAATTACATACATAAGATCCCAGAATGTTCTATATCATGAGAAATGCTTGAAAATCTTTTAAAAATTAGGATTGTTTTATAGTTTATGCAAAATTACAGTGTTTTCTAAACACACCCCAAATATAAAATTTGTGGATGAGATTAGGATTAATGTAGACTCAGTTTCAGGGTAGAGTTTGCATGTCTCTTTTGCTTTTATCCCCTGTAAATATTAAACTGATCAAAAACTTCAAAATTAAATGGCTAGTCTTTTGATTGGCCAGTGATTTAATTTGCATTACCACTCAGATTTCTTGTTGGGGAAAAGGATTGTCGTTCACAGTAGGGACAAGTAAGAACAGACAGTGACAACACAGCAGCAGAGAATTGGCTGCTTGTAGAAGTAGTGCTTAAAAAAACACAGAAGCTGTGCATGTGAAGTCTAAGACTTGTCTTAGTCTAGTGCTTGTACTATTCCGTGTCATATCAGTTAGAGTTTTTAAATTCAAAGCTGTGTTTCACAAGTGAATTGTGAAATTTTTAACTTTGTAAGAAAAGTAGACTTGATTTACTTATGCCATTTAAACAGCTCACAATATAAAGTGTTAACTAAAAGTTCTATATTTTTATTGCATGTAAACTCTTCCCCATATCTAGTAATGGACATATAGTAGTAGGAACAAAGGGAGAGCTGAAAGGAGACCAATCCTTTTATCAAAACAGGAATTATCTATTTTAAATACATGCATTTATGCCTGTGCATGACTTATTTCTCAAGGACTGCATCAACTCCACCTCCTACTTGGCAAATGAAATTGTAATCATATAATAAGGCCATAAACACATAAGTTTTGTGACATATCCTTAGCATAAGAATTATAATTTCTTTTCTGGAAACAAAGGATTCAAATTGCTTCTGCTACTCCTTTTGGTAAAGGAGATGTGACATGCAATATGCAATACAAGAAGGAGCTAAGCTCCCACTGGCACAGTCCCAGCTGAATCAGCCCTGCTGACCAAATTGGGAACAGAGAACTTGGCGTGCTGGGAACAACTTCAACTTTGATGGCCCAGGGAGGAAGGAGAGGGAATCCCTTACAAAGACTCTCAGGAAAGGTTTGTGTGAACAAAAAGAAAGCACTTTAGAAGCAGCATCTGCCTTTCCATCCACACGACCTCATCACATGTTAGGAAGCAGGTGACTCTGCAGGACCCTCCACTGAATGAACAAGCAAACATCCACAGTCTGTTTTGCATCTCTAAATCACTTGTTTGATAGTACTGACTGATCCCTTAGACTAATTTAAAGTCCTTGATGAGAACTTCAGCTATAAGGAGAACAAAATATATACAGAACTTGAGATGCTTATTAAAGTATTTAAGTGTAATGTAACATTATAGACCATAAAAGCAACAACTACTTTCACTGACAAATCAATTTTCAACTAAGAAAAAAAATTCCTTTAAAGATGTCAATGATGTATTTTATTTGAGATTATAAAAACCCACAATTTCCAAGTCTTGGAAACTTGGATTAAGTCCTGGAAGTTGTCCCACTGATAGCTGGTTTTTAAGATTCCCAAAGATTCAGACCCATGAAAACCCTCAGAAAACAATCAGTAAAATGTCTGAAACCTTCATGCAGGGGGCATATGGATTTCACTGTGTGAAAACCTAAATTTTATGGAAATAGAGATACAGAGTTATACTAAGTGAATGCTCCCATTCATGAAATATTGCACTGAGATCTCAATGGTTACAATGAAAGCCACACAATACACTGACAGGTAGGATTATAGGGAGCAAACTTGTCTTTCTTAGGCTAAAAGTTACAGGTGTAACACGGACTGAAATGCCAGAGGTCTTCAAATTCTGGCCTTGTGTTTGCAGTTCTCTGTGTTACTGCAGATAGAATGTATTCCACTGACACTCATGTTACAATCAGTGGTTATAGTTCATAACCAGCAATACCTACTGCAGATAACAGATAATTAACAAGAACACCTAAATTTTCATTACTCTTTCAACAACTATAACTATAAACAGAGTTGGTGATAAGTTTGTTTAGAGCTGAAACTAAACTTATGTTATTTGCACCTTTTCCATCCCCATGTGCTACATCAGGAAGCTTCACATTAGACTTGTAGCCCTCCCATCCCATCCACAGACACTGAGAAGCCTGTAGCTCTCTCATTACCACTACCCCATGCTTACCTGTTCTCTGTCACACAGCAGGAGACAGACTGAATTGTTGCATGGGTCCCCAATATCAACCTTATTTCGGGCATCCTTGTATTTGGCAAACGGTGTTCATTAGGCTCATGGGCTTTAAAAATGTCTAAAGCCTTAAATGCCCTTGAGAAACATGGAAGAGAGACTATTTTCTTGTGAAACTGATATTACATGAAAATAAGCATGAGTGGGCAATTTGAAATCCAAAGGAGTTGGAGTTGTGCTTCAGTGGATTTCAACAAGAGTCTATGAATGTAAATCTCATAAATTCTAATATTCCCAGGCTGTATGGTCTCCCTCTGTGCAGACACTCATGGTGGAGGTGTAACAACACTGAATCACTCAGGGCTCTTCCTCCTTTACCAAACACCCTGTGAGCCTTCCCCACCAAGAGAGGGAGGAAATCAGTGTTGGGATGTGGCCTTATGCCTATAATTCCTCAGTGCTTTGGTGATCAAAGACACATCAAGCTCTGATCCTCGTGGTCCGTCCCACTCCCCTCAACTTGCTGTCATTACTGTTACAGGAGCTGCACAACATCCTTTGTGCCTTCACAGACATTGGTCTTGTACTACAGGCAACCATGCAAGGCCACACAAACAGCTGAAAGAAGCTTCTTTTGGACTTTGCTTTAGAAAACCCCATTTTTCAGTGAGAATGTGAGGGTATCAAGATCTCCTCACTTCAGTATAACTTTTCCTCCCAAAGGAGACATGGGCCTCCTAAGGAAGGTCTCTGTGGTCTTGAGGGAGAAAGGAAGACTTTAATGTACTAATCTGAATGCCAAAAACCAGAGGGGTAGATTTGCTTCCTTATCTGTACAGATAAAGATTAAATGAGATGGACTTGCCTTTGCTTCTCTTACATATTTTAAGGTTCTTACCCCTCAGCATTCATCTGGATTACTATTCCCAACAGAGTGTTGTGAAACTATTCAGATAAAATACTTAAAAGTGTAGAATTGGCAATTTTATATTGCCAGTTATGAAACCTTTATTTAGGTTCTACCTTTTATTAACCTCCAGGGTTCTCCCTATTGTCCCTAGTGACATTATACAGCATCAAAATTAAGCCAAAGCTTTTTCCTGGGAGCTGTGCTATTTCTCATGACTTGGTAGTGCTAATGTTTAAATTCTTAGTCCTCTTACTGCTGATTAAACCTCCAAAGAATACAGGAAAATTTCTGCTTGACTGCTAGAAAAGAAGAAATCCAGCACGGTTTGTACCAAAGAGATCACTTGAAGAATGTATGTAAGGTTACTGCATTAATGAATAAAGTAAAGCATTATCATTTTTAATAGGAATTAAACAGCTAGAGGGAGAAGTAGGGCAATGCTGGGATCAGTGCAAAGAAAAACAATCTAACCATTTTAATTAACTGTATTTTAATAGCTTTAGTTATAATTGAATAATTTAAATACCAAGGGAAATAGTTAAATCTCCTAAAAGCCTTCTTTTTATTTACATTTTAAATACAGTTCATGGAGAAGGGATGGCACTGTGAAGGCTTAAAATAAATGGGTGGGGAAAACCTTACTAATTTCTGCAGCTGCTGGACCAACAGGAAATATTTATGGGATCTTAGTCATTGCTCTCTGCAGGAGCTCCAGTCCAAACCCTACTATGTTTTCTGCTTTTCTCTCCACTTCCTCAAAATATTACACAGTCCCTGGTGGTGCTACCCTTGACTGATTTTATAACCATAAAAAGCATGGAAAGATAAATGTGAAGCAAGAATCATCTAATCCAATTTTTTTAAGCTGGCATTGGTGAAGAAGATCACTGCAGAAGATAAAACTATTGGTCAACGAAGAGTTTCACTTAGATTTAGATAGAATAAAGATATTTAGACAAAATAAACTGACACACACATTTGCCTTATGTAAAAAACCCAATACCAGTCATAAGCAGAGCCCTTCCCTACTACACTTTTCCTGTTGCCTCTAATGATGATCATTGACCTCCCTGTTAGTTTTCAGAGTCAAACTGGAGGCTCTGCTTCCTCTCAACAGACCCTCCATAGAACTGACTGTTCCATCACAACAGTTCAAGTGAGAGGGGCAGGATCCCAGCCCTGTCACTCCATCCAGTCTCTGAGATGTGCCCTGCCACACACTGAGCCCACTGAACTGCCTGCCACTGCACCCAAAATGCCAAAGGTGCCTTTGTGGGGTAAACACACTATATATCTCTCTGTGAGACAATCTTTCAACACTGAGCAATTTTTGCAGTTTAGATACTTTCCCAGCTAGAGGAAATATTTCTGTGTTTGAATAACACAAAACAGAGTTTCCTTCCAGTGGTATCTCTACACAACTCTTGAAAATGGTGTAAACTTTTCATGTCCAAAGAATCCTATGGTGAAGCCTCTCTGCCATGTATTGCCTTCTGCTGTTTTGGCCCTGCCATTATTTGAGGCCAATTACTCCCTCTCTTAGAAGTTACAATAAAGAATAATTTTCCAATTACTTCTGCTTGCTGGTTGGAATTTAAGAGACATCTGTCATATTCCCCTTTACTTGTCTATTTTCCAAACTGAAGAACCCTAGTCTACTTAATCTTTCTTTTTTAAACGTTCTTCCAAACCTTTGATGGGTCCTTTCACACATCTCCACCGCTGTAAATCTCCTAACACCTTTACAAAAGCAGAGAAACTGTAAATAAAGATGGTATTCTGCTCACAGATTTTTACCTTCAGCAGAAGAATATTACTTGTTTTCTTTCTCTGTTTCTTTTTTTAAAGATTTTAAGTAGAACGTGGAACATATTACAGATGTACAGCAAAGGATAGAGGCAAATGTGTCCGTAGCTGGATATAATTAAACTGAATGCATAAATTAAAATATCTGTATACTATTAATGAAAATATGGAAACCCAAACACAACTAAGGGACAGCTTTTTTTTATTTTTTCCCCCAGGTGTTAATAACAACGATATTAACTGAAGGAAATTTCGTCAGAATAATGTGGTTTATAATGGAATTATTTGTAAAGTGTTCAAAAATTCTGATCCAAAAGCCAACCCATAAATTTTGATAGGCTCATATTTCTAATTCTGGCTCAACTGTTTCTGGAAATACAAAGACAATGCCATTGAATCTCATTTTTATTGTTTTTTCTGGGAGCCTGAAGTGCCTTGGGTGCTTCACAGGCTAGGAAAGAGACTGGAGCCAGTCTCAAAATGCTTCCAACCTAAACACACAAATTCAATTAAGAGTTTGGAGGGTGGACTGAATGTAAAAACAAGATGATCAGTCTGGTGTGGCTGACATTTTTCATTTGGGGATATTTGGCAATACTCTAATTTCAAAAATTCAGTTCTTCTAGAAATTCTCACATTTGGTTCCTAAAGACCTTAACCCCTTGCAATCAAGGTTAACATTTTACTCAGTTTTAGCTTTTGTCTTCTCAATACTGGAAAAGTCATGACGCACGTGCTTGCTGTAGCCTGCTGTACATTTGAGTAAAACCAGGGAATAGGATTTTTTTTGTCACCATGAATGGCAAGCTGAAGAATCCCAGAACCAGGAATTCTGACCAGATTCCAGAAGATGTTTGACTGCCCCAGTGTGCTGAGCAATGTGAACATCTAATCTAATTTCCATCTTATGCCTTTTTATTATGGAAATACAAAATAAGAAAACTGCAACAGGCATCCAAAGTTTCAGACCTGGCTTGAATTCCTCACTGATTTCAGTGGAAAATTTACTGTTTTTTATGAAATATGTGAAATATTAAAAACCCAACTGAGCTTTTGGACAACTGTTTGCAAGACTGTTTATTGACTCAAAATCACGTATAGTTAAGTTTCTGTATTATTCAACAAAGAATATAATGAAAAATTTGAGCTTCTTGTCATTAGTTACCTGAAATTCCCAATTCACAGTAAAAACCAGACTAATGATTAAAAAAAAACCCTAAAAATCTTTTATAAGCCATAAAGAATTGTCATTTCTAGATTTTTATTATAGTCTAAGAGAAGCTCTATTGCTATTTCTGATTCATATTTAACAATAAATATTTCATGCAATCGTTCTGGATTCCACTTGGGAACAATGCACTCACACTGTTTATTTATGAATCCTGAATTCATTCAGAAAATATTTTTCTTGGTATTTTACTTCCAGTCAGGCTTTGTTTCTGAAAGTTGGAAAGAAAATGCTGAGACTAGAGAATTACGGTAACACCATATATGACAGAAAACAACCCATCCATCTAAGATCAAATCCTTTCCATACATGAAAAGCACCAAGAAGAAAATGGTGTTCAGCTGATCTCTGGATGGGGAGCATTCACACTTATAAAAGATATTATAATTATTGCAGTAAGGAAAAGAGAATGTGAAAAATGGCAGCAGGAAGAAATTTCAGGTTCTGGAAGTGAGACGGTAGAGACGAGGAAGTCTGGAATTCCCATAAATTGTCTGACATTTTTAATAATAATAATAGCCAATGAGCAAATTGAGGCAAGAAAAAGGATAACACCACTTTTTTTTATAGTGTCTGCCTATGTATATCAACACAATTTTGACACAAATTCTAGACAAAAAACCAGACTGAAGACAGGTCTATCTCCACATGTGGGGTTTTGGGAAAATACATGTTTATGCTGCTGAGGAATATGGAAATGAAAAGTCAGTGGGAATCCTTGGAGCCAAGTTTTTTAAAAGATATAACCTATACCTCTCATTCTACCAATTACATAAAGACAGTCAGTTTTAATATGGATACCACAGATCCCTGGCCCACTATCTTCTAGATCAGAATTGTTCAATCTCCTTTCCTTCCCTCACATTTCTTAGGATAAAAAGCAACATATTTATTAGAGATCTGATCTAATCCCCAGTGACATATCTGGTGTGGGTGGCACTCATTAGAATATGCTCTCCAATAAATGATCTGCTGAGGTTCTGACAAAATAAATGCTTATTTTCATTATCAGTCACTTACTCCCTGCCACTTCAATGCATGTCCTCCCAGGTATGGCTTCAATCCAAACTGACATCTGAATTACAGTCAAGCATGATGCCAGATTTTAGTTGATAACATGAAAGTGCGCATGTAAATATGGAAGACACTATTTACAATATAAAAACAATCTCAGAGGTGAGGGCAACAAAAGACAATAGTGCAATTAATTACTTAACTGGAAAGATTGCAAGAAAAATTCCAGAAGAAAAAAAAAAAAAGATAAAGAATAAATAGCAGCAGTTTGAAAAGCTTAGCTATGAACATTTCAAGAGAACATTCCCATCTATCAGTGGGAACAAAGAACAGAAGGAGAGTGGTAAGAGCTAACTGGATTCCTTATTGGATTGTCCAGCAATCTGTTAGCAATATGTAAAGCTGATTTCAAGCAAAAACTAGGCCTGAATTTCTGAAGCTTGTCAGTAACCAGAAAAATGATGCAAAGAAAAGATTATCAGGGTGTGTGTTTGCAGATCTGTGGTCACCATTGCTAGGTAAAGCTGGACATGCTGAATATAACTATATGATTCATTTTGATGTGAAACTAAAAGCAATGAAAGAATGTTTACAGTAGGACTCTTTCTCATAAGGCAGAAAAATGATGATCTAAGCTATATGACAGATGTCAAGAAAACTGATGTGTGGTTTAGGAAGATGCTTTTAATGACATGCTTGCAGCAGTTGGAAATAAACTGTCAGACTAATAGCAATTCTTTTTACTGCAGACCAGCCCAAGGAAATGGAAGTTCTGCCTTGGAAAATAATGAGCAGAGAAAGAATTGCATTACTGCAAGCAAACAAATAACTTTCCTAACATGAAGGCAAAATTTTCAGAGTTAAAGTTTTCATTTTTATCATCTTCAGTGTTCAGGGTGCAGTGGTACATGTTAAACCATCAGTCAAATGCTTTGGACCATAGTATTTTACTCTTCAGTGATAGCCATGCCCTGTCACTATGCTTCAAATTCCTCAGTGAGTGGGTAGGTAATACCAGATCCTACAGTTTAGAAATCAAGGCATGAAGAGACTAAAGGACTTGCCAAGGTCATACAACAATTGAGCCCAGTCTTTCAAGCCTCATTCAATGCCCTAATTACAAGATCTCTGTTTCTCTTTGTAGCAAAATAGGAGATGTGCCTGATTTGCTGTTGTGTTTGATGTAAGAAGCCCCACAGGGTTTCTTACAATGTGGGCTGAAAATGTGGCAGGGAAAAAAGCAGAGAAGAAGGGGGTGTGTACTCAGTTCCTTCATGACCCAGGGTGCTGTGCTAGGAGGAGCTGCTAAGGCTCTTAAGGGAGTAAAATTAAGTAGAACTTTGGGAATCTCTAGAGAATAATTGCAACAGGGCAGTAGTTCGACCATATGACTCTGATGTAGTGTGGGAGCAAAGATCTTTCTTCAGATTTTAACTCCTCTATTTTTAATAAGTTATACTTTATACTACAGTAAACAGACTAGAATTCCCAATCCTCAGTTAATTCTGCAAATTCATATTTTCTCTGTGTTCCAGATGCAGTTGGTGTTTTACTTGGTCTCCTTTCCTACTTGATCATTTAAATCTACAGCACAATCTTAAACAGATGGCAGCACTTCAGAGACAGGTGACTTCCCTGAAAGGTCAGCAGTAACACACAATCCTTGGAGACAGAAACAATTATTTAAATCTATTGTTGTCTTTAAAAGAAAACCAGTGCATGATTTCTGCAGACCCTTTCACATCAGTTTTATTCTCAAGTCTCTTCTCACCTAATATTTCAGTATCTCTGCTTCTCTTCAGAAGGCAAAGTTTCCCTTCCTTTCTCACAACATATTTTTTTATTTATTAGCAGATGCTGAACCATCCAGTATAGATCAGCACCCTCTTATGATGATTTCTGCCCAGGCTCTCCTATAAAGACAATTAAAAAGATTTTAAGAGTTAAAGATTGTTCAAGGTTCTATTTTCAATAGAAATCAGCAGTGAAAGAACTTGAAATATCTCAATTCAACAGGAAGTTACAAATACAAAAAATTAGAAATAGGCAGTCAGAAAATCTGTATTGCAGACCTGAGATCAAACCTGGAATACAGTTTTCTCCTCATATCCTCTCTTTTTAATTTTTTTTGAAAGACAACACATAATAGCAATGTATTTTTTACACAGAATATCTTCTTTGTTGCAATTTTTTTTTTTCTTTGTTAAAGGACTACTTTAGCTTGGAGGAAGTAAATAAAAGCTCTATGCTTAAATCTGTATTTTAATGGCAGTCTCCATACCACAAATGAGTCTCTGATCATAGCTATGATCTATTATTATGTACCACTGAAAGTTCATTACTTTAATGTGTAAAACATGGATTAAAATGTGACAGAAAGTGACTACAAAGTAACAAATCAAGTCAAACTGGACTAAATATTAGTGTAAACAGCATAAAAATAAATACTTTGAAAATTAAAACCTACTTTCTTTCTTAGCTTTGGGGTTTATTTTAGCTGATTGTAATTTCTGTGCAGTGAACATTTCTTTTGGGGCAAAATCCATTTCCTAATAAGTTTACATAATGTATATTTGCAATCAGAAAATGATAATACAGAGTGACTTTTACTATTTAAGAAATGGAGTTTATCTAACTGGCTGTCATTTCAGATGTAAAATTTTCTTGACCACAGGCAAAATATCTCATTTATAGGTTGAATTAAATGGAGGGTAAGTCCTGTGGTCTAGTACAAAATGCAAGTTAGAGAGTTCAAGATCATACTCTGAGTTGTGTCATACCATTCACAGGTGAAAATAGACAAGTCACAAGATCACATATCAAAGGATTAGTATTAATTATCATTAAAAGGTGGAATTTTCTGTACTGGAGCAAGAAAAGTAGATATTGCATATCTTAAATAGCTCTCACAGTACCTGGGAATTACTTGGTGCTACATTTTTATGAAAAAGGCAAATATGTCTGAGATATCTTAGTTTTAATCTCTCCTGAAGGACTGGGGAGGTATAAATTGCATTGTGCAAAGTATAAAGTGTAGGTAGAAATTACTCTGCTGCATCACTCATGTTCAAAAAAGATTGATTCACATGCAAAAAGTATGTATAAAGGTTTTAGCATGACTAGGGAATTGAAGAGAGCTGAGATTGTTTATGTATCAAAAATTAACATCCTTATGATTGTGGTCTATCAAAGACATCATCTTGGTCAAGACCTGAGCTCTCAACCCTGGTTGACAGCTGGTAAAAGAAGAAACAGCAGCAAACTAGACACAAAAGTTTGAACTGAAAGATGTTTCAACCACTAGAGAAATGAAGATTTTTAGTGCTGCAAAAAACTGGTTTAAAGATGGAGTTTGATAGGGGTTTATGCTGCTGCTGCTGTTTTAGCAGCAGAGTGCATTTGGTGACCCAGAAGTTCTGTTCCTGCCAATGCTGTAATTTCTCTGTAAAATCACCTCAAGTCCTGAAACCAGGCTAATGTTCTGCTGGTTCCTCTGAGTAAAACAATCACCAACATTTGAGAAGTGTTCAGACCCCTCAGTGTTGGCTACTACAAACATATCCTACCTCATTAAATCAAAAAACAGGTCTGCAGTAACTTAAAAATATAGGGAACTGATGAAACTATTTATTAGGCACTTTATTTAATTCTAACATATTTTCTAATTCTGGATCACCTAGCAATATGCAGATATTTGCTAAATTCATTATGGCAATATATTGCTGTTTAATAGGGTTAAGGAAAATTTGTAACATAATATGGAATTTGCTTTGTTAGTGCCTGATCACCTTGATACATACATGAAATATAACTTCTAGTATACTCCCTATTCCACAAAACCCTCAACGTCACTAATAGTTGAAATTTTACTCTCAAATAGGTTTGTAAGGATTTTGTCTAATATAAAAATGGCTGTAGTCAATAAGAAGACTCCAAAACTCCATAAAATTCAGAATAATACAAGGAAGAGCTTTTATTAATGCTATTTTTCCTTTTCTTGATTTTTTAACCACAAATAGAAAACTATTAATGTAAGTGCCATTACACTAGTTGATATACTGAGGCAATAAACAGTGATACCTAGTTTTGAGAGTGATTATTATTTGATGGAATTGTTCTACATTGTTTATTTTAAGTTTTCAGTTGAAGCTTGCAGATTTAATTTATGGAAAATGCCTAGAGTGTTTGACAGATGCTACAAAATCAAAATGAAATAATTAACTTGTAATGAGAATAATAGGTCTAAGGACAAAGACATGAAAAGAACAACAAAGTGATTCAAGGTGAGGGAGCAGGGAAAGCAGTGTGCTCCATCTAATTAGAATTTTCAAAAGATGACTCAAGAGTGGACTCATTGCAGAGACTTTCTGAAAGCAGAGGCACAACAGAGTGAGGTAGAATATGGAGGTTCAAATATTTAATAGGCTAAATGTCAAAAAACCTGACCACTGGTGAAAATTTACCTCTGGAACAAACCATTATAGCCAAAAAAACCACACTTGACAGGTTCAAATGAAGACAGGAAGTCTTTCTTCAACAAATTAAACTTAAAATTACTTAACCGTAATTTAAAAAAAACCCTAAAACTTAATTGACTGTGCTGAAACATGCAAAGCACAACGGTCTGTGAATTAGAAAAGGTGAGATTCCAAAGTAATACTAGAAGGGAGCACTGTCATCACTTATTGTGTAAAACAGGTATTGTGGCCATCAGATAACTGACAGATCAAGGAGGTAATAAATTAGTCTATGACCTGACAATTTCTGTGCCTCTTGCAATGTAAGGCTGTCCTTCTAACAGGATCTGGGCATTAAGTTGCATAACTCAGTAACGTTTCTCCCCCACCCCACATCACAAACAGACCCATGCCTGTTTGACAGCCGCAGTAAACTCAGATAGGAGGAGAATTGCTGATGCAGTCAGCACGGCAGATATTTCAGTTCCTTCACAATAACCTCAAGGCAGAGCTTGAAGACAATGTAGTGGAATTTGTTAAATAATATAAAATGACAGGGCAGCTACCATCACACAGCAATTGTACCCTACGGTCCTTAAGAGGCACGAGGCAGAACCAAATGCCTCCCTGACCCCTGTGGGCACGATTATTTTGTAATAACCATGCACACACCCTGCAGCTGCTCTTTGCCTTATAAAATATCTTTCATTGTCCTGTGGTGAAGAAAGAAATTGTCATTCTTTACTAATTAAAACCACAAAAGGTGGCAGTTAAGCTGGTAATTAACAGCTCTAGTAGACCTAACATTTAAAAAGACTAGTCCAGTAAAGTCTACTGGCCCTTCTACCTCAGATGGTTCTGAGACATCTGTTATGTCCTAGTAACACATGAGATTAATCCTAGTCTGGCCTTCTAAAGCTAGACCCTGTGACTTTCTGGGGTGCTCTATGGTTCTTTTCAATATAAGGCCCCTTTATACCTTAAATTAAAAAAAAAATCCTGTTTTACTGTATCCTTAAAGCATGGAAGGATAAATCTCTATAGTGCAAGAATAAAAAATAGAGTCACCATAAGCAAGAGAGGCAAAATGCTCTCAAAGAGCTTTCTGGTTTTCACACGTAGATTCTGTCCTCTGGAAACATTACCATTCAGTACTGTTTTACAAAGTTCAGTGAGGGGATGTTGATATGAACAAGGACCAGCTAGCAAGTTGCAGGCAACTGCAAGTGTTCTTAGGCAATCAATGGCTCACACCTGGGCTGTGCAAGGAGGAGCCACTTACTGTACATCAGTGGTTTAGCAACTTCTGTTGTTTGCATGCCTCCCCTCGCCTCTTTTGCCTGCTTATTAATGTTGCTTGCAAAAAGTATTCTGTTAGATGCTGTTGTACAGTCAAAGTGGGCTTCTGGTGTCAAGTATTTACCCAGTAAAAGTAAGTGAAGTTATAGCTCCGGGATTATGATGTCTGTGCTGCACAGGATAAAGTAGAAAACAGACTGAATCCAAGAAAAAAATTCCATAATTATCTAGAAACTACCATAATAGCAATGTGAATATATACATCAAGCAGAAAGAAGGAGAGCAGGAGAGATGTTCTTTTTTTGCTACAAAGTAGAAGTCTTGTCTCAAAACAAGCACTTGAAATGCAATTCTTACTGTGGTGAAAAAAGACCCAATGGAAGAGTTGTCTAAACAGAGTTGCTTGAGGGTGTCCTTACTACAGCTAGCATATGGTGGCCTCCTATTTCATATAAAATAATTAGGCTCACAGAGCTGATACAAATCTGTTGCCCTCAATTAATTCTTAGTTTTGCAAAACTGAGTTGTGACTGCCCATTTGATCCAGACTCAGCCAGCTTTTCAGGTAAGATGTATGAACACCGCAGCCAAACAGTGCCAGAGCAAAACAGGAGCACAATTACTTTCTAATGCTGCTCTTCAAAATACCCTTCATCAAATGATGATAAAGCTCCTCTGCTACTACAGTTCATTACAGATTGTACAACCTCTCTTTGTAGTCCAAGAGCTGCTTTTAATTAATCAGATTTAATCTTTCAAATGAATACCAAGTTTTCCCCTTCCTCAGTCTTTCTTGTAGTTTCTTAGATGACTTACAGTCTCTAATGGAGCATTGCATACAGAACAGCTTTCTCTCTAATCAAGCTTTTGAAAATTACACCAGACACCTTTTAGACCTAAAGAAGAACAACAACTCTACTTGATGGAAAGAGCACTCAATTTTACAACAACCTAGCTCAATGATTCATGACAAATCATGGTCATCAAAGGGAAACTTGTGACCAACTTCCCCAGCTTTTAAGAGGACAGTTGTCAGGGACTCCTTTACTCCCTAATAGAAGCAAGACTTGAGAAAGAGGCTCTTTGCTTTAATAGTGCTAACAGGCTAACTCAAACATACACCCTATCTGCCCATGTGTAACAGCTCAAAGGAAAATATGAAAGCACTTTCTGCAAAGTTTGAAGGTAATAATGGAAGAAAAAAAAGCAAGGAAAGGAATGTATTTTTCTTTTAAATGCTTGTTTTCCCCTGCTGTCCCTCACAAAACATCTAACCCCTAATAGGAGCCAAATTGACCCCTCTGAGCACCTCCCTTTTACAGAGTGCTGAGAAACTATTTAATTTTTGACAGCTGGGTCAGCCCAGAGACTGGAAATCCCTGTGCTTAGGGGATGCAGCTGTGGACTTCTCCCCAGTCAGGGGGAATGTTAACTCTTTCCAAGACCTGATCCAGCAAAATCTATGCACAGAATCTGCTTTTAAAGTGAGACTGAGCTGTGCACATAATGAAATGCTGAAGTTCTCTGTAAACATCCTCTTAAGGAAATCTTTCTTCAATCTGTGTCACTGGAAATCTTCCTCAAAGAACATGTCTCACATTTTTTCTCCTACAAAGTTAACATTTCCTGAGAGATTGGTTTATATTATTTTGCACTCAGATGATATTTAGCTGAAATCCAGCCATGCTGATTAATAAATTAGTCAAATATGTAATGCTAAAGTCTCTGTACTACTCACATTTGGAGAAGAAACTATTTAAATCCATAAAACTCAGAGGAGTTAATGACAAAGTGATATTGAATCAAATTAGCAACCTAGGGGCTAAATTTGCCTAGATCCATTGCTCCATTAAACTTTCTAACTGTGTGGGGTTACATGTCAATTAAGCAGTCTAGCCTACTTAATGTTATGAAAAACAAAATTGGATTGTGGAGGCAGCAGCTGAGCTGAGGTGTGTGAAGGAGAGCTGTCTCATTTGCTCATTTGGTGGTGGCACAAGTGCATCAGGAGGAATGCCTCTCCCTCCTCCCATCTTCCTGTGTGCCTAGGCTGGCTGCAAACACCCCAAGAGTGCTTTTCCTCCATGTACCGCATACTGTAAATACTTCCCAGGGTGCTGGCCCAGGGGAATCTCTGTCTGTGTTCATTCCATGGGCTCTCCAGGGCATTATGAGGCTGGACAAGAAGCCACTGGCACACAGAAATGGTGGCCACAACCCACTACACACATTAGCCATGCTGCAGGAATCACTCTGGGCCACTGGGCCCACTCCTCCCACTGGCACAGTTACAGAACCTACTCTCAGTTATGAGCAAGAAGCTGTAGATTGAGACATGGCCATTTACTGCATCCAGACAAAACTCCTGTGCCTGTGTGCAGTGGTGTAGGAGACTGGTAGATGCAGGTATAGGTATGCAATGTGTATTTTGAAGATATACTTATTTCATGTGTAATTAAAATACATGAAATAAGTATATCTACAAAGTGTAGGTAAAGTCAGCACATATTAATCAAATTACTGATATTTTAACTGTTTCTAAAGCCAGCAATGACTGCAAGCTGCTCTGCCTGAGTATCACTTGGATACCATGTATGTTGTGCATGAAGTTCATGAAAAAGGCTTAACAGGCCTTCAAATCCTGTTTCTCTGGAGTACTAGCACCCATGTATACGTCCCTCTTTATAAAGGCATCAACTTCTGATGAAGTTTCTGAGGTTTATTAGACATCTAATCAGTTTCACCCCATCTGCAAGGCTATTCCAAGACATCTCCCTTAGGTAGTAAAAGCTCAGGAATTTTCCAAACTATTTCAATTCACAGCAAGCTTAATTTAGCTCTTTTGTGTCCATGAAGTTTATTCTTATGAAGTAATTATATAATATAATCTTGTTACCCTCAATGGGAAAGAATGAACTAAACCCAAGCCTTTCTAAAAAAATGTTCAAGTCTATATTTTTATTCATTATGTTGAATAAAATACACTCAAGAAGAGTTCTCACAGTTCTTAAGGTTAACACAACCCAGCCTTGTGGGCTGCTGACTGTAGCTACTTGTCTGTGTCAAAGTTGTGTGAAATTTGAAGTTACCAAGACATTCTTGCTAAAAATAATCAAAAGTATCAGAACTTTTCTGGAAAACTTCATCTTTCACTGGTAAAGGCAGCAGTGAGACACTGTTCAGGAAATAGCCAATTAATCAAACATTCAAGAAAGAAAAAAGTAAACCAACTCTCAGCCACAATGAAAATCTGTGTTGTTTAGAAATGTGCAGGGGTATTTCACTAAAAGACAGTAGAAATCCTGCTGTGCAATATCTGCTCTAGAGCTAGGGAATCTGACACTAGTTCATTAGTGGCTTTTTCTGTTGATTAAGACTGGTAAATTAGTTCAGAGCAAATCAGAATAGTCAAACTGTCTTTTACTGTTCTAAAAAATATCAAAGGTTAGCCCTTTCTTAAAGACCCTCCAGTTAGTAGTGGTGGTCGGCTCACAAAAAGAAACATTCTTGTGATTGTGGTACTCACCATGAGACAAAGCAGAGAGTATGAAGCTTTTCTTCAGATTTATATTACCCAATAGTCATCCATTTGTGTGATGACGGAGAAATGAGAGGTCTGTGGAAAACAATTCAACAGCTTGCACTGGAAAACTGTGGTCTGATATTGTTCATTTAACCTTAAGTTGAAGATTTATGCTTCAGGTGCATTGTGTTTTACCTCTGAATCTCCTTCTCTTGGGAGGGGGCAAAAATGGGATTGGATTTATATCCCTGTGTTTTCTGAACCAGACACTGCCTAATAATACAGGAGTCTAGGTACAGAATGACATTAAAGACTGTGAGTATTTGATGTTAATCAATGGATGGCTGTCTCAGTGGGAGTTTGCTCATTTCTGCCTTAACAGAGCTAAATTGCTACATCTAGCTATGCTGGGCAGTATTGAAACAAGCAGTCAATACTTTTTTTCCCCCGGAATCAATATATAAAAAAGTAACTCAATGGAAGTGACCTGAGAAATGTGCTAGAAGGAAGAAAACAAGAAGCAGTCCACTTTGTGCACTATACCCCATGCTGGTTAAGCAGACGAAAACATACACACACCTGTAAGAGGATACAGTATTTTACAGAGACCTGGCCCAGAACTGGCTGTGTAAACTCCTCAACAGTACGACTGAAGATTAAAAGCAGCGAAAACAAATATTCTCCCTCCCATTGACAACTGATACAGAAAAGCACTTAATCATTTGCTTAAGTCTACCCCGATTCAGCCAAGCTTTTAAGTTTAAGTGCTGGAAAGTCGATAGGATATAAGCACGTGTTTAACTGCATTGCTGAAAGGGGCAACTCGCAGCTCAGGATGTGGAAAATGTGACATGAAACACTGTTTTCTGCATTGACCTTTGCCCAATGCCAAATCCAGCTTTCATGGGTGGCACTGAATCCCTTTCCATCTTTAAAGGGAGAGAATGGTAAAGATGTTACAAGTTACACCCCCTGAGAAGTGCTGAGCACTGGGAATCTTCCGGATGTCTCTGAAGAGCTACAATCTCTCCAGTGGAAAGGGAGAGAGCAGGTGAAAGCTCCTACCAGATATCAGTAAGTACATTCCTGAACCAAGGTGGAAGAGTGCCTTTTGCTGAGCCTTCTTCCTCACAATTAATCCAATATTTGGGGAGCACTGAAGGGACTCCACGCTGTTGTGATGGGAGAATAAATGACAGCCTTCCTAACACAGTCTGGTGCATTCCTGTGAAGCAGCTGAAGTAGAAATGAATGCAGCAGACTGAGTAACCAAAGTCAGGGATAATGTGCAGTGACATGGCAACACTGAAAGCATGCAGTAAGAGAGTGTGTCTGTGTGCTTGTGCCTGTGTGTTTGTGTGTAGGAGGAGAGCTGCACCTGTGCCTCAGTCCCAACATCTGCTTCATTGATGGGTAATATGTGCTCTTTATAAAAACAATTTTGTTATGTGATTTGCAAAACATGAGTCCCAGGAGTGTTTTAGTGGAAGAATAGAGATACTCTGCTCTGATTTCCTGATCAAAAAGTAAACATGAGTTAAAAAAAAAAAAAAAAAAGCATTATATTTAAGAAGTAAATATTTTCTTCTCATACCAGCTTAACAGTAATTCCATTCATTTTTCATGGTCTCAAAAGAGACAATTAAATTTGCTGTGTCACAGGACCCTACAAATTAGGAAGGAAATGGAGGGTTGCCATGATTTGCTTTTAAAATCACGTCCACTATCTGCTGGTAAAAGCTCTCTTCATATAAACAGAGAGGCAAGACCAAAGTGTACTGTGAGAGGCAGCATGCTGGAAATGAAGAGCACCTCAGTCCTTCTGTCAGCCTGGATTGTTGTGATATGTGTCAGAGATCTCTACTGACAGCTAGAATTTGGGGTCAGATTTGCACCTAAACTGATTTTGCCTTTTTTTTTTTTTTTTTTTTTTTTTCCCTAATATAATAGACAAACCAATAGTTTGCTGGAATATATTTTTTCCCTTTAAGCTTATAAATCATGAAAAGTGTGGGTGCATGGAGCAAATGCATTTGAGCTATTGCTGTTTCTCTGGAAGTCGTGAATCTGTATGGAGCAGTATATGCAAGCAACTCTTCACCTGAACCAACAATCCAAAAATAAACTCAGGATTCCCAGGAAAAGAAATATGTCTCCTCAGAGCTTTCAAGGACTACTTTGGGTGCTAATACTTTCAGGCATTATGTCCTGGGAGAAAAGCAGTCTCTGAGCATAACCCATTACACTTCTGACAAGCAGCAGCAACAAAAAAAGCCTCAAAAGTTGCCCATAGCAGCTGAAAAAAGATGAGTGTTATTGGATATGACAGAAAGTGATGGGGAGCTGGTTGCTTACCAGGTGTACACAGACTGGAAATAGTTGATTAAAAACACTGTAAGCCATAAGTGGTGGATCAAAGGAATATCTAATTTTTTTCAATGTTTTCTTGAATAGAGGGTACATAGTTTTTCCTTTGTGACAAAAGTAAATTCAAATTTATTTTTATTTCTGGCTCCAGATCATTAATTGTATTGACAGTCTAGTTTGATGGTACTACTATAAAAAATCTAGCTTAAATGCTGTTCTTTATGCTCCTTCCATAGCAGCTGCTTGTCAGTCATCTGGGATACAGGTTGAAAGTAACCAAAGTAAATCATGTTCTGGTTGGATGGAGTAGCCTGCTAGTTTAGGAGAACATCTCTAAAAAAATAATCTTTATATGTATAGTTTTCCCCATGGTTTGTTACATGAGTTTTATGCAACTTTTTCAATTCAGCATCAGTATTTAAAGTATTAGCTTAACTTTAGAATCATACTTAGATAATTTAAAAAGGAAATTTTCTCTTCATGTTCACTAAGAAAAAAACTTTTAATACCTTGTAATGAATAAAGTTTGTTTTCTTTTGTTTTGTTCTGTTTTATCTGGGGCAGAAACTCTAAGTAATAAATAAATTTTAAAAGCTTCATCAATGAATCCAGTCATTACTCAAAAGCTGTGGTGACATCAGGTTTATGGTGATTTGTGAAGATTTTGGGGAGAATTATGGAAAATTAATGAGAGGACATAGAGCCCAACTTTGTACCAGTTTGACACACAGCTCTCTCAATTGAGAGTTACATTGAAAAACAAAGCTACCTTGGTTCAGTTTCATCCCCACAGCAGGAAAATGAGAATCCAGTATTTAACACAAACTGGCATTTTCATGGCTGATATCTTGTAACGTCTTAACTAGATCACATTTGATCATTATTCCAGTGCCTAGAAATGTGGTCAGTAATGCTTCTTTCATACTTCTAGAGACCTCTACAAGAATCAATTTTTTAAAAAATCTACAGCTAACACAGAAATAAGTCTTTTTCATATGCCTCAGGGCATATAATTGATAATACTTACCCCAAATAGCACTTATTGCAGAAAAATGTAACCAGCTGCACAGCAAAGAAAAATCATGATAGGACTTTCTTTTACATACCAGAGCAGCCAGAAACATAACCTGGAAGGTCCCATTGGCCATTAAAAACTGTTCTGACTGTAGTGAGGTCATGTTAGGTCAGCATAGATGCATATATTACTGACATTTGTATTGTAAGTAGACATTAACTTGGAATCAGATGGCTATAATCCACTGGAGATTAAAAATGAGTCTGTGCTTTGTACAGCTAGAAAGGAGAATGCAGGGAACTGGTACACAGAGCTGCAGCTCCCATCCAAGAGATATTGACAGCAAAAGTCAGAAACCAAAAAATAATAAAAGCAACACCAACCTGGAGATACAAAAAGTCTACCATACTTCTGGAAAGGCATGGAAAGACAAGTAAAACAACCCAGTAAATTTAATGGCATTTTCCTTCTTTGGAGTGCACATCTCACAATCACTACCAGTAATTTCTTCAGTTTCAAAAAGATGTCCTGGCACCACTAGGAAGGCCTCAACTAATTTGAATGCAAATATACTCAGCTAAGAAAATTTTCATACAAAATTATTATATAGTCAAAATATCATTAAAGGAGATTAAGTAATGGTTAATAGAGTCAAATTAATCATAGTTAATTTATTAAAGTCTATGAACAATTTTTTCAGCATGGCACCTTCATTTGAAAAGCAACTGTATGTAGGAGTGGGTAATGGGGAAATTAAAGCAGAGAAATGTATTGAAGGAAGATGGCAAAGCCTGAAAAGGAAATGCTACTAACATTTTTGGGATTTAATGTTTCAAAAACAAAGTACCATGTAAATCCAAGAGGATGTACCCAGCCTACAGGTGAGAATGATATAATTTTGGGAGCAGCAAGGATAAACACAGGATATTCCTCAAGCTATGTCTCCCATGTTGCAGTGTACCTGTTATCAGACTGAATCAATCTACTCCTTGGGCATTTAATGATAACTGGAAACTTTCCAAAAACCAAAAGCAATATGAGTATAATAATATATTGATTTTAGTGTTTTATAGTGCCCCAATTGGTTTCATTTTCTTGAAAAAGGAAAAAGATTTAATATCCTAATTCAGCCAAAAATAGAAGCAACCATTTAATTAATTAAAGTTCATGTCACTCAATTAAATTATGAGTTTAGAAACAAGCAGACCATTTTTATAGTTTTACAAAGCTATCAGAAACACTTGCTGTAGGCTGAAATTTTTGTAATTTTTGGCTTAGGTTTTTCTTGTTTATTCTTTTTTAACAAATATATTCATTTTGGTGTTATGGAAAAAAAAAGTTAAAAACCCCCAAACTTTTAAAAAGACAGCTTCTGAAAAGAAAATGTCATGAAACTGGCTTAGAATTATGAACAGCACACCAGTTCTGTAAAATCCACAGAAGGTTTAATTTATTCATACCTCCAAGAGATATATCTCATTTTTCACTCAGGTCAATGACCCTTCCCACATTTCAATTATACTGGGTATCAATCTCAGTTTCCCCTTTTTGGGTAGGAAGCATGCCTATAGAAAACTGTATTGGAAAAGGAGCTATGCTCATGCAATACCTGACAATTACATCCAAATTATAAGACATCAATGTCCTTCACAAAGCCTGTAGCACAGGCAGGAAGTTTGTGTTGTGTGTACAGCAAAGTGCTGCTTACAACAGTGGTTTGGACCAGAGCAGCCATATAGTTTCCAAATCAGTAACACAATATTTCTGTTCTCAGAGTATTTTGGTGTTCATAAATTAGAATCCGGTTGGAGAAAGGTAATCTGAAAGATCTGTCACAGGTTCACATCATATGTGCATCACCTTTGGGAATGTATGGGTTTGAACCATTTCATCCTTCCTACAGTTTCAGACTTCATGAATAGCTGGGTGTTCACTCCGGGGGACCAGACTAAATTTAGTCTAGAGGAAAACACCACAGTGAGTTAGGGTAGACATAAAGGCTTTAGTACCAACTGTTTAGATCTACTGCCAAACTCCTATTGTGCCTAATTACCTGCAAACATAGTTACAGCCTAAAACTCTGTTGCTTTAATTTAGGGCCATTACTTCTCATTCTAGATAGTAAAACAAATGACTCTCTGAGTAACAAATTCCCTTTCTCTTTTAAAATAACATTTACATACCAGAACACTGTCTTCACTCAGTCTTCTACAGATATCACAGCCTAACCCTTCACTCTTTCAAGACTTTTCTCCTGGTTTTCATCTGGAGCTGCTCTAAGTACTCCCCCAATTCCCAGAGGAGTGGTGCCAGCCTTTATTGGCACAGTGTGAAAGGCAAGGCTTCTTTCATGTATTTCATAGGAGATGCTTCTCTTATATTTCCCAATACAAGATCTGCATTTTTCCACTAAAGGAAATGGACATAATGCTGATTCTTACTCACTTAAGCTCTGTTAGGAGGCAACCTTTGTACAAAATTGCCCCACAAGAAGCTGTTCTCTGGTGCATGTCTGTGAAGCTGATTATTGCTGTCTAAGCACACAGCTTCACACAGTGAGGCCTACATAATTTTCCATCAGAGCTCTGTGAAATCTGCATTTTCTATTTATGAGAATTTTTTGCTTAGAGTTCCTACAAGCATTTATTAGTGCTTCATGTCCTATGAAATGTTGTCATATATGGACTTTAGATATAGAATACAAGTACTTGTGCTGAAAAACTCGATAAATTTCATTCTTGCTTTTACTTGATAAAATTATGTGTCTTAGCCTAAACATAAATGATTAAAACACTCATTTCAAAGTGAAATGTGCTTTTTAAAGAGCCTAAATGAAATATTTTCAGAGGTATGTTTACCAGCTTTTAAAGAAATAGCACCAAAATTGACGTGCTTCAGCAAAATGTTTAAAAGAGTTGACATTTTCTTATACAAAAATGTACTACATCAGAAAATTTTTGACCAGCTACTCTCTGTGTGATATCATGGATAATTTCATTCTGGATAATGATTTGAGAAAATATTATACATTAAGAAAACCCTCAAAGATGGTAACCAAGAGGGACTGGCTCTCTAAAATGTGGAGAATAATATTTCCAACTGAGATAAGTCTGCATTTCACATAAACAGATTAGAGAGCTTAGAGAAGTACAAGCTGGCCAATTGTTAAATAATGTGATAATAAGCTATAAATTATCAGTGTTTAAAAAATGGAAAAGTGTCACTGAAACAGTTCTTCACGGCAGACTCTATTCAATAAAGTTTTTTTGGACAAAATTTTAAAAATCTCAGAACACACAAATATCTCAAGGTGTTATTAAATAATGTGAATAAAATTATAATAAAAATGCATGGAATTGATGAAAAATTGAACTTTTTTTCCCCTCGCTCTTGCTCTGCATTTAATTTTCTTAAAACATGTTGAAGATACATAATTTCATTCAGATTACTACTTATACTTTAGAAATCTCAACAAATGCCCTAGCAGGGCCTGGATGTTGCTCCAAGACCTGAAAGTGCTCTCCATTAGAAACAGAAAGGTGGTAGCAACTAAATTATCTCTAGATGTTATTCCAACAGCAGTGAGTTCTAAGGTAATTCTGATCTGGGGTTTTAAATGAACCTCTGTTACTCATTTTTTAGGGCTCTGCGTAGTAATAGAGTACCCAAAAATTGTAAGCAGAATTCATTCATCTTTTCCTCAAAGCATGGCACAATTATCACTGATTTAAAAACTTTGAACAACTACATAAGCAACCTTGCACTTCATACATGAATAAAAATAAACAAGAATTACTTCCTTTTTTTGTGTGTGATGACTACTCTGATAATTTAATCTACTCCTTTTGAAAATAATGCTTAGAATGGTATATGTTATTTAATGTGTCTATTCAATTGGCAGAGAGTTAGTTAGCACCATCCATAGTTGCTGGGCCCTGCACTTGAGCAGGTGGTAATTGTGCACATGCTCTGAAGCTGTAGCCCAGAACATACAGCATAGAATGAAACATATCTGAATTACTTTCCATGTATTTCTCTTTCCGCTCTCAAACTGAAAACCTAGAATCACTTTCTCCTCTTTTGAACTCTGTATCCACTTTCCTTTCCATTTGTCTTACTCTTTCTCAAACATCAAACTAAGCCCTAGACCATGGACTTCAGCTGAGATTTGTCTGCCCTAACCTGTGCACTGCTTTCTAGCTATACTTTCTTCTGTGAATTGTTATCAACTTACAAGTGAGAGCTGTGTCTCTGCTTCTCTCGATGCAGTGCCTAGCACCATCAGGTCCCAATCTCTATCAGCAATTGTGAAAATCTTTTAATCAAGCTGTAGCTCCAGTACAATTTTTGGAAGGCAAAGTTGCTGCTGTGTTAAGCAATGAACACAGCAAAGTGCCATTAGTTTTTTTCTGTTCTTTAGCTAGCATACTATGCATGCACTATGGGTCTGCTTCTCAGTTATAATATTGCTTAGACAGAATGGAGGCTCTAAAAGTAGATGTAGACAATTCCCTCAAAATCCACTTTGTACAGTGAGCAAGCCCTTATCCTGCAGCTTCTGCACAGCATCAAAAAGGCAAAGGAATTTTACAGAAGCCCTGTTTCCAGAGCCCAAATATGGGCAAAACTTGGCACTCAAGCAGTTTCAATCTATGGACTCTACATTATTCCAGGGAATCTGATGAAGGTATGCAAACAGAATACATTTCATCAAGCATCAATCATCAGCACAAAAGGTCATCCCTCCATTGGGAACTTCCTACAAACTGGATGTTATCAGAAAACTTTGAAATATTGGTGCTTATTTCCATATTTGGACAGGGATAACAGAAAATAAATTCACATACAGAAATCACAAGACCCCACCTATGCCAAGTTACAGGTGTTTTCAAATCCTGTCTATTCTCCTCCCAGTCTGTTAGCTGTATTAATTGAGATTCAGGTAACAAGGTATAAATAAAAAAAATCTGGATTGTGCTAATGTAATCTACTGTATGAAAAAATCCATCTGCAAAATTAGGTGATTGAAAATACCTGCTTAGAAATATCAATTTGAAATGCAATTACATTTGTATTTTTTCACTGACAGTTGAATGTGACAGTTTAGGGAATATATATTATTTTCCTCTTCCAGATTCCTCCCACTAAGTAGAGGAGGTCATCCACCTTTATTGGTAGCATTTGATCTACAGCAATTCACTGTCCTTCAGCAGCATGAAAAGCCTCTAATCAGCTGGCAGTGTGGACCCCAGCTGGAGAATGCTGTATACAGTGGTGAACATGGTACCTGTTCAGAATGAAAATGTACTGCTCTATTTGCTTAAAGCTATAGGCAGCAAAGCACCACTCCTTTCATGTTAGTCAGTTTGGATTTGGTCTCTGGAAAACTGGGGTTCTGAGAATTTGCAGCTCTTGGAAGGTGGCAGTGTTTACAAGAAGATGACTAAAATCACCAAAGATTTGTATGCAGCCATCCTGCCCCCCCCACCCTCATACTATTCTTTTGAATAATTCATGAAAATAAAAAATAAACACCTCTGTATAACACCCTGCTTGTCTGACAAAGAAAAGAGCAGAAGATGTAAAGCATGCAAACATTTTTCTGTGTATAATTTTAGCACAACAGTTGTTAGCAGTCTCCCACAAACATCTCTTCCCAGGCAGAAATTAGTCACCAGGAAATACATAGACATGATTGTTTACCAGTAAGGACAGGACCCAAGACATACCCTCTATAAATGTTGTGGATGACAATACTGTTGCCTGAAGATGTCTTCATAAATGCATTTAGCAGATCTATCAGATGTGATACTTGACACAGTAATTCCTCAAGGCATTGTACAGAAGAATTAATCAACTGTATGCAGAAAGAAAGATACAGACAGCAACTATATAAAGAAGGCACACACATGCAATTCTTATATTTTGTGGCTTTTAGCAACTCCAATGAATGCAACCAGATAACAAAATTTTCCTCATTAAATGCATCCAGGAAACCAATAAAGGTAAGTGAAGCTGTGCAGAAGACATTGCAGCAGCCAGAAGAGAATACTCGGTGGTCAGAAATGAGGATTTGCATTTATATAGCTGATACAGCAAAAAAAAAAGCTGAAACAAAAAACAGTGCCAAATCCACCAGCTGTGACTAGAACACAGCCATGCAGATGAGGAAGCAAGGAAGAAAGGGCAAAGACCCAGTCAATAACTTTCATTCAGACATGGAGTAGTGCTGTGGGGAACTGGGGGCAGGTCACAGCTTTCTGACCCCAGTCATGTGGAAGCTGGTGAGGAAGTGATGAAACACAGATGACAAACCAGCCATCCATACCATGTACTAGGCCTCCTCCACATAAGTACTGAAATCTGCCTGTGAAAGTAGAGTTCTACTCTTTTACATGTGGAGAGCAAATATCTATACAAAACATTTCCTTTTCTGCAAAGAAGAAAAAGAAACAGATGTGACAAGGGCAACTTGTGCTTTCAACAACTTCCTTATCCATGTCAGCTCTACTTTGACCCTTCTCCTGAATGGCACTCCAGAATCTCTCAGAACAGAATTTTGGGCTCAAAGCTCATCTGTGTTCCTAATTGTAAAACTTTTTTCCTCAGGAAATGTTCAATACATCAGTTGTTTTTGTTTGTTTGGTTTTTCTTTAAAGCTGCCTTCTGAAACAGTATTTATTGATTCATTTATGTCCAGCAACATAATGAAACAACATGCAGGACCATAAAGATTCTTACTTTACAAAATTCTTGATCTTTCAAGCATGATTAACCTCTCTTCATTACAGCTACTCCCACCTTTGGCTAGGAGAAGCATCTGCATATTTCCAGTGCAGTGCTGGGAAAAGACTCAGCCCCTTTTGTCCCTTTTCATCACCAGGGCAGGGCTGGGAACTGAAAAATTTTTCTAGAACGTTGGAACCAGGCTAGCAGTACTCCACCTAAATAGTAGCTTTCCCACCATTTCCCTTGAAACATCAGGTATTTTCTAGATTATCCTTGCTATTACTGTGAGAGAGATTTTCCCAATAGTCTGTTGCTTTTAACTTACAGGAGGAAAATGTTAGAAAGATAAACTAAGGTACATGAGAGAGAGAGAGAGAGGACAGTTTTTTTGTTTTTTAGTCTCTTCATGCTCACATTTTCCATGATGTCTGTGAATCAGTCAGAGGAACCTGTTGTGGAATGTACAAGTAGGGATATTAATGAAAACGTCTTTTACTTAAAAGCAACATAGACAAATGCCTAGCAGGGAAGTTCTTGTTCTCTTTTTATTTTCTTTATCTCTGCTTTTTTTAAATAATGATCCATAAACTCATGTTTGTCTTTAGAATAGAGCTAAACCCTAAGAAGGAATGACACACCACATATTTTAAATAACTACTGTAATAATCAATTTCATGGGTTCTCCAAGGTTGAGAGCAAATTAACCAATCAACCTCCACTTTAATCAACTCTTAGGTGATTAGGCCAAGTGATTTGCAAGGCAGCATGAACAACACATATCAGCTTGCTGAGTTTTTGCTGACTCGAGAAGCCTTCTGTGTTTGCATAATAGATCTAATAAAGATTGAGAACTACAGCTGTGGAAGGCTGCCCGGTATGAAATATTCTGTGAAGGATGTTATGATGATAATCTCTCTACTGCTGCTGCCATACAAATAAGTCAAGTTGTATATATGTTTTGTTTGCACATATGCTCAATTACTGGCTTCTACCTCACAGAGCAGCTTCTCAAAACAGCAATAAAAAACACAGGCTGCCTCTATTTGAATACCTAATATGACTAATCGAGAAATTCTGTTCAATGTCCTTTTACTTCTTCCTCAGATAAAGCCCTCCTGACCATCTTAAATGTCCTCCTGAAGAAAAAAAAAACCAAAAAAACAAAAAAACCACTCCTGGATGTGAAGTATCAGGATCCAGTCCGTACCTGGTGACATACAGAGATGAGAATGATGAAAGATATCTGGTGATTCTGTAACCAGTAAGTGGTTTTACTGTGTGCAGCATATTTTCCTGAGAACTTGGGTGCCAGTGTGTGCCATATTCTCTCTAAATGCAAGATGGGATGTGGGGGAGAATTGTGTCTTTGAATCCTGGCAATATAAAAGCATCAAAGTCTAGGATGCAGCCTATGTTATCCAGAAGCCTACCATGCTGAACACCTGCAGTCTCAGGTGTTTCCCCAAGAAAGATGCAGCTGTTCAGGGTTCCTGAGGATTTAGCCAAATAAGATTAATATTACTAACAACAACAATTTTCTGGGCAATGTCTCTGGTGAGAGCTTGTGCAGATAAATCAAATAATTATACAACTGAATCTAGATATTTAAAATACCTGAATCTACTTGTATCAATGCAATCCCTCAGGTGCATACACTCAGTTCTTCCTGCCTGCAGGGACACTTAGGTGTGCAATGTAAGAAACACAACTGGTCCTTCTGTTAGAGCCATCTTTTCTCTCCTGGCCTATTGTACCTCCTGCTCCACTGAGTCTCTGCAGGATTTTCTGGTCTCTCTTGCCTTAGATACATTCTCATAGCCATAATCTTGTATAAATCAACAAGTAAGTGCTGGACAGTCCTATCTCTGGTCCACTTGAGGGAATGGGAATCTCAGCTACTTTCACAGGCTGCTGTCACTCTGGGACTCGGTGAGAAAAACAGCCTGACAATGTGAGATCATCATGGCGCAGATTTTGTCTGAATTTTCAGACAGTCTCAGGAGAGATGATTGCTGTAGCTTCTGAGGCTAGACAAGAAACTTTCAGGCCCCAAAGCTGACTAAATCCTTAAGAAGAAGAAATTGCATTGGGCACCCTGAGGCAGATTTAGCAGACCCTCCTTCCCACAGCTGACACAGGAGACCTTCTGGAAGTTACTACTGCTTAATGTGCAGCTAAACTTTACATGTGCTGTGGCAGGTAACATTTTTTAACAAAAATGACTTTAGTATCTTGCCAGTAGCTTGCAGCCCCTATGGCAGACATAATATACAGCCCAGACCAGCACCCACAAAAATCAGTGAAGGCTCCAAATAGTAGAACATTAACAAAGGACCGATTTTCCAAAAATTTTCAGCCAACAAATGGTTTTTACTCTGTGTCCAAGCACCCAAAACATGTTTTAAAAACTAAATTGAGGTTCAGAAAGGTATAATGCTTTAAGAATCAAAACTGAAGATACACTGTGTAATGTTACAAGGACAGTAATGCTTTTTATTCACAAACTTAACAAACTTCACAAAATTAAAATGCAAGCAACTCTATAAATCAACTGAAAAACATCTGCCTTTTCACACAAGAAATCAAAGAAAGGCATGCCTTTAAAAGTCACTTTTTAAAAAAATGTCTATTTATTTGCAGATGTACATGTATTTATGTTCAGAAGGACTTGTTCTCAGCCTTAATCAGATCAACATGCTTGTAAATGTGTATATTTTTCATAAACTTGGGTGGGCTACAAATCTGTGTAGCCCTAATAAAAAGGACTGTGTGGCAATTAGCTCTAACTCACCCCTATATATAAGCACTATTACATACTAGCAGCAAATTATCAGGACAAGTCATTAGAGTTATAATAACGAGATCTGGAATATATTGAATGTCTGGTTACATAAATACACAATCCAGCATACCCTAGGAAATTAAAGGAAATATTATCCAAAGAAAAATAATCACTATTTCTATTATAATACCTTCATTTTTTCAAATGTTTTTTCATTTTGTCATATAAGACATTTTAAATCAAACTGTGAAATGAGAAATACTAAGTGGCAAAACTTTCAGTAAACTTTATTCTGAGGAACTCGAAAAACAATCCATTTGTAATGTTTCTCTATTTGAATTTTGTGGGTAAGACCTAAATTTCAACTTGTGTTTTGAAAGAGAGAAAAGAGAGCAAGACTGGTACAGAGCAAGCCTGAAAGGAGCTGGTGCAATGAAACAGCATAGATCCACAGAAGTCTTCAGACAGCTCATGTGAACAGGCTGTTTTACTTTCATACTATCTCCAGAGTGATCTACTACTTGTCACAAGAACCAAACCAGACCTAGTTCCCACCTCTCCTAAAAATCCTTGCACACAGAGGTAGCAGAGCCCATGGTGGGAGGATCTTTGGCTCTTGGAAACAACACCACTGGCTTCCATCCTCAGCTGGCCTCTCAAGGAGCAAGTCCACAGTCAGCCTGGACCATGGTGGCCACTAGCAGTGCAAAATCAAGAGTGGAATGACATGTCTTTAGGATGTAGGAAGAACATCAAAGGAATAATGCTCAAGGCACTTGGGAGTGACCCAGAGGAAAGGAAGAGCCTACAGATCAGCATGAGAAATGACTCGTCAGCACAGTAATCCCCAGAGCACTCCAGGGTTAATCAATTTATCCTTTATGTAAATCACAGATGAACCTGTCGCCTGTTTGCTGGCACCTTGCTCTAGCAGTCTGTCTGCTACTGGATTATTTTACCATTCTTGTGAGTCTTGTGACCCATAAAGTCATGGCAGTGTCGCTCACTTTCAAGCCACACCTGAGCTCAGGAGCACTCAGAAGCATGAAGGACTGTACCTTTCAGCATCCCTGTACCACTAACTTACCAGCCTATAGTTGTCTTGTACACACAGAACTGCTCATTTGTTACAGCTCTACTAAAAGTGACCTATATGAAAACACCAGATTAATACAACCTGTGCAGGTATAGAGAAGCCAGTATCTTTTAAAACACATCTGGAAACAAAACAAAAATAAAGAAAATTACACCATAGTTTTGCTACACCATTTGCTTTATTTCTACTTATAAGTTCTATTTCCTAGTTATTTGAATATTTCATTATTTTGAACTGTAGTGAAAAAAGAAAATACTCATCTCAGTGAGGAGTCTTGATAACAGATTTGAACTCTGTAGCTAGACAGACAGAGCATAATTATTTACCCTGCATACAAACTTGCCATTGACTCCCAGTTATTTTCAGAAGCTCCATTAATAAAGCAAGGCCACAAGCCGTGGCTCAACACCTAATTGAAAGTTTGGCCTTTGATCCCAGTAGAGGAACTTTCTTCTTTCATTGAGATGGCCAGGTCTTGGCTTCTGTCCTGAGGAGGTGTAATTCACCAGAGAAGTTTGCTATTTCTGTATGTTCTCGGTGCCTGCTCACATATGTAAAGGTTAGCATATGCCTGGTCTCTGCAAGCCTTGAAACCTATTTTATCTACCACAAGAGAGCAACATTCAGTCCTTATTAAGTAATGGGATTTTTTCAAATGCAAAAAGCTTTTAATTGCATACGCCTTTTTTTTTTTTAACATTACCATACATAAAGGAAACTAGCCAGAAGTCTTTTTTTCTGAGATTTTAGGAATAAAGGTCAAACATTTCCTTTAATTCTGGTCTTTCACACATGGAATTTAAAACATGGCCAAGAAACTACACATCTGGCACCTTTGTTCTTACTGTATTAATCTGTTCCCATCCAGTATGAGGCCTGAGTTAATGAATCACTGGTGCTGGATATGATCCTCAGGGAAGTTTTGAATTTACTGTGCTGTGTTTTATATTGATGGCATGGTGCTGCAGAACTAAAACAGACACCTGCCCTGGCTCAAAGGCATGTCTTTCACATGATTCAACTAATAAAGTTATATGAATAGGAATTTATTACTGAATTTTATGAACACTAAAGTCACCATTTATATAGTCCAAGGCTGGTCTGATCCTTAAGACACTACAGTATATTATGTTGCAGTGTTCTGCCAAATAAACTGAGCTGGCTGTGAATTAGCCTGGGTACCAGAAAGAATATGACCATATTAACATACTGGTCCAGTAGCACGTAGTGCCCTGCTCTACTTTTCCTAAGCTAATATATCAGCTAAAATCATTTTAATGGCAAGTTACTCTGATCAAATTACTACCATTTTTATTTGCTCAGTTGCACTCAGCATTTGGTGATTGGTCTGATCAGGCACCAAGACCAGAGACACCCTTCCAAAAGTGCTATTCCTCACCTAGGCCAGGCAGTTTTCTCAGAACTACCCGGAAGAAGGGATTAAATAGGTTATTTGATCCTCTTCCTCTCCTGTGAGCAGCTCGTATAGGCCTGAGGGAGAGCAGCCAGCTCAGGAATGCTGATGAGATTCTGCATTTATCTTCCTGATGGAGAGGTTGTTTCTCTAGTCTCTCCCTTTCAGGCAGTTTCTGCCTTTTCATCCCTCTTGTACTATGTGTGCTCAGCCAAGGTACGGGTACAGACCGTGATCCCATAGGTGTTCTCCTCCTGGGGCTGGGCTGCAGGGTGTTCTGTGCTTGGCTGCTCAGGGCTCCTGCCCTGGCTGAACAAGCAGGGCTGGCAGTGGGAATAAAGCACTGTGCCCTCTTTCCCCCTCTGCAGCTGCCCTGCTGCTGCTAACTGGGCAGAGGGATAGCCCTGCTGCCTGGATTCAAAGTGAGTCTAAAGGAAACAGTCTAGCTGTTATCCTCATGGGGAACTGGAAGGGTTTAATCCTGGAACTCATCCTATTCTCATGGACAATCTCTTTTGTGTCATTTACAACAGAATACAGAGAGGTATTCAATGCAAGCAGATAATGATACCAATTCAAATACATTTTATTAGCATTACCCCACATATTTAGTCAATGCTTTGTGACGCCAAAGTTGAAAGATACTACAATTTTAGAGGGAAAGCAAAAGAATCAGAAAGATATATAAACTAGCTTAGCATAAGTGGAAACAACATACAAAACTACTCCAAATCAGTGTCCATTGAAATTATTGCTTCCTGCATCAGTCCTTCCTTGCTGAAGACTTTCAAGGCACTTACCCGTTCTTGGCACTCCTCGAGATCTCCCAAATCATTATTGTAGTTACTAACTTAGGACAGATGATTAGCAACTTATTGTCACTAATCTATGTTTGTCTTAACAACTCAACACCATTTCTAGTCTTTATTACAGTCTATAAATGGAAAATTAATGTGTTCAAAGTGTTCAAATTGCCTCACTGAAATTAAGTAAAAAATGAAAACATCAGCAATGCAAGAACCATGGACTGGTGCTGCACCAATATGGTTATGAAACAAGTCAGACTATGAAACAAATCAGCCTCCACTAATAGACAAGACTGAAAATATCAACATATCAGCTCCAGAGAAAAAGGGCTCAGAGAGGATCTGTCAAGGACAGGAAGATGAAGTTTAAGAAATAAACCCCTATTTAGAAAAAAATAGATACAATTTTAAAATCTTGATTACTTCTCTATTATATTTGTTACAATAAAACAATTTACACTTTCTTATACTTATTGAATATTTTTCCAGAGTTTTTTGGTTTTTTTTGTTTTGTTTTGGTTTTGTTGTGGTTCTTTTGTTTGTTTTTGTTTGGTTTTTTTTTGTTCTGTATATGTGCATGATGCATGACTTGCATTGTGTCACGCAATAACCACAACAGTAACAAAAATGCCTCACTAAACAATATAAATTCATCACAATAAAATAAAATATTTATTCTGAATTATTTTTCACAGTCTAAACTTCCTTTCTTCTCTCATACCCCTTTGCTTTTTCATCACTATAACAGGGTGTGTAAGTCAGAATATTGATGTGAGCCATCCACTCCCTACAGATGTCAATTATGCTACTTACTCCCTTCAAACTCATGTTCTGTCTAGTAAAGGAAACTATAACTACACAGAAACTCAAAGTTTTGATTTGCTAAAGCTGCTGACGACTTCATCAATCAGTCTCCATGCTAGTAGGATGATCTTATGCCACTAAATTTAAGCAGAAAGGGACATGTTTTCAGAGGTAAACAACCATAAAGCAATCAAGGCATCCAGTCTCAGTTAAAAGCCACCAAAGTTTCCCAACTCCTTTACAATGCTAGGACAACTGCTTCAGGAGAGTGCTTTTAATTTCTAAAACACATGATCAGCTCTATTTGTAACAGTATTCTCTCTAAGGGTAAATAGACTTTTCCAGTCTTTCCTTCTAGCAGAAAGAATATTGTGTTAGGCTGAATAAATTGGAGTGTTTTTTCTTTCTCTTGTGGAAAGTATATGTTTCCCTGTTCATTCCAGTAAACTTTTTCTGCTACACCTTGGAATCATCTTTCTTTTCGAAGAGACCAATGTGCTCATCATTCCAAAATAAATATTCAACATTATCAGTGTTGCCTATATGAATTTTTTTCCAGAAACATGCTCAGACCATACCTTTTCCACAGGTGTGTTCACTGGTGATTCATAACTCTGCTGTGATCAGCTAAAAGGCCCAGAATTTTTCCTTCCCCATTGTTTCAATTTCTACTGCTTCTGGATTATATTATGAACTGCTACTTCACAATTTGAACAATTAATCCCACCTCTACAGACCATAATCCAGTTCTCTTGTGACATTCTTAACCTCCTGCTTTTAGGAATCCCCTATCCACTTCTCATCAAGTGTCATTAGCTTGTGTCTATTTCCTGTGCCCGGGTTGTTAAAAAAATATTAATATTAGTCCTAAGATTGGCCATTGGGGGCTTAACTGTTGCCTTCCATCTCCTTTCAGCATAACTCTCTGTCTCTTCTTTTTAGCCAGTGCTTTATCCATTTCACAGCTCTTGCTCTAATCCCCAGTTCACCTGCCTTCACCAATAATTTCCCAGGTGGCACCAAATGCTGTACTGAAGGCCAGAGGGATTAGAACTACCACATTTCCCTTGTCTTCAAACAAGCTATTAGACAAATCTGGGAAACAAGGGTTGAATTTAGATAAAAATTCAAGTAAGAAATAGGCCCTGCACCAAAGGGAATATCAGGAAAAGAAACTCTAATGTCAGGGAGAAAAAATATAGACCTCAGGATGCCTTTGGCCTTTGAACAAAATAGGTGCCATTTAGAATTTCTTGGAATGACTTTGAAAAGAAAGAGTACAGTAAGAATGTTGGCTCCTAAGTGAATTTTTTTTTTCAGGATAAGTGAAGATGATTCTGAGGTATAGAGAAATAAGCTGAGAGAGAAACTCCCCATGAACAGTCCTGGTAATTGTGCTGCAGAGTCTGATGACAAGTGAAAGTTGAGTCATTTGTGTTTCAGGCAGCAGCACTGGCCTTTTTTGATGTATGGATCACTAATAGTGAGGTAATTATCCATGTGTGTGACATGGTTATATTACTAAATTAAGCTAATTGAGGTGCCTCTTCTCTCCCTTGCTCCTCCCCCTTAGTCTTCCAAGTGTATCCAACAAATCTGATAGAAGCACAGCCTCAGAGACTGTGACACACACATACAGTGTCAGCTACAGTGGAGGGCATGGTTTGCATCCCAGATAACTCACACATGCATCTTAGCCAGGTTTCTTGCCCTGCCACTGATTTATTTGCACAAATACTGGAGAAATTGCCCTTGGTTTTCAGTGTGGACTTCTTGATCTCATATGTTTTAGATTAAAAGTAATTTAAATTTTCAAAGCAAATTCTTACAGTATATGCCATTGCTGAATGGAAAAGTTCTTTGAGAAGTATGACATCAACTACTACATTACAGGCTTTAAAATGGACTTTTAAAACAAAGACAAAAAGCAAAAGCAACCAAAAAATGTTTGAATTGACACTTTTGTTGCTGTACAGTCAACAAAATTTTATTTTGCAATTAAATTTCAGACAATTTAGATGCAAAATAAAATTTAAATTTAAAATCTAAATTCTCTTTGAAAAGTAACTGGTAATTTTTTGATTGGACTCAGTCCACTTCAAATCCACAGAAAAACTGACTTGGCCACATACTCAAGTTTAAAAAGAAATGCACACTTGTTTTTCACTGCTAAGAGTGATTTTTCTTTTCAAATAGCAGGTTCAGAGGATTAATATGAAAATAAAGCCTTTCTATCAGCTTGTGCAGACAATAGAGCAGCATAGGATATTATGATCTGCAAATGATGTGAATTCATGTATCCTACATGCTGTAAGTGGGATCTTCATTTAAGAGCTGAGCAAATTGGCATGGCAGGGGCAGCAGGAAGGCAACTCTAGGAAGGAATCCTAAAGACCAGCCCAGCAACACAGAGTGGCCCCAAACTTTTTTTCTGGCCTCAAGAACAAAATAACAGATGTCAAGACCCTTTGTTAGAGTTCTGTTGTGGCCTGCCTATAGATTGGGATATTTGAATTTCATTTCCCTGCCTCCACTAAGAGTTTCTTTGAAAGCCTGGTGACATTGGCTTTGTGTAGGTGAGGTGGATTTCCTCTATAGTTCGAGTTTGCACAGTAGCACTTGAAATGCAAAACACAAACATTTTCTTAACAGTGCTAAATGTCCTCATTATTCAAAGGCATGGAAACAGGCCAGAAACTGCTCAGATTACCAGTGAACCATTTAAGCTAGCTGTACAAAAGTAGGTATTATAACATATGAGAAGGTACAGAGAAAAGTGACAACTCTGTTGACTGAAGGAACAAAAGCAGCGACAGTATAGATAGTTTATAGTGCTTAATCCCTATAATCTGAAAGGTGAGAAAGGATCAAGAGAACTGTATTAACAGAGGTATATCTGATTTTAAGGTTATGGTTGCTGCTGAGAGATAATCAGGCACACATTTTACAACAGTGTGCAAAATGGAAAGGGATAATTTCATATCTGACACTGGAATTACTTATTCCAGAAAAAATAATGTATCAGATGCTGCCTATAAAAAAATGGTGCAGGGGCAGAAAACATAGGGTTCTCCTAAATCCCTTGAAAGACAATTATTATCATTTTAAATAAAATAACATTTAAAAAAAATTGAGCCTCAATGGGCTGAAGAGCCTTTTTTCATTCCGATATTCCTGATGTTCTTCATAATGGGCCTTTTTTTAAACATTACCCCCTCAATTAACTCATAATTGCTGTCCGTGCCATATGAATTATGCAGCATTTGATGTAAATTCAGATTCCCTGGCAGTGAACAAATCTAAGGGCATTTCAGAACTTGGTGTAATTACAAAAGTAATCCCTTTAGACCGAGAAAGAAAATTAGTATCATCTTTTTTCATCCTGGTTGGTTTGTATGGTACTCCTGTGCTGAGTTCCCCTTGGGCAGCCATGAAAGTGAGTGGATTGGGTCTGGCTGAGATGGAATTCATTTTCCCCACTGCAGTCCTTGCACAGCTGGGCTCCACTGGTGGCTAGCAAGGTGTTTCTAACACTCAGTGCTTTGGCCCCTGCTGAGCAGGGCTGGCACATCATCAGTCTCTCCAAGGGTCACCCCTTACCAATAGGCTGGGGATGGGCAGGAGCTGAGGAGGAGACAAAGCCAGGAGAGCTGACCCAAAATGACAAAATGCAATAAAAGCTCAGAGAAAGAAGGAGGGGAAGGGCATTTGTTTTTACAACATTTGTCTTCCAGAGAAACCACTATGCGTACTGAAACTCTGCTTCCTGGAAAGGGGTTGTACATTATCTGCTGATGGGAAATAGAGAATAAATCTTTTGTTTTCCTTTGTTTCTGCTGAGGAGGGGAGTGATAGAAAGGCTTGGTTTACACCTGGCATCCAGCCAAGATCAGCCCACCCCAGTGCAATTGTAAGTATGATCCTAAATTGGGGTAAATGAGCACAGGTCAGGAGAAAAGGGATCTAACCCAGTTTACAGCAGTGATACCTGTTACCTCCCACCCTCCTAGCCTGGCTTTTGGGCTGGAGACTACACTTAACTCATGAGTTTATGCAGAAAGACAATCTGACCTGATTGTTTGGGAACTAAAAAACTTTAATTCTAGAAAACAGCAAACAGTAAGCTGAACAGTTTGCACTGAACAAACCAGGAAAGATGGCACAGGGAAGCTTGATCCATCCATGAGAGTAAATGGACAAAAAGCAGGGGTTAGGGCATGTCAGGGGTACTTATAGACTTGGAGGAGGGGAGGAATTAGGGCAAGGTTTATGGAGGGTATCCAATACAAAAGGGCAATTAGGAATATTAAAATTATTGCAGTAAAAAGGGAAACAAGGGAAATAGAGAACTTTCTGGCAGTGATGAACATACTAGAACTGGAGTATTCTGGGGGTGGTTTTTTATTCACCACTCTTGTAAGGATTTTCCCACAGCCTTAAACTGTGGTCATCTGTACTTATATTAGAGCTAACCCCAATAGCTACCTGTGGCTCCAATTTATCCTCAAATTTTATCCTTGGTGAGTTCTTTACTGAAACTCTCCCTGAACTAGAGTCTGAGTGGAAAATATTACTGAAAAAAAAAAAAGCAAAACAAATCTTGCAATGTACTATGCTCTGAATTATTCAACTCTTGAAAGATTCGACATTTATCTAAAATAAGAGGAACAGGGTCAGTGAATTAGTGCATTTAAATATATGGCAATTTATAGAACAGTGAACAAAGGAGTAAGACAAGAGGCAATGGGAAAGGAAGTTCCACCAGAATATGAGAAAGGACTTTACTGTGTGAGTGACTGTGCACTAGAACTGATTTTATAGAGATGGTGTGAAGTCAAACCGTGTGGATGAAATCCTGTGCAATGTGTTCTAGGATGACCCTGCCTGAGCAGCAAAGTTGTGCCAAATGACCTATGGTAGTCCTGACTTCACTCTCGGTAGTTCTAGGAATATTTCTCTAACTTGTAATGTTTGTTTTTGGAATCAGGATTATAAGAGAATAAATAAAATATGGTAGGAGAAAGTCTGGATTCTAATCAATTTCTAATGCTCTTGGAGACTAACAGACTTTCAACAAATGCAAAAAAATACAATAAGATTTATGCACATCAAAATTTTTCAGTGTACCTAGCACAGAAAAAAAATATTTCTGGAACTGTTCTTAGGCTGGGAATATATCTGATCAGCAAAACTCCAGATGCTTACTATATTGGCCAGACATAAAAAACTCAGCATACCAATAGCCTTGATATTAAGGTAATTGGTGAGAATTTTCACTAAATACAAGATAAGAGAAAGCAAAGTAAGTAAGAGAAGATGTTCAAGGTTGATTTCCACATGCATTTCTACTATGTCTAGCTAATGTGCTATTTTCAATTTAGAGAGAAGCAAATCTGGCTCTCTAGATCTTCAAATAGGGGTGGGGTGTGTTGCCAGGGTTGGGGAGACCCTAGTGAAGTAGCAACAAGAAATGCTTGGAGGAACTGAGAAAGCAAGAAGAGAGAGAAGACAAAAAGCAAGGACAGGAGGCAAGATAAAAAGAAGATACTGTGACCAGTAGAATGGGTGGATTGCACACCAAATCACCAGTTCTAAATGCCTACAGATTTTCAGTCAGAATTTTCTCCAGTTCAAGGGAATTCGAGCTAATGCAAAGCTTCACATTTAAACAAATTTGACACTGAGCTTAACTAAACCCAGTGTTCAGCTTTCATGGTTGATATTTCTTCAATACCAGGAGACAAAAAATTGCAAGACAACACTGAAAAGAGTTTTGGTCAGAAAGCCTCAAATACAGAGATGCCTAAAGAGTCAGGTGAATGAAAGTTTATTAAGAATCTCTCCCAACATGTTTTTCTCTTAGATTAATTAAATAACATTACCATCAACATATATAAATATAATTCCTTTTTTAAACAACTCCAACCTGATTATAGCTGAGATTCAGTGATACGATGACATTTTTATCTTCCTAATCTATTTAACAAAGATATGCTGTAACCAGTGCAATTACAAGAAATAATTTTTTGAATACCTCAAGCACACCAATACAAGTGATAAGACACTGATTTTCATCAATTTTGCTACTGTGTTTGCTGCCCCTGATCACTCTAACAAACTTCTGAAGCTGCACAAGTAGGAGTGAAGAAGGGCTATAAGCCATGAAGTGCCTGCGTTTAACATCCTGCTATTGACCCTGCTGTCAGGAATGTTTATGCAGCCCTTCTGATGGATTACCTGAGTATATTATGATCTTTATTGAAAGGAATGTATGAAATAAAAAAGTGGGAGTATTCCTCCATTTCAGAGTAAAGATGAGCATCAAGAAAGATGATGCGATTTTCCTGAGACAAGAAAACCCCAGAAAATATGTGAAATCATAGATGCTTAATTCAGCGTGGCCAAACGTAGGCTTCCTCCTCTACAACAGGAGATATGTAAAATTCTTCCTCCAGTTTTAATCTGGGAATCACATTCATTTATCTTTGGGGTGGGAGGGGGGGGAGGAAGAATCCAGCTCCTTTCTCAATATACTGTAAACAGAACTTTTTGCTGAGATAAAGAGCGGAAGGAATAAACTGAATAAATACTAAGTTCCACACAATATTAATATAAATGCTACCACTGTGCCTCACCTTTAGTGTTTCTGGCTTCTGCTGGTATTTCCTGACTGTCTATAAAGGGAATCATTAATATTATCCCTGCTTTGCTGCCTCTTTGTCTCCACCTCCCCCCTCCTTTTCTCTCTTTATATGGAGACAAGCACCGTAGTCTCTACTGAAAACTGAAGTATAACCATCTAATTGTTAATCAGCCAGTAGAGAGTGGCTGATAAAGCAAAATGCCATGATGGCTTCCACTTGAGAGTGTAAAAAAATAGGTAAAATTGATCTTTGGTGTACATTTACCATAACTTTTCTTCCTGGGTGCTCAGAGTCCTAAATCCACGTTCTCAAAATCAAATGCCCTTCCTTTTCAACAGGCATTATTACAAATTTGAAGTCAATTGATGGTTTGCACTGCCTTGAACAGGACAGCAGTTAAATGATGTGCCCATGGTCATACAGAAAGTCTGTATGAGAATGAGGAAGATTTTATTAGCAGTGTACATTAACATTTTTTCTCTCTAGCTATGACAGCTCTAAAATTTATTGTAATTTCCCTAGGTAGTGCCCTGTACTGCTAGCCTGAAACCATCTGAAGCAAAATTATTTGCTTTCAGAGTTTTTTAAGTATCCTAAAAAGCTTATAGAGTCTGACTTTATTTTCTGACACTTGGAAATAGAGTTCCTTGCTACTGAAACAAATTCAAGAGTAATTATGTTTCTGTCTAAATATTTGTCAGTAAAGCTTTTTATTCTGCCTCCCCTTCAAAGTCTGCTACATTCAAAATAGTTAGTCACACCACAGAGCACAGAGATTCCTTTCTGAACATTAGCCATCCAATCCAGCTTTTTTTAGAAGCCACCAAGAAAACGGTGACCCCTTCCACACACATATAATACAGACAGTCACTCATGCATTAACAGCCATAAACCCCCAAAGGTCGTTTCCATGACAACCCCAGGGTCCTTAATGACCCTGACAGTTCAATGATTTTGTTTTGTTTGAGAGTGAAGGAATAATAAGTCTTCTCCCATCACCCCCTACCCCCTCCGCGGCACTGATACGCTGTTCATTATCTGATCCCAGGCTCAGCCCTGGAGACAGAGCGGCAGCCAGCTCTGAAAGACAAGAGCCTCGCTGCAGACAAAGAGCATCGAAGGAGCTGAGCGTGCTCAGCATACTGCAGCAGCACCAGCCTCATTAATTCCATCACTAGCCCAATGAGTTTAAGCAAGTGCCAGGGGTATTGCAATAGTTTGTAGCAATATGTTGCATAAGTGAGCCCCAAATCACTGTACAGTTATTTAGAAAGTACATTTTGCATACCACTAGCAGGAGTGCTTCTATTAATGATGTGTACCAGAAACACAATAAGACATTGCAGCTAGTCTGCAGCAAGACCTATAATTTTAATGACATGATGAATAAGGCAATTAATGTACTTCAATCTATTTCCCATATGTATCATATTTAACTTCAGAGAACTAAAGAGATATCCAAGAGAAAGAAGTGTAATAATGCATCACTAAATGGATAGGCTATTCCTAATTCTTTGAATGCACATTTCTTAGTACTGCTCTTCAGCTGAACCTTCTATTCTTTAATTAGAAATCAGCTACAGGCATATGCAGACTTCCATTCCCAATATTAAATAGTGTCTTCATTAAATGCTATAGAAAATTACTTGTTGATACAATGTCATTCTTTATGAAATTCCACTAAAAGCCACTTCCATTGTTTACATGAAAATATATCCATTCATTTGATCCCAGTCCAGCATTACCTCGTCATGACTGTGGTCTTACTAGTGCCATATTAAACCAGCTCTTTGGTGACCTATTTTATGGATGGATGAATCTAAATTGCCTTCGTTTTCCTTCACTTCATAGATTAACTGTGCATTGAGCATAAATGGTATAAATTATGGCTTCCAAAAGGTTTCTATAAGTAGCATCAATGGCCATTGGCCTTAACAGCTTTCAGAGTCACTGCAAGTTGCAACTGTGTGGGGGGACCACAGTTGTGTCTTCCTCTTCCTGCTTGCACAGAGACCTCAAGCAGTGTCCTGGGACTAAAACACTCAGTACAGCTGAAAGTAAGTAGATATAAGTGCTGTATATAAGTAGATATATGGTACTGTTATAGTTTATAAGTTAGAGTAGTTTTGCACCTGCAATGTAAGAGGTGACTCAACCTTTCTAATGAGAGTGAGAAGGCTTTAATGTGCTTTAGATCAAATTATAACAATTTTGCTGTATTCAACTTTACTGTATAACATTAAATCCTTTGATCTAGAGAAGTGCTTAAATTCAGATGGCTTTAGGAGGACATGCTATGGCACAGTCCCCTCAGGGTACACACATGCTTAGAACACAGGCCTATAATGCAGCCATCCAGAAGAACTGTCCCTAACTCTTTAGTTCAATGCCCTGGAATTAAAAAAAAAAAATTAATTTTAGACAAATTAATATTCCCAGAGAAACCATCTCCCTCAGTACTTGAACTCAATGAGCTGCTTGAATTTCTACTGCTATTTGTATGTTGCATTCAGTAGTTATTTGGGGAAAGTTACTTGGTATTTTCTGGGATAAAAAAAAAAAAATTAAAAAAAAAAAATCTTTCTTTATTCTGAATAGTAGAATCTAATAGGAATCAAGCTACTTACAGAGGAAGTCAGAGATAGGACTGGAGCACAGGCACTAGACCCTTCTGCTCTTTCCTAGCACTCAATTTCCACTCCCTCAAATATAATGATACGCCTTTTAATCTTGCCTACACTCAGTTTATTCCTCTTCACTGCAACCTAAAGCAAGGTCACTGGGAAGTCAGAGACAACACAGCAAGTCCAAATCTCATGCAGGAAAGAAGAGAGATTTAAAGAAAAAATGTATCATCTTGCTTCTACAGTTAATCGTTCCCAGCAGCATGTCCTGATTGTACACTACAAAGGTAATCCAAACTATCAGTTACAGCCACACTGCAGCCTGTGAGCTCCCCAAATATGACATTTCCTCCTGCATGCCATCCATGTTCCTCTCCATGTTGGCAGAGTTTCCCAGGTTCTGCAGAGCTTCCCCACGGAGCACTGTACATGCCTTCCTAAGCAAGCCCTTTGCTCTCAGTTTCATTACCATGTTCCATGCATACCCCATGTTATACAGAAGTAGTCTTGGTCTGATAGCAATTAAATATGCCCAGAGGCCTGAATTCTCTCTTCGAGTGCACATGCAGCTCTCATTAATGTTAATGCACCTTATCACAAGGAGAAGCAGGGAGATCCATAGAAGTACCTAACCTGGGGAAAATCTGGCTGGGAAGCAAAATGATGTTGTGTGCAGGCACATAGGATGTAGTTCTCCATTTCAATCTAGTTTTCATAAACAATGGAAAGCCTCCAATCCCACAAGGCAAAGAAATCAGGCACCTAAAGTGTTGAGATTCTTAAAAGCCTCCAAATGTAACTACACTCTGTTTCTGCCCTCCTAACAGTACAACACAGTCAGCTATGAAACACAATGTGTAGTCCTGTAGAAATTTTGAGATATTTTTATTATTTTTCCCACAATCAGAGACACTCAGAGAGCCTGAATAGGATTTGGATCCTCCTCAAAAATTGTGTAACCTAAGTATCTCTTCCCTAGTAAGTTTAGACATAAAACAGGCAAGACAGACAAAAGAAGTGGTTATCCCCATTTCACTAGCAGAAGAGGCATAAAGATGAAGTTACTTTCCCAAGTTTACAGCAACAGGAAACAGAAACAGATGGCAAATTTCCTGAAATCTATCCCAACTCTTTCCCTACATCAATGTCTTTCCCCAAATCTGAAAGCTTCATCTTCCATCTCATTCACTTCAACAGTCCATGAAACAAAATTAATCCAACAGGATTTTTTGTGGGATTCTCTCTTTCTTACATTTCATCTTGTTAAAGGCACGTAGCACATAGTAAAAACACTTCAAATTCCTTTTCTAGCAGGGAACAAAAGACTCTCATGGGACCAGGTTCTACTACCTTGAGGAGAGTTGCTCCACCTAGAAAAGTTGACCTGATATACAGGATGTCCCCTCAGCTTTTCCTTCTGTTTATAACCCAAATTTACCAGGGACAATTTTAAAAGTTGCTATTGTACACAGTTACATACTAAACTAGCATGGTGCAGAGAGAAGAAAAAATGTAGTTTAAATTGAATGAACATACAGGATTTGGGAGCAGATCATCCTGATTCCCACCACATGGCATATACACAGCAACCAGGAATCAGGCCCAGTCAGCATGAGTTTATAAAGACAGGTCCTTCTTGATCAACCTGATCTTCTATGACAAAATAAATCACTTTGTGGATGAGTGAAAAGCTGTGGATGTTGTCTGCCTGAACATAAGTAAGGCTTTTGATCCTTCTCCCAGTTTTCTCCTGGGGAAACTGGCTGCTTACTCATGGCTTGGACAGGTGCTCTGTTCTCTCAATAAAAAACTGCCTGTGTGGCTGGGCCCAGAGAGTGGGGGAATGGAGTTACATCCAGCTCATGGCTGGCCACCAGTTGTGCTCTCCAAGGCTCAGTATCACTGCCTGTTTAATATCTATATCCATGATCTAGATGAGGGGATTGAGAGAATTACCTGAAAGGAGGGTGCACCAAGGTGGGTATTGGTCTCTTCTATATAACAGTGACAGAAAAAGAGAATCCAGCCTCACATTGTGCTGGGGAGACTTAGACTGGCTATTCTGAAAGGGCTGTCAGGAATGGAACAGGCTGCCTGGGGAAGTGGTGGAGTCATCTTCCCCAGAGGTATTTAAAATATATGTAGATGCAGCTCTTAGAGACATGGTTTAGTGGTGGATTTAGAAGGGTTAGGTTTATGGTTGGACTTGAGGATCTGAAAGGTATTTCCCAACCCTAATGACTCCATGATTTCTCTGAGGCACATCTGAATATTCATGAAGCAAGTCCTTCCCATGAGAACATTAGTAATGAGGGGAAAAACTTCAGCGGTTCAGTGTCTGCACACCATGATTCATCTCTCCAAACACCACAGCTGTTAAGTACAATTTCCTTAATTTATTTGGAAAACTTAGAATTTCAAGTTTTCACATGTACACTGACTTGTGAAATAAAATTTCCATGAAGTAAAGATTTTAATGACTAGAGCAAGTCACTTCAACTGAACTTCTATAAAGTGTGTCCTAAATGTCTGAGGTGATAAGAAATGTACTTAAGTTTGCAAAATATTTTAAGACAGCCATGTGGACAATGATTCAACCTAAGGATAAGTGTAAGGGTGTGTTAACTAAGCATAGGTAATTATTTACATTAATGTAGTATCTCTCTTTGCAGATATAAAATACATGTGTGTTGAATGAGAGAGACAAATTTCTTGAATTAATATAATTTAAGAGCCATTTGAAATTCAGAAATATGCATTACCTTTTTTTTCCCCAATGGCACTGCTCATAGCTATAATTTCCATGGCAATGAAAAGAATGGCATCTGAAATGAAAGTGTTAGAATAACAAGCTTTTTCCATTTCACTGTTAAGAGCAGGACAATAACTGCTAAAGTTCAGAAACAGCAGACCTGAAAAAACATTATTTTTATCACCTGCATTGCTAAAATGTAATCTGTGGCAATTTGCCCAGGCCTCCTAAGGTTGAATCAGAAGATACTGCTGTTATTCCTCCCAGTACTTGTTGTTTGTGCTAGTCTGGGCACAGTTTGATGTCAAAAAACAGGCTTCTACTGCCAAGAGGACAGGTATTTAATGCTGGAATAAAATACACCAAACCACAGCAACCTCAAGCTTTGATGCTCTACTTCCTTATATTGGAATCATCATGAAACTTGGACATATATTGTGCATTTTAACCAGTTAAAGTTGTTTTACATTATTTGTATAATCATTATTAAGTTATAGATTATTTCTTCAGGTTATGCAACTGATGACAAGCAAGTGCTCTTTTCCCCATACAACAAAATTATTCACAATCAAATCCTAGTGCTCGTGCACAGTACAAAAAGAAAGCACCAATAGAGGAATAATGTTCTTAGCAAAGGTAAAGCAGAAGGTGTTATGTGCTACAAATTCCAGGAATCTGCTTTACCAAAGCCATTTTGGCATTCTGGAGGACAGGTTTTTAGAGGTTCTAGGTGTTGTTTTCAAAGAATGTAAGCAAATGCATGTCTGCTTTCCACAAAGATCAATAGCTGTATTGCATAATAACCCCAGCTGAAGGCAAAGCATTCCCAAGGTGACACAGACAAGTCAATAACGTGTTAGAATTTCCAATTCTCAGTGGTACAAAAGACTGTTTTGAGACCTTTACTTTCCTCTGAGTCTGACACAATAGAATGTTGACCTGATCTCTTAAACTGATTTATGAAAAGCACAAGACCTTACCTAAAAAGCATGGAAGTTTCTCAGATGTGGGGGATCATGCTTGGTACAGACATCTTGCCCTTAGCAACCCTTCCTAAGCATCACTAACCTTGAGTGCACACTGCAGCAGCTATGAGGAGTAACATGTTAGAGACACAGCTGCACTACACCCACTGACTAACCAGAACACAGGGACCCAGCTCGGCTTCCACTTTGTCAAACCAGAGCCACAAATTCTAATAAGGATTCTGCAGCTGGTTTCAGCAAGAACAGTTTCTCACTGGATGAATATTTGTAAACTTTTCTGATCAAGATGTCAGTGGCTACCTTACTGATTCATGCCCAGAGAAGTAATTTAGATTTTCATCCTTCCACATCCATCTTAGGCAAGGAAAACTGTATATTTTATGCATTTATTTTCTTTCCATTTTCTAGATGACATCTTGATTGGGCTGCTTCTTTTGAGAGCAATAATGGTAACCCTATATGTCAATAAATATTAGTTAAGTAACAAAATATCAAGATATGAGTTCTAAAAAGCAAGAGTTTTTAAAAGTGATTGCTTTCAATTTTTGAGCTTTATGTGACAGAAAGTTTTGAGAACTTGTCACACAGAATTAGTTTGAACACAACAAACCTTTTCTCCATTTTGCAAATAGTTGTAAGACAGCACTCACAGCAGCATAACACTGGAAATTAGGAGGCAGATAGCAACCTGAAGAAGCACTAACAAATCTGACTTAGATGCAGAATCTTCTCTATTGAAATATTTTATTTTTTTTACTTTCTTCTCACTCCAGTGTTTCATAGCACAGCTGAACCTTTTTTTCTCATCTTGTGTTTTCTGAACAGGTATGCTAAAATATCTCATCTTTTAAAACGACATCCAGAATGTCAAATAATGTGATCAGCCTTTTTAGATTTTTTATAACATGCATAAAAACATACTTTCCAATGCAGAAGAGTCTGTGCCTGCATTTATTTATGTATCTATTCGTCCATATATTACCATAAGAACAAAATTTTGGTAGCAAACATTTAGGCTAAAAGAGTCTCAGATTAGTCACCTATTTTGCCATACTAGGACTAAGTTTACTGTTTGCATTAGCCATTGAACACTGCAGTGTCCTGCTACCAATTGCCATCCTGAGTGTGTTTTGTAAGCAAGGCCACGCTACACTTGTGGACCAAATGGTGTATGCCAAATGATTATGCAGGCCTTGAGGCACTCTGAGTGTATAAACATTTACACTGCAGCAGATCTTTGGCCAAGTGGCCAAGTAATTGATTACAGGGCTATGAATGTCGCTGGATTTTATTTATAAAAATTCCATGGCATTGGCTGTACTTCGTACAGAACTAGTACTGGCAATTTTTAAAAATAGGATACTCTTAGGTGAATTCAGAAGCAAGCAATCCTTGCAGAAAATCGTGGAGAACAAATTGGAGCAGGTCTCACCCTGGCCATCTCTTTTGAATTCAGAATATCTGACAATTAGGCAAATGTATTATGAAGGTTCCCTGCTTCACTACAACATAAGTGAATATGAGGAGGTCTTTCCTATAGGGAATACTGTATAAAAACACAACAGCACTGACTTGTGTCTAAAAAAACCAACAAACAACCCAAAATACATAATAATTAGATGCATAAGAAATATTTTTTAAAAAAAAAAAGTTGAATTTTATCTTTAAATACAGAGATTTAATAGAAAATTTCAAATGCTGGACAAGAGACCAATTATTACAGATATATTTTTTCAGTTTTAATTACTTTTTCCATTAAATCTTAATTAAGTATTTTGAAAAGTAAGGAAAAATTCTGTAGAAAATCAGAAGGAGATATAGTGATAGTCAGCTGTATAACATTAAAAGGCAGAGATACCATTTTTATCTTTAGAGGTGGCCCTTTTAGACACATATGATAATAAGGAGTCATGCAGAAGCATATTGGCCTTTAGTTTTAACATCTGCAAAACACAAAGTCTCCGACCCATAAAATCATATGGACAGTTAACTTTGCACACTGTGTTAAGCCTCTTGACAGAGCATCTCATTCAAAAATGCACATAAGGGCACATTCAAGTGTGCTTCCCTGGAGCTGAATTTGCTGTCCTGGTCTCTTTGCAGTTTAATTTTTTTCCATTTTGCTGCTTAACTGAAAAAAAGGAAAGTGTGAGTGCACCCTAATTTGATTCTCTGCATTAGACACAAAGTGACTGATAGACAAAAGCAAGCTATAGGCTAGACAAAATTATTTTAACCATTCTCCTTGTTTGTAAAATGACTATCTGTCTAAAAGCTATGCCTTTGCAGAGCTGATGAAGAATGTGCTGCATCTCCAGCATTTGTCACAAATCTGCTCAGTCTGTTGCTCTCAGAAGTACCAACACATGCATTCAAAATGTGGTTTAGAGACCTGTTCCCTACATGCTAGATGATTATAGGTCCTCCTCCTAATTTACTCGAATCTCTGCATTATTGGCATTGTTTCCTTTCAAGCATCACCTCTGGTAAAGATGAATGATTCTGCAAGTAAGCATAGGGAACTGTAGGCATCACCACGTCCACACCAACAGCAGTGGGAGAGGAAGCTCATTCCAGAGTTCTGAGTGCACCCTGTGACACCATGGCACCGGCTGTCTCCAAACCCAGGCACAGCCCCCTAAAAAATGATCTGTTGCTCAGGGTAAGTAAACAGAATGCATCCCTGGACTTGTACAGCTCTTGCTGTATTTGCAAAAAGTTTGTAAATGGAGAGAGGGAAAAACTGAACAAGTAACAATTCTGTGCCTCAGTTTTGATTGCTCCTTTAAACTCCTGAGCAAAACCACCTAAGAAGGATGAAGTTCTGGCTCTAAGATCCAAAACTGTTTTCTAGAACACCAATACTAAATGTGCTACTGATGCCAAAAGCTTCAAGCTAAAATACAACACATGAATTGAACTTCTCTGTGATATAATTAGAAAATAATTAGAAAGATATATGGTATATAATATTTACATTAGAATAGCACCCAGAATTAAGCACTGTTCAAGTATTCCATGACTGTTGGGAGCAATGCCAAGCTGCTTCTTGGCAAGTCAACAGACCCAAAAAATACAAAGGTGGTTTGGGGTTTGCTTTGCTTCTTTTGAAGATCTGCCCTGCACAAAGGTTAGTCAGACTACACTGAAGGTCTCAGAACAGCTAATATGTTTTTCTTTGTTCAGAATCTGTAATTGGAAAGCATTTTGAGCAGCAGGAGGGAAACCATGCAGTTCTGAGAGACAAGTAGTGCATTTCCTCTGTCACAAACAAGAAACAAATCACTTCCAATAGTAAGAAGCCAACAGCAGCATCTCTAGAATATATGTGGAACAGAGCTGCTGCTGTTAGAAATGAAAAAGACCTATTGATCTGCTAGTCCAGCCACCTGGAAATTTAAGGCTGTACTCTACAGGATGTCTGCTATTGTTTATTTTCTAGACTGGTTTCAGAAGAGTACATATTGGTGATCCCACCACTTTCCTGATAGTTTTTTTTCCAATTTTCACATAAATTCCTGTCAAGAGGAGGAGAAGAGGGTGAGATTGTCTGTTATCCAGACTATTTTTGAGTTCCTTAGATAGTATCTGAATGTCCTTCTAAATTTTTTTTTTTTTTTTTTTTTTTTTTTTTTGTGTTTACCTACTGAGAAAAAGTTTCCTTTTCATCTTCCTTTACCCAGATTTGATATTACACCAGCAACCAGCAGTCTTCTGAATGCTAAAATTCTGGTCAAATGACCACCACTGAACATTTTCTGGTTGCCCTTTGAAGCTTGCTAAATTCTTTCTTTCCAGGCTCTGTGGGCAGCATCATTTTAGCAATGTCCAGGATGACAAGCACAGCAAATAAGAGTAATCCAAGAGTATAAGGACCTAATTACTAAACTAGTAGAAGCATGTAAATGCAGAATGTCAGAGCTTAAAATGGAAACGGGAACAAAACATGTTGGTTTCTTGGAACCTCTGTAATTGTTTCGTGTCAAAAGTGCCCAAGGCTAACCAGCCTTTAGTGGATTGATAAAGGACCAATGTGTCAGGTCTTATTTAGTAGAAGAACCCAATTAATTATTATACAGAATTAGATGCCATTTAGCATTGCTTATATTACTGATGACTCGCTAATTTGGCTGGCTCTGATGTAATTACAATTAATTTACACCCTTAATCCTAATGCTCTAACCTGGCTTTGATTTAATCAGGCGATGTGGAGGTATCACAATCAAAGCAGCATTGAGGAGCTCACTGTTAAAGAGAGATAATTACATCTTACAAAACATATCCTTCCTACCACTCATGTCTCGAAATACTGAATTAGAAGAGTGAAATTCTCAGTCAGAAAATCTCCAATGGCAAAGTTCAGAAAAGACCTGAGAACACTGCCCAAAATTATTCTTTTCTTTCTCTCAGAACTTGCAAGAACAGTTCTAGTTATTTAGCTGCAGTCTACAGATCTTTGGATAAGCCCAAAGAAAAGCAAATCTTCATGCCATGCCATCAAGAAACAAGAAGCAACAGACAGTAAAGCTGAACGGTCTGCAACATCTGACAGAATACATCACTCCAAATGAAAATTTGGACTGCAACCAGAGCTCAGCTTCAGCTTGCCTTGATGAGAAGCCAAAGCAAGAGAAGGTAACAATCCCTTTCTCCTGAGGATGCTGGTATTTTGCATCCCTAAATGCATCCCATTACACATCCCTAAATGTCAGCTCCCCTTGACCCTTCCACACTGTCACAGCTTGGAGACAGCTGTGCCCTCTATCTTACCCCAGAAAGCATGGGATTCCTTTATAAGGACATCTAAAGGTGGGGAGAGACAAACAGGTCTGTCTGAGCCATTCCTGCAGCTGTTAGAGAGGGCCCTTGCCATTGGTTTGTTCTCTGGTGTCAGAGAGAAAAGCAGTTTTGAGGAATTAAGTCTTCAGATGCTTTCTAAGAAACTAGGTATAAGGCAAGCCCGGACCCACTGAATTTTGCTGTGGATTTTCTTACCTTGCTTCCTGATTTCCCCTTGGGTTGTACATCTATCCTCAGAGCCTAACAATACAATGTTGCCTCTGCCTTATTTTTTCCTTTTAAACTTCTGTTTTGAATGGGTCTGAGAAATTTAATTTCCTGATTTTTACATGTCTATAATGCTAAACTATTAACCCATAAGTCATTAAGTTAATTTTATTAATTCTTGAGGAACTATTTTAGCTACTCATTATTACTTTAGCAAATAACTTTAATGGGCTTCACTATGAAAAGCTTCCTTGCTGTTGCAGAATTGAAAGGCACTGAAAGTCTTTCTCTGTTCCCTGTCCTGAAGGCCAGCCTGACAAAATAGACTTCAGCTGAAAAAAGACTGCCATGGCAGAATGCACATGGGACAATGCAAAACTGCTTATTCTTTTGCAAAGAGCACATCTTTCAGGCCAGAATTGCACATGTTAGTAAGGCTATCATAACACTGGAAGTTAAGGCATTTCACAGGCTGGAATGCAAGAAACTGTTCAGTGTAAGGAATTAATTTTCAGTTACCCTGGTTATGTTGCTTTGCAGCCATCAAACTGCTCTTTTTTCTTACAGCCTTGCTGCTGTGCAGCATTGTAGCACAGCTCAAAAACACTGAGCTTACCATTACTGATGACAGTCAAAGGAACTGCTGTAACTCACTGTCTTGTGCTTTGTTAACTAATAGCACGACATTTTTATGAGAAAGAACATTAAATTCCACTTCTGCTTGCTTGCTATGATACCTTCTAACTACCTGCAGGGTGAAAGATTGGCTTCACATGACCCACAACTTCCCATATCTCCTTTAATCAGTTCATAGCAAACAACCTGTGCCCAGATGTAAAGGGAAGAGAGCAGGACTCACCCCTCATTTCCTCTTCCCTTGTCTTGTTCACATCATTGTATTCAGGCTCCTGCACACTCAAGTCATTCCAGCTCAGTATAGCACTTAATCTTATCAAATACATGCTTAAGTCCCACTAAAGTCCCTGAGAGTTAAGCAGACGTTTGTATGCTTTGTTGCAAAGCAGACTGTCAGAGACCCTCCTGTGTGCTCTTCATGGGCAGACAGGCTCCAAATTGATGCAAACACTTTCATTAGTCAGTCTCTAAGACAAGCCTGCTTTTATCAAGTTGTCAGATTTTGCACAGAGGAGAAAGAAGAAAGGGTAGTTTTGAGAGGGAAGGAGAGCTGTTCCTTCCCTGTGCATGCAAACATCTCCCCAACAGCTGACAGAACTGCAGATGTGTTGTTTTGAGATGCCTGCTCTCTCTACAGCAGGCATGCTCCAGAGGAGATAATGGCTGCCATCCCACCGAGAGTGCTGTTATATGATCCTCTTTCAGTTATTTGAAATATGGACTTCACTCAGAGGATTCTAGGAATAGCTGCTCCAGCTGTTCTGGAGAGATAGAAAGCTGTCACAGGAGACATTGTTAGACTCTGCTAAAATCAGTGGCTGCACTAAAGATCTCACATAAACTCCTTAATGGTTTGTACCATTCAGTCAGGAGTCAAGGAGAACTGAAATGTGGTCTGTGACTATAAGGCAGCTTGTATTCCATGCATCAAGGCTATGCTTGGATTTGGCAGACAGAGGTAGGAAAGATGCTAAACGGATCCTTTTATCAAGTGTCTGAGCAGTTACTTGATCTAAGAGGTTTGTATACCTGCAACCAGCAGTGTAAATGTCTGAGACAAATTACAAGGCAGCAGTAGTGTTACAGTGAAGGATGAAAGTGCACACAGAAAGGCAAACAAGCAAAGCATTACAACAGCCACTTAATGGCAAACACATTTATTAACATCAAGTACGATGTTTGTAGGTTTTCCCTGCCACAACCAGCTGCAGATGCCAGCTACTTAAAAAGATGAAACAGTGCAGTGAATAAAATTGAGGGATTTTCTCTTTTTTTCAGTGTAGCCTGCCTGCATTCTTGGCAGAGGAAGCAGACTCCTAGCTCTGCCTTCGAAGGAACAAAAGGCAGGCTGGCACTCAGTGAGCAGCTTGATTTCACAAGGCCTCCTGGGAAGGCTGCACGGGAGCATGGCTCTGTGTCTGGCAGCTGCATCCTTGAATAAAAAGAGGAGGAGGAAAAGGGCAGGAAGGAAGGAGCACACAAGGTCTCCATACCACACACGAGAAGCTTTTACACACAATCAGGCATCCTTGCCCCAAAGTATTCAATAAAAGAAGTGTTCAAGGTGAACTTACTGCACACCACAGCAGCACATTTCACAGGCTACTGTTCTTTTATTAGAAACATTTCTCAAAGATTTTATTGTTACTCATAGATTGTAAGGGTTCAGATTTTTTAAGGATAGGAAATATAGTGTAGTAGAAGAGCTAAACAAAGATTTGAAAATTTGAGATACTTTATAAAGCAAAAATAGAATTCTTTCCTTTTAATTTTTGTTTTTACTCAGATAAATACACAGTCAAAATGCAAGTGGAAAACTGTTCCATTGCAGCAGAGTAGATCAGTTTATTTCAGTTTAAGGGATTCACTCAAAATAGGTATTTTATCATGCCAGTGGTATGACATGGACAGAAAACAGCTACAAAAATTAATGCATGACTCAGTGGAAATTCAGACAGATACTCATGTTAGTACTGGGTTATGTCTGAAATGTAAGAGTGTGAGGTAAACCCTCCATATCTATGATACTGATTCTCATCAAGACCTTAATCTGGATAAGCAAGGTACAAGTAAAGGATTGCCCTCTTCAGAACCTTAAAAATATTATGAAGTTGAATGTCATCAAGACACTTTTCCTAAAAGGCAAAGTCAAGGTTCTTATGTATTTCAAAGTCCTAGAAAACTTCTAGACAAACTAGAAAAAAAGGAGGGCAGAATTAGTATCACCACTAATAATACTGGTGTCTCAGCACATTTCCAGGACTGGTCTTTTCATTTAACTCCAGTGTATTTAGACTCATGCAGAGAATTAAATTAATCATTGTGCAATGGAAATTGGGACAAATTTCCTTAAGGGCATATTGACATTTTATCTCTCTTGTTCACTGACACAGATGTAAACAAGAGCAGCAAAAGAGTGAGAATCTCTTCTCTTGCCTATTTCACATTTGTAAATCAAAGCAGGGTTTAATCTGATACTCCTGTTCTTCCAGCAGGAAAGAATGATGGAGGGCATGCACTCCCTGAAAGTAAACTTCTGGCAGTGAGGCCAAAGAAAAAGAAGTGTTCAGTTCTTTAAGGAAGATGGTGATCCTAATAAAAATAAACATCTGGTTATCTGAAACCACTGTCAGAGAATGTGTTTATTTGAACTATTAGCTGTACCTGGTGGATCAGATTAATTATTCCTCCTACTCTGGATATTTTTTTTAAATCATAAGTAATTCTACTGACTGCAGAAGGATTCCTGGCATAAGCAAGATTGTTGTGGTTGTAAATTTTAGACAGTAGAGCCTTTAAATAAAAGACCCTAAGCAAACAAATCAAGAATCCACAATTCAACCCAACCTTCATCATGACCTGCTATTTGCATGCCAAATTCTTGCTAATTAGCAAGAATTATGTACTTCAAACAAAACTGTGTTGGACAGTCCACAATGGTCACCTCATGTCTTTGTTGGCCAGTCACCTTGGGTTAGTAGTTTAAGTAGCTTACTCTCAGCAGAATCAAGTAATCCTATCTGATCAGCCACTTGACATCTTAGCAATGTTTCCTTATTCATTTTTAACCTAGTTGATCTCAATAGTGGGGAATTTGATTCTCCTTAACCTCTTTTAATGTTGATTCTCTGAGTTTGCATGCAGTATCTTATTGCAGCACCTTACTCCAGCTTGTGTGTCACTAGTGGTCCACTCTTTTGTCCCTCTTGGCAAGCCATGCACAACACACTCTGCAGCTCTGGAGCCAGGCTCCTTCTCACAGACAAACTGAACAGACACCTTTTAGAACACACATAGGATCCATAGCAATTGGCTTTTTTTTTTTCTAATCAACTTTTAAAATGGCATCATTCAGTTGTGCTTAACCACTTTACTTAATTTGCAGTCTGTTTTGCCATTGATTTCTAATATCCTCTACAGATATAGGACATCACTCAATACAGAATTTTCTTCACCTAACACATTTACCTGTCAGCCAAAAAGCTGAGACATTTAGTAAATATGTTTTTAAATTTAGATTTATTGCTCTCTTACAAATTAGTTGATAAAGCTATTTACTGAAAATAGCCAGAATTATACACATATCATTTTTTAAAAAAATCTCTGAAACAAAAATTACCATAAGGTACTAGAAAAGTTAACTTTGGTTTAAAAAAACCAAAAAAAACTCAAAACCAACTAACATCTTTTCCCTTAAGGCAGACCCTAGCTCTGCGTCCAAATTCCTTTCATTTTCTATTCAGATCAGAGGCATTTGGGGTTCCCTTTTTGTGTGAACAATGTTAATTCTTAATAGCTGGTGAACAAAATAAAGGAAGATACATCTGGAAAACTGAGGAAGTGGGAAATATTATATTTCCACTCAGTTATTAGTTATGGGACTGAAAGAATTATGGATTTCTCCAGTGAAGAAAGAAGAAACCAGAAAGAATGCTTTTAGATACTTATCAGCTGAAACCCTGATAAAAGCATGGAAAGAGTTTACTGTGAAACATTTTCTATAGAAAGTTCTGAGCCTCCTCTTTCCAAGTTATTTTTGAAGTGGACCTCACAAGTGGTACACAGGTTTTTCAGCTCCATCAATTCCCAACATCTGATATGAAGCAGTTACAATGGAACCTCATTTTCCTCTGAAATCTGAGTGCATTTCTATCTCTCTTTGCAAGGTTGAGAGCTCAAATAGCAAAACCAAATTTAAAAAAACCCACTTAATGGTATCAGTCTTATAAAGATATTCCAAAAAGTTTGCACAAATTTTGGTACACAGGATTCTTCATATTTGAATGCCTGGTTTTCTCAAAATAGAGCTATTTTAAGTAAATTCTAGAAGAATAATTTTTGCATATACTGCAATGGTAATCAGTGTTTCTTGCTTTAAAATAAAATTGTTATTTTTCAGTAGCTTTGTTCAATGAATTTAAACTGTTTGTGAGCTCATTATCCACAAGTCACTGAGAATTCAAGGACTGTTAAAAAAAAGCCCTTATACTTTTGGTAGAAAATATGCACATTCATACAGTAAATATTTAAATAGCTATTTAGCATGCATTCTACCCATTCTGGCTGTAGTGTTTAGTGCATGACTGCCATATTCCCCCTTTAGACAAGTAGAAAGTCTTAATCTGAACAAAAATAGAGACTCCAAATCAGAACAGGCCATTATCAAGCTCTACATTTCATCAAAATTGATATAAACACCATTTCATTAAGAAAAATGTGATATGACATATTAAACTCTTCAAAGAAAGACACAACACAAATTTCATAAGAACTGCTTGTTCACATCACCAAAAAGAAGAGCTGAGCAAACAAAACCTTTGCCTATAGGGACTAAGCTGTAGTTAAATATGTTTAGTTTAGATCTCACTTCTGTGCAAACTTCAGCCAAGTTGCTTCAGTTTAAAGAGAATGACAGCTGTGAATGAAGTTAACAATATTTTCACAGAAGATGAAATTTGAAAGAGCCAGTGTGGAAACCTTCTCTTATGAACAACTCTATTCAATCAGGGGATTGTGTGTGCAGTCAATACAATTCAAATTGCAAATATAAACAATGAATAGCAAGCACTCAAAGGACCACTGACAGAAAACACGTTGTCAGCAGTTCACTGCCTGAAATATCTTAGCAAACATTTGCTGAGTAATTGCAATCAACAAATTTGTTGAAACACATCCAGTTGACAGACAATTTATCAACAGGAAAAGAAAAGATAAACATGTGAAAAATCTTTGTAGTTCTTTCATCAAGATTTGTGGTCCAACACCACAGATTTGGAATTCAGAAAATTACCACTCATCCCCCTTTCTCTGCTATGATAATGCTACTTCTAATGCTATTTGTAAAAGCTACATGTTATACCCATACAGGTAAATAGCCTGAGTCTTCAGATAAGACTGAACTGTAAGATTATCACAGAAAACACTTCCTTGATTTGTTTATTCTCAAACTGTGTATGGACTTTAAAAAGAGTGATTGGGTCTGGTGAAACACTGGAGAGGGAGACTGCTCTTTTCCTGGAAAGGCAAAACAGCCTATGAGAGTTGGCACAGGAAAAAGAACAGGATCATTACAAAACACAGAGATCCTGATGCTCACATGCAGAAGCAGAGAGTTTGCTAGAAGCCCCAAGGAGCAGATAGTGGTGCATCAGAGGACAGCAGTTTCCAGGGGTAATTAGAATGTGTGTTGCCTTTCAGAAAGTCACCATGGTGTATCTACATAAGCATTTTTAAAACTCAGAAGAGCACCTTTTCAAAACAAAATTTTCACTATGTCATCCTATGCCTTGATTCACGTCATAAAACTCCTCTGGAACAAGAAATCTGGATTCCTTTTAGGTGAAATTAAACAGAAAATAGTTTTACAGTAGCAAACCTAGTGTGCTCTGGGCACATCTAATCTAATGGGTGTTCAGTCTTGAAAGGTATGTGGGTGGGTGTCACTGTCTCACCATCAAATATTTCACTGTACAAAAACATTCCTATTGCCCTACAGCACCTGTTAATATGGATATAGCTTGAGGTGATGGAAACTAATCCAGGAAGACCCAGTCTTGATGAGATTAGTATATAAACCCTGTATACTGTCTCACACACCCATTTCAAGGTTTTCTTTGTGTCAAATATCCCTTTTAAAGTATAGAACAATTTGGGCTTCTTTTAATTCACAAGCCTTTTAATCTATTTTGCACTCTGACCAAAAAAAAAAAAAAAAAAAAAAAAAAAAAAAAAAGTATAGGCAGGTTTCAAGGTTTTTGACCACCATTTGCTCATCTGACTGTCATTCTTTGAATGCAATTTCAATTTGGAAAGCAATTGCAACTGGAAATAATGTTCCACACAAACATTATTAAGAACAATATTAATATTTCCTACTGACTGGAAAAGGATAAACATAACTCCAAATATGAAAAAGGCAAATGAGCAAGACCCAGGGAACTACAGGCCAGTCAGTCTCACCTCAGTGCCTGGTAAAATCCTGGTGCATGTCATAGTTTACACCTGGAAACAGTGCTAAGGCACATGTTAACTAAGGAGATCATTAATGAAAGTCAGCATGGCTTCACTAAGAGTGAATTGTGCCTGAAAAATGTTTTGGCCTTTTATGACTGCTACAGTCATAGTGGTTACAGTTGTGATGGATGATAGAAGAGTGATTGATGTGTACCTGGTTTTGGGCAAGGTATTTGACAGTACACTACATGATATCCCTGTCTCTGCATTGGAGAGACATGGATTTGATGGATGGACTACTGAAGAGAGAAGGAATTGGCTGGATGGTCACACTCAGAGCAAGGATGCTTGAGTACAACACCAGGCTGAGTGGTGCAGTTGGCACCCCTGAGGGATGGATGCCTTCCAGAGGGACCCTGGGTGAAGAAATGGGCCCATGCAAACCTCATGAAGTTCAATAAGCCCAGGTGCAAGGTCCTGCACCTGGCTTGGAGCAATCCTGAGCACAGGCTGAGCAGTGGGAGAAGCCCTGCTGAGGAGCCTTGCTTGGAGCACTGGTGAATGAGAGGCTGGAGATGACCTGGCAGTTTTCACTTGCAGCCCAGAAAGCAAATCATATCCTGGGCTGCATCAAAAGCCATGTGGCCAGCAGGGTGAGGGGTGGGAGTGACTCCCTGCCTCTCTCCACTCTCATGAGACCTTACCTGGAGCACTGTACCAGCTCTGGGGTTCCCAACATAAGAAGCACCTGTTGGAATGAGTCCAAAGGTGATCAGAGGGTTGCAGCGCCTCTCCTATGAAGACAGATTGAGAGAATTTAGGCTACCCAGAACTGGAAAGAGAAGGCTCCAGGAAGAACTTATAGTAGCCTTCTAGTACTAAAGGGGCCTACAGGAAGGCTGAAAAGGACCTTTTGACATGGCCTTGTAGTGACAGAACAAGGGGGAATGCATTTAAACTGGCAGAGGACATGTTTAGATCAGATATTGGGAAAAAAATCTTCATCATGAGGGTGGTGAGGCATCGGAAAAGGTTGCCCAGAGAGTCACAGATGACCCATCCCTGGAAGTGCCCAAGGGCAGGTTGGAAGATGGCCCTGCCCATAGCAGGGGAGTTAGAAGGTCCCTTGTGACCCAAACCATTCCATGATAACTGCTATTGGAGCAGCTCTTGTGTCATGCCAAGGCTGGTTTTGTGCTTGCATTGCACCTACTTGCAGATGTAGTCCTAGTCATACATATACACCAGTAGGTCACAAGCAGGTTTATTAGGTCCATCCTTTCAAAGGTATTCCCAGCATTTAAACCATGCACAGTAAGCTACATGCCATAAGGAAATAATAAAAGGGGATTCATATTTTTCTTACATATTAATGTATAAACTATATTCCCATAGATTTAATTCACTGCTGTACCTAGAAGTGGTATTTTTTTTTCCAAAATAGAGAATATTTATGTAGAAGAGAATAGGTATGCTTGGGAACAAGAAACAAGTATAAATAAAACGAAAGAAATCAGAGAAGACTTGGCATAAATAAGCCAATTACATAGGCTCTTGAACTGAAATCTTTAATAATGCATAAAGTAAAACACAGACATGCAGCAGAGCTAATGCTTGCAAATGAGCAGGTCTGTGATGTGGAAACATTTTCCCAATGCGAGGCTAACATAAAGAACACAGTATCTAAAAAGATCTCTCCAAAATCTATCACAAGCCAAATAATGAACTATAAAATAGAATTTAATAAAATAAAAATATATAAAGAAGAAAATCTATTCAAATTGCTTTAGTAAAAATTCAACTGAAAAGAAGCCCTAGTGGAGACCAGTATATCATAATAAACCTTCTGTAAATAAATTATCATGTTTCCTCACAGACACCTTCATCAACTTAAGATCTTTGCAGACCATTCTCTCTATTGCAATACAGCTAATTTTGTTCAGTCAGTAGGTATGCACGTTGTTAGATCAGCTCACAAGGGTTCCTGGGGACAGCTCTACTATCCCACATTTCCTCCTGAATCTGAATTGCCATAAGATGCTGGAACAAAAGCCCTGAGCACTAAAAACCACTCTACAGTTGCAGGAAAGCTGAAATGGTGTAAATTCCTTTAACTAATACAGAAATGTATTTGAGCAGAAGACTTCAATTAGATGGCAAAGGACAGCTAGAACTCAGTTAATTCCCCCCTGGTGTTCCTCCTAAAGCTATAGAGAGGTACGGAGGTTCTGTGGGGATTGCACGTGGATTGCTGCAAGAACACATCAGCAATCCGTGGCAGCTGCTCTGCACAGCACAGTGCAAGGAGACCTCCTCACACACTGGCACCCTCCTAAATTCACCAAGGTGTCACATGCTTGCTGAGACCTGTGACTCAGAACACAATACAGGAACTGAATTATGTCCCAGATTCTGGGGAATCAGGAAATATGTTTTCCTCTTGTCTCATACTGCTTAGCTTTTGCTGTGATGTGAACACTGGAAGAAAGATGAGAAACAAAGTGGATACCCTTTGTATGGTGACAGCTTTGTGATCATCTTCCCTAGCTATTACCAAATGGCTGAACTTACTGGCAACATTTAAAATTTATTACAAAGAATTTCTTGCCTCACTAATTGTTTTAAAACTAAACTTGTATTTATAATAAATACCATAAAAGAGTATTTTTAAAATACTCATTAGTATGTTTGGGCATAAAATTTAGTTCCATCAAACCCAAAATCTCATTCAAATACTTTGATATTTTTTCCCCCACATTGTACATTATGTTTGATAAAAACGAACTTTGGATCTGTTGAAATGAGCATTTTGTTAATTTCAAGATATTTAATCATGGTTTCAAGTATTCCAAAGTTTTGAAACACCTTAGAAAATTTCTCAAACTTTTTTGAATGAAAATTGGTACTTGGCAAACATTTTCTCTTATTTTTTTCCACATAAAACCATATTTGGTCAGAAAATGTGCCAAGCTCTAAGCAGAACATTATATATTCTATTACATCAAGGGGTAATTATTTTGTGACTATTATAATATCTCACTTCAGGTCACACATACGAAAGCTGTCGTCATTTTACCTTTTGCTTTATTCATGAATAAGGAAGTAGGATAATATAGGACCTGACCTGTTGGTCTAACTTCCAATAGCAATTGCAAGCAATTATGGCAAGGTGAAATGTCACTGTGCACTGAACTCCCTCCTTGTTACTCTATATACACATTGGGGAGAAACCATTTTTGTTTTATAATGTAGTCTGAAAGAATTGCCTCCTTAATCAAGGAAAAAAAAAAGGTAAAAACATTGAATTTTCTCTACACTAGATTGTCAGTTTTTGATGAATATTCAAAAATTATGTTATTCTTCCTAAGTGTATTTGCATCCCATAATTTTTGTCATGTGACTAATTCTAACCTGATGCTTGCATGCCAAAAATACAGGTTAGATTATTATTTTAAAATGTGTGCCATACTTCTCATTTAATGATATAAACACTGGTAAAGTTTTGGCTAAACTGAAAAAAGCCATTGATGCTGTCTGACAACACCACTTTTAATCTGCAAGTTCTACAAAAATTCAGCCAAAAACTGAGCCACAAATTACCAGTTTTGAAGTTATGCATAGATTTTTCAAGTTTATTTTAATCTTTACACTATAAACTGACAGGAATGGAAAAATTATTAACTATCTTTACTTTTTAAATAATTGCTTATTATTCCATAATTATCAATTATTTGTTTTTATTTGTAATAAGATCAGTTCACTGATTTCATTACAAATAGAAATAAGAAATGTAAAAAAGTCAATTGTGATATAAAATAATAAATGTCTCTTCAGGGATCCACTTATGCCTCCAGCAAAATTAATTACCCAATAACTGCAATTAAATTATATCAAATACCAGCACTATAAAACTAATCAGCCCACAGAAAATAACTCAAACAGCCAGCTACCTGTAAGGTCCATCCCCTAGGACACATCCTGCAGGTTTTTCCTACAAACTGATGCATGATAGAAAAACTTCAGGCCATGTGGTACCAATGGGGCAGTCAGGTACAGAAAGCCAGATCTCTTCATAAAAAAACCATCTTTACAACTCCCTCTAGGTCTTCGTCATGGCTAAGAAGATCCAAACTGGACATCTGTGGAGATTGAGGTTGTGACTGCAAGCCACTGAAAGGATGAAAATTCCTTTTGTAACAGGAAATTCAGTGTCTTAGAGCTCTCAATACCATAACCAAACCTTGAATCACACATTTTACAATCACTGGTTTAAAAATTACCTTCGTTGAGATCCTGATACCTTCTAGTACCTAAAGCAGATCCAAGATCAGAAAGGCAAACATGCTCTAATGTCTTCTGCTGGAGTTATTTTCTGGGCAAAATCAGCACCACAAAAGTTTTGAGGTGAGTGGCAGGAACCAAAGTGTTGGCAAAGCCCAAAGTTGGCACCATCTCTCATTATAATCTGATAGATAAACACCTAAAGTATGGGACAAGAATTAAAAAAGCTACTACAGAAAGAATTCACGAGGACAAAAAATAATTCTAAACTATAAAATAAATAAAAGTCACAAAAGAGACATTTAGAAACAATGGAGGTTTTGAGGGGTAGGGTAGGAGAATAAAAAGAAGTGGCAGGAAGGGAGAGAATATAAGAGAGGAGAATAAGTGAAATGACAAAGAGAATTTAAGAATTGAGCTGGGTATGAAAAGCCAGAAGGAAAAAAATCCACTGTCAAGCCAAGACACGTAGCAGAGATGTAACCATTCTTATCTGTACTTGAGGGCATGAAATAATTCCTTTTCTAATTTTGCCTTTTTAATCCTGTCAATTGGAGCTGTCACTATGGATGTAATAGCAAGTATCCCAATCACAATATCAAAGACTCTTCACTGACACTCCTTGAAACAGCATTAATATCTGCTCACTTTGGGTACTACATTTAAATGTTCATGTGCAGTGCTGTAGCTCCCCCTTAGTCAGGTATCAAGCTACTATTTCATGCTCTGCTTGTAAAATTATTAACAGCTGGCCTAATGTTAGATCACTGGAGTGTGGTTTGCTAGAACAAGACACTGCTAATATGACTATTTCCTACTCTATCAAGTTATTACTGACTCTGTATTTCCAAATATCAGAACTGGCCTTTAAGCCCAAAGCCGGATTTAACTTTCCAAAAGTGACAGGCATGAACCAAGATGTCAGGCTTGAATTTTGTGGAAAGATGAATTTAAAATCTGAGTTTACAGATTCCACAAACTTTCTCAGAAATATCCAGGCTCAGTAAAATCCAGGTAGAAATGCCGGGTATTATAGAAATGTCAAAATCCAGCTAGCAATTGAGTGGGTGAATTTGTGATGATGCCCCAAGATCCAATATTTCATCATCTTGGTTATTGCTGTTTCATCACCACCCTCAGATCCTTGCTCTCACTCCAACCTTGGCACACAAAAGGGAAGGGAAAAGGCAAATGTAAACTCTACAAAGTTTCATACAGCAATACAGTAATAACTAAATTCATTGACGGCTGCATGAGAGAAAATGAAATCACATGATTTGCTGATGTTAAGCAGATAAATAGAAAAGAGTAATTTTATACCTTAAAGCAGTGGGCTGCTTTAAAATGTTACAAGTTGCCTCTAAAAATGCAGGTGATTAATACTGAATGACCTGTGGATTCATATCTGCTTCAAGGATGTAATATCTAATTGGTTCACTGGATAGCAGGCAATTCAGAGGGGATCCATTATATTATCAGTATATATTAGAAATTTAATAAAATAGATAACAAATTTACTGCTTACATGAAATATTTGTCTAGGTTAGTGATAAAGGGAAAGATAAAATGTCACTCAGCAGCAAATTAAAGTATGTAGGAAGAGTCAAAATTATATATACTGAATTTATTTGGAAAATAGTATTATACAGTCATCATTATTTTTGTGATTATGGTTAGGAATTTCATAAAACTTCATTAAAATTTTGTGTGTGCTGATAGATTCCTGTAGGAGCCTAAATGGATGAAGTGGTGGTGACCTTCAGTTTGGATAAGGACTCTCTCTCCTTGGGAAGTGTAAAGCTGAGTGTATGCTTACCCATCCAGTGGGATTTTGAGTGATCTTTTTTGTGGTTAAGTAATGTTCTTAAACAGGCAGAAGACTGTGCACTGCTAAAACCATTATTTTCTTGAAAATGCACTGAATTAAAAATTTCCTTCATTACTTACCAAGGAACAGGACTCAGGTATCAAGAGACTGAAATCTTACACACTACAGAACCATAAGGAGCACTAATAACAAACCCAAGGAATAAAGCATGAGAGGTGCAACTCTCGTGAACCACTCCAATCGGGGAGGTGCACAAGTTAATCTGACAAGAAACATCATCTGACAGTGAATGAATTTGCATTCATTTACTAATTTGCTATGCACATTTCAAGTTGATTGACATAATTCCTCGTCAGGAAACTCAGTCACTTGTTCAATGTAGTAGTACAACAGTGTTTAAAAAAAACTGGGTTAACACCCTGGGAATGCATAGGTGAACTCAGAATTCCCTTAAAAGTAACAGAAACATCAAGAAGAAAACAAATATAGAATTAAAAATCTAGGGGTTTAGCCATAGAGAAGATTAAAGACTTTGAGATTTTGAGAGCCTGCTCTGGGGAAAAAAAGCCTCTAGATGCTGTGAATTATATCATCTTAATTCTGAGAGATAGTAAAATTTGTTATTTACACACAGTCTATGAAACAGTCATGTTGAAAGTGCTTTTCTGATAGCATATTATTTTTGTTTCATTCATATTTAGTAAAGCTTTTCCACTTGGGCGAACATTCTTAATTTTGCAAAAACCACTGTGGAAACTTGTGGGGTCAGGATCTGTACTTCACCTCTTCTCCAAAATACTTATTAATACTAAAATGTTGCACAACAAATTGAGAACTGAGAAAGGCATCAGCCATCTGCTGTATTGCAGAAATTACTTCTGTTTTTCATACACATCTACCACACACTTTCAGCTATTCCCAACAAGGCAGAGCATCAAGACAGGAATGTGGGGGTTTTGTTATGGGTGAGTTCAGGGGATGCTCAGGAGCTGCACTAAAATCTTTCATGTCTCTGCCCTCTGCTTTCACTCCACTGCCTCATGTTCTGCACTCCTCTCCATTCCCAGACTTTGGCAACTCACCCTGAGCTCATTTTTTGGTTTTGTAAGGAGGACAGAAATCATTATCATATAAATATTTAAATTGCCTTGAGCAATGAAGTAGTGCTACTTGCAGGTAGGTATGATGCTGCTAAGTGGGTGCTATCAGCTACTTTTTATTTTCACCCCAGCCAGGAATGACCTAGGGTCTGCTGACCTGATAATAAGTTATCGGTTCCCCCACATTTCCCAATTTCTTAAATTTTCACCAATAAAAAAAAAAAAAAAGAAAAAAGTAAGACACTTGCTAATTGACTGAGTACAACTTTCCAAGTTATGAATTTATATCTAGTGCAGGCTTTTGAATTATTCAGCCAATTGCAAAACGTAAAACACGCACGTAAGAGGGGAATTAGTTTTTTAAAAGAGCCAGTGACTTTAAAAGACTAATTGCCCTCTTATGTGGCAGGTGATAGTTGATCACTCTGGACATGTGAGAACAACCTGCAGAGTTCTGGTTTGGTGACATGTTACACTGCAATTTCTACACTGCTAGCAGGTAGTCAGGGCAACTACAGGACAGCTAAGTACATTAACTTTGGGCAGGAGATCTCCACAAAGACCATCCTGCTACTGTTGCATTTGGTTTCTGTGGAAATAAATTACATTATTTTTAAAATTTCTGTTAAGAGACGGTGAAAATCAGTTCCACGTTTTCAGCTTTTGCTCTTCTGCAAGTTAAAGCATTAGCTCTGCTAAGGATGTTTGGATCCATACAAACACAGTTTTGTAGTATTATTGGATAAGGAGGCAGTGTTAACTGTCAGTGTAGTGTCTGCATAACAATGTCCAAAAGCCATGAGTTAGGACCTGGGCCCAGATCCAAGGCACAAACTGAAGCAAAGAGACCTGAGAAATTATATTATTATTCCATCAAAGAAATTTAAACAACATGCTTCTGATGTTTTGTATTTCAATGCTTTAAATGTGAGGTGATAATATTTTTCAAGACCAAAAATCAAAGGACTTTTTGTTTGCCAAATGAGTTAACCTGGCTATACATGTGATGAAAGGTTTTGCAGCCACGAATCCAAATGCACAAAAATCACTGAGAATACCAACATTAGCATAGAAAGGTAGTTGGCTCAAAGGGATTTGCTGATGTTTAACTTTGTAGCTTATTGTGAATGTATTGGGAAACAAAATACTTAAATGTGCATTTATTACTTATGGCAAGAATTTAATTTGATTATACTGTCTAATATTAACAATCTAATATTATACAGGATCACCTAAATTAATTTACACAATAATCTGAAATTATAAAGTCAGAGATCTCTCTTAGAGGGAGTAGGCAAAATTCTCTCTGAGGCAATGGATTTAACAAGAATCTGAAGAGAGAAAGGACACAAAACCAAAATATCATTTGTTGGGTTAAAATGTTAACTATCCTTCCCCTAGCCCTGCCACACAAAGTCTTTACTGAACATAATAATCAATGTATTCTCTGTAGAAAACCATAGAAAATCATTCATAATCATGGATCAAGGTTTTATAGTAATATTTGGCTCCTAAGGGGCATTTGTTTGTAGAAGGCCACATTTCAGTATAAAATCAGCTTTAGGAAAGTACTTTCACCTACTCACATTATTTTATTTTAAAGTAGCTCCTGAATTCTTCCTATATATACACGAAGACCAGGGGCCACATTAGCAGCATTATGATTTTTCAATATTGGCCAAGATTTTGAAAGAAATTATTATCTTCTTAATATTTTTAACTGAATTTTGTTGGTTTTGTATTTCTGTGCCATTCTCCTGAGCAGCTAACAGCAATACAATATTTCCTGTTACAGCAAACAGGGCTCCCACTGGCTAGAAAGATGTTTCATGATGTGATGGAAATATTTTCATATGTGGTCATCTCTAACAGCTTCAGACATCATTAGCATACCAAAGATGACAGGATAAGGAGTACAGCAGAACCTAGACTATTCAAGGATGGAAAGAATAATTACAAAATTCAGATATTCAGTAAAGGAACACATTTAAACTTTCCCAATGATTTCTCTGGTATGTTTTCAATTTCCTAGAATAAAGAACATCCCAAATCCAAAATTCCCCTGCATAAAATTAATGTTTTGGAAGTCCATTACCTAGTTCTCATGAAGTCAATGATATTTACAAAATTTACTGACTAGTTTTCAAATGGAATTTTCTTCATTTTGAGGTTTCAGACTATGTAATATTTAAGTTTTCTTTTGGTTTTCCTGTTATTTTTACTGATAAGTATCACAGAGTCAAGAAGATAAGTTGGCAATCCCTATCAGCAGATCTGTCCCAGTTTAATTTTTTCATATTTTTTGCAAAAATCTCCTCCCATTCTGAACAGAACACTACAAGGAGCATTATTCTTTAGCACTAAATTAACAACACTGCAATTCAGTGATATTTCTTCTCCTTACATTGACTCCATCTATAGAATGTGGTTTCTACATATTTCCAAAAATATCCCCAGAGGACTGGCACTTGAAGCTTATGGCTAAAGACTGAACAATGAAACAGGTCAGCTTGTCCTAAGAAATCAGGTCATTCAGCTGCATTTCTTGTTATCATTTTGACAACAGGGGATGGGGGAACAGACGCAGCTCTTTGGAAGAGCCACTTATAGAGCACAGGGAAATAGCAGCACTTCTACTGTAAAGCCAAAGTTTATATTTAATACATGGTTCAGTTATTTTAGGTGCTAGTATCTCCTTTTTAAAAATTCTTAAATGAGGAAAACAAAACTTAAAAGTAATTTCAGATTGATGATCCTATATCTTGTTGCTTTTTTTTTTGGAGTTTTTTGTTTGTTTGTTTTTCTGGAGGCAATGCAGCACTATTAAAATAATCACAATGGAGGGCATTTTATTGCAGTGGATGTTTGCAAGAACAAATTGAACAATTACAGATCAAACAGTCACATATTTCTTTAGAGAATTTTAACTTGTGGTAAGATGCTCAAAGCTTGAAATGGAAATTTATTTATTATGTATAGAATTAAAAAATATATATCTCCTTATGGTTACAGGATTTTCTGTAGTGAATACAGTGGTTGTTACACAGCCTCTACTACACCCTTCCATCAATGTAAGCAACCAGCATGGAGAATTAATCAGAAGGACACTGAAGAGAATTACAGGGATGTCTGATGGCTGCAATGTCCTCTGTGGATGCCAGGAGAGCATGCAGCTTGGAATTGTACTTTTGATCTCCTAATAAGTAGAAATAGATGGAAATAGAAGAGCTTTTCAATTTGTTTGACTTTAATTCAGTTGTTCCTGGGTGTATCTTGAAAAAAATAATTTTGAACAAAACACCACTACTTGTTGGAATCTCTAATTTAACTTCTACAGGCAAGGAGCTTATGTACAAATACATAAATGCATATACATCCATACACATTAATTTTCAATGCTTTTCTAATATCTTCCCATTCTCTTGAAACAGTTGAGTTCTTTTTGTACTCAGAAAATGGGAAGAGTACCAGCTCATATATCTGCAAATAAGAGAGAAGGTAGGTATGTTTGAAATGCTTTTCAATTAAATGCAATCAGTATCTGAAAGTGTTTCCAAATCTCTAAACTAGCCAATAGAAGAGAACATAATCATATGATACATCCAACACACCTACTGATTCTGATTCTTGGCTTACACCTACTTGACTGCAAACAAGCCTAAAAGTTAGGAAAATGCCATCAGGACCCTGTATTGGCCTAAAAACTGCAGATTTTGCCAGAGGAACAAAAACAAGAAACACAAGAGAACATGACCAAGCATTGTTTGAACATCACCCCATACCTGGTACCCAGCTCAAAGCCAGAAAATTCTAGGCAGGCCAAGATCAAAACTCATGTGCTGTGAGTAGCAAGGACTGCACATTTGTAGGTAGGTAGATGAGCTGGGTAGGTGGCCAAGAAGATAAACACAACTGAAGAGCTGGGCTGAGCTGTGCATGGTATATTAAGAGAGGAATAGCTGAGGCTGTTTGCTTCCTACTCTCTGGACAGCCAGGCTGCACTGCATTGCTCTGTAATCAGTAATGTGCAGTACTTTACTGCCACTCTACTCACAAAGCTTCCTGAATTAATAAAACCAAATTAATGATTGGAGCATTAAGTTAGGTGTCTCCATTAAGGGTCATGTATTTTTTGGCAGAAGGTCTTGGAAGAAAAAGCTAGAATTTTATCTGTAGGTTTACTTCGTTTTTGGTTTTGGGGTTTTTTTCCTCTTTTTGAAAGAATGGCCACATTTATCAAAAGAAATGTCTCACTGCAGTTTAAATAAGTAAATTAATATTAATATGAAAGACCCTGTAGAATTTTCCACTGAAGTACTGACCTAAATCTTTCACTAGAACATAGATAATTATCAGAATATTTACCTTTGCTTTTTTTCTTTCTTAATTCTGCCAACCAACATCTCTTGCTGGAGCTTAAATAATAGACTACATTAAAAAAAAAAAAAAATTGTTCTTGTCTGTTCCCAGATGAACTAGAAATTGGAAAAAACAATCCAAATTCCAATTTGGAGAGAATCTAAAGTAAGTCTGCTATAATAGTTAGCTTTTTACAGGAGGGCCAGGCCCTAAGATGTTTTTGATCTTTAAACTGCCACCTAAAAACCTATGAAATTATGCTTAGTTACATCTCCAGAAAATATTTTTTCTCTCTGCTTCCCAAAGATGCAGAATCTATTTAAAATACACATTTCATGTACATCTGTAGCACTTTGATACACACCTTCCTTTGTTAGTAACTTCTTCTATATTGCATCAACCATTCAACACCCATGTTGCTCATGAGGCACCACATTCAAGAGAATAAGAAGCAGCTGTACCATTATAACTCAGCTGGCATTCAGCAGGAATAACTACATTCATTTCAACAAGCTTGTCTTTTAAAAATCTATTATCCTCCCATTCCCCTGGGGAATTCAATATAACCATAGCTAGGTGCATACAGTATACAAAATAGTCTTCAACTTAACTGTGAAATTCTAAACCCTACTCATGATAAAAAAGGTGCAGAAAAAACATCTGTGGAGCTGCAGGACAAAGTCTTCTTAATATCAGAAACACTCTGTCAGAACATTTGGTAGATGCATTATCTAGATAAGCATTAACAGAAAGGTCTATCAGGAAAATTTCACCCAAACTACCAGATTTTATTAAACCCAGGGGAAATTTTAAAATCACCCGTTATTCTGATGGTTTTAGTGAGCCTGTTTTCTCTGGCTCGAATGTAACATGAAAGAGATCTGGCTTAACCTTAGCACTAAATAATGTGGAGAACTGCCTTAATGTCAGAGCCAGATTGAAAGAAATATTTTCATCTTGGCAGACTTCACAGAATCAGGAGTAGTGTCTTTTGATCAATGTCAGCCTAAATGCCAGCTGGTTGGCTAGCACTTGAGGGCTGAGCTCCACATTAGACATATTTTAACCTCACCCACACTGCCACTTATTCAAAAGCCAGGGATCCCTTATGGAATTTTGGAATTGTGACATCTGTGACATCTGGACCATGGAACATTAAAAAAGATCATCCATAGAATATTTTGCAAGTAGAGAGAAAGAAAATAAAACTCTCCAGAAAATATGTTCACTCTGTATTTAAGGGAGATAATTATCGCTGTCTGAGTGCAAAACAATAATATGAAAAATATAAACAGCAAAAGAATTTGAGATGTCAGAAAAATGTGATGTTCACAACTACAGTTTGAAATTATTGCACTCTAATTTTAAAACATCATTTCTATTGAAATATAAATGGGCAAAAAAAACAGCACATACTTGGCATGTAGAGATTTCTCTGACAAATAGAATAAAACTACCTTCATTAACACTTTATACTCTCCTCTCATCGATGCTTATTCTTGATCAACTAGGAAGACTAACAGACACCTTTCAATATGTCAAGCTAATTTCTTTACTAAATTCATTATAAGCTGTTATACCTGTTCAAAAGATAGTGTCCAAACTTCTGTATCCCACTGGAGTAATAATTTTTAAACACAATTCAGATCACCATTTCCATTTTATCCAAGTTGTAAATATTCTCTCCTATGTTTTTTTCATCATCCTCCCTAACTTACTGCTCTTTTTTTGGAAACAACAGTTGCATACTTAAGGACAGTATTTAACATGTATCAACCAAATTATTCCAATTGCTCTTATGCTTGTACAGTCATCAATGCCAGGAACTGTTGAGACTATTTGGGATGTTCCATACAAAACACCAGCCTATTGTTATGGATTTGTTTTTCTCAGTTCTTCCTTTTTATGGATTACAGATTCTTTAGATCTTGAAATGGTTTAAAAAGATTTCAGGTGGAAAAATCTTTATAAATTCCTAAACACAGCACACCACTCTGTGGATTAATTGTTGTTGGACATAATTTTTAACTTTCAGAATGCTCATACATCACTGATAGATATCTATGGTTTCAGTGACTATTAGAATACACTTTAAGGAAATTCATGCTGTGGAGCTTAGAATTTGTTCCTGTCAGCTCAAGAGCTTTTCTGCATTGTTTCCTGCTTATTATTCATAAAGAATTTAAGATCACGAAAACCAGGTTTTTGTCTGCTGTTTCAATGAATTATAACTCAACATTACTATTCCATTCCCTCTCTGCCAATAAATCTCCTAGAAAACTTGTGCAGAGTGTCTGCTGTTGAAGTCAAGCAATGGTTAGAAGTTGAAGAACTGTGGCTGCAGTAGCAGTACAGATACCTAATTCTGAGCAGCTTGGTTGATTATAGCTTAGAGATGATTCAAAGCTTCAGTCTTACTTTGGGATTATGCCAGGAATCTGGATAGGATATTACATGATTTGTTTTAAGGGAAAGAAATTTTAATTAACAAAACATCCCAGATTAACAACTACACTGATAGCAGAAGGTGCATGATCTTATCACATAGTCTAAATTTTGGGCCTATCAAAAATCTCTCTTCTAAGTCATCCTAGATTATTTGGAATCACCTCTCATTGAGCCTGCTGATCAAAAGTAATTAGATATCCTGGGTATGAGTGAAACTGTAAAAAGGAGAGTTTTGAAATAATGTTCCATGTGTTTAAAAAGTGCTAACACGCTGATGGGCTGAAGTTTCCCTACTGTCCACATTGCCCTAACAAAGCCATGGATAGAGGCTGACAGCCAGGTCTCTCTCTGCTTAGGTAATTTTGCCCACTGAATTAATTGAGACCAATGATCAAAAATGTGAAAATATCAAGAACCTGTTGGGTCATTTGCCTCATAGTTGCAGAGAGGAAATCCATACCCAGGAGGAGTCATCCCCCAGCTGTCTAGAGACATACCATTTCCAAGAGTGCTCTCCCTGAAGGTCAGACTATGCTGGAAAGGCTCTGGAAGAGTAATCTACACTTTGGCAACACTTTTCCTAAATATCATTCTCAAGAGAAACATTGATATGTTTTACTACAAAGCAGGCCTGGGATCCATCTATCATACACTGTGGAAAATAGTGAGGCAGGACCAAAATTTACAGCATACCACCCATGCAGACACACAATCCACCCTGGAAAAACACTTTGGAAACAGAAAAGAATCCAAGCCCCTTTGTATTTTCACAAAGGTATTGTAGTAACAGGTTGAAGAGGAAAAGGGCTTTTTATGGTAGAGGTGAGCAAGGATAGTGCCTGTCTAAAGCAAAAAGGGCAGGTGTACTTAACAGTCCATCCACAGTGCTTAAAATACATCATCTCAATTACAACAATATTTAGCTAAATCATTCTCAGTGAGCACCCCTAGAGCTCTCCAACCTTAGCCCATTATTGTAGGCATAAAATAAAAGTAGATTTACTTTTCAACTGAAACAGATTTAGCATCACATTAAAATGTACTGAATTCGTTTGAGACATAAAATCATTTTCCCTTAACATGATGGGTAGATTGCAGGTTTAAAGAAGAAAAAAAGAAGTTTTAAAAAGGTGAAATACATTAACAACCCATCCTTCACCTTACTGATGAGCATGATCTGGTCCAGACCACAATGCATCTTGCCTAATATCATATAAATTCTCTTAGAATGTGAAATCACTTTAATCAGAAAGTCAGTTTAGCATAGACTGATTTCCTGATAGTGGACTTAGCAGTTGAGTATTTATTTATTCCTCCTTCATGGCTGTTTACTAAAGAAAGAGGAAAACTAATACCTAGTCAAGTGTAATATTGCACATACTTTTTTTTTTTTTTTTTCCCACCAAAATTCCACCCAGTACACCTTGGGCTAGTTGCAGAACTGTGCCAGAGAGACTGGGGGACTGTTCTCCCCAGCCCTGTTTCTTCTCCATCACCTGCTTAGATCTTGGACCTGCAGGGCCATTGACAGGGGCAAGTCTACTGTGTTTCCTACTCCATCAGGAGTGTTAAGCTGTCTGAAGGGTGGACAGTAGGCTTGCAATGAGAACACACTTGCTCTAATTCCATTTCTATAGAAATGAGAAACTAGTTGGGCTGAAACTGGAGAGATTATAAACCTTGTGCTCTATATTGTGCCATCAGATTCCAAGCAGATGGCTCAGTTTATTCAGCAGATGTCTGGGTAGCACAATCTATTCCAGTCTTTGGCTACAAATAAACTGACGAGGTTGACCAGCCCTGAAGGAACTCCTGAAAATGTCTCATGTTCAGAATAGTCCTCAACAGGGATATTTGTATATTACTAGTTTTCACATGTAAATATATGTATATTGCTGCCTCCATTCATGATCTCACAGCTTTTTAGACATATATTAGCTTTCCTCTACCAGAACAAAGTGCCATCATCTTTGAAAGTCTCAGCTGCAAAATGTACGAGTGAAAATTATGCTATGAATTTTTTATGATCATATCCTATTTGGTGCAAAGTTCAAAGGTCTATAAATATTCAAAGATATGTAGAATTCTGTGGAATGTATTTCTTGGTTGTTTTCAGATCTGATAAAAAAACATTTGTGATATGAACTAGAAACAATTTTTGAAATGTGTTGCATTCATTCCCTACTCATAAGAACACATTCTTATATAAGAAAACAGGACAAGAACTTTTCAAGTCTGTATACTTATGACTTCTACTTTTGAATTAAACAAAGTTCTCTGTAACACTGCTAGCAGATGAATATTTTCTTTTTATGGCTGAGCTGAGAGGTATCAAAAAATAGACACTGCTAGTAACCAGGAGCTAAGTATACAAACAGAAGGGAAAGAGAATCAAGTCAACAGAGCTTTATTAACTGCAAATTTTCTACCAAATAAAGATCTGGTCAGTCACCTAAAAATTTCTTCCAGTAGCGGAAGTAGTATCTAAAGAAGGAATTATTTATTTCAATGAGGTTAGGATAAATGATGGCTACATTTTTATTTTAATAATAACAGTAATTAAAAACCTTTCCTAGCTGTTTTAGAACTTCTTTTATCCCAAGAAATTAAAGCTTGGGAATGTATTGTTGCTTGACTTTTTTGTGCATACATTTGATTTTGACAACTTCCTTTTATTGTTGTGTTTTAGAGTTTGATATAAACACAAAAATTTTAGTTCAGTCTCTGATGTAACAATTACAGTTTGTAAATGACTTTGTTTTAGAGCATTTCTAATTCATGGCATTGGAGGCAGCTAGAATATAAATGCAGATATTTTAGAAAATCTTTATTTCAAACTGTTCAAAATTAATCATATTCTTAAGTTTATCAATGAACTGATGCTTATAGCTTTCATATACTTCACTGGCAGAGAAATCAGAGCTTGGGGAATAGGAACTGGGAATCCCTACAATACAAAAAACATCACTTGCAATACAACTTTATATGTTATTGTATTTGTGAATCACTCATCCCCAGAGAAACTTGAAAGCAGAATTGAGCTAATAGATATAATGGCCACACCCACAGATCTGTTACAGGTTTACAAGAGTCCCACACAAAACCTAGAGATTTTCCTCCTGAAAATTAGTACCAGCTATAATAAAATATATGTGCAAAATTCGCTGCAGGCTGAATAGCACCCAAAATTCCAGATATTTTACTCTGATGAAACCTTATAAAAACTCTGTTTCAGGGCCATGCTAAAGCAGGCAGATTGCTTCTGGGCTCCTACCTGTGTTGCTGTGAGGTTTGTGCTGTGATTTCATACACACCTGGGGTTCTACACTGCATTACATTGCACAATGAACACACTCCAAAGCAATTTTACAGTCAAGACAACCAGGTACCTATGGATTAACAGGCACTTAAGCAATGAGGAACAATTTATATGCAAATTGTTTTTGATCTGCGACTATTAAACTGCAGCTCAGGTGAAACTGAAGCATGTGAATCCCTTTTAAGAATCCAGACCTCTATGTCTTATGCTTTTCAGATCTACCTGCAATGCACAGCAAAGCAACAACTTAGTGCCATAAAAAACATAAGAGAAAACTATTTTGCAGTAGAGAAGTATTGCAGTGAGCTTGAAAGTTAATCAAATGAGGAAAAAAAAGAAGAAAAAAAAAAAAAAGAAGAAACAAGTGAGAAGCATAAGTCTGGGAAAGGAATAACTTTCTGCAAGAAGCTGCTGCAAAGCAAAACAACATGAGTGAATTACTGTTTGTCAAAGTAGCTTAAAGCAGCCTTAAAGAAGCAAAAGTCTGTCAGTGAGACAGCATCTCCCTACAACTGTGATCCTCAAGTTTAAAGCTCCAGGGCTGTCACCGAAAGGAACACAAGTTGTTACACCACAGAGACGTTTTTAACTGGAGTTACATCACAGCCTTGCTTTTCAGTTACAAGGTGTTTCATTTTGTTGCACAGAAGCTCACTTTTAACTACCAGAGGAGTACTTCATAGAGCTTGCTAGTTTAACTTGTGATCAGCCTTTCAGCCATGAGCTACTGTCTCAGCTCTCATCCTTGCCTCCTTGCTTTAAATTAACTCCCTAAATGCCACTGTACCCAAGTCAAAGCACCTTGGAGTGTACAAATGCTCTGTTTAAAAATGCATGAACTTATTGCAAGATGAGAAAGATCTCAGGTGTGCCCTAAGTAACATTTCTGTGCAGTTTTTAAGTTTCAGGGCAGAATTAAGTGATTCTTCCTGCCTGTAGTGGCACAGACTACACCAGCACACAACATATTTAGTCTTCTCTTGAGAAGCACTCGGAGGATGCCACTATTGTTAAGGCCTGAGCCTGAGGTGAGGCAGCCCCAGTAGGAAAATGAAATTAAATAAAAGGTAAACACAGCTAATGATTTTCACAGTCACATTTTGAACACTTGCCATTTGAAGAATTCTGTTCCATCTGATCTTTCAATCAAGCTATGAAGTCCAGCTTTGCAGCCATTCCCACTTCACCGGTATCATACCACAGGCAGGGAGTTCCCCTTTCACCCCGTGGGAGTTCTCACTTTCACTGGGATGACATGAGGGCTTGGACTGTCCACAAGGTCACTGAGGTTTCTAAAAGGATAGACAGGAATCTAGAGAGATTCACCAGCAGCCTGACAATCAGTGGTTTTGGTGCAGGTCAGACTACTAGACTGTTCTGAAAATCCTAGTTCAAGCCTGTTTCCAGCTGTAGGCACCTAAATCTCTTTAAAACAGGATTGCATAAGAGTCACAATAAGGTGATTTAAGGAGATTAAGTAAACTTTAACTGGCATATGGGCATAAAAACAACAAAAGAAGCTGTGAAATGGTAACAGCTTTGAACATAAAGTACAATAGTTAGGATACTTTTAAACCGCCCTTTTAGATAAGATAGAGATTAATATAACAAAAAGTTCTCTTCTAAATAGAAATCTGTGACCAGAATTTTAAAAGTGACTACAATTAACTTATTCCTCAAAAGAACTAATTGTACTTTTTTTTTTTCTTTAGATGTTACTAAAGAAATTGTTTGGACTGAATTTTAAAATAAGCATCAAATTACAAGTCAGACAAAGAAACTCTGTGCTGATAAGGCTGTAATCTATGTTTAGGAAAAACAGCTCAGGTTATCCAATAGTTCTCATAGTCAGTGAAGTCTCTGAGTTATACAAATAATATACAGTGAGGTTTGGACAAAACCTTAGGTTTCAAAGCAACTCCCTACCACCTCCAGGAGTCAGTCCTCAGCTTTTCCTCCTTGAATGACAACTCCTACTCAAGAATTCCTTTCCCTACCCACCTCAACACATACTCTCCACATACTCTGGGCTGCTGGGCAAGCAGGGAGAAGGAATGACTAGAGCAGAGCTGGCTCTCATGCAGAGGAGTGAGATGGAGGAGTGGGCAGGACAAACCTGAAGGTGTAAGGGATGAGGGAGACACAAGTAAGGGCACAGGGATATTCCTCTGCCCAGAAATTGCAGTTTCCTCACATCTTGGCCTCCCAAGGAAGGAGAGCAGGGCAGCTGCCTGAGCTGGACACTACTACAGGCCTATTTTCAAAGCAAAGACAAGGTTGACAGTCTGATTTCTATGCAAGTGACTAATTTTCTATTCTTAAAATATCTCTGAGACAAAGAGGCACTTAAGGAAAACAGTACAGGCAATAATCCTTACATAAATGAAAGTGAAATACAGCATTTTAACAGTATGGTCAGCAACAAAAAATTACACTACTAAAGTATTATAAAAGATAATTCTATAAATGCAATCATATTTTCATTGCCTTCTTATTGACTGAAATTTTTCCACGAGATAGAGAAAATTGTAGCTGCTACTGCAACTCAGAACGGGCAAGTGACTTACATCAGATGACAAAGGGCTGGTGCAGCTAAGCCAGAAGTGGAAGCCATGCAATCCCATCCCATCACAAAATGAGGCACCTGTTCTGTGCTTCCCATCACAGTGATCTCGCATTGGCCTCTGCTGACTTTGTACTGGGGCCTGAGAAAAACAAACCAACTCACCAACTAAAGTGATCTAGTCATTCTTCGCTTTCAGAGCGTATAAATAAATATGCTACTAGTTCACCTACACTGAGCTGAGCTCTGCACTCTACCAAAGGCAGAAACTAAGATCCCATTAACCCTTCTGTGTCAACTGGCTTCATTTTAGTCAGAATTGCAGTGCAATTAAGAGTCACATAAAATGAATGAATTTTAAATACCAGCAATGCTACAACTTCAGATGAGATGAAGCACACTAACAGCAACAAATCCTTGCATCTCTGAAGGGTTTATATTTCACCTACTATCACATGCCTCTAGATTTGTGACATAACTATTTTAGAATGCCTTTTTTTCCCTTGATACTGTAGTTTTGCAGATTTAAAAGTCTAGGCTTTTGTCCTAACAATTCGACAATTTTAAACTTCTTGGATTTGAACATTCAGGTGAATAAAAATCAATTCCAGTTTGGAAATAAAATTTAAGAAAATATTTTTTATTTTCCGAGGGTTACATAAGCAGCTTTTACAAAAGGTTTCACCTAATCTGGGAGTAAACAAATTCCATTCATTTCCTTCACTTCTGTACCATAAACTGCTTTCAGCTGCTTCCACTGTCCTTCATGCTTCATTTATGTACATTTAGCTTTTACTTGTGTTTACATAAAACTGCTAATTTATATAGCCATAAAGTTTAAATTGCCTTCTTCATCTACATGGAAATTCTCAGATTTTGATAATGCAACAAACTTGGAGGAGAAACCCTCAAAGTTCAGGAAAATGCTCTCTGTGGTCTTACCAGCTGCAGCTAATGAACCCTTCCTCCATCACTGATCACTGCTGTTCTGTTCTGCCCATACTGCTGTTTGTACAGTTACATTGCAAACTAGAAATTGTTTATTTATTTAAGGTCCGAGACACCTTTTTATATTTGTAGAAGGCTGAGGTTTTTGCTTAGATTTTTTCTAAGACCAGAAACCTTTTAGTTGACTGGTTTGCAGTTTAATCTCAAAAGCTGTTGCAGCAGTGCAATTGAAAAGGCAATGAACTCCTGCACTGAAATGAATGTCTTGGGGCAGAGAGAGGTGGGAATGTCTAATCTGGCTTCCTTCCCAGAACTGACATGACACAAATATGTTGTTTTCAGTGAAGCAAAGTGCTGAGCCTCTAGGTAAATATTCGTATTTATTTTGGGTGAAAGGGAATTTCTAGTCAGGCTAAGTGTCTACTGAAGTGTGTTATAATTAAAAGAATACTTTAAAAGATAGAAAAGTTAAACTTTTTTTCCCCATCAAATACTGCTCTTACAGTCAACAGCCTGATTTGAAACAAACTTCAAGGATCTCAGTAGTAATACCTTTATCAGAGAAGTTACAAATCCCAGTTCTTCATGGGACTTGGAAAACTGCAGCATTTTCCAGAAATCTAGATCTATAGTAGTTTTAATGTTCAGATAGATATTTAGGACTGGATTTTTAAACATTTTTACAACTTAAAAATGTGGGTTTAGAAGTTGTTTTGAAATAAACCTCAATTTTATTTTGAGATTTTTTCAGCTATCCCACGTGCATGATCTACATAATTCAAAAATACAGCCACATATAAATAGCAAGAATTATTACTATTGTTAAAAATTATACACAGTGTAGCCTCCTGATATGCATCCAGATTTGAATAATGTTATTGACAGAAGTTACAACTTATTCTTCCTGCTTAAAAACCTGAAAAAAATAACTAGACAAACACTCAAAGATGCATTTAGCATTTCTCATCAAACTACTCAAAACAGTGCACAAACAACTATAGAAATCTGAATAAAGATGCCATCATTTCTAATCAGATAATCAAATAATTAATAATGATATGTAATTTTGGTTTTGTAAACATACACACAATTACATTTTCCCACTAACTGCTTCTGGTGCAGGTGTAGAACAAAACATCACAACAAAGGCTACAGCTCCAAGTGGAGTCTTTAATGATTCAGAAACATCTTGACACAGCTACCTGAAGTGCAATATTGTCAAAATACATAAATCCAGGGGTTCCCCTTCCTTCTCTATACAGTCTACAGGTATCTTCCTATCACTTGATTTGAATGAAGACACTCTGATGACACATTCAACTCATTGAAGCTAAAGTGATCCAATCCATTAAGCTTGCTCTAAAATGTAAGGCAATTATTAATAATTGTTGTTGTTTTTGTCACACAAAAATTCCTTTCATTTGGCTGGTATGTAATGACAATACACTATGCCACTTCCATTTATATTCCTTTTACTTCACTTACATGAATCTGTCAGGATCCATGGAATGCAAAACAGATTTTGTTTTTTAACAGGCCTGCTTCTCCCCCCCTTGTGCTTGCTATCAATTTCTAACAAAAATAACACCTAAATGAAAAGTATAAAAGAATAATTTTAGCTCCCCCTAATTATACTTTTGTACCTCTAATACCAAAACTATTGAAATGTTTAAACATAGATTGCTTTTGTCAAAAAATTCTTCATAATGTTTATATGCAACAAATTATAACAGGGCAGCATTTACCTCTAATGATCATTTTCCACACAATCTAACTCATTTATTTTTAGTTCAGTCCACTTGCTTCTGTGCTCAAATATTTAGATTTGAAAATTAGAATGAGCTATTTTCAATGTAATTATTTTCAAAAATCTGATTCATTATTTTTTTACTTCTAGGGATGCTTTCTTTTTCATTATCTGGCTGGTAACAAGTCCAGCCCTATGTTGAAAATTTCTTCCGTTGGTACCTGACAGTATAATATTTTCCCTACATTTCTTGATTGTAATGGGAATCAGATCATCAGTAATTATACAATCAAATATATTAGCCAGAAATATGTCCTTTCATCCAATGCCTTACTAAACATTAAAATTATAGTTTAAATTCCAGAAATTAGCAACACTTCCACAGAGTGACTGAACTCTCCTGCTCACATTTTCAAGCCAATTTTTATGAGCCCTTCAAAAGCAGAAGCATACAAAGAAATATGCTTAGAAAGCATATGCCAAAATCCCCTCTGAACAGGAATTTCCAAACCCTGCTAATGAAAGCACATCAGTCACAGAATCACTGGAAAAGACCTCCAAGACCATCGAGACAAGTCTTTCTGAAAATTTATTTTAATTGCCAGAGGAAAGGCTGGTTGAGCATTTAAACTCATTAAACATTGCAGTGCAGCCAGCCATGTGCTGGTGGATGTGCACACTTGCAGGAGTATGAACTTCAGCTGTCCCATCTACTCTTGGGGCATTCTCTGTGATCACCTGCCTCTCTAGATTTCCTGAGCCCACCTGGAAGCCTTTTCTTTATTTGGAGCACTCTAAGAGTCTCTGCCTTTTCTGGTCCCCAAATATCAGGACATATAGCAAATTATTTATCTTAGAGATTCTTATTCACCTTTCAGATTAGATTTGAAAGCAGACAAGGGGGTTAAAAATTAGCAGTGGATCACTGGCAACCAGACACAGGAAGTATGTATAAACAATCCAATAGAACACAAAATTTAAATGTATATTATGTGGGCTTGTTGATGGTTGCAGTCAGAATCTCTTATTACACATCTATCTGTGCATCTGACGTTGCTCATGAAAATCTGGCATCAGTTTCATGCTGGTCTAGCTCCATTACCTTCACTGCAAATAGCTGTGGACCATGGTGAGGAAAAAAAAGAACTTGTCTGGATCAGAAAAAATAAAGGTCTTATATTAGGTCTAATCTAGGCTTATTTTAATACATATGTAAACAACCAATCCTCTTTAAATGGATTTCATTTGCTATCCATTTCTGGCAAAATCATAAAAGAGAAATGAAAAGGTGGAGATGTCATAACCAGGAGTGTCCAGGCTCAGCCCTGAGTGAGGAAATACAGAAATCCTGAAAACCAGATGAAAGGAGTCAAGCCAACATGTTTTTATGCCTGTCAGCCAAGCAGTTATGCATTTTCCACCTAAGGTGATGAATCTATAACCTTGAAGTGCAGCACAGTGTAACCATATTGTATTTCCACACAACAAAAATATTTGAACTTAGGCTGAACTCTGTTCAAGAGTTTTCTACTGAGAAAAGAAACTCCATTTGCATCGATCCTCTGAGCAGCTATTCTCCTCAGAGCAAAGGGCTGTGCATTCTTGGTGGGCCTAGAGAGACCTTTTTCCTACATGGTGTTTACATAAACAGAAAGAGCTGTATAATTCCAAGACCACAGATGATTTCTTAATGAACTTGCCTTCAAAACACAGATTTTACAGGTAGCAATGGTTCCAATAATTCCATATCCGTTATTAATCAGGATATTTTATATTGAAATATGACAAGTTGAAGTGATTTGCCCTGCATATTTACTCTAATATCAGACACAAAATGCTGACAATTTTCTTATGTGAAACCAAATGGGCTCCTGACTTATATCTACAGCAATGACTGAAATTGAAGCAACAAAAATCACTGGTTTTAACTGCAATTATATTAATAGCAAAACATTCAACCTATATAAATAATTTAATTTGATTTTTATTTGTACACTTTAATAACTTTTCCAAAAGAAAAAGACTCGTTTTGGGTATAATTTGATATTTTTCCCTGCTGCATTGAATGCATACATATGTATTTAACTCAGTAGTTTTATATGATGACTTTCATTTTACTTTATTTCTAATGTTCAGCTATATTATCTTAGAAAAGACATAAGAAATTAGCTTTTCAAGTTTGGATAAGGAGGGGGGGTTTTAAGCTAATAGTCGGATAGAAAGTGGAATCTGATTAAGATAAACAAAAAAAAAAATTAAAATTTTATTTGTTAAATAAAGTTGTTCTAAATATATCTGGTTCCTTAGAAATTTGAAGTATTAATAAGCTAAATTTCAGTGTAAATGTGATTTAAGTAACATGAGTATTTTTCTGCATTTAGTGATTTAAACATATTAGTTCATTCTTCCAGGACTTTAGATCACAGATTGGAAGATGCAGGGGAATAGTTGTTGCTTTTTCTATTCTCCCAACTGGATTTTAATTTTTCCATGAATTAATTATAACTACCTGAAAAAACCCAGAACACTAAAATATTCACATACATGGGGAAGGCAGTGTCTCTATCAACAGCTGGCTTAATATTTCAACAAACAAATTCCAGAAAATAACTTTGGGAGAATATCTAGGCTGCTCTTACTATTTTCAAAGGAGAATCATTTTAATAGTTCACAGCAAATATAGTCATTATATAGATTACTTTAAACTCTATGTGTATATAACACTTTTTTAAAAATTACTAAATATATGTTTAGAAAGTCAATTAAGATGAAAACAGATGTCTTTTTTATCTATCCTCAAATGAAAAATATAACATCTGACTGCTGTACTCATAAATCTTGGAGGGAAATCCAAAAGTGGTTACATTATCAACTGTGAGAAACCCATTGGTCAAAAATGAAATTAATGAAGTGCAATAATTAATATCTTGTATTTACATAGGTAGTCTTTCATCTCAAAGAATCCTGAAACACTTTGCACTGAAATATATCTTCACAAATCTTGAGATTCATGCAAGAGTTTAAAGAAATTCTGTAAAAATTAACCAGTATCTCTTTTTCCCCACATAACTATCAGCTACTTGTTCAACAATTCTGAACAGAAAATTCAAAAACTCTCTTCCACTAGTAGCACAGGAAATTAAAAGCATCTCACAAATTACTCCAGTCCTTGCTACAACTTAAAAGTCTCTCTGGGGCCACTTGACATACCCTTCTTTGATCTCTCCTTCCCCTTGTAAACCACATAGTCCTTAGTCCTCAAATTAAAAACACATAGCTTTTTCATCTCGTCTCTGCAATGGCACCTGATGCATTGACTTTGTGCTCTCTGGCATTGTCAGCTTTATATTGCTCCTATTACAGAATGATTTACAAAATTTTTCAGTGGAAAGACACTTCTCTATCTTTATTTGTGTGTGATAACTCCACTGCACTTGTAGATTGAAAAGTTCTGACTGATTGGTGGGGATCCTTCTCATTAATCTGCTTACACTGTATCTGCTTCTTTAAGAAAATAAGGGGGGTCAGAGATTCATGGATTTTATAATCTATCAGTGAACAAATGGGTTATAATTCATATTGTTCTTCCACAGGATTCCATTACATTGTACACACACAGCAGTTGTCACTCTGTCCTTTTCTCTGTCCATCAAGTCTAGAAGTTCATCTCCTGCAGTGGCCAAGCACATGGTCATACACCAAACATCTCAGATAACTACACAGAAGCAAAATTTTCTTTCAGACCCCTATGGCAGCTGAAATCTGCTTACAGCTGTCTCACTAATTCTAATGACAGTGTAGATTTTGGTCAGGATGATTTTCAACTTATTACCATCTGAATACAAAATTTAGGATGGTCATGGCTTCACAGCCACCTGCAGCCAAGTGCCACACATCACTCACCACTCCCTCACCAGCAGGACTGGGGAGAGAATAGAAAAAGTAAAAGTTTGTGGGTAGAGATAAAGACAGTTTAATGGTGAAAGCAAAAGTTACACTCACAAGCAAACCACAACAAGGAATTAATTTTGTTTCCCATGGATAGGCAAATGTTCATTGATGTCCAGGAGGGGAGGGCCCCATCACATGAAATGGTGACCTGGGAGGATAAATACTCTAACTCCAAATGTTCCCTCCTTCCTCCATCCACTTCATATACAGAGCATAACGTCATATGGTCACAAAGGGAATATCCCTTTGGTCACTTTGGGTCACCTGTCCCAGCTGTCTCCTCCCAGCCTCCCATGCAACCCCAGACTCCTCACCAGTGTGGCTGTACCAAAATCAGAAAGGCCTCAGCTCTGTGCAAGCTCTGCTCAGCAACAACAAAAACATCTCTGTATTACCAACTCTGTGTTCAGCACAAATTCTGTGACGAAAATTAACTCTATCCCAGCCAAAACCAGCAAAAGGCTCCAAAGTGTCTTCCTCTTCCCTTAGAAAGAAATGGGGAAAGAGAAGCAAGACACTTTTGTGGTATCACCAGCTAAGCAATAAGTACATTTGCAGTTCTCATGTCCTTCTTAAATGCACGTGATGCTCTAGTTAGACAGGTACTCCATCTTCCCTACAGTCTGCAAAAAAATACGGGAGGGGAAAAAATATTTGGGAGGGGGAAAAAAAAGCAAAATAAGCTAAGATTTTTTAAATTTCTTTTTAAAATTCCACTGAGATACTTAATAACATTAGGCCCTTACAAAGTAAAGATTCAAGTTTTAAAACAATTTTAGCAGAGCTGTGACCAATACAACAAGCAATTGTTAGGCTTTCTGTTGTTCTGCCTACTATTTGGCATGATCCCACATTTCCCCAAAACCCTCTGGGCTCAGGACTAATGGAACAGTTGCAAATATCTTTTTTGAGTCTCGCAGTGATGAACCAAATGTTATTTTGCTTTTTAGTATTTGACTCTCCATCTCAGGTCAGTGCTCTAACATCAGTCAAACTCAGGAGAGTAACTGAAAGTGACATAATTTGCAAAATATAGCCTGCAGCACAATGAAAATGATGTAGTTAAATGAAAACAAACAGTCTGCTGGGTAATTGGGAGCTGAACTTATTTATTACAAATTGAATGACTCCACAGATCTACTAAAATGCAGCTTCTGAGCATAACTAGTAAGTACAAAGGCATCATTGCTAGGTGCAGTGTGCTATGTACTCACTATTCAGGCTGAGCTGGGATCATCCAAATAATTGCAAAGGAGCTCCAAACTTTGTTTCCCACCTTGGCAAACCCAGTTGCTGAGAAGACCCCATAAAAAGGGCAGCAGTGTCAGGGATACCTTTTTCATGGCCTTAAAGGGCTGTTCCAGCAGCTGAAGCTAGCTCAACCATCAGGAGAACTCTGGTCTGCCCCTGCTCTGTGCATGAGAGGGTAGAGAAGTGGTGCTGGGAGGGACTGTTCTGGCATTTAATAACTGAAATCTGCTCTTATGCTCAGGACATCTTTTATTGGTCTATTAAACTGACCACAAGGAAATCATTCTACATGTAAAGCTCTAGAAATCAGTCGCATATGCCAACTTGATTAGAATTCAGATAGTTTTTATACAACAAACTGTTGACATTGCTGTTTCCTTACTTTATTACCGTAGCAAAATGGTTTTCATTTCTATGTCTGTTTGCAATGAATTTTCACTTAGAAAACTATAAGCAGTTTCAAACCAGAATGGGTAATTTACAAACACCTACAAATACACAGAGAAAGCTGACAGAGTATGCTCTGTTCATAGTGAGACAGAGTTCAATCTCAATGGAATGAAAAAGTAACAGAAAACAAGCCAAAAGGACTCAAAAATTTGGTGGCATTCTATTTAATACCAGGACAGAAGTTTTACTGCCAATTTTTTTTTTTTTTTTGTCAAATTATTATAATGGAACAAAAAAGAAGCTGCCATTCAAATGAAACTACTGGCAAAAAGTTCTATGCCATGGAATATGTTAATAGAAACATCAAGCTATTTACAAAAAAGCCAACAATGAACTCATGATACAATGGAGAAGGAATGTAATGCTGAGATATTAAGCAACCATTCAAGAACAGGCTCCTGTATCATGCCAAAGTTTTCATTTACAAAGGTTATTTTTTCCTCAGAGTAGTTTGACCTGTCTCTCAATGTTCTTGCTCCCCTGCTATGCTGCTTTCTAATGACTTCTGACCACAGCATGTTTTTACATACTTCTTGAATATTTTACCAGTAGTGCTTCCATCCTCACCATTCTATTCACATGTAACAAAGACATCTCAAAATATCTTGCCTTGGATCTTTCTAGAAATTATTGCAATAGCTGGCTTTGGATGAGAATATGTTTCTTGTCCATTAAAGGAAATCAGAGGGCTCTCCATGCAAGGTTGTATTTGCATTGGCTGCATTTAAATATAGGCCCTATAAACACCTCCTTATTTCAGCCAAATAAATTTCATACAACTTCATGTAGGTGTAAAAGACACCTGCTATTTTTCACACAAATGATACATAAGTGAAAACATGGGCAGGGAGGCAGAATCCCTAACCAAAACTTAGATTTACTTTTTCTCAACATGAATGCACATGCTAGCTCTGATATTTAAGATTGATGCTAGTATACTGATTTAGTATTTAGTAGTAGTAGTTGTTCTGATTTAATATGCAAATGACATTGGGATCCAGCCTAAAAACCAGTAATATTCTAGTCCTGCTAATAGTGCATGCCAAGGGAAAAGAGTCTGTCATAAAGGAACGAGAAAAAGTTCTGGATTAGGGTACAAAAAGAGTGCTGTGCTTCACTTGTTAAATGATTTTTAACAGAAATCTGCTATGGTAATTTCATTATAACAGTTCAAGGGATTTTCTCTACATTTCTTTTCTTGCTACTGTGGCTACACCATTAACTATGAAGACACTTATGAGCTTCATTTTATGTAAATAGGCTACAATGCAGACCATTGCATGTTACCTTATTTTAAAATTTTCTAACATTAAAAATTTTATCATCCATCCTTTAATGTTTTTCTGATCAAATTCAGATATGGTGTATGCAGGTTGAACTGTATCTTTTGAGAAAAAGTTAGTTTCATTTCCTACTGGTGCTGAACTTAGAAAGACACCAGCTTGAAGTGTTGCACTTGGAATAAACCTCTGCATTCAGCAGAAGATGAGGAAGAGAAAATAGGAAAGGCACTAGCTGAAATCCAGTGACAGATACAAACTAGAAGGACTAAATCTTTTGATCAGCAGTTTTGTTGGCTAAAAAAAAAAAAAAAAAAAAAAAATAGTGTGAGAGCCTCTCAAAATCTTCTTTACTGCTTTCCAATGTTTCTCAGAGTTAGGTGATTCATCTCAGTGAAGGCCTGATTTAGAGAACGACAATGTTTACAGCTAGATGGAAGGTGCCAAGACCACAGAAGCACAATCATGAGAATCAGAAAATTATTTTGGATTCATCATTTACTTGCCCTGCATATATTTATCTCTGTATGAACAATACCTGATTTCAATGATGACAAAGGACATACATTTGAGGCTCACACTAGTATTCATTCCATGAGGAACTAAACTTGGTTTTGATGCCAGCAGCTGCCTACTTCAAGAAACTCTTAAAACTTACGTAATCCTGTCATATTTCTTCTTTTCAAAGGGAAAAAACACCCAGCATATTCATATGTTCACCACACTGTGTCAAAAGCATAATAAATTGATCTTATTCTCCCCCCTCTTTGCTAGCCACACTTAACCAGTCATAGCACAAAAATATTGCCATGGCAACTTACAGTGATAGCAACAACAAATAGCAAAGACGTGGAGAGAACATCATTTATGTACAGTCCAGAGGCTTTTAACTCACTTGAAACATTGCTGAGAGATTCCAAATAACAAACTAAAACTACCAAATTTGCAATAGCAGAAGAGAGAAGAAGAACTCATGGATCTTTTCAAAGAATACTCTTAGCAGACTCTTTCCATCTTTATGCACTTGTAACCCCATTTCTCTCATTCTCCCCTGCTGTGGAGTACAGAAACTTTCTGTATCTGCCACCTGGTATGTAAATCAAGAGTGTTCAGGTTGTTGTATACTTTCCAAAAAACTGGAAATGCATTTAGTTGTGAAACTATAACATCTAGGTGAGAAAATCATGCCTGCAGAAAGTGACATAGTAACTGATATTTTTATGTAGAAACCAGATCTGCCCAAGAGCTGATATGCTAGAGAGCAGGGCAAATTCTAGTGAGATTTATGCATTTTAAAACCCAAATGTAACTCAGACTACCAATTTCTGACAAGCCATGATGGCAGCTTGGAAGATTGCTTTCACTTTTGCTATTCAAGGACAGAAAACCAGATGCTTGATCTTAATGAAGATCTTCTGAAATCAGACAGGTCTTAATGGATATAAAATAGTGGCAGAAAAAAAAAATAAGGAGAAAAAATTCAAAGAGTGCTTCATAGCTTTATAAGGAGCTATCCTTATAAAGGGTGCAGATGTACAGAGGTGACAGACATCGGTAGCATCAAGTTAGCACAAGATAACAAATCAGCACATTGGGGTGTCTCAGTACAGATTTCAGGAGAGCAAAGCACTGTTTGTGTTAGGAGTGTAATACCCTGCACACACCTGATATCTCTCAGCACAGATTGCTGAATGACTGCAGGGCCTGCAAGGGTCAATTTGGCACAGAGGCCTTTATAGAAATATTAATTGCAATGGTGGTTTCTATGTAAGTCAACAATCTTGCTGCTGTCACTGAATAAAAATAAAGTAATGTCCAAAGTATTCCCATAACTAACAGACTGAAACCTACTTCTGTTGCCATTCCCATTATTTTTACAACTCTAACACTTTCAGGATATAAACTGCTCTGCTTTAACCAAGGAAGATCACACTAAAATTCTTCTTATTAGTCTTGGATCTGCACATCAATACAGAAGGAACACCTAACACCAAAGCCATGTGTACTATTTAGGGATATTCATGCACTTCCCAAAACCAACAGAAATCTTCCTCTCCCTTATTTTCTTGCTACGGGGAATAGTGATTTCTCAGTGGGTGGAATTATGATGTTTGACTTGGCAATGCAATGGAAGCATCACACTACTTATAACGAAGGCCCAAAGTGCTGTTTCTATTATTGGTAGCCAGTTATGTCACCAGAATGTTCTCACATGTCAAGAGCAGGTGTCCCCACTGCTGATTATAAATAAAATCATTAGCAGTCAGAATTTTGATTTTAAATGAAAGAAGCAGCAATGAGTAACTCTTGCGCCTCCAAATAACAGAATGTATCTGAGATCACTTAGCTGTGAAAAGTAAGTGAAAATTCTATCAGAACTAGAGGGAGAAGAAACCAAACTTTCATACAAAATAACTGTGGGAATGAGAAAGAAAGGTAGGAACAAGAAAACTGAGAGGGGAGCTTGAACAGAGAACAAAGGATTACTTAAATTCCTTCAGTATACAGTTAAAAGTAATAGAAATCGAGTGAATTCCAGATCCTTGAAAATCAAATTCAGTTCCTAAAATACAAGCCCAGATGGTTGACTGGTGTAAATAAATGCAACTTCATTGGTCCAGAGGGAACAGTATCAATGTATACCAGCTGAGGCTTTGGCAAATCTACCTTCTGAGGTTAAATCAACGCTCACAGGTTCTCAGGTCAGTGGACAGAGATTTGTAAGATTTATTCCCAGCCTACTGTGATGACAAATACATAAAATTACTATTTGTGAGTTAATGAGGAGATCATTGCTCACCACAGTCATTCTTCACTCCATTTTTCATGCTAGAAAATTCTACATATTAACATCACAAAACCCATATTTTGGCAGACTCTGAGGATTTCCACTGAATCTTGCATGCCTTCTTCTTTCTATGACTTACCAAATAAGTTATGTACAGATGAATTTCAGATAATTCCTGGCCTCAGAGAAGTGCAGTTGATTTGAATTATTTTAAGAAAGAAAATATGATCTGTATCAACAGGTCTATAATAAGACATCTTCTCAATGCATTAGTACCAGAGATCTGCCTTCTGTGTTTCACCTGTAGGTCTAATGTTGGCTTGGAGTAACAATTATGAGCAGCAATGGAATATTTCAGTCTCACATGTTGATTTAGCTCTTGGACTACACCCTGAGAATGCAAATTAGGCTTCAGTGAATGTTTGTGAATTAGGTTTGAGTGAATGACATCTTTACAACTGGTAGAAATGCACATTAACAGAATAAATACCATTGACTTCTGTCAAGTCAGCAACAATTCATTAGGAACAACAAGTAGCAATGAATTCTGAACTAAGACACTGAAAGCATCAGGTCCTGTGGCATCGCTACCCAGGCCTTATGTGATCAGAGGAGCCTATCAATTTGATCAAGGATATGATGGATAGCAAAGTGGTACCAGGGGCAACTCTCTGCTAGCTCCCACCAGCACATCTGATTATGCCCCAAAAGGGAAATCATTCTGTGTAGCATATTTCTCTGCATATCATGGTGTTTATTCCTCTACCTTTAGATTTGTAGACAAAGTGAACACAGGGAGTGGAAAATGAAGAAAATAAACACTAATATGCATAACAGGTAAAGGGAGATGAGAGAGTAGAGGCACTTTTAGCTCCTAAAGATAATTACTGTTTATTGGTTTTTTCCACTCTCTTGTCTCCATCACCACCAATAAAAAATGTATTTCCTGAAGAGAAGTGAGGAAGATGCAGAGAACATAGCAAACAAGTACAAGCTTTCTGCATGACTGTTTCCAGGTAATGATATATGACACTAATTTTAATACAAGGCATAAGTCACTATAACCAGAACACACACTTGACACCTGAAAAAATTCCAAAACTAGGCTAAATACTTACTTTGATATTTATAGTAGGAAGTAGAAACATTTGGTTAAATAAAAGTTTTGCAGCAAACAGTTGCATATGGATTATTCTGGAACCAAAGTATTTTCTTAAATACACTGCAGCCGTAGTACTTTACCTTAAGCAAACCACAGTAATGTAAAACATCTAGTACAGACAGCAAAGTGAATTAAATCCTAATAACATCTGGTTGGAGACATTTTGTTTCCATAGTTATTCCTAGTTAGGTTTTTTTTATTAGCACCTTGAGCATGTGCTGGCCATCCCATTTGAAAATCAATGCCTCTTATGTAAGAGGCACAACCTAAACTTCCACTGGAAAAGTAAGTTATGCAGAACTATTTGTGCTTTTTCTCCTTGCACATCCTCAGGAAGTATGTTTTGCACCACTAGGTAGTTTTAAATTGGGCATATCATTAAGTAAGCTGTGCCTTTGAAACCCTATATTAAAACATTATCACCACACAGATAAGCTTATAAGCTAAATAAATGCATATAACTATCAAAACAACACAGCAAACTTGTCGAGTCCTCTGTTCTGGCTGCTTTAGGGAAACTTCAAGTGCTTCATGCCAAGAGCATAGTTTTATTTCTCCAAGCCTCCAAGCACACCAACAAGTGAAGTGCTTCTGGAGACAGAAAAGGCAGGAATGCTACCACCTAAACCTACAATTTTGAATTATGAAGGCTTTGGAATGGATACAAGACACCAAGGGAAATACCGTCATTGGTGAGTCCAGAACTGCTTCATGCACAGCCACATGGAGACCCTGCAGGGCGTGGAAAGTGGGGCAGCCTCCAGGAGAGCCCCAGGTGTCTTCTGACTTGGAAGAAAATCCCTATCCTTTTATTTGGCTGCACTAACGTTTTGGGCAGAATTCATCTAGGAACATCCAGGTATCTGAGTTGTGTGTAGAGCCTAAATTCTGGCCAGGGCCACTTTTCTAGTTATAGAATAACGAAAGGAAACAAAGACATGTAGTGGGTTTCACCCATAGCATTGAAGTTGCTTAGGAACTACATGCTCTAGTAATCCAGCACAAGAAGTTCAAGATGTAAATATGTCACTGATTTTCAGCTAGGAATGTGTAACTCATGGTGCTACAATTTTGATAATAAAAACATATCAAAATATATTCAAGAATACATCAAATGGGATCTCTCTAATTTCCTTAATAAACCTTACTGATGACTTGCAGGAGGATCTGCAAGCAGACATTTCAAAAATATCATCAGTCTCTGTGCTTTGCTGCACACTCAGTCTGAAGGTTGTTGGGGTTTTTTTCTTAAATACATTAAGTATTTTTCTTTATTTTTTCAGGGTCTAAGTACATGCTATGTAGCAAGAAAAAAGCTAATTTTTGTTTGCAGGCTGACAAAATTCACATCCTGATTGTCTTTCTGGAAATAACAATTGTTCTGTCAAAGCTTCTGAAGCTAATTCTGGGTTTGCTGTTTCATGTTATTTTATTTGTGCATGACATGCTACTGTCTATCATTATCAGGCACATTAATAAACACCAAGTGTACACATGCATGCATTTGTTAAAGAACTTCATATTAGCATCAGGGATATTCCTCTTGTGGACAGATGAGAAAAGATACTCACAGGCCACATTTTAAGACTTTTTAAAACTCACTTTAGAAATTAAACACTATTCTTTCAAAGTCAACATTAGCACTGAATTGCAGAAACATGCCTTCCAAATGACCCCAAAGCTCTAAGATGACCCAATAACATGAAGTTCTGTACAGGAAGAAAGACAATCCTTGGGACAACACGAAAAAACCCAAATGTAGGGTGTCCTAACTATCCTGCGAGTACTGGAACTCTGGATAGTCTCCAGACCTCCAAAGGTTTGGGCACATACAAACTGTAATAGGCTTTGCAGTAACACTCTCTGGTCAGTTCTCATTCACCTGTTGAACTAATCCACAATTCCTGGAGACCTTCCTGGCCTCCAAACCAAAACAATTCTTTAGAACTGAGATCAGGACCCTCAGAGGTGGCCTCTTTCAGCCAATGAAAACAAAGTGCAGCTGCAAGTTTGGTTTAGTTATGGTGACTGGAATGCAGAGCTATTGCCCCAAGCTGTTCAGGAGAAGAAGAAATGGGGAGGCTGACACTTCTCTGCTGCTTCTTAAAGCATTCTCTTCTCTGTGTGGCACTGCCTACCTTCCTCTCAACAAAAGCAACCATTCATGTCTATCAGCAAAGAAGTTAAAGAGTATCAGCTGACAGAAATGCCTGGAACTATAGACCAACGTGGTTTATTCAAGAGTATTAACTTTTCTGCTGCTAACGTTGCAAATAAGAAAACAAGCAAACAAACAAGTATTAAAATTGCATATGGCATCTGATACGTGTAAAGCAGTGTCATTTCTATTTCTTTCATGTGGTCTATACCTCTTATCCTAAAGACTTTAGAGCTGCACAGCAGTTCTGACTCATTCCTGAGCTCCTGAAGGCAGCCTGCAGACTAGTGAAGCTGGAATCATGTTCTGAGGTAACACCATCAAACTTCTAAAGTGAGTTCTTCAAACTCAAGGGTCTAAAAGAAAAAATTAGCTTGTCAGGTGTTTGAAACCAAGCTTTTAAACTTTTAGTGCATGTCAGTACTTTCTCACTATTTAAAAATGCTTTATAGTGAAAAAAGGAGTCCCACACACCTTTTTTTTTGCATTTTCACGTGAGTGAAATTGTTGGTGTTAGCAAATGAGCAAAGGAGAAACACCCTTGCTGTAGATCCTATATTTTCACCAAAACTATGCAAGTAAAACATAACCTTTTTCACTGAATCACAGTAAGCATCACAAGAAATTCACTTGCTCTCCTCTTGTATCCTCCTCCAGAATAAGCTTTTTGATTTGCTATTTTGTACAGAAACACAACAAAAATCTTACATAGTCAGGAAAATATTCCTAACTCATAAATACAACTTGGACAAACTGAAATTGTTCTCAGAAGCACATCTTTCAACAGTTGTTAGGTTGGTATTTCTTTTTAAAATGCTTCTTCTATTTCTTTTTCTTTAATACATCAAAATAAAAGGAACAGATGTTAACATACTTCAGCCAAAATTGAAGTAAGCCCTTATGGTCAGGTCTAGCAAGCCAGGAAAGATATCACTATAGTGGAAATAATTCTAAAATGGATAAATGACAACAGAAGCATATAACAATATGGACAGTCCTCTTGGTAGTGAACATTTCTGACTCTTGTGTAGTTTTGTAAAGTACGTCAAAGTAATTTTCATTTCTGTGTTAAGGATGGACACAGCAACTGTGTCCTCTCTCCAGGCAGTCTACAGGCCAAGTGCCACCTTGACTTACAGCAATGCAAAACTACAGGATGGCCATAAATACTGGCATGAAAACTTGCATCAGTATTTGGCATCTCATGGTAAAATAATGGCAGATCTATAAAGGATGAGCTTTGCTCCATCACATCTAATTCTTACTTTGTCTTCACAGCCCAGTTCTGCTTCTTTGAAAGTGACTTTGTAACACTCACTTGTTTTACTCTAGACCAATATGCCCAATGTACAAACTCTTCTATCACCCACTGTCACCAACATGAACAGAAATCTGCAAGTTAAGCAGGTACTTAATTTCATATATGTGCTGCTCACATCACTGCTGGCAATAAAAGGTTTTGCAATATCAAATCAGAGCCTCAAAACACAGCTATTTCAGCAGCTGCTCTTTATTACCACTCTGTTTATTGCTGGCTAATGAGAATGTCAGGAAATTTCTGTCTTATTGTAGACTGGGTAAAGCGATCCTGAGCAACATCTTTAAATAATGCTGTCATATGCATAATGCCCCTCCTTTTCAAAGATCAATCATACCTAGCAGCTATTAATTGGAATTTAGTTAGATATCAAGTTCTTTGTATATAACAGTAGTACATAGACTCCCATGTCTTAAAGCATTGTTTTGTTACTTAACACAGCAGAACTGAAGACATTGAACATGTGGAACAACCTAAATCCATAGGAAAATGCTCTGGGATGACTGCTTAAACAGTGGTCCCTTCAAATCTGAGCCATTCTGTGACTCTGTGATTTTCATATCAATAAAAGCAGCACCAATATGCAGATTAAAAGAAGGTAAAAGAAAAACCTTGGGGTTTTTTCAGGTTAAACCTGACTGATCCTACATGAGAAGAATTATTAGGTTGTCTTCATCTGGTTATGTCATGCTATTTGAACAATATGCAGCTGAATGGGGAAAAAAGGAAATATTGGAAATATTTTAGCAGGAAAGCTCAAAGCTGTGTCTAAAAAGACAAAAAAAGCCTCTTTTTTTCCTAAATTATAGCCTTTAAAGATCCATAGAATACAAATGATGTCTGGCTGTCTCTTACAAGCTGCTTCTCAGCACTGCAATCATGAAAATAGCTTTCCTATACTAATCCTACAGTGAAAGGCTGAAAACAACTTTTATTACAGGCAGCTCAAGCCTCTAAATGTTCTTTATGTGCAGGATAATTAGAGGTCAGTTAGTTACTGGTATTTTCCTGCTTTATTTAACCTGTTTATGCAGGAAGAACTCTTAGATCAGCAGTAGTCTAAACTGTACAAAGATGCACACAACTTAGATCTTTTACCCAGCCCTACCCAGCCATGCAGGGTGAGTGCTGAGGTACTGCTATATTGTTTAGACAAAAAAGTTGGGAAGTCAAGAAGAGGCCACTACCATAGGGCATTTTCTCAACCTGGATTAATAAATCAAAAATTACATTAGCAAAGTGATGCATGATCCAGACATAGATATGAAGTCGTAAACCTTTTCATCCTAAAGTCACCAGACCCTTCTTTTGAGCTGTCAAAAACTGGTGTTTTCTGTTTTCTTTTTGGTGGCCTACAAGAAGGAAGTTCACAGTCTCAGCCAGGAGAATGTTGTCCCTGCCACTGTAATGTCAAAAATCCAACTACTGGATGAAAATACAGCCTGGACTACAACAATCAGTTCAACAGGATGACCATATAAGGTGAACACTATATGTACAACATGGCAAAAAAATCAGAGGCACAGAAATTAGGAACTGCTCTTTTCTCCTCTGTTACCATATTTTTAATAGACAGACACCAAAGAAATCAGGGCAGAAACTGTAATTCTGGAAATGACAGCAGGGGCAAGAGCCTCTGTTAAAGATTTTAACAACAGTTCATACCTTCACACTGATTTTTCACCTTTTATTAGTACCAGGAGATTTACCTTGAATTCACATTATCTCTGTATTTATCACCTTTCTTTCTCATTCTTTATTTCAGAATCTCCATTTGCCAATATGTGTTTGTAGATGATATTTTTATTGCAGTGGATGTGGTTTTGTCTGTTTCAATGGTCTGGCAAAATTCAAAGAGGCTTATGGCACAAAATGAATAGAGTTAATTAACTATTATCTATAGTATATAACCCTTCTGCTTGAAAAGGTCTTACTTCAGCAGTCCATCAGTGTGATTGCCTCTATATTGTAGTTTCAGTAGCAAACTCCATAAAGGATTACTAATTAAAGCCAATTCTGTAAAGTAGACTTAAGTGTTGATTCAATATATAAATTTATCACTTATACAAACTTCTTCTGCTGGTTTAACATGTTTTCAAGGTTTTCAAGCTTTGTATTGTCAGCTCATCCCTCAAGCTAGACAGCATCTAGCCAGCATTTTGGTAATTCAAAACAAATTCAGTCCTTCTGACTTGCCAGGCTGAACTCAAATTTCTGTGACAAATTCAGCATGTTGTAGGTCTAGCATCAAAGAACATGGAACTAGAGTTTCAAGCTCCAAATGAAAAGGTAAGGGGCTGCAGACAGTCTTAAAACCCTGGGTTGGCTCTCTGTATTAGAAATCCATGGAGGAAAACCAGAATTTCAAGGAAGTTCACTGAGTAAATGTGTGTCACTATCAAACAGGGTCTTGTACAAGACAATTTGCATCATGTTTTAAAAATAGTAATTATAAGAAAAGGACTTTACCAGTTTGTCTTTCATGTGTACATCCACAGCTCTGCTCTCCTGACAAGGCAGAAATTGCACTCCATAGTCTGGGCTGGCAGAGGTGCAGAGTGTCCCTCACTCTGGCACATGTGTGCTCAGATTCTAACTTCCATAAAACACAAGCTCAGTGCCCTGCAATTTCCAAATTACTAATACATAAAGCATTTTAAAAACAAAAAGCAGACCCATCAATAAAATAGCTACGCACACTGCAGGTCTGCAGGCCTTCTTAGAGCCCCTCTTCTAAATCCAGACCTCCCTCCACAGTTCCAGACTTATCTGATTTATCTCTTTCTGTATCCTGTTGCACTCTATGCCATGTGTACGTATAGAACACACAGATATATAAGAACACATATAAATCTTTTTTATAGAGAGAAATCTCCCCGAAGGCAGCATCCTGTAGACTCTAAATCAATTTATTTTAATCTAATCTTCATCTGTTATGGTTTTTTTGGCTGCAGCCATCAAGGAAACATCCTGGCAGGTGGGAAAGAATGAAAACATATAACATTTGTTTCTAATGGTTCCTTTGCACCATGTAGTTTTGACTTTCCAGTAAAGAAATGCCTGCAAACTCCATGAAATATGACTGGGCTTGGAACTGACCTCCAATGCAAGCTTATATCTGCACAGCTGAGAACTCCCTAAAACGTGAAAGTAAATATGTCAGAAACTTCTTAAAATATCTTTAAAAATCATTGAATCAAAGTTAAAAACTGAACTTTTCTACCTAAAAACAAAGCTGTGGTGAAATTTTTCCATATAACCATTTCATCAGATGGAAAGCCTTCTCTGTTTCTACGACTTTTCCTTTCTTCCTCAGTACACAAGTTTCAAGTCACCCAAATTGGTTTTCTATTAGGAACTAAGACCACAAGCCCCTAGGAATCTCCATGTATTGTCAGATTTTTGCTCCCTGTTGCCAAACTTAGTGCCTTACTAATTGCCTGGGGCTGCAGTGCTTTGCTTATAGAAACAAATTATTTTCTTGATGGAACAGCAGGATTTGCACCTGCAGAGACTCAGCTTAGGCAGCCTGGCAAGCAATCAAGTGGGCAGCTGGGGAGCCTCTCTGCCCAGCAGTCTGCAGGACAGGCCTCTAGAAAGCCAGGATGCCTGTCAGGTAGCCTGTCAGCTGGCAGGCAGCTTGCTGGCAAGGGGAATGGCAGAAATACAACACTCCAGGACAGGACTATGTATCTCCTAACCTGGCTTCTGCCAGTGACCCTGATAAAAAAACAAACAAACAAAAAAAAACCACACAAAAAAACCCAAAGTCTGTTCTGTGATATCAACTTCACAAAACTAATGAAGTATATCAGAAAAATATTTTCTAACAATTTTCCTAGATCCCTGAGCCCTCAGAAAGAAAATCAGCTCGAGGTTAAGTCAACATTTCTTGCACATGTTGCACTGTGGAAAATACTGAGAGCAGAGCAAGAAGAAATCCCCCGCAGTACCCTGGTCATGTGTAATATAATGTCTGCACCACATTGGTCAAGGTTGCTCTGGGGCTTGTTCTTTGAAAGGCCACGGCTGTAATTCACATTCATTCACACACCTCATAAAATTGCAGAGCTGAGTTACTAACAGTGGTAACCACTTATTCTTTTGACCACTAAAACAATAAAAAGTCAGTTTGGTTTTAATTTATTAACTGAAAGGAGGTTGGTGGTCACAGATAAGTCCTCTCTGGGAGTCACTGCAGAACCCAAGCAACACTTGGTCTGGCACACAATAGCTGTGCTACAAAACCCTGCTGATGGACAGATAAAGTAACATATACACCAAAATCTGCTTGTTGCTCTAAGTCACACTCTTCAGAGCCACAGGCAGCTTTCTATCAGAGGATCAGATCATGCCAAACAGAAATGCACATATCATCACATGAGAAAAAGGTTTCATCTCTTCTATTATTTCAATAGGTTTGCACCTGGCTGAGTTGTTTTTGGGGTTTTTTCTCCAAATTGATCCGACTGCTGTAGTTGGCAGGAAAAGAGAAACTACTTATGTTTTCATAAAGCTTTCTGGTTGGCTTCTTCTCTCAAATCTGACCAGTATAACATATTCTAACTTGAAGAAACAGCTACTGAACATGGAATTTTCTATCACATTTCTTATAGAATCATTGTTAGGTCAAATCTCACACAAAATTAAGAGCTGAACAAAGAAAAATAATGCATGAAAAAATATATAGGATAAAGATTAAATATCTCTATTAGCTCAGTTTTTATTTCTGAAAGTGGTCTTAATAAATATAGGAGCAAGACTAGTGTCTCTAAAATCACACTCACTCTCTCCCAAAAAAGCAGTAATGTCACACTCAGCTCTAAATGTTTCACTCAGTTGCTGCAAACACATTTGAATTTCGCCTGTGAAAACAGTGATTTTTTAAATATCAAAATTAAAAAAAAAAAAAAAAGAAAAACTAATTAAGAAACAACATCAATAGATAGGATGAAAAATAATAGAGCAGGTTTACCTGTCTCTCTCTCATCCCTCCCTCCAAATTGGGCCAACAAGGAATACATGCCAAGACAACGTGCTTTATTCACATCGAAAAATCAAATTAGCTTCAATCATTTTGATCATAAAGTATCAGTCCAGCTACTCCTCAGGCCTCCATCTCATGTCTCCTGAAATAAAATGGCATATGGGAAAAAACTGACCTCCATATCCTAAGAATTAAAAGTTAATTCCAAGACACATGGGTTTGGGTTGCATTGATGGGTTATATTCACTGCAACACACGGCAACATAACCAACTCAAAACACAAACTGTTTTCTTCCACAGGTTGTACCTGAGCAATGCTGTTCCAAGATTCCAAAGGCATTAATATAATGGAAAATAATCATTACTATTCAGCAGCTAGTGGTATAAATCAGAGTTCTGGATGAAGAAACAGAAGGAAGGTAACTTTAAGGAAAGCTTTTTAAAAGTAAACAAAAATACGTGAAGCAAGAATGAAAAGCATCTGGGAGCATTCAAGGATTTAGAAGCCTTCCAGAACACTGACATTTTCATCTTTGCCATCTCATGCTCTAGTGTAGCTTCTAATTAGAAACCCAGATTGGCACAATTCCAGATATTTCCACTTGCCAGTCCTACCAGACAGGATGACTGCCCCACACAGAATTTTCCTGGTTCGTGTTGCATTCTATGAAATATAGAAGGTCTTTAAAATAATTACACATACACACACAAAAAAAAGAAGAATGAAAATTGACTATTAAGAAATCAATAAAAACTTGAATATTTGAACATAAAGGTTTCACATAAAAGATTTTTTGAAATATCTATAAACTTTTTCCCTCTGAAAATGTAATCACATATTACCACTGTAGGCGAGACATCGTTCATGAAAGCCAGTTCCTATTTTTGACCCTGACAGAGCTCTGCAGAGAACTTGTGAGCAAAGAAGGTCTCATTTTCATACCTCAATCTAATTTTACTTAGAACAGGAAAATTACTGTAAGCCACTTCTTTAGTCACACCTTTTCACTATGATATAAAAACTCGGCCTGCCAAGAAACCAGTTCCTTATCCTCTCTGGACTTTTCTCTCTTTCTAACTACCTCATGCAATGGACATTATTCTGTTTAGTTTTCCATGTGAAATATATATATATATATGTGTATAAAGTCATTAATCTTTATTGGCATAATATTTGGCTTGAACACCTTTACCTATTCTTTTCTTTCTTTTTCACCTCCCATAATTATCTGCTTATTTGAGATTTATAGTGGGCAAACCAATCTAAATTTCAATAAAGAAACCATAATAATCCCACTACCTTACTGCTATCTAGTTTTTGAATATGTTTCCCATTGTGCCTTGAAGCTGAAGATCATATAAAGTATTGAAAAAGCTGTAGTTGTAGACATACTACTGGCGTGACCTCAGGAGTTTAATTTTAAAGCCATTGCTTTTAAATTTTTTCATGCTTAACCATCTTCACTCTTAGGCAATATAATTATAAAGTGGGTAGAGTAAGAACTACCATAACTCCATAACAGTAAGAGGTTTTGAAACACTATGAATTGACAAGGCAACTTTTTTTCCCCTGCAAGATGACTATTAGCTCTTAGATAATGCAAAGAACTTAAAAGAACCTGCAGGATCTTCTTATTTCTCACTGTTTCTTATATCTAGGGAGATTCTAAGAATTATTAAATATTTTAGTCCCCCACTTGCCTCCAAATTGCCTGTAGCACACTCGTTTCAGACCATAAGCCAGGTGAAAAACAAGATCACTTTTAACTGCATTGCCAAGTCTTTTACTTTAAAGCATCAAATGTAGTCTTTGTATAGAAAAGTGCTCTCCTGAGTGGCCTACATATTGGAAAATAGTAGGTACCCAACATTTCAATTTCCTTTGAAAGTCTCTTACCTTTTCAAAGTAACAGGAAGTAAAAAAATGCCTTTTTTCCTTACAAATATCTAGTGTAATATAAAAGGCTGTTTATCTGCATTGCCACTGAAGGATGAAACAGAGTCATTAAGTCTCCCTGGCTATTAAATACAAAGGTTGGATAATTTCAAACATATCCATATTAAACAAAGGGATCCTGAATTTTAACTGAGTTCTTAGCACTGTGACAATGAAGCAATAATATTTTCTATTCTTTTCATTCCTCTAAGCTACTTTCTCTCTTCTTATATATCCGTAACAAAAATGAGAACAAGTTTTCAGCATTTAAACTTTTGCAGATATGTCTGTCACAAAGAATGTGTCAGAATCAACATGCATTTGGACCTGAGCTATCATTCTCAACTAAGACAAGCAGTAGATGGGGTTAGAGGCAGCCCGTTTATTTTGCTGGCTATTCATTCCATAGTGAACCAGCTCTATTCACTAGCCCATGAACATCACATACATTTACACTCCCATTTCACGCTGCAGTACATTAATCTAACACCACCTCTCAAGGGGAACTGTCTATATGCAGTCCAAATGGCTTTTCAGATGAAAAATAAGGGCAACAGCCTTTTATCTCAGGAGACTTGGGTTCAAATCCTTGTTAGGTCACAAGTTAAAATTAGTTTGGTGCTCTTGTCCTTCCTCACATTTGTGCTCTGACAGAAGTGCTACTCATGCAGGCACCTTTGGGTGTGACTGGCAGCCCTGGCTCCAAGGCAGGCTGCCCACAGCTAAAAAGGAAGAGGATACTGTCTGTGATGTGTGTTGACATGGAGGAAAAAAGGGAACCTGAAAGGGGAGGAGAAAAAAGAAGGAAGAACTAAGAATTCTCATTGGTTTTGGCAATATGAAAAGCCAGTTTCTTTCTATTACCCTGGTCTTTTTGATGGGCAACAAGCACACAGAGGCAGCTGTATTTCTGATTTTTACAGTGAAGGGCCTTCTTATGTGCCTTGGTTACCTCCAGAACACACCAAACATCTGCAGTTCTCACTGCCTACTCACACTACAAGTGAATGGGTTAAAATCATACTTTAAACATTCTTGTGACCATGATTAAAGAATCATTGCTTTTCAGACCTAAATACTGAATCCTTGACATTCAGAACTACCTGACAAATAATCGCCACCTGTCAGGAATTGTGCAACAGAAACATGGTCTTGGACTATTTACCTCAGGCTCTCCCTGCTTTCCAGCTTTGAAGATATTCAGTCAGCTAGAAGGAAAGACAGTCTAGAATCTTGTTATTCCTGCCCAGAGCTGTCAATCCACACTAACAATGAAAGACTTCCTGTACTTTGTTGAACATAGCAGTAAATCAGTGCCATCTGCACAGAACACAGCAGCACCATCTGCATTATAAATGTCTCACTGAAGTTCATTATTGCATTATGCCAATTCAATAGCAAGAAATTGCCAGAAACTCTGTTGTACACCCAAGTGCATGTTAATTTTTAGCTTCTCCTACTTTTCACCAGTTTTCCTAGACATATGTATATGTAAAACACCGACATGCAATTATAAGTAAAGCGTGATTTACACCTAAATCCACCTAACAAGCTAATCTTAACAGTATCTCCAAAGTGAAGAATTTAACCACAATATAAACTCGAACGTGTTTTTTCACAGCCATATTGCTGTGAGATAAAGCAGGGCTATCCCCACTTTATACATAAAAATTGAAGTGCAAGACAGAATAACTTGCCCAAACCTGAACCAAAGTTCTGAGACAAAGCACAAATTTGAACAAACCAAATTCTAGACCAGCTTATTTTCCACATTTCTGAGATAATTTCCCATTAAAAAATAATAAATACCATTTTCTCAAATATGATATACAATATGATATATGATATGATGAACAAGAAAGAAGACATGAATGACTAAATTATTTTAAATAGTAATTTGAAAGCATGCAAAATAAAAAAGAATCTGATGGCTACTGTGAAGGAAAAGACAATCTCCAGAGAAATCATTTTTAAAATATTTATGCTCTTCTCCATGATGGACATGAGTTTTGGGGAGCAGGGTATGACAGAAATATGGCACAGATATGTTTTTTTTCTCAAAAAACACATTTCCTTCAATAACGGGATTTTATTTCACTTATATTCCCACTTGAGCTGTACATGTTTATATATAGTTTCCTGAACAGAACTCAGAAAAAGAATGGATGCTTGTCATGTTGGCTGACACTCAGCTTTGGTAATGCTCCTGTATCTAGCCATCTGATGACTAAATGCTTAACTATTCACTGCAGTTTGTGCATACCACTATCGAAAACATCGATGTTTTAATGTGTAATCTGCAATTAATTACATGAACCACTGGATACGCCACTTACACTAATTAAACTTCAATAGGCACTATTTTGCAATACATGGCTAGTTCACATGCAACACACTTTCTTAAACAAGGCACTTCACTAAAGAATATTACCAGGATTGGTAAAGGGTTTCATCATCAGTACTGGCTGCAATTTATAGCAAAGGGAATATCCCATGTTGATGGTTGAATACCTGGGATTGCACTCAGACTGTACTGCTTGGCTACTATTTTTATCTAGCCTGGCCTGTTAAGCACACTCAGACAAATACAAAATTCATTTTGGGCATCTAGACTTAGATAGCAGAGTTATTCCTTGTACTGTGGCTTACAAAAGTTTAGGAATCCACAGTCATCCCTCATGAGCTTTTGTAAGACCAGCTTGGACTTCTCTGAAACGCTGTTCTGATTCTTCCTTGAAACTAAACTTCCACATTTTGATGTGTCATTTTTCTTTATTATGAACATTCAGGGACAAATTTTCCAAAAGTGTTTAGGCACCTAGTGATGCAAATAGGCAGCTTGTTATTTTTCAAAATCACTTAGGCAGGTTAGACAGCTAAATCCCTCTGAAATTAGAGAGAGTTAGGCATATGACTTAGGCACTTAGAAAAATTTAGCCAATGCTGATTTGCATTTTCAGGCTTCTAATCATTTTTGAACATCTGTGTGATAAGTTTTGATTTATTTAGGCTGGTTCCCAGTACATTACTTTCCCTCACCTGACTTAAAGAGCATACCTCATTAAGCAAGTTGCAGATTTTTCTTGCAGACCTGTTAAGAAGACAAACAAGTGAAAGAGATGACAAGGTTTTTTTCCATATAATTTGGTGGGTTTTTTTGTTTCTTTACTTTAAATAGGTAAGGAGACATTGTGAAATAGTGGATAATGTAAAAGGACTGTTTTATTCTAAAATCAGTTCATTGATTCAATGAGCATTTTAATAACATCTAATTTTGTTTAGCACAAAATAGAGAAAAGGTCTAAAGGCTGGCAAAATACAAAGCATTGAGTGTATAATTTGATCAGATTATTATGCTTATTTTAAAACAAAATCAACCCAAAAATTATTTCTCCACAGCTAAATGGAGAAATAGTTAAATTTAAGTCAAATTGAAATCAAATTTGAGAAGCACATAACAAAGACCTCATTTTATTGTAAATGTTTCACCAGATCCTTGGTTTATGGTTTTTCATTGAATGAGGAACTTTTGGTTATGAAATATTTCACCACTGAAATTTTGCAAGATTGAGATGTATATGATTTTACCATGAAATTATTAATATTCATATTTCTCACTAGAAAATAACAAAATATTTAATCTTGTTTAGTTCTAGGATAATGCTCTATGGAAAAGGGATTAATCAGAGTATGCCACAGTACTATAGGTCTTTTACACCAGCTTAGTAGCTTTTGAATCCACTACCAAAATTCTACAATATCTGATTTAAAACAAATGAGATCTCAATGTGAAGTTCTTGTAAGTGGCATGAAAATTTTCATCTCATTTTCTTGAGAGACTATTTTTGGTTTCAGGTATATGTTTTTAGCCTGTGACAATTCTGATTTTTTAATTTTTATTTTCAATCAAAAATTCCCACAAGCATTTTTAAAATACCCTGAAGAATATCTGGGATTTTTTTTTCCCAACTTGTTATTTTGCCTCCTTTACAAGACGATTTTTCCCAGTACACAATTCTTTTCATTAGAGTAAAAGAAATGAAAGAATAGGCTGCCTCTGGTGATTCATAATTGTACATTTTGTGGCTTCAGTGACAGGATTTTTTTCCTTTTTTAACAGGTATTAATTTATCAAAGGAACACAAGTCTAAAGCTGTCTTCCTACATATATATGGTGTAGTTTAACTCAAGGTACAAATTTAATCATTTCCTGTCTTATGTTTACATAAAGGGAACAGTAAGGTCCAAATGTAAGACGTTATATATCATAAAATAATAATCACTCTAATGTGTGGGTGCTGAAGTTGATTACTGACTTAAAGCTTGTAGAATAGATGTACTAGTAGAGGGGAAGAAGCAAGGAAAGATACATAGAATACATCAAATTTAATCAGGCAAATGTATCCCTGCAGGCTACTTAGCCTGACCTAAGCTTTCCATTGGGAAACCAGAGTTCAGAATAGAATTTCTGCAATGCAATTTCAGGTGCAACAAAGTCACATTATTAAAAAAGCTGAGAAGCTATTTCTCATGCTGTGATTTGCATGGCTAGAGAAGCAAAGGGTGGCAATGTTGTCCACAACAAATCTGTAGTAAAATAACTTATTTCACTCTGCTCAAAAGCCTTTAATTCTCTATGTCCACAGACGTATAGTGTGGTCTCAAGATCCATCCTTAATTGAGTCAAGTCTTTGACAGGGACAGGAAAACCTGTCTGAAAAATTACATCTTCTAGGTTTCCTCTGAAAGAGTATAATTTACTTAAGACAAAGTATTTGGGTTGAAGAAAAGTTTCTATGTTATTTATACAACTGCCTTCTTCCTCTCTTTTTCCTTATAAACTCTGATCACCTGCACAGTGGAGAATAAAATGTAATCTTCTCCTGTGCAAGTGCAGCATCAAGCCTTACCCAGCACTGCTAAGTATTTCAAACAAAACCAACTGGAGCTGTTCTCTCGTGAACTTTATCTCATTATTGAATACTTTGACAGGAAACACATTAAGCAACTTTAGCTCTCAATTAACAATATATTTATGTGGGGCTTAGACCAATTTTGTATTAAATTTTGTTCAAACACAGTTCTCTAAATATCTTAAAATTGCATTAAGAAAGGGGATGACATAATAAATACACGCACCATTCAGCAAAAAATAACACCAACCTCCAATACCTGCTGGGTTTTTTTAAGGTATCTTGAAAAGAGTAATAATGCATAATTTCATCTATAAATACCAATAGCTCTAAGAACTCCTTTAAATTCTTCCTATATGGATAATGTAATTTTATCAGTCAGTGCCACAACATGGTCCTAGCAGCCCTGGGTTTGTCAAATGACATGTAAAACAGACTTTTTACTGTCCTTGTAAACCTGCTTTATTTTTTAATTCCCAACCCCCTTTGCCCCCACTCAGACTCAATTTATAAGAGACCACACTGAAATAAATTCTACTTGAATAGCCAAGGTTTGTTCCCAACTCCAAATCCAGGTTTTAATAAGGAGAACACATTGCTTATGCAACTCCACATTCACCTCCTGGCATAAATAATTTAACCACAAGCTGACTTGGTTGGCTGTGCTCACAGAACTGAAAGCCATCCCACCTGGTTTATCTGGCTGGGAACTCCAGAGAGGGTAAGTATGGAGCAGATCAAGTTTGCAGTGAGGCTGCCTAAGGAGATCCATCCTTAGTTTTCTTCAGAGAGTCTCTGCATGTCTAATGTGGAGGAGTGACAGCAGCTCATCACTACAATTTCCATTGCTTTCTGCTGGCAATCAGTGCTGCTATGTCAATGCCATGAAAGATAATTTCATTTCCCCAAGCATCAGAGCTCAAGCAGTTCTTGAAGAAAGGTTTGAACATTCTTTGTTCGGACCTTGTTTATTGTCCACATTCACTTATTTCTGCAGAGCACCATTTTCAGTGTAATTGCTTGTGCTGCATTCCACTAACTCACTGTGCAACTCACTTCTGCAGCAACTGTAAGTGAGCCAGAATAGTTTATTGGCAGCTAATTATTTTTGTCTATTAAGTCAATGTACCACAGTCAGCAGGACTGCATATTTTCCTTTCAGATGTAAGTTTCACACAGAACTGAAAGGTGGTTTTTGGTGTTCAGCATATACTAATGTTCCAGCAATTAGGTGTTGCTTTTTATATTTCTGGATGTATATCCTGAGAAGGTCTATGAATTTCTTGCTTTGAGACATTTCTCAGGAGGGTTTCTTTTCACAGGGATCTCACTTCACCAGTAAAAAGAGTAGAGAAACAAATGCCAACCAACGTATCGTTCAGCCTTTATTAATTAATGTATACAAGCAGGTACAAGTGCATTTTTACAGGTATTTATGGACACACACACACACACACAGATTTATGCACAAGTGAAAAGCCGTCCCAGAACATTTTAGTGTAAAACCCCATAGAAACCACTGTAAGCAGTAAGCAGGACAAATAACAGAAAATATCCTGAATTCACAAACAAGACTTGGGAAAGGATGTTCAGTGCAATGAAAGGTTGGCTTGGAGTTTTCTTTTGGAAACTTTGGACTGCAAAACATCAAGACAAACTGCCTCTCCAGTTTATATCTGGCAAACACAGATGAGAAACCCTCACCTTATGACACAGGCATTGACAGCACCAATTCACCTCAAGGTATGAGGCACCAAGGTATTACAATGAAAGATATAAAAGAAACCCCATGGTGGCAGGAACTGCAGCTGCCTGATGAGAAGATTCTGACAGTTCTTCTCAGTGATGAAGATTTATTTAGAGGTTCAGGTATCCATAAGTTTGGATGCTTGTCTAGACCGCCTGACTTGTGAATATATACAGGATTTCCATCATCACATGAAAGACAACACAAAAAGCTGGAGGTAAGAGAGCTGTGGTGTAGATGAGAATCTGATGGTATTTTGATATTCTGCTATTTATTCACAGAAACCCCAGGAAACAAAGGCTGACAGCTTGTTAAGGAAGCAGAACTTAGCAAAGACAAATTGCATTCCCTGTTGAGATTGATGAAGATTCTAAATTCAATATAAGGTTTTGGTGGAAAAATTAATTTGGCACTTATTTACTACCATCTGTTTCAGATATTCTAAGTGTGAACTAACAACCTATCACTGACATGTGAAGATTTGAAGCTGTAGAAGTAAACAGTATGGAAGATGAGTCCTGCCTTCAGGAAAGACAATCCCTCACAAGCATACCATATTCTAGGCCTCGACCATAAACTGAATATAGGATAAGTTGGCTAAAAATCATACTAACTAAAACTGCATCATTTCAAAATTCAACTACAGTTCTAATACTATTTGATTGCATTTGATATATAATAGAAAAATATTTAAAAACACAGGGATCGGAAGAAATGGAAAGAAGTACAGAGGAAGCATGCTTAGCATGCCACAGAAAAAAAAAAAATAAGTCTAGATTCTGAGCCTGTCTTACAATCATGTTCAAAATTATTATTTTCATTGAGGTTCACAAAGTTGAGGAAATGCAGAATTTATCCTAGTGCAACTTCTTCAAAAGATTAGAGAGAAGCACAAATTATCCACAGTAGTCTGGCTTGGAATCACAACAAATTAGTCTCAGGCCAGCCCTGTGCTACACTCAGGCACAAGAACTTCACTCCCACAAGGGTAAAGAAGGGGAAAGGGCTGGACACATTCTTGTCTTCCTGAGTGCTAGTGCTCCTCTTTCTCTCTCAGTACTTCACACACATCCCCTTTCTTCCCTCAAACAAAACAAAACAAAACAAACAACCACAACAAACAAACTATTTATTGCCTTGGATAAACTGGGTGTCCACCTCCCCAGAACTAACAGGTAATTTGGGTGCTAACAGCTACTCTGGGTGCACAGAGAACTGGTTGTCTGGGAACAGGTAAGGCAGTGAGAGAAGATCCTGAGAAAGATTTCTTGGACTTCACTGACCTTCATCTAAAACATTAAATGGTATTACAAGTGCCATGTCTATATCTTGAAAGATTTAGCTGGCAAAGCCTTATCGTCACACTCACTATCACCAATTTTCATTTAAATTGGGTATTCAGTCTGATGAAATATATAAAATCCTATCCAATTTATAAATGACCAGTGTTTATGATTTTCAGAAGACAAATTAGAGATTGCATCTGAGACTACCTGATGGAAGCTGTTTGGGGAAAGGGTCTTGATTGGTTAAAGGTTTTGCAGATAGCTGAGTGTTTTGTGAAGTGGCTTATATAGTGCCTAAAAAAGGAAAATTAACTCTATCACATGTGTGGACAGAATTCCTACTTGCTTCTCAGAAATGCTACTTAAAGTGAGTTAGCAAATTTAAGAGGTGGTGTGGGTTTTTTTCCTTTTTTTAGGAGCACTCAGCTCCATGAGAGATAACAAGGACCATTCAACTTTTCGTGTGTTTACTTCAGTGACCAGTACCAAATGCAGACAGAACTTTGCAAGGAGTATAAATAGGCCACAGTCCCATGGATTTACAAAGGGCGTAATGAATCTGCCAACAAACCTGAAGTTAACTGCCCAGCACATACTTAACAAGGATCTAGAGGTAACCAGATATCCCATAAACCTGACAGCAATAATCACAAGTGCCACATCTTTTAAGAGTGGCTTACAGGTCAAAAAAGTGAATCAAAATTTGACTTCGTTAGAATTAGGGGGGGGGGAAATTAAAGTTGGAATATTATGATCTTGATGACAACTGAAGAAGACAGCTCGAACAGTTACTTCAGATTTATCTACTAACTGCCCTACTATCTTTCAGGCATCTTCAATTTCATTTATTTTGTTTATCTTTCTTCATTATGTCTCACCTATTTCTTTATACAGCACTTAGACAAGGAGAAAGAATAAATCACCTAACGTGTCACCACTATCTGAAGTTTTTTGCAAAAGTCTTCTAAAAGGGTATAATCAAAGACAGGAGTTTCAAGTCTAATAAAACTTTTCTACTACATTTAATACAATTTGATTTATGCCATGCACAGCATGCTTGATTGAAATATCAGGTGTTTTTATCCCTTCAGCTGAGGAGTATGTTGTCTGTTATAGGACTGCTTTTGTCCTTCAATTTTACAAGTTCCAGACAAGGCTTATAGATCACATTTACTAAGGCATTCAGCCATTTAGGACTTTGCCAAATTGCACTGCTTCAATGCAGAAGTTACTTGACTTAGATATATCTTAGAAGTTAAGGTGCCATTGTCACATATTTCTTTTTCACCTACAAGTAGTTCTGTTTATTCCTAACTCAGCAGCCATGCTATTGATTAGGTTGGCTTAGGTCAGCTCACCCTGCAATTCCAGTCTCAATCCTTGCATTGTTTTCCAATAACTTGGTTTATTGATTTCATGTTCTTGGTTTTGACTTAAGGATCTTTCTCTTAGCTTTAACTCTGTCCTGTGTTCTTTGCTCAAGTTTTATTTTACTGTTACCACAAGCTGTCCAAAGAAATTGCATCAAATGTAAAGATGTGTCTGCTGGGCTAAAAGGAAAGAAACTAAATTAGGCAGCAGGAAAAAGGCACACAGGGCCATACAGAATATGCATTTTTCAGTCTAAGTGCATATTATGCAATATCAAAAGCAATCTTCATAACAACCATTGTACCATTCTTCTGCTCTGCTAAAACTTTAGGGAATCACTGATCCCCTCTGCGTAGCTCACTTTGTGACCTTTGATATCTGAATTCTTCAAATTTTTTCTATTTATGTGGATTAATCAAAGACAGCAGTCAAATTTTTTACTATCTCACATTTTGTTGAATTACATTTGTGCTGAGAAAATAGTAAAGTTCCATTATTCCTCTTGGGTAGAACTTTGACTTATTTGTCTTGTGGAGAATTAGGCATACAAATCAGACTTGAGGTGTTCTTTTGAGACCCCTACCTGTGAATCTGAGCATAGAATGGAACCTTTACAACACAGATGGTTCCAGTATATGAATCTGCATTTTGAAAAAAATCCAGTGGTAGTTACTTTTTCAGTTCTATATTATGCTTCTGCAGCTGAAATTAGCATTCAGTCAGTGCATTTAGTTTGTTCTATTTATTTTACTGAAAAAGCATGAGAGATTTGTGTGTGAATAGTTCTAAATATATATTTTCATTGAACTAAATATTGTTTGGGTTGGTCAGCAAAAGCTTTCAAGAAATGTATGCTTATGGAAATGTTTATTTCTGCAAGAAGAAATATTCCATTATTTGTGTGGCTGACAGTCAGCTTTGTTGTAGTTCCAAATGAAAAGGGAGCATGTTGATTAGAGAAAATACAGCTATGTTCCATCTTTCTCCCTTGCTTCAGTAAGAGAAGAGCATTTGCATATTAATTCTAGGACTGAACAGCTGCATTCCCTAGAAAGCTCCATTCATTGCAGCCCTGAGCCCCTGAAACCAGGCAGGAGGAAAAAAAAAAAAAAATAGAAGAAAAAGAAAGAAAAAAAATAAAAGAAAGAACCAGGCATAAAGCTTAAGGTAGATAGAAACACTGATTTTGCAATTCCTTATTTCCAAAAGGAGTACTTTTCATTTTAAGGACTGCACACAGACATTTCTATATGGCCTATCACAAGAGTATTCCAACCATTTGATGAGCAAAAGGAAAAGTCTTATTTCCATTTCAGAAAAAGGCAAACAGAGGCATAATGGGATTATTTACTAGGCTTAGAAAACTGTTTACCTATAATTTAGTCTCTATTCTATGTAAGAGCTGGGTGATGTGCCCAAGATTACACAAGAGCCGTGGCAGAGTCAGAAATAATTTCCATCTCTGGCTTCCACTTCCATGTCTTATCCTTCACAATACAGATTCATGCTTTTGTCTTCTCTACTGTTTTGTTAAGTTACATAACTTTAAAATATACTGAAAGCAGAGACACAGAGTTGTTTTGACAAGAGCTGCAACCAAGGCTTTGGGTTGTTCTGCTCATTTATAAAAATCTGTAAAGATGGAAGGCAAAGCCTTCTGTGGGGCACTGAGCATTACTAGTAACATAAGTTGCTATATTTGAAGAATAGAATAATATTGACAGCAAGACAAAAGGCATACATTCTTGTCTTAGCTGGATGCCATTCATGTTTTCTAAGTCTGTGAACTGTGCCTACAGCTGGTGATAGCCTGTGTGACCAAGAGATAGAAATGAAAACAGGTAGCCTCCCACAATACTTCAGAGGGAAGGATTGATAGAAAGCAGAAAAATCTCTCTTCAGTCACAGGAATGTCATACTTTTCTATTAAGCTTCTATTAAAATAGTAACACTTGACATCAGAAAACACAAAACTCAGCTGAAGGTCCAGCCCTGGAAACACTTCACTATCAACATCAGTATGTCCAAGCAGATGAATAGGGACTAATTTTATGAGCAATGCATCTGTAAAGTTCCACAGTAAATGTATCTAGTTTAAGAAGAACTCCCTGCTTCAAGTTACTTTGGCCACCAACATGTATTCCAACATGTACATATGTTTCAGAGCCACGTGGCAAATTTAATTAATGCAATTATACAGGCTAAAAATAACTCTCCAAAACACTTCAGTTTTTGATTCAATCTGCTTTAATTCAGTCATCAACGTTCTGTTTAATTTCTACTAGCAATGCAAGCATTGACAACAAAATGCTTCATCACAATGTTCCAAAGGATTGCCAATTATCAATGGTTTGGGGAGAAAAAGAAGTATTATTAAAAATCCTAAATGCCTCCTACCTTAAAGTTAAGGAATTGGGAGACAGCTTTGTCCACAAGAAGTAACTAAATGTCTTCAGAAGGTTACACTGCCTCCTCCTCAGCAGATTCACAGCAACCAACCATATTTGCCTAGTCTCCCACCCAGCCTTGGAGAGCTCTGTGTGCTTCATAGTCTACAATGCATGGTAGAATGCCATCTTTTCTACAGCTCACAAAGTCCTATGCACAATATCTGATTATTTGTTTTCTTTAAAAATGTGTGCTATGTACTAGCAATAAAACCAGGAGCTTGCTCAGCTGCCTTCTGGAACTTCCAACAGTGTTTTTATACAGACTTTTGCTTAGTCCTCCTCCTCCACATGTTTTTCTTCTTCTAAATTAGAACTTAATGGAACTTGTGAAATATAGAATTCTAAGTTAAAGGCAAAGTACTGTTTTTAAAGCTTATTCAGCTGCAGCTATGAGATCACACGGTAAACTACCAGGAACTGAAATCATGCAGAGGAGAAATGTCAACTCTTAACAGAAAATGTATTTGAAAGAATGGTGGTTAAAAAGAAAAAGAGGAGAAAGTAAATATAAAAAGAACTCTAGCATTTCCAGAAATGCTACCACTTTATGTCAGCCTTCTAAAGGACTCAGATGAGCTCCTGTCCCATAACAGATAACATGATTTGTAAAGAAAACACACTTTGTCTTTCGTTTTGTTCCTTTCTTTCAATTTCCTAACAAGAGTTTCCTGCTCAACTGGCAATTAGCAAGAGCACTAACCGTTGTATCATACTGTGTTCAGGAAAGCAAAATCAGCCATAGAAGAGAGAAATCATACCTTCTGCAGAGCTCTTTCACAAATGGTTTTCATATTTGCTGGTTTTCACAATGCAGCATTCCATCTCCTGGAGCATTTTATTGTGAGTAAGAAAGGTTGCTGTAGAACTTTGGCCTTGTTAACCAAAAGTTAACCAAAGGCATCAGTGGGCCTCAGCTCAATGCACCCAACAGCCATGGTGCCATTTCCACAGTTCTGTTCTCCTTCAGTGTCACCCCTGCAGATTTAAAAAGTGCTATAATGATTGTGACTGTCACATTTGAAAATCATACTCTACGTTTCTGCAAAGCTCTTCCATGAACTTTCTGCACAAAATAATTTCAACAGCTTCAGCATAAGTATGACAAGTGCAGGAACTTTCATCAAAATGCCTCAACTCTGTAGCATAAGCTCAGCTTGAAAAACTTCAGCATCAATTACACTCAAAATACACAGAATTTTAATGTCTGGAGTAAGCTTGTACTTTCATCAAACATAAGGTTCAAGTGATGTCTGACTGAGCAGTTCAAGAGGGCTTCTTTTAACTAGGATACCCAAAAACATGTGTTGAAATTTGGCCAGAAATAACCATTTTCTATGACATTTAAATGAAATTTTTTTCTTGCCCAAAGTACCCTTTTCAAAGTCACAATACCAGCCTAGGTCTAATTAACAGCATTATTTCACTATTTATGAATATATTGTATAATTCTTAGGAGGCAAACTAATACTCACAAAGGAAAATAGACTGATTATTTTAAATCAGTTATAAAGATACAATTTTATTTATAATCAGGTTTCTATAACTATACTGATAATAAAAATTTTTAAAAACCCTACTATTCCAAATCTTGAAGTATTCTGCTTTGGTATTAGTTCCTAAAAGTATTAATCTTACTTAGAAAGTGAAGAAGTCTTGGGCAAGGTCCCAGACCATTAATTTAGTTTAATTTTGGGGTTTTCTATCTTTGGATTTTTTTTTTTTTTTTTTTTGATGGGGGGGGGGGGGGGGCACTTTACTTTTGTCATTGTCCTTAGGAAAAAAATGTGCCAACTGTTTCACAATTTCACATCTTAAGCTTCCTGACATCTTGCAGGTGTACTCTACTCCTAAAAGACAAGATCAAAATTTTATGCTTTTAAATATTTTATGTTTTTATATCTTTTCTTTTCTGGGTAATTCATGTTTAATATATGTTCCAGGTGGCTGGGAGAGAAGTATATAGTTTGGCATAGACCTACCACATATTTTTGTCTTGCTGAGGATAAGCATACTATGCTTGTGTCCTTAGGTTAGCTGAATGGCAGATTTATACTGATGTCAGAGAATGAGCAATGGAGTTATCTTTATCAGCAACCTTATCTGAAAGATGTTAGAGAGGAGCAATCACATAAACCAGGACTAAATTCCTGCCAGGCTTTTGAACTGAAGCCATTGAGTTATCTGGCTTTATGCACAGAAAACTAACTACAAACTAAACACCATTTTGCTGTTACAAAGCAATATTTTACTGCTTTCCCCTGACTAATATCCAGATGTCTTGTATTTACCTGTTTTGGCAGAGAGGAAGAGAACTACTTGAAGCACTACCTTTTCCTCTGGTCTTCTGCCCACTGTCATATACAGGACAGTGTCACACACAGTCCTCACAGTCCTAAGGGATGACTTCTGGTCAAACAAGCATAATCACACTTTCAGTTTCCACATTAAATAGCTGGCCATAAAACAACTTGGATCTGGAAGCAGCACGAGTGCCAGGAGGCAGAGAGTGCTAGCTCCATCCCAGTGCTGCTCTGATACAGTTACTTGGTAACTGCAGGGTAAACATGCATCTCCCCTTCCAGAAAATGCACACATACACTCGGGGCTTTTTGATTTTTTGTTTTCCAGGCTTGAATGTCAGAGTTTACACTCCTAAACTTTGGAAAAAGAGCTTATAAAAAACCAAACAAACCCAAAGAAACAGTAGATTATAATGTATACACATACACACATACTAGATGATATTAAGTAGAATCATGGCAAAGATTTCAGTGTCAGAGCAAAGACAATTTAGGGAGCTAAAAGGTCAGGAGAGATGCAGAATCCTCAGAATCCACATGAATAAGCCTGTTCTGCTCAAAACCTGCTTGTCAGGTACTTGTTTGTTTAACCAAGCTTCACAGTACCTGAGCTGTACTGAGGGCTAAGTGCCAGGAAGTCAGTGCCTGGGTTCACATGCAGATCAAACATGTCCCCAGCTGACTTTAACCACCTCATTTCTGGGCTATTGGGTTCAAGTCAGTGTTCTAAAGGACTCCTGTACTTAATACAAAATTAATGGTAAATAGTATCATCTTTCTTATCACAGTTCTCATACCAGACAAAAATAATTGTTGTGCACACACATTAAACAGAAGTCATTCTGTTACAGGAGGCTGAGGGAAGATATGCAAAGTAAAAATTACAGCAATAATATAAAGATTATAATTATATTAAGTTATATAAAGATTATAAAGTCCGAGCACTACTCATTGCACTTGTGCCACTTTCTGCAAGTCAAAGTTATGGTTGTGAAGCCCAAACTCAACTGAAACATAAAATTGAGACAGGTCTTGAGGGTTGATCCTGGTACAATAAAGAGATTTTGAAGTGCCATAGAAGTATAAAGGACTTTAAAGTATAGTCAGACTCAATTTAAATGCTAATAATGCAAAACAAAACAAAAAACAACAACAAAAAAAAAAAAAAAAAAAAAACCAAAAAAAAAAACCAAAAAAAAAACTTTAGAACACCTAGTTTAGAAGAATAGTTAGATTTGAATTTATGCAAATATTTAAGCTTGCTTAGAGCTTTAGAAGTAATCAGCCACAGCAGTAGAATTCTAACTTAGTGACTTATTTTCTGACTGAGTCACAAAGTGCAAAATAGATGGTATGCTGGGGCACTGTGTATAGGTGTTTCCCAGTGTTCATTCACTTGTAAACATGGGATATTTCTGTAAAATTGACATGTTTTGATCCCTTCCAACTGATTAATTACAGCCCCAGGTCCTTCAGGGTTAAGGAAAAAAAAAATCTATGGCAATTATAGCTACATCCCCCCACTTTATTTTATAAGGGTAGGAATATTTTCTTGAAAGAAGAAATTTTCACAGGCTATAGGCCTATAAAATCAACATGCTGTGTCTTTCCCTCAATCACAACCTTCAAAACCATTATGTTCCTATTTTTCACCAATTCTTATTTACAGAGAAAAAAAAGTCAGATGAAAGATCAAACTTGGAACCGAGATAATTACCTGGTTTCTGTGTACAAGATGTAAAACTGCAAAAGGTGAGTGAATATTGTCCCCCTCATCCCACAGAGATGCATTTAACTTTGTATGAAACTTTACATGTAACTCAGGTTTTGTTACTCAGTGAATAGTAATGCTACAGCCCTTGCCAAAACATGATCAGATTATTTTACTAGATTACATTTGCTTTACATTACTTGAAGTCTCGTGGAATTCTTTTTGAGCATTTGAGAGTATTTTCATGCTAAATTACAGTCTCATTTAAAGTGAAAGGATTATAACCCAAAACATGCTGCAGATGCTGTATAAAATTACTGATATATATCTCAAGACAAAAATGCTTTCTCTCTTTTTCTTTTCTCCTTAGGAAAAGTATAAGATCTCAGCCTGCTGTTAAGGGAGTCTGATTCCTCAGGAATACATTATCTGTCAGTGCACTCAGTCCAGCTGCTGGGATTAATGAAAGCTGTCTAGTGCTATGCTCAATTGTCCTTATGCTACTCCTCCTCCTCATTTTTCCTAGCACATTTTTCCATTTCAGATTAAAAAAAAAATCTAAAGGTAATAATTTCTTTTCACTGAACTAAGTACTGATGTTTGTGGAAAACCAAAAAATTATAGTCAAACTTTCAGAGCCTGATGAAGCAAGCAGGACCAGGAGTTAGATGTGAGTATTTCTATTTCCCAGACATACCATGCTATTCCTGCCTACTTGGCTGCTCATCCTCTCCTCCTGCCTTGGGGAGCTGTACAGAGCCTGGAGTGCTGGCTTTGCCAATCCACTCGAAGTTTAAATTCAGCATCTCTTTTGCAAGAAAGATTTTGCAGATGCAAAGTGGTTTATGTTTATTATTTTCATTAAAACAGACAACACATGATGATACTTTGACCCAAGATTAGTTAATTTCCAATACAATAGGAGAATAAGGCAACAATTTAATAAGGAGTGAAAAATGTGAAATCTAGAAGACCTCAACATATCTGAATGTCATTGCAAGTATATGCGTGCATCCCTACACTAGGTAAGATTGAATCCTAGAATTCTTTATCAGTCACATAGCGTAGAAAGCTTAGAGATACCAAAGGAAGTCTATTACACTGAAGGGATATTAGTACCTTCTGAGAACTCAAATCCAGCCTGAAAGAAGAGACAGATCTAACTCATTTAATTCTTTTTGCCTGTATAAAGTAAGAAACTGTGATATCAAAAGAGGTAAACAGGACTCCCATCCTCTGAATTAAATCTCAGGAAGCAAACCTGAGGGTATCTTATCACAGTTGTCAGTGACAAGGCAGAGAAAGCCTGTAGGCCTGGTTGTACTGCTGCTATCAACTGCAAAATATCAGCAATTTTAAATGTCTGAAGTGCATAGTGTTTGTACTTCAGTACTGCATATACTACTCCTCTATAACCATTTTAAAATAAGTCTTTTATCTTTATTTACTTCATCTGTAGTTTGAAATAAACAGTGTTGCTTGCTGTTGTATGAATAAACAAAGAAAACCAAAAAACTAAAGAAAATCTTCCATACCTAAATTTTGCTTCACATAAAACTCTGCATTTATGTTGTTTCAGGGTCCTCTGACCTAGCCTGCCACATCATGACACAAATGACATTTTTTGAGTTATCTGTGTCACAAATAAAACATACACTTTTCCTTCTGTCACAAAATACATTTGATTGCACTCATTTGGGGTTCCTCAGGTCCATCATCATCTCTCAGCATATCTAATCTAAATACCAGTGGCTTTGCTGCCATCTGTAAAACTACTGCAATGTAGGAAAAACAGTGCCACAGTAACTGTGACACTGTCACCCTGCCCACCCTCAGCAGAGCCTGGCCTGTTCTCAGTGCCACAGGCACTGTCACACTGTCACCCTGCCCACCCTCAGCATAGCCTGGCCTGTGCCCAGTGCCACAGCCACTGTGACACTGTCACCCTGCCCACCCTGAGCAGAGCCTGGCCTGTGCCCAGTGCCACAGCCACTGTGACACTGTCACCCTGCCCACCCTGAGCAGAGCCTGGCCTGTGCCCAGTGCCCCAGCCACTGTGACACTGTCACCCTGCCCACCCTCAGCATAGCCTGGCCTGTGCCCAGTGCCACAGGCACTGTCACACTGTCACCCTGCCCACCCTGAGCAGAGCCTGGCCTGTGCCCAGTGCCACAGGCACTGTCACACTGTCACCCTGCCCACCCTGAGCAGAGCCTGGCCTGTGCCCAGTGCCACTGCCACTGTCACACTGTCACCCTGCCCACCCTCAGCAGGGCATGGCCTGTGCCCAGTGCCACAGGCACTGTCACACTGTCACCCTGCCCACCCTGAGCAGAGCCTGGCCTGTGCCCAGTGCCACAGGCACTGTCACACTGTCACCCTGCCCACCCTGAGCAGAGCCTGGCCTGTGCCCAGTGCCACAGGCACTGTCACACTGTCACCCTGCCCACCCTCAGCAGGGCCATGGTCTCCTCAGGGAGCCAGCTGGGACCTCAGGGAGATCTGTCACACAGGGTATTCCCAATGCACACTACTGCACGCTCCTGCTGTGTGCTGGGGTAATTACCTGCAGCTTGCACTACTGCTTTTCTGAGGGAACACACTGGGCTACAGCACTGCAGCATCACTTTCCATCACCTTTCAGGAAAACTTCTCCATCCTTTTTAGTTATTTATGTCCAAGCTTCTTACATTCTTTATTATTTTTTGATTCTTCTGTTGAAGAGCACAGCTCTGGCCTTGCCATCATTTCTAAAGCAGCCTTTCATACCTGCAATGTGGTTTAAATGACCACGCAGGGGTGAGGGTGCCGTGCCCTGGTACAGCCTCTGGGCTGAGGCCAGAGCCAAGGGCTTCCTTCCTCTGCCCCAGAGAAAAGGCGGGAAAGACAAAAGTTGCAAAATTTGTTAAAAAACCTCTCAAACCACACATCTACTATTGATCCCTTTAAAAGAATACATAAAGGCCAGAGTCCAGAATGACCGAGGATAGAAACAAAAGGCATGTTACCTCTGCCACAAAGAAAAGACAGCAACAGGTCTTCGGTATGGATTTCAGTGCTTTAAAAACACTAAAATCATGCAGTTTAGAAAATACAATAAGGAGAGCAAAGCAATAGACCATTCTTTTGCCTCAAAAAAAAAAAAAAAAGAAGAGCAGAAAAGAAAGAGAGAGGGCCCTTTCAGGCTGTAAAGAGGGCATATCTACAAAAAGTTTTAGTTAGCACCCAGTACATCTAACATTTATATGGAAGAAGGAAATTCCAGCTTGCAAAGCCTATTAACTTCTCTTCCTACTTATGAACTTGATCTAATCCAAACCAGATTATTTGGTTTGATGCTCAGAATTTTAACATATTGACATAGAAGTCCAACTTCTAACAAATTTCTAATATGTCAGCTCATACTGCCCATCTGTATCATTTTCTAATGGTCCAAATTGTTAGGATACTTTTTGCTTGTTTTAAATTGTGCTGTATTTTCAAGCTTTAAACTGCCATATAGCTAGATCAAGTTACAGATGTCACTCAGTGCAAAACTCACTCCTTAGAGATGACACTCACAATAAAAACAGCTCTTCACACATACTGAAGAACAAATAGAAGCACAGATAAACCACAGATCAAAGAAATTTAATTCTTTTAGACCCTTCCTGATAAGAAGCACTTGGTAATGTCAAAGAAATAGTTTTTGCTCAGCCAGTCTTTCATATCATTCACAGCACACACATATACAGAGAGGTAAACTATACACATCTAAGATTTTTGTTTATTTTACAAATCCATTGACTTGTCCTGAACACTGCAGAACTTGAGGCAAATAGTGTCACTGACAGAGCTTCATTTATTTTTATGCTACTTCTTATGTCATCCCATCTACCTGAGACCACACTACCAGGGCTTTTATTTTTGCACATTTTTAAACAGAAGTTAACTGCTAATAGTACTAACACAGGAAACACAGAAAAGCTATAGAAGAGCAAAAAGCAGCTATCTCTTCTGTTCTCTTTGGGATAGGCCATGTTTCAGGTCCATTCTGCAAGTATAATTTTAGATTAGAAAGACTAGAAATTCATAATTGTAAATCATCACTGAGCTCTCAGACACTTCAACATGAACTAAGCTTTGCATTGCCGCTATGGAATCATAGAATACTTCAGGTAGGAAAGGGAGCCACACAAGGATCCTTGAGTAAAAAAATAGGGCATGAAAAATATTAGAGAATTCCTTAAAGTGGAGTAAAAAAACATAAATGGTTTGTCATGTTCATTGTTTTTTAGAGCTACCTTGTCTGTTCCACCAAATCCATCAAATATTACCTTTGCAAAAACCATAGTGGCATTGTTATTACACCCTCAAAACAGAAATATTTCAGCAAATGGTAAAATCTCACTGTGAAGAGCAAACAAAAACTATGGTTCATTTCTATAATTTCCCTATCTGTCTTAAAATTTATTGCAGGTTCTCCATTTTCAGTGACAAGACCCATACCTCCAATAACTCACTGCTATAAAGCAAGGCTTCTTCTGATCAGTCAACTGCTTAGATAATCCATGTTCAGAAATCAGGTGGGACTGAAAACATGAAGGCAGGAGGCAGGTTGACATGCAAGATAGTGGCCTGATAGCACCTTCCTTCCTCCTTTTCACTACTACTACCATTTTTCACACTTACTGGTCTTTTAAACTATCCCTCAAAAACTGGATGAAAACCAAAGAAGGAGAGATTCTGCTGTCAAACAGGGACCAGACCAGTGAACAGAAATTAGCAGATGGCAAAACAGAGGAAAAGGAGAGATGCACAAAGGAGAGTTCCGTGGAAGGAAACTTGTTTCCAAATTCTTTTTCTTACTGAGATGTTTATGGCTCTTGTAGTGCAAGATAAACTCCCCATCTTACACAAACATCATATTTGCACTGTAGCTCTGTAACAACATCTTCAATATATAAACCAGAAGTTATAGGAATGAAAGTACACCACATTTTAGTTCTTAATTTAAAAAGTGAACAGGAGCTTTTGCCTCCCCTTTGTCACAGAATAAAAATAAATACCCAAACTCCAGGTTCTGACCAGCTGTACTATTCTTTCTCTCATGCTAACTAGAAAGTCATAAAATCCATGAAATCCTTTGAAGCTGACCTCCTTCATCACATTAAACTTGAAAGCTAAATGCTATGGAGACATTATAAAAGAAAAATCAGAGGTTTGTATTTCCTCATTCAAATGGATACCAAAAAACAACATTGCTGATTCAAAACAATAACTAAAGTGAAAATTTAAAAAATATCTGGCAATACTTTTCAGAAATCAAAAGCAGCTTCAGGATCTCTGTATTGAGCAAAAAGAAATAATAAAAACAGATGTTAGAGCAGACAAAATATCCTGGGTTTAGGAAATGAGACACAGCGGGGATCACGATATTTTAATCGGTAACTACTTCTTTTCTAGTTTGTTTTTTCATTTAAATAATGCATTCTGATATTTGCAATCTCCCTCTCTTTGTCCCTTGGTGCACACACAGACAAATCACAATTTTGTCATCTTAATTAGCGCCTTTAAATGAATTTACAGAGGGACATTATACCAGAACAACCCAGCTGCTAACACCAGAGTCCTCAAAACATTTAGAAAGAACAGTTTGGACTTGATAATTTATTTGTTTTTGCCAAAAGAAGTCTAGCACCAGCAGTTCTCCCTAATCAAGTTTTCCTTTTCTCAAGTGAACAAGTAGCTGAAAAGCAAGAAGACTGGGGAGAAATGCAGTCTGAGTGGAGGACATTCAAGAAGTGACTAGAGACTAATCAAATGGTACAACTGTACCAATTTCAGTCATTTTCTGCATCATTGTAGTCCTCCCCTCTGATGCAGCCTTAAAACAGTTTCCCCATACTGCTTCTTCTTTGCACATAGCTAGTATCTCCTGTACCAAGTTTTATAAAATAAGATCTCTGAGTTACTGTACCAATTTTATTTCTATTGGAGAGGTATCATCTTCCATTGGTACATATATGGCCATCACAGAAGTACACAGAATATGAAAGCAAGCAGTAGACTCTGATAGAACAGGAGTGGAAAAAAATCTACGGAAAAATATTCCCAGAAGAATCCAATTAGCAATTTTCCCCCTTCTAATTAACCTAAGGAGAGCCAATTAAGTATCAGAAGTAAGAATAATAATTGAATTTACTGAAATATCTATGTACTAAAGAAATATTTACTTCTGTCAGCAGAAGACTACAACCGATTAGATTTGCAAAAATAGGTTTGAATTCCAGCCCTCTTCCCCTTGACTAAGTCCAGCATACTTGTTGGAGCCTCTTGAGACAAATAGGTCCATGAAGCAAACTTTCCTGATGCGTGTTTAAATTAACTGAAATAAATTACAGCTTTAAACTCTTAATAAAATAAAACAAATCCCAAACTAAAACCACTTTTTAGGGTTCCATTCTTTCTTTGTATCATCATCTGAAGGGCTTTCTCCTCTGAGCATCTGGGAGCCATCATGTCAAGCTCCGGATATTAAATGTACATGTAGTTCTCTGCAGGCCTAATGAGTTACAACAGAGGTCACATTCTCCACTGCCCAAATGTAATTTGAACAATTCCTTACAACAAGAATTGTGACACACCTGTGTATAAACACTTCTGACAGTAAAAATGACAGTAAATTTTGCTATTTCTCTTCTTCTCTACAGCAAAAAGATCCACAATAGCAATGTAGCTTCCCTTATCACTGCAAGTATCTCTGACTTTTTCACATTTGCTGCTCCAAGTAAATTTTTCTGATAAAGTTTCATATATTTTCGTAGTAAAAACATAAGATCTGAGATGCAAAATATATTTTGAGAGCTTGGAAACAATCCAGCAGCTTCTAAGTAGTTTTCTTCAGTCTTGAGATAACAATAGGTTTATCTAAACTATAAACAGCATGTTGCTTTTCAAGTAACTATTTTTTCTCTGCTATAACAGTGAAATTAAGATCAACCCCACATTTCAGGGAAAAGCAGAAAACATGTTCAAATATTGTTAGATTAAATAAAACATTTCACATATGGATAAATGCTAACTTTCTAGCATGGCAGGAAGACAAGCTGAACAGAATCATTTCTGCCAAAACCATTAGCAAATTGCCTTACAGTGATTGGCTTGGCTGTGAGTCTTAGGTTTTATGGGTTTGGGATTTTTTCCTCCCCTGCTTTGTTTTGATTTTGACTTTCTTTGAGGATGGAGATATTGGGTAGGGGGAGGATCAGGGAGTTACATTAATCCACACATAGCTTGTAAGTTAAGTCACTTCTTCTGGATATTTTGCTACTTAAGTACATCTGGCTTTGTTTAATGTCAGTCTTTTAACTGAACCACATTTTTGCTGAAGTAATCTACAATGCAGTAATGAAAAGCTTGAAGGAAGCAGAGGCGAAACACAATTCATCCATTTCTGCCCATTTCACACTGCTGCCACAGTCACTGACTGTGTAAAAGTGTATGTGTCTCTTACTACTTTCCTGGAAACTAGCAAAACAGAAATATATTGTAAACATGCATGCACATACATACACACACACACCTTTTCACACCCCCTATCTCTTTCTGGTTTTCAGCAAGTGCCTTATCTTTTTGCTGTTTAAAGAATTTTTCTGCATACTCCACTAGGTGACATCATTGGTCATTATGTATATCCCCTGCTGGAAAGCAGCCAGCACAGATTTTTCTGAACCCCCTTTCTCCCTCTCACCACAAACCCAGTTTCAAGCCCTCCCTTGAAACACTTAATCCTTCTGCTATTGTGAGCTGAACATTAGGGAGGAATCTGAAGCCATGACAACAGCTTGCTTCCTGAAGACTCTGCTCTGGGCCACTCTGGAGGCAACCCCACTGCCCAGGCCACACAGTTCAATGCACTCAATAACAGCTTCTCCTCTCCATGTGGCACAGGATTTAATGCCCTTCATTTCACAAGGGAATCTCAGTGTCTGAAATTTGGGTACACCTCTGTTAAATGCCTGGATGTTTGGCAGTTTCTTTGGAGTTTGCCAAAGCTTTTAAAAGTTCCATCCATCTTTCCAATTTAGGTTAGAGAAATTGGTATTTCTGACAGTGTAAGTTCTGGAGAATGAAGATGGTGCAGAATTGTTTATTTGCAGCATTTAGATTCTTCTGTTTCTCCAATTTCCAAATGGTTAAAATTATAGAAATCTAACCATATTTAAACAGGCCAAAAGCAATCCACAAAATTCAGGCAAACAGCAGCTTAAAATAATGATAATAAAAAGAAAAAATGGCAAATACAAAACAAGGAACCTGCCCACCTCAGGTTCTAACTTCAGTGGCAGTATGACAATAGTCAAGAACACTGCACATTAACAGATGACAGGAAATTCTTGGATATACAGCATGTGATTCAACCTGCAGAATTTACTGACATGTTGCTTCACCAAGACATTTGGCCTGTCCGAAAGGATCACACAGGTGTAAATCCCAAGTAATACATAAGGTAAAAGATTAGGAATATGGGAAAATACACACATCATTATGAACAGAGATACAATTTTTTTCTAGTAACAGCAGCTTTTGTCTAGCCCACTGAATATTTAGGATAGTAGAGATCTGAGTTGCCTTTTTTCTCCACCGGCTAGAATAAAACACAAAGTGGACAAGAGGATTTTTGTGAGAACTTTAATGGATTTAGATCAATTAACTCAGAATAGAGACTTTAATCTAGATTCATTGGGGTTACCAACTCAACAATTCTGCACCTGAATATGATATTTCATCTACTGAATCAACAAGACAACTTACAGAGCCCTATCAGTCAGGATGAACATCCCTTTTTAAAAGTAATGAAAAAGCAAATACTCCTTCAGCAGTGGAGATAGGTGGAAAGCTGGGTATCCCAGGACTAATGATTTGGCATTGAAATCCAAACAGAAGTGGAGAGGCAGTTCACTTTTTCAGAGCCTGACTCTGGGCAGCATGAGACTGAAGTGTGCACCGGGTGTTCTGCAAACTCTGCTCGGCTGCCTGGATTGTTTGTTCTCCCTGCATACACTCAGGAACACTCAGGAAACACAAGGCACAGGGAGTTGATTGGGGAGAGAGCAAAATCAGGATATGTAAACAAACTAATGACATCAGTGTAAACAGCAATAGCACACTGTGTTTCAAGATGTGTGTAATTTCAGACTGCCCTTATAGCATCCCTGGTCTCCTCCTCCTCCTCACTGGGGCTTCTGGGTCCTAAACACAAGCAGATGAAATATTTTGGCTACAAAATCCCTCCTCCATAAATCTCATAAGTTAAAAACATGCCAGCATTAAAAATTGTCTGTCACACTACATAATTACAAGCGCATTCTGCAATGTTTTCAGTGGTTAGCAAACAAAAATTATGACATATTTTATATTTGTGGATATGAAAAGAAAAATTTTTCCTTGACATTCCATCTCCTTTTTCCAAAATCAGGATGCCAATGATAAGGAGGTTTGTTAATACTGATTCATTTCATACTCCCTTGTCTCCACTGACAAGGAGTTCACATAGTATTTTATGAGGACCAGAGAAAGGGAGAAGACTTCTGACTACAAAAGGCATGGCATATTGCTGCAGAAAAGGTCTTGAAGAAAAAAAAGAGACAAAAGACAAAAAGAAAAAAACAAAACAAATCAACTAAACCTCACAAAACTAGGGGTCTAGTAGACCCCTAACAATGGGTGCTGGTGTTCATACAGTTGTGCCATCTTCAGGGGCCCTGTCTGAAAGTAGCAGGGTCACACTGTAAAACCGTAATTTTTTTCCTCTATACTTTGCCAGTGGATCATATGACACAATGAAGTAATAAACAGAGCCCGTGGGACCAGAAGCAGCCAGAAAAGGGCTTCTTCCCTGAGTAAGGGGCATGACTAAGCCCATTCCACCCATCATCTCCACTTCTCCAGAAATGAAAGGTGCAACGACATCTACTGTTTCTAGTTAAAAGTGATTTTCTTTTCCCAAGAACAGACACATCTACAGGTATAGAAGACTAACATTTCAGTTTACTATGGGGAAACTGAGGTTTATTTATAACTGTGCACATAATAATTAGAAGAAAATTATTTTCTGAATTTTTTTGTGGTATACAATCATGGAAAAGCATTTCCATTTACAATCTTTTGCTAATTTTGAATTATAATCAAAATTCTACCCCACATGCACACACATTCAATGTCACTCATAGTAAAATTTAAAAAATATTACCCACTGCATCTGAAACATCAGTTAAAATTTTATTTCAAAATATTAAAAAAAAATTTAAATGATTAGTTTGTGAACTCAGTTCTCTCCGAAAGCAACTACTTCACAAAAAGGATTACCTGCATTTTTTCTCTTTTTATTTTTTAGTTCATAAAAATCGTGTCTAAGTTGTCAATTTTAAGTGACCTGAACTTATTTACATGCACACAGCAGAGAAGAGAGTGTTTATAATGGCTCAATACAGGCAGCCCCACGAAGCAAGCCAAGCATTCCTGCTGGTCTTACATATAATCAATGAGCCTGCAGTGCATTCACTGATGAATTGGACAATGAGACTGAGGGTCTGAGTCATATTCAATCAACTCCATTTCCAGCAGCCTGTCAGGGATGATGGCAGATCTATTTTGCAATGCTGTACACATCAACCCATTTGGGAGAATGTGTTTTTATGTGTATGTGTGTGTGTCTGTGTATAAATGTGTGTACATATATAAAATTAGTGGCTTGGTGTATACATAAAGATAAATTGGTGGATTTGTTCAGAGCACATTTCAATGCAGCTCCTTGTTTGCCCTTTTCTTAGCAGCTGCATGTCCACCCAGAATCTTTTTTGAAGCAACAAGAAAATTAAAGTACAGAGCAGCATATTCATAAAGCTGCGGCCATTCAGACTGAAGATAAAAACATTACAAGAAGATGGTAGATGCTCAGCTAAAGAGATGTGTCTCAGGGGCAGACCTCTAAATGGTCTATTAGATAGGATGAGATAGTAAATCTAATTTGCCAAAACACAGGCGTGCTCATCAACGTTTCATGCTGTCAATATTCCGTGCTAGCTTGCAGCCTTGATAGAGTTCCCATAGTAATGAGCCTCAGAGCTTGGGAGGATTTGGCTATTCTATAGCCAGTCACCCTTTGTCTCACCAATGAATTAAAACTCCAGAATGTGCTCCACACACTGGCTGAGCAAACAGCCCTTCAGGTGGCAGAGCTATAGCAACTGACCACTGACGTAAAATGCAGGAACAGTTCCAAGAAACACATGCTTCCTAGATTGTCTGTGCTGAAAGAAAAAAGGATGAAAGTAATATTTATTTTTCACCTTTCAAGGTTCTAAATATGGTTTCATTTGGAAAATGGACAATGCCTTGGAAGGAAGTAGGCTGCATTCTAAGAAATAAGCATTAAGAAAAGTAGTGCTGAGGTTCATTTTTTTAACTTGGGGATTCTCTTCCTTAACATTCCTTAAAGAAAATTTTAATTTCTTAAACTTAAGCCTTCATGAAATTCAGGTCCCAAATCTTTCTGCAGGTCTACTTATCAGATTCTGATTTCACACTGTTTAGGCAGCATCCACTTCAGCAGAATATTTTGAGAAATATTTAACAGAAATTTAAACAAATGCTTCCAGCAGAACAAAAGTACAAGCAAAACAAAAGAATAAAAAAATAGAGTACACCAGGTACTGGATCATGTGGTACATTGACCAGCCCTATCTTTTTTTTCTGAAGGATATTTTTCCAATTCCTTTTGAGAACCCTAAGTGTCTGCTTTTGTGGACCACATTAACAACACCCTGGTGCCAAAGTGGGAAAAAACCTCTTTCTGGAGCACTATCTCACTTCTCCAATTCTACCTGCTCAGGCATACATGAAATTCCCTTGTGAACTTACATAACCCATTAATCAAAAAAATAACTAACCCAATGCCAAAAAAGTAGGTACTACAGGCAATGGAGGACCATGACTAGAAGCAGACTTATGTAGTCATAAACTCTCATAACCAGTCACTCGTTTTTTACAGCCTGCTGTCCATAATCCTGTCTTATCTCATTTCCTAAGGCAAATCTGAGGAAAGAGGGGATCTGAATGATACTACTCTAGCCTTCTGGTTATCAGAACAGGAGTCCTTTTCTTACTCTTACTTGACCCAGATGCAAAACATAGGTATGGTCCAAAGTGAGTGATTTTTCTCTATCTCACACAGGAATAAAGAGTACTGAAAAAATCCCTTTGGGGAAGAAGAAGGGGGGAAAAAAACCAAAAGGTCTCTACCTGGACAAATCCAGGAACTGGCCATTCTGATGTGGATGCAAACTGAATCTCCTGCACTCAGCAAGGGGAGTTTGTGCTGTGGGATATACTCAGCTGACAGCATCTGTAGGTGTTACCACGGAATTTTCCTGTGAGGAGCACCACTCATCACAGTTCAGTGTAGGGCTGTTTTGAGGGGTTTTTCTCCTTCTGCATAACATCAAATGCTACCCTCCAGGCCTATTGTAATAAAGCAGCTTCTAAATTTGTTGCCACTCAGCAGAAATCAGGCTTGGAGCAGAGGTGGTCCAATGACTTAAGACAACAAAAGTCCAACATTTATTGGTAAAAGGGAAGCAAGTTGTGGGATATTAAGGCAAAACTCAAGACCATAATGCTGCAGGATCCTACATTAATTGTCCAGAGTGCTTCCAATAGCTACTGCAAATGTCTGATTTTAGTCTACTGTTACAAACACCTATAATATCATTAAAAATGCATAATCCTGGTCAAACCTGTACAGAGAGTCATATAAGCTTTTATGGACATGTTGAGTACCTGATATTGCTTGACAATTAACTTGAAATGTAAAAAAACCCTTCTGGTGACGACAAATTCCTTGAAGATTTGTATTATTTGTATCAAGACTTCATTTTTTTCCAGTAAAGACAGCAATGAACTTTATATAAAATCTAAAAGAAAGCAGCAGCAGTAATATTATGGTATGAAATAAAAGTTTCACACTTACTGAAGGAATACAAAAACATTTTTCCCTTTGCCTCTGACACCTTTCCAGGACTGAGTCAGCACAGAGCCTGTACTAAATGCTGTTAAACATTCTTTGAGGAAGAATTTTCACCAGGATGCTGTGGTAGAGGATCAGAAAGATGGTTATTTCAGCAATCACCTGCTCAATGCACTTGGGAAAAGCAGCTCATATCTGTATTCTCCTAATTACATTTTAATCCCACAAAATTCTTTTGCTTTACTTTTTTTTTTTTAAACTAGTGCAGATTTTTCAGATTCTACTGGGGTAGATCAAGAACTTTTTAATGTGTCAGAAAACCTGGATTCTGCATGCCGAAGAATATGCCAGAACAACATGGGATATTATGAACAAAACACTATTTCTAAATATGAAATCATAACCTTAAGTAGAAGGTGAGTTTTACACTGTTTTATACTGAAATCAACAAGAGTTTTAACAATCTTGAATTCTGCTGGTATTATCAAAACCAAGAGTATTTCATAAAAACTGTGTGCTTTTTAAAGTCTTCTTATATCCAAATAGAGCACACAATATCTTCTCTCTGGGAAACCACCAAAGGAGCCCTTAAATACAAAAACATTTCCTGTACTTTGGTTAGAGACATCTCAGCAAGACAGTGGATACAGATTTTCCTAGGAGATATCTGAACAGTGGGGAGAGAATGGTTTGTTCTTACAATATTTCAAAGCAATGAAGCAAGAAGCATGAGCCATGGAAGGAGAATTAAATAAGGAGGTAGCTAACATACATTTCTGGATGAGCCACAAAGAGAAAAAAGTTAGGTCAAACAAACTGTATAAAGGTGGTAACAAGGAACTGCTTAGAAGCTACCTGAGGCAGTGAATAAGGTATGGATTTCAACTTGAAAGAAATATCTTCAAACAAAAACTTTAGGATATGTGCAATAAACATAAGGTTCTAATGTTAAAATCCATTTGAAGGGCATTTGAAAACATCTGATATTCATAATTCAGTTTTCAGCAAGGCTCTGAAGTTTTGATCCTGCACTTTTATCTACTTGTTCTTCACTGATTTTGTAAGAGCTTTCATTTTTCTAGTGTACAGTTCTCTGCCTTGTTTCTTTCACTGGGTAGCTGACTCTTGCACTTGGATTGAATTATTTCTTGCTCTTGGTTGTATAGAATTTGCAGTTTGTCCATTTCTAGCACAAAGCAGTGGCTCTTCGTGTATGTTCAGTGGTATGCAGGCTACACAAGCCTCATATATCCACCATTCTGCTTTTTTTATCTACATTTTGGATTGTGTCACAGTTCAGTTAACACAGGTACAGCAAATTTGCTTCAGAACCATTAAAAAATTCATAAAGCCAAATTACCCCCAATAAAAAACCACTGAAAGCAGCGTACAAATTGTATGTAACTAGCCCTGAATTCCCAGTGTTCCTAAATACCTGGGATATTGTTTATTCATTTCATGATCTGTATGTCTAATTAGATTGTGTGTCCCTATACCCATAGCTTGTTGGGGAATTGTTGGTTATGTAGGCAAATGCAAACACAAAAATCTGTCACCATTTCCATTATATCTAGGATACGATATTCCATTATTTGCAATGAATGATGCCTCAAAACTAAAATGTGCCTGATGAGTTTTCATTTCAGGGCATTTCCTTTTCACCTCTTCCCCTTCCTGAATTACAGCTAAGGAAGCAGATACATTTGATTTTTTCAATGCAACAAGAGTAAAATTAGTCAATGGAATGCTTCAGATTCTAAGGGTGAAAGCTTATAATTATTTTGAGTTCTTTGTTCATTTTTTCCATGCAGAATTTTTTTCCTGCTTGCATTTTAAGCTGGAGTACTTTGTTATGAAATTGAACCTATTTCTAGTATTGCATCATATCAAGATTTTTAATTTTTTTTTAGATATAGAAGGGAATCTTGTTTCATATTTTAACTGTTTTCTAGAAGGCATTTGTTCCCACCCCAATCAGTAACAGAAATACCACTATGCTCTAAAACTATAAACTAGTAATTCACAGTTTCCAATTAAAATTTCTTTACTAATTTTTCATTCTGTTAGATTTCTCAGAATACACCTGGTTTGTTTAGGTCCTGAAACTGCAGCTACCACCTTTGTAACAAGTGAGTCCTGAACTAATTTTAGCAAAGAGACTTGATGTTTAGATTGTTCTTCTACAGGAGGTAAAATGACACATTCTGTCCCTGTGAAAACCTTGGACATAGTAACCAACAGCTGTAGCACCATGAACATCATCTGCAGAATGGAAAAACCTGAATGCTGCAAATGTTCAGCCCCAGAGCTGACATCCAGGGAAGTCTGAGATGAAGGAAATACAATGAATTTTAGCTGTGTAGTTTCAAACACATTAATACTTTCACCTTCAGTAAATGCAAACTTGCTGCCTATATCAACCAAAGTGTTGTGGTTTGCTTTGGTTTGCAAATAACTCCCTTATTTCACATGATACCATGAAAGAACAGAGTCATCAAATGTCTCCTAATGACAGGCCAGAAATCTCCACAACAACTAAACACTGCCCTCCCTTGATAAATGAGATCTCTGGATTAGCATTGTCAATAGTCTATTCCTACATTTCTTAAGTATCGTTTTTCCTAGGACAGAAAATCACAGGAAGGAAAGGTCCTAAAGAGAGATGCAGGACATATTATTAAAATCTCTGACAGGCAAGCCTGATGCCCAATGGAAAAAGAAATGTAAAAGATTTTGTTGAAAGATATGTAACTAATCATATTTGTCACTACAGCAACAGCAGAGAGCCTCCACCAAGAACAGAAATGACTCCCCAAGGTTCTGAGTAGATAGCACAAGGGTTTAGTGGTGACAAGAAGCTGTGGAGCCTGTCATACAAACTGATCCGATAGTAAATGATAGACATTTGATTTAACTACTCCACCTACTGGCAAATAATTATGGCTAGTGTGTAGAGATATAGGAGTTGCTTATATAAACTGTCTACAGAAAAGACTCAAAGAGGTATTTTGCTTTTCTTTGAACAAGCAGCAAATGCATTATCATTAGCATAGTTCATTTCCAGTTTCCAGACCCTGGGGTTTATATCAATACCATGTCCCAAATGACACAGTTTCAAGCTGAGTTTCACTTGAAGGGTGTGGAGATTTTTTTTCAGTATAGCTCATAAACACATGAGATTTATATGACCTGTATCAGGATATACTTAACTTTTATTTGTAGTCTATCCAGTTGATTTTTACTTTGATTGCCTGTGTACACTTTAAATCTTATGGCAGATTACACAAAGCTCCACCTAAACACTCTTCATCACAGCCAGTGTGTTAAGCCACAGTGACGTCACAAAATATAAATTTTCATTTATTTTCTCTTACAGGCAAAATAGCAGAAGTCTACAGGGACACATACCAAAGAACAAAGATCTACAAGATACAATCTGAACACAGGACCTGGAAACTGTCTTTCCTTCAAGTACTTTATCCTCTCCAAGATGCGACATCATCTCTGAAATCTCATCTTTCCTATCCTGAATATCAGGGCATTCATAATTTTACATGTTTTAGTTTTACATAATGACTATTATAGAATACCAATAAGTCTACAATGTCACATGCAATTAGTAAAGTTATGCATTTAATATTTTCTGCCTTTCTTTTCTAAGAGTCCTTTGTGTTCCTAATTCTTTATTTTTTCTAGCATAAATTCAACACAACAACAAAACAGGCAATTTCCTTCACCCTCATGGAGGAATAAAATTTGTGGACTAGACTAAACCATCTTCTACATCTCTGGCTAGCCTTCCAGGAAAATGTTGTCTAGGTATAGAGACTACTGTAAACTGAGTGTAAACACACTGTCATGCTCCTCTCAAAGGCCCAGAAAAGGGTTCCAGAGCCAGGGGAGCAGGTTTTGGGAGGAGAGGGGGTGACAGCTGAAGCACTCTATAGGTCACGTGTTGTGAAGTTAAAACCAGCAACCCACCCCAAGACAACTGCTGGAAATGCGGAACAGCAGGTAACAATGGGCTTCTACCATTTCTGGAAGGTTTCAGCCCTTGCAGAAATGTGGCAATCAAGTATGAACAAGAATAACAGAATAAGCTTTTATCTTCTGTGTCATCTCTGGAGATACTTCTGCAAGTCCTGGAGCTGCAGCCTACATAACAGAATTGGACCTTATAAACTCAAAATACAATTATATATCCACATGCCACCATCTTCGTCCTTTCTTATAGATTTGGTCCATGAAATCAAAGTTTCTAGTCACAAAACATCTTATTCACTGCCCAGCAATTTTCCCTAATCCTGCTTACTATGGATAAATATATCCTTGATAAAAAATTCCAATCTGGAACATACTCACTGTAACCTCCAAAATGACAAATCTGATAGATTAATACCAAAAAGCACAAACTCAATTACGTACTTTAGTTCACAGCTATACTCAACACAATTGAAAATCATTGGTAGAATAAGATTCAAATAGTACTAGAGGCAGGAACTGCAGTCTGATTGCCAAAATTCTTCCAATTTAAGCAAATCTGATGGCTTTTATGGGCACTGTTGAACAAAGAATAACTAACAATGATCAACCCGTATACTTCATGAAGCTTTGCCAATTATTGTTTCATGAGCATTTATAAGTTTGCAGTTTAACACCTTCTGTGTGGTGATTCTGGAGGGTTGAATCTGTGTGTCAAATCTCTAGTTTTACTTTACACCTATCAGGGTCAAAAGAATATATTTGTGATATATTTGGTTGCAATAGTAAGTACTGGTGTGTTTTGCATAATAAAAGGTTTCACAATATAACTTGGGATTTTTGTCAGGAAAAAGTGTTGCTGGATTTTTTACAAAAGTTTAAAAAAATCTTGAAAACTTTGCTGCATTTTGTCACAACAAACTTTCTGCTTTTCCATAGCTTTAAGATACAGATAGGGAATGTGGTGAAGCTGTCTCCTTCTCCTCCCCTCTCAGTGCACCCAGCAGGGAGCTGCACATTTATGTGAAAACTTCAGCCCTGCTCCTGGTCTCTGCTTAGAGCATTATGCTCATGTGCCAAGTTCAGTGTTAAAACAAAACACTGGTTTGTTCCTTTAGCAAAAACTAATCAACAGGATAAGAAAAAAGCGTGTTGATTTTCAGTGATTATTTCAATAGCAGCATATGTTTTCAATGTTTACTCTTCTGGGGAAAATTTTTGAACTGGACTATTGGCAGCTCAGAGTCTGACATCAGGAACATCTCTCATGGTTTCAGAAGGGATCTCTGAACTTCTTGTGTTTAAACAACTCAGACAGAAATCTCGTCCACATTTCAGGTGTTTCCCACTGCTTAAAAAAGACAAGTGAAAATCTGTTCCACTGAAATTGACAGTAAATGTTTTAACAGGGATGGGACAGGGATTTGCTAAATTTCACTAAATTATTCCTATTTAGTTATAAAAATTAATTTCAAAAGGAGTACATTCAGATCCTCTAAGTTCACTGCAAAGGAGAAAGACACCAAAGTGACTTTGGCATTTTCAAAGAATATCACCTGTTCTCATAAAGGTATACATTACAGACAACATTTTCTTCTAACTTGTGCAAAAAAACCTGATCAACCATATACTTCATCTTTCTGTTAATACATCAGATTTTAAGTGAAATGACAAAAACTGCTTGACCAAAGCATTAGCATCGTTCAAGGAACGAGGTGAGAGTTCATGGATCTACATTTTTCCTAAATATATTCAGGCAAAATCTTTAGGCACCCTGAACCTGGATTGGAACATGGATTCATTTGAATGGAGAATGCAGCCTGGACTGGTTTCTCTGTCAGGTGCCAGAGGATGTCCCTGATCTCTGAGTGAACACAATCAATTCTTTGTGCACTCTCCCTTGAAGATTCCAGGATGATTCTTTGTTCAGATTCACTAATTTTTCAGTAGCCTTCTCTTCCTGTGGAAGTCTCTGAAAATAATACTATTTAAAATTACAGCATTTTACCTCACCAAATGCCTCCAGGCAGCGGAAACAATTGTCAACAAATATCATTCTTAATTAATTGGTAGAGGTGAAGAAAGACAAACAAGGACCTTGTTAAGATTTATATCAGACTCAGGAGTACATCTCCTCTTCAACCTTTATTTGTTTTGTCAATATATAAGTGTCTAAAATGTGCAAGAGTATAGCTTCCAGCTAAGGAAAAAAACTGTATAGCATAATATAGCAACACAGCACCTTTAGGAATTTTTTAAAATTTTATCAGGAAATCCTTATGGACTCCTGATAATCCACTGCACTTGTGCATTATCTGATTCAAATTAGCCTGTTGAACAGCACACAGAACTTGAGCTCTAATAAAGGAGCTTTATAGATGTTAAGAGCAACAGTCAAATACAAACTGTGCCATCCACACTATGCATAATTATATTATGAATTACTATTAACTGCTAACACATAATTGTCAGCTATTAGCCTAACTATATTGCAAGAAAATTATCATATATGGAAGAAATTAACCCTCTCGAATAATTCCAGTGAATACTGGAGTAGTTGTACTGTCTCTTTACTTGTTTGCCATAGCTGGAGCAACACCATATCTTTTGGAATTTTGGCCAATGTGCCTTTGGGTCAGGCCCCTGTTCCTACCAGTGTCAGTCTAAATGGGGTAAATGTCAGAACAAAGAGTGCAAGAAATAGGAAGAGCAACTGTTTGTAGGCACTCATAGGCCATTAAATACAGTTGCATAATTTTTGTGCATCCTGTTATTAACAGAAATTTTAATTTTGGAAAACATATTTTAAAAAACTCATTTTATTGCCATACACATGGTAAAAGAAAAGTGAGAGGTATACCTCAATTTGGTACACATTGATCTGGCTATTACTCTCAGACTCAGAGGCAGACAACACTCTGACATTCCAATTTCATTGAGTGTTAAGAAAAAAAGCAAAATTTTAAAGGAGATAAAGTCATTCACAATGAAGAAAACAATCTCTCATACGTTTTATGCCTTATTTTTTTTAACTTTTCTGCAAGAGTTTAGGCATGTACAGAAGACTGTGAATTTCAGCTATTGCAAAACTGCTTTGGAGGCCAGAAAAGCTGTTTCAATTAGCTATTCTGCTTTCTCACATCACAGAAGATACAGGTCTTCACCAGTAGTTTCTATATCAAGATCAAGCTTCAAATTGAACAGCATTTATTTCAAAAATACAGTCAAGCTTTAAAGAATTCAGTAACACGTGGTAAAGGAAAAAACCAAAACCACAACCAGAGGCACAAAATCAAAGGAGAGTTATTACAGACCTCAGAACATGTAGTTCAATCCAGTACCCCCACAGCAGCATTTACTTTTACCTGAGCAGCTTGGGGCTTAAGCTTATCTAGTTGGTTCTTCAATTCCCTGTGGGATGTTATTTCTACAATCTCCACTCCTTAGTTCAGTAGACATATAGATGGGCTCTAAACAAACAGCTGAACATGACCTATATCAATGGCATCAAACACATTCCTTTGGTGTGGGTATAAGAAGAACATGTCCTTAACTTAAAATGTTAAGGGATTTGGAGCCAAGTCTTTTGGTTTTAATTATTCAGGCATCCTTAAAATATTTAAATTGATGTCTTTTCTTATGAAAGACTGAAGGCAGACTGGACAGAATAGTGCATTTTCCCTGCTCATTTTGCACAAGATTCTGGTAAGTTATTTATTGTTGCAACTTAAAAGTAACTCTCATTTAAAAATTAGAATGTGTCTGAACAGACAGTTCTGGATTTCTCATAAGGCAGTTCAAAGCCATCAGGATCTGAAATATCCTCATTCCACACCAAATTCCTGAAATAATTCTATGATAGTAGAAACTCTACCATGAAAATCTACTTCCAAACCAAGTTGTCACCTTATATTGTGAATTATTCAAATTTGGTTTTATACGTTTCATGGTACTTTGCACAGCTATTAATTGCAGACAGTAGGCAACACCTGGTGGAGGGAAAGCCAAGGTAGATTTCAGAAGGCCTCATACCACTGTTGGCCATGGAAGGATCTCAAATATGCCTCACTACCATACCTCATTTCCCCACTGGTTACAGTAATGGCTTATAAAGCAGAGCTTTCCAAGCAGAGAGGAAAAAACAGCAGCTGTTTTACCTTAAATATGGACATTTTTTCTTCCTACCACTCAAGCAGACTCCAAATACACCTCCCCCTTTTGCCAGATAAAGGTTTTATCTATGAATTGCATCACTCAAACACAGAGATTCGTCTTTTGGGGTTTTTTTCTCCAGAGCAGCCCCAGACTAGCAGGAACATTACAACTTTCAAAGGGAATGTTTGTATTTAAAGCTCAGCTGTATGCTACAATCTTTTTAGGTCAGGTCACTTGGAACAGGGGCTGTGTACGGAGGGGGGAACAACAAACATTTTTTAACTGTCAGTGGGAGCTGAAAGAAACAGCATGAAAAGAGGCAGCTTAGCTATTGGTTTTGAAGCAATGGCATTTGTCTGTGAGCACATAGCCTACGAAAGGCGACAGGTTCTAAAATAATGATACTGTAGCAGGCACTGAAATGTAAAACATATGTCACACTTTTCCCTGCTCGCAGAGAGGTTTAAAATATTTATAATGCTGCACCTTTCCCTGAAAGTTCTCAGCAGCATTCCTGGGTTCACGGGTAGGTGAATCATCTCCCCAGAACTGCAAAGCTTATGCCGATTTGTTCCTCTGCATAAAGAGAAAGGCACCAAATTTAGGGTGCAAAGGCATGGCTGAGCAGCAGCCCTCAAAGAGCTATTTTGTCAACGTGCATTCATCCTGATGCAATGTTAGCTTCTTCAACTGCATTTATTGGTTTCTTTTAACTACTGCTTCATTCACAACGTAAGCTGAAGCACTGATATTATTACTTCTTTATGTGAGAATATGACAAATTTGCCAGGAAAGTGAGATCTAGGGCTTTAAATTAGGTAAAAAGGAACATGGAGCATTTGTGTGTATCTGTGCATCCATAGACAAGGCTATGAAGACAGGTGATATGCTTTGTTTTGCACTGTGCATTTGATTAGCATTGGAGAGGAAATTATTTTTTAAGAGTAAAACTAAAAGCGACATAATCTACTTTTCATCTAAGGAATTAGAGGGTCTTAAGAACCATCTGCTCACAAGAGATTTAAACTGTGGACAAACATATCTCTCTAACCCCAAGCTGCAGGAAACTGAAGGGTTAGCCTCTATTCACCAAGCATATAGCAAGGCTCAGATTTCCAAATTTAAAAGCTTTTTAGCAGCTGATGTTACAAATTTTCTTATCCAAGAAACCTGGAAGTGAGTGAAACAGAGGAAGATCAAATGCATGTGCAGAGTCTCATGGGAATGCAGGAAAAAGTTCCTTTTGAGTCAAAGTGAAGCACACCCAGTCAAACACATGTATCCTGCTAAAGTCCTGTCTGAACCCAACATATTGTAGACACACTAAGTCAAACTTCTGGAAAAAAAATGTTTGGAGGCATGTTCTGGCCCCTCATTTGCACAGTCATTTGGAGGATGTATGAATCTCACTAAGAATAAAGCACAAAATGTTTCTGTAATTCTTTGTTCTGCTCTGCCATCTCTTACTAGCAAGGGCATTGGCAAAATTTGTAGAGGTTTCTTTAGAATGGCACTAAAGCTCCTCTAGAAGTTACTGCATTTAGTTAAAATTGCAGTATGAAAAGTATGATCAGATTTATGACAGAGATGAAACTCACAATTAATTTAAAAGAAATTGTAGCTGAGTATATCACATCACATTTTATGCAATTTTGCAGCTCTTGAGATGGCAGGATACTTTCCAGGTAAGGCAGAGAATGCAGCTGAAGCAGAGCTTTGTGCTGCCACAGCAGACCTGGATGTCACCCATTCTCCCAAACTGAGGTGATGCCACTTCTGTTCCCAGCCAGTCCCAGCAGGTTTCCCCCTGTTCCCTTCCTACCTGCAATCCATGCTCTGAGACACCAAGCAGTCAAAAGAAGAATACGAGAATGAAACAAAACTGTAGCCCAGAATCTGGAATAGAAAATAGTTTACTAACAGGAACAGGGGAGAAACTCTAGGAAAGTCTGTATAAAGATTGGTTTGGAGTTAGAGATAAATGAGCAGTATTAACACAGATATTAAAAATACATTGTACATTCCTGTCTGAAACCAATGGAGTGGTCCTGAGCAATTCCTCTCTGATTTTTGCAACTACTGCCAAGGGGCTTCACTCCTCAGGTATCATAGGCAAAAGTAGAACTCCATACATTTAAGGAAAACTGCATACAAAATGTAATCATTTCCAAAATAAAATGTCCAGCAAGGAAGTAAATGATGAACTGTCTTGGTGTAAGTTTCTAGATATGATGAACAAGAAAAAAATTAGGTCACTCCCTTGCTACAGCAAATTATGTGCACAGGGTCACTTATTAGGGACAGCTTTGTTCCTCACACATTTACAGGTGTTAGCCTGTAAAAAAGGATAATGGCTTCCTCTTAAAAGGTTCTTGATTTGAAAAAGGAAAAAAAAAAAAAACATTATTGCTGTGCTCCCCACACAATAGCAAATGGGTGGAAAAGGAAGCTGCACAAATTTAAAAAACATTGCAAGCTTATTCACTGCATGAGTAGTGTTCTAGTTCTAGTCTGGGCATTTCTAATATATACAAAATTGAGGGCTTGAACTGAAATTTCAACATTGCATCCACTTGTTTGCAAAATTCTGACTGTTGAGACAGGTAAGGAAACTCAAGTATCAAGGATACATAAAAACACCTGACAGGCATTTAAACATGTAAAAATTTTCACTGGATTTTCTTCATCTGCTCATATCTTACTTCTGCCTAAATGATATCAGACTGGAATTTAGAAAATGGGTTCCAATAAAATTCATATATCCTACTGAATCCAATGTCAAGACTCCTCACAATTTCCAGAAAAAAAAATAGTTCCTCATATTAATTCTGGCCTTTTAATCAGAAAACATTTTTATGTACCACTTTTTCTTGGTCCCCAACAGTAGCAAAGTTACTGAAATACCACCAGAAAAGCATGTTCAAAGATGAGCTGGGACTCATTCAGTGAAGTATTTATCACAGTCAAGATTCCAAATTATTTTTAGCCCTGTGCAACTCATTTAAGTTTGTATTAAACTTAGCCAAGCATCTAAAATGTTATGTATCAGAACCAAGCCTATACAAATCTCTCTTATGTGATGCTAATCATCATTTGAGAGCAATAGGCACTCCATACTCAGACACAGGCTATTAGCAGTCTCTAGCTTTCTAATTGAGAGAAAAAAAAAAACACAAAAAGACTCAATAAACCCCCAACGCTTCTCCCTGTTTCTTCATTCAAATATGTTCCCCACTTTTTTAATGTTCTTCACACAGTGCTTGTATGAGCACCCGCTTCCTTTTTTTAAGTAATACTTTGCTTCATCTAAGAATCAAGTACCTGAAGATCTTTTTAAGTATCTGGTTCTCTAATAACATTTACAAAACCATTTCCTTCTCTCCACAGTGAATTACTTCTGGTGCATGGTAGCAATTTGGACAGCAGGCTATGCAGACGAATTTTTGTAGATAATTAGCTGAGAGGATATTCAGCAGAAGTGGGTCATACTGTACTTGTTCACAGATGGTTCAATAGAATGGATTTCAGCACATCCACTTCTCTAAATGCATAACAATTTAGAAGAGGAAAGAAAGAGGGAAAATAAATAATTTTAACGGTTTAAGAAATGCTAGATTATATCCTTTTAGTGTAGATAGATAACAGGTAGACAATAAGGAATTGACACATGCAGTGAATACACTGCATTGTGAATTAGTAGACAAAGAAAGGCACTTCTAGAAGAAACTCACCAAGAAGGAGACAGAGCAACTGCTGCACACACAGACTCTGCTGTCTCACATGCATCAGTGAAGTCTGACTAGAACTGCCACTTATCTGTACACACATGCTCAGCTGCAAACACTACTGGCTTACAGGAGAGCACCATGTTAGGCAGTGCACTCATGGGCACAGAACTCTGGCTTCAGAGGAAGCTGGTGCTCCCAGTGCCATTTCCTACTGCAGCAGCTCTGCATCACCAACCAACTCTCCTCTGAAGTCCAGCAAAAAGAGTTGCTACAAAAACATTATGAATTCAAAAGCACAACTCTTCATTTTCTAGGATAATTCCACATTTGGATGAAACATCCTATAGAGCCCAGTGACAAACAGCATAAAGATACCAGGAGAGAAGACACAAATAAGAGAGTGCTAAATTCAAGAGTTAATGCCAGTCTTTAAAATCACTGATGGAAATTCAAGGACTTCACAAGACTTTGGAGTCCATTCTTTTTAGTAACTTCTTCTATTTCTCCACAAATGTGATTGCATCAGTGGCATTAAAAGCTGGAGAAATCTTTCTGAGGCATTTGTTTAAAAATGTAGTAAACCTATTTTCTCCTAGCAACAAGCAGCTGACATAAAGTTATCACACACTGAACAAGATTTACTCCCAGCTGATGAGACACCCCCATAAACTGTAGCCTAACTGTGCCCTCAGAGTTTTACAGTGGTCACTGATGTTCCTTCTGCAGTTTTCCTGTTTCAGAGCTCAGACTGTTTTGAAAACTGTTTGCAGAGAGAAATTAATTATATTTTCATTTTTTTCAAAACATGTAACTGTCCACATACCCTATCATAAAGGGAACAGGAGAACTCAAATGTTAGTGTCCAGCACTAAATCACTTTTTGCCCTAAAATATATATACCTCTAACAAAGGTTTCTTGCAAAGAAAGAAAGGTTGGAACAATTTACTTGTTTTACCTTTATGTACACAAACACAGCAAGATTCTCTTTCAGGATGGTGGCTCTCAAGATTTTGATCAAAAATTACCCCCCCCAAAAAGTGTATATATACAAAATGCTGAATATAATTTGTCTGTAGAATCACTAACAGAGAATCACACAAGTACTGAACACATTCACAGACTTTAGATTTTGCCCAACATGAATTAAAAAGGTGGATAAACTATTCAAATAAATAATCAACAAATAATTTAACTGTCTTTATTAACTGCCATGAAGTTAGGACCATGAAGTCCTTTAACATTATGCTCATTTACTTTTTCATTATACCTTTCCTGGTTAAAGAACATTGCTACATGGTAGCTACCTTACATCCCAGAGTTTTATCCCAGACAACATCCTGTCAGAAACACTTTCTGTAGTAGGACATCATACTCTTCTCAGGTACATGCAGGGTCAAAAAATCTCAAAAAACTGTAAGTAAGGTGGGGAAAAAATCGGTGTAGATCAGTAAGATGGGACTGAGCACTTTCATTATGTCAGCATTCAGAAGTTACAACTTCGCTGTTTGACATTTCTCTGTTTTTATAGTTAAACATTTAAAAATTCAGTCTTTCCAAAATAGTTGCTAAAAGACAAAAGATTGAAACACATGGGGAGGGAGGAGAGAAGAAATGTGCCTTCCAGATCAGCAATTTCAAATCCAGGAAAATAAGACTGAGCTTTAGAGCAGCACACAGAGTGAAGCACTTAAAAGTCTATAAAGCAGTGATTTAACAAACCACTAACTAAAAGGAGGCATCTGATTATATTAAATTACTAAGCAGATGCCAAGAATGCTGTTATAGTTTCCAATCACTTACTGCCTAAACTTTGCTCCAAAAACTCTCCTAAGCAGTTTCAAAATCTAGCCAGCATGGTGGTTGGGAAAAAATCTAGGGAAGATGGGGAACAGGACATGACACCAAACAAAATCAGAAAAAGTCACCACACTCAACTTATTGTCTCTTTCCAGTATTTTCCACTCTTACCTTTCAAGAAACAAGGTATTTTAGCAACTCAAAGAACCAGCACCTAAATCAGAAAGGACTGGTTTAGGGTAGGATTTAATTAAACTTAATTTGTCACTCAAGCTTAAAAAGGGAAGGCAGCAAATATTTAAAAGTAACAAGCTTACAATCCCTTGAAGAGTTTGACTATTAAACTTACTAAAAATGCTTAAAATTCACCACTTATTTATACAAATGTTAGCACAACACAGAGAAGAATCTAAGATTTAAATAAAATCAACTTTCAGTGAAACATCAATCCATAATCACCTATAATTGTTTCAAATATTACACTCTAAATTGTTTTAGAAATAGCTAAGATGCAATAAGGTTGACAGGTTGCAAAACAAATGATCAGTATCTGCATTAGGCCTGGAAGTTGTGACTTGCAGTATAAAATATACATGAAAGCAGGAAGAATTTAATCATTCACCATTGCATAATTCACAGCATTTTTCTGCCTTTTTTTTTGTCATGGTGTGCATCCTGTATAAGACCTTGCATAATTACATACATAGTAAAACATGATGAGGTTGCTACTCTGAATTATAGGTTGGTGCATTTTGTGTATGCACTTGATAAATAGAAACAACCATAGTAATCCACAATCAGTACAAAGAATATCTGAGGGTGAATGCAATATGTTACACCTCATGGAGGAGAGACATATCTGCAGTGACATTCTCATTCCCTTTGGAAAAATAGGTCCTTCATGGACTGCTCTTTCCCAAGCAGTTATTTGAGAATAATTTTCAAAGCAATAACCAAAACTTTGCTGGATTGGGCTATTCCATTTGGGTGCACATTAAAAAATATGACAGAATATTGTGTACTTTCTTACATAAAACATCTAGCTGATTCATTCTAACAATGTCCCTAGATGGTCATTCAGGGTTTAGTGAATTCCATCTTACATCAAACCATTAGGAATAAAGGCACGTGCTATTTGCAGTTTAATTCTGACTCATCTCATTTCTTTTTGCAACGCTTCACACTTCATCTTGGCAACTAAAAAACAGGAAACATATACAACGAGATGTGAAGTGCCAACTTGTATATTTTGTCACAAAGAGAATTGTTCTTCCTTCAGTTCTATTCCTTTATACAAGAAGAATGGAACACATTATGAAATAAGAGAACAAACTGAGGACCTGATAAAATGATTTGCGGCTTGCATGATATATAGAATCAACTCCCCATTGCTTCAAAGTAATCAAGTCAAGCAGTGGCAACAAATTTTACTTAAAAAGGTTTCATGGTCTTACAAGTGGTAACATAGTGAAGAGATTCAATTCAAACTGGCCAGTATTATTTAGAGCTCAGAAGCCTCAGCTCTCTCATGGGTCAGAAAGAAAATTCCTTTATATTATGAGGTGCCTTAAAGTAGTGCAAGAATTATGCCAAGGGAATGGAAAGGAGGGAGGAAGATTATCTCAGTTTATGTTCACAGACAAATAGGAATGGACTGCACTTATTCCAAAGGGGCTCTGTAAAAGTATGTGGAAGTATTCTATTTGTTCACAGCTAGTCCTCACTTCCCTGTGTCCATTATACAGGGAGTGCACAGGTTACAAACCCCACCAATGCTCAGAGAACACAGAGTGCTCACTGCTACTGCTGCTCCGTGAAGATGCCATTCAGTGTGCACAACAGCACACCTGCTTTCTTATTTAATGCTTCCCTGTTCTTTTGGCTCCTCTGCTGCTGTCTGCTGCTGAGTGATGTCAACTACCTGGAGTGAATTCCATCTCAAATAACCTATTGTCCTGTTGTTTAATGCAAAGCCAACAAAAATGCAAGCACTCGATTTCCCACTGTTCTCAGCTGCTGTTCTGGGGAGCATGAGTAAGCCAGCTCACTTCCCAAAGGATAGGAACTCCCATTGCCAGATTTTTCTAAGGTTATAGGGATCTGCTGAAGTCAAGGGAGATGGAAAAAGAGGAGGAATATGAGGAAAGAAGATTAATAGAAGGACATATTTCCTTACAGTTTTATGGCTTTCAAGAACAGTAGAAAGTATCATGTCTCGAACTGACCACTGCATGAAAGGCCATTATATTTCACCCAGTTATCCACTGCTACTCATGCTTTGTTAGCTTATCTTCCAGTTTTGATGCAAGAACCCATCAATTCTCATGGTGTTCTATTCAAAGGGATAATCACATTATCTGAATGATAGATAAGCACAGATCTCTACAGTCAATGCATACAAGCCAGCTCTAACACAGACCTCTCTCTATATTAGCCATTATTTCCATGGTGCCTTGAATGCATTTCACAGCCCACTACAGGCTGCCTCTGTATTCTGTTAACTGCCCATTACAGCACAGACATACCCAGACACCTATCCAGAGGCACACAGGAGGAATTGTGAATTGCTGAACTGCTAAGGACACCAAAAAATAAATGCCTACCACTACCATGTCCTCTGAAATGCTGTGCAGTGATAGCAGACTGCTTCAGAAATTCCTTGTTCTAATTTCTCTCCCTGATGTTCCTACAGTAGCTACTTCAGGGATGATCTGCTACACTCAGTGTTGATTTGCTGTATGAAGACACTGAATGTGCTTTTATTTAAAATTAACTCATTGATGCCTGTAATTAAATTTCAATATATTTCAATTGAAATATATGAAATCACATGCAAAACTATTAAAGATGGATAATTTGGAATAAGGATCAACACTTTAAATTAATATCTGCAAAAATTTGCCTTCACACACAGGGAGGATTCACACAGAAGACAGGTGTCAATGGATACATATATAACATGAAGAGTTACAGAGTAAATCAATTCTTCTAGTTTCCTGAGGTTTGCAACAAGATGTTTTTTTTACCTCAGAGTCATGGGGTTTCCACAGCATTTCTAGGATGTGCTGTTTCCAGTTTTCTCAGTGGAACCACGCACTGCCAGGTGCACAGCTGACACACTACTCAGCATCATCAGGCAGTATCAAAGATATTTCTCTTACCCTGCATTTTCCCCAGATTTCTTAGTTCAAGGTGGAACCATTTAAATGGAAACCAAGACAGTAGTAAAAAACAGCAAGCTAAAATGTAGCTCAATTTTTGGCACACACTTAATAGTACTAATGATTTGAGAAGAACTGTTGACAAAATTATCCTGAAAAATACAAAGAGCTTCACTATTTAACCCATCATCTCTTTAAACAATAATTACCTTGTTGTTCTATGGTACAGAAATAAAATTGTTTATTTGAGCAAGGTTCTGGAAAGGCAAAAGCTGCTGAGGATTTTTTATCAATTTCCCCATATCACTACATCTACTTCAGTCATGCTCAGAGTCCCTGACTGCTGCACTGAATTTACTGCAATGTAGTATCTGGTCTGAAAGTTGCTTTGTAACAATGTAAATGCATTTCTGTTTCAAAAGAAAAACACGTTATTTTTAATTTTTTTCTAACTGTTAAAAAACCCCAAAGGAAAAGAGGAAGTCCAAGAGACAGATTTGATTATAGTCAGGAAGAACAAACACACAGTCTTTGATTATCATGAAAACAACGCCACAGGCCTGTGACGACTTTGATTTAAAAGTAATAGTTCAAACCAGCAGCAACCAAAAGACACTGGTACATTTAAATGCATTGACAGTAACCTGATTTAGGCTAAGTTAACAAGGCAGTAAGGGTTATGTTGTTTTTTAGGCTTTTTTTGTTTCAAGAAAGTATTTACTGTATGCAAAAAATTAATCTTAATTAACATGTACAAAATTGAAATTGTCGTTGGATCTTTTCTCAAACATTTATACCAATAATGAAAAAGGCAAATACGCACCTTCTATAAGCACTGCCCTTATGGAATAGAGTTCAAACAGAAGAGAGAAATAAATTGGAGGAAAGACACTAATTCCTTTCAAAAGCACAGGAAATGAATGAGAAAAACCTGGATGCTCATGTATACCAGCAATTAAAAAGAACAGTGATTAGGAGTTGTTTTGCTAACTCACAGCTCTGGAGGAGCTTGGCAGAACTATACAGAAATAATAAAAAATACATTAGATTTAAAAGAAGTCTATGCCCAAGAACGGTTTGCAAAAAGATTGTTAACATGACTTAGGTTTATTCAAAGTGACTGGTGAAGAGTTTTTCCCCATCTTTCCCCATTAATCTTTCCATATCCCCAGGATTAAAAACACTCAGAGAAAAATGCAGCATCACACAGTAGGAGTACCAGAGGGGACTGAACTCAGAGCTGTTTAGATTCACCCATCAAGTAGCAGATAAGTAAAAAACTCTGCAAAGTCTCTTTTGCTTTCTGAGAAGCTTCACGATCTGGGATTGTTAATGCAACAGCAAGTTTAGTTTCATGGGTCCTAAAATGAAAATGTTGCAAACAGTGTGACATGACACCCTTCAAAAGCATCCCAGGCTGCTGTGTCTCTTGGTCAGTCTGAAAGCCCAGCAAAACTGAGCAAGAATCTGCTGATGTTCTTATCCCAAGTTTTTTTCTCTTCTAATTGTATGTGGCTCATATTCTGAATTTTTGTGCCACAACAACAACTGGAAATTTTTAAATTGCTAAGAAAAATTTCAAACATTTCTGTTCATTGTAAATATAAGCTTATAACAATCTAAAATAGTTTTTGAACTCAAATGGGAAACATCTGATCACTCCTCTTCTCCCTGTACACACATTTGCCCTGCCACATACAGCACATGGAAAAAAATTGGGAAAATTTGATCCCCACTTGACATGCTTTCCTTAGCACTAGTAAAGGTAGAATTGCTGCAACAAGCACTGAGGAAAAACCTCACAAATTAACACAAATATGTTTCAATCCATAAAATCATCTGGGTTATTTCTGTGATTCTTTCTTGCTTGTTTTATCTTTCTTTTTCTTTCTTTCTTTAATTACTTATCTTTTCTTAACATGTCCTGCTTCAATTAACTTATTTCACCAGGAACCACAGTAGAAGCTTGGATAACTAAAAAAGCAAGGAACAAGCCTCCACACTCCTCAAGGAAGCATAGGGCAGAGGATACATGAAGTCCTGTTGGCACATCAGCTAACAGGCTAAACCCTCAGTTTCATCAGTGAGAAAGCACAGTGCCTGCAAAACTGAAAGCAGCTTTAGAATGAGGCTGCATGCACACTCACACAAAACACTGTTCAGGAGCCCAGAGCAGAGCTGAAAAGGCAAGAACTTCAGCATCACATTTCATGATACTTAAGAGCAGTCTGCAAACCTTTACCATCACTTTTCTAAGGAAGAAAGTGCTGCTAAATCTAGAGGACAGAAACAGCTACAGAACAGTGATTTGTATCCATCACTGATTTTTTTCACCCACGTGTAGAAAGCATAGGTACAATTATCCAAAAGAATCAAAACCAATACCAACTATTAACCCAATAAGCAACTGCTCAAAGGCACAAGCAAAGTCACCTTGGGCAAACTGCCTTGTGTCTTGCACCTCCTTGGGCTACAGCTAGAGCCAACCAAAGCTCACGTATAGAAATTAGTGGGAGTTACTGCTGGATACAGCCAGATGGCAGAAGACAGAAAGCCAAGATAATTTGGCTAGAAACTAAACCTCTAACATTCATTTTTGCAAGTATCATTCAGCATTTTCTGTCTCCCTTAACAAACTGAACAACCACCCTGCAGCAGAGTGATGCACTGAGTGCCACTGGCTTCACTGGGAGTGCCAGCACACATGCAGCAGGAAACTGAGGATTTGAGGACCTTCAACCAAACCATATGTAACAAGAAAAGAAACCACTGTTACTTCAAAAGAAACCACTGCTACTGAACAGAGTCAAGGAGCAAGCAGTGGTGCTTCCTGCAAAAGATTGAGGGATTTTCTCAGAATTCACGCAATTTCCAGTATGCTGCAAAACTCCAAGCATACAAAGAAAACTCTAAATTAAATATCTATACAAAAGTTTGGCAACACAGAACACATGGTGAATTGTATGAGCCTGTATATCAAGAGGTCAGTTTTAAATATATGAAAAGAATGCAAATGTTACAAAGTAAAACCTATTTTGACCTGCTACATACAGGCAGTAAGATCTTCTTGAAATCTTTTATATGGTGCAATATATATCAAACGTACATTGCATTGACCAAGTTGCTTTTCTCAAATATTGTAAGTTTTGACTGAATGGTCATATTCCTGATGTAGAAATTTATGCTAAAAACCATAGGTCTGTACATGCAGACACATTGTTTTTAGTATTGCCTTAGCACACATTAAGAGTTTTAAAAACTCAGGAGAATTGGTCTAATGAGGGATTTCTTCAAACTGCAGTGGCCACAGCCAGTTTTCCATGTACAAAATGTGAGCCTTGTAAAGCAGTAAAATTAAATTTCTCTCAACACTGAGCAGACCTATCCAGAATTCACCCAGATCTGCACTGGCTGTCACAAGTTTTGGTGATGGATCTGAATGCAAGACAGATAGATATGGACCTTAGATACCAGCCTAAGACACAAACTGGTCTTACTCTCTGTAACTTCACTACATGGTTGGTCAGAAATATCTAATTTATTTACATATGGTCCAAAACATACTGTCAAATCGCAACGCTGTAAATCTGTTCTGCTATTTCTTATTAAATCATGTCCATATTACTATGTAGGCTTGGGTTTGCTGTCTTATTTTATGAGATTGGTTTTCTGCTTGGTCTAAAACTTGTAGAAATGCATTTATCTGGGAATTCTCTCAAGTGGCTATAATGGCACAATTAGTCATAAACATACTAACATGGTAAGTAAAGGCAGATGCTTATACCAATTTAAGTTAATCTATGCTGATGTAGACAAGTGACAACTGACTCTGCATGTGTATGTATACATATCAAGCGCACAATTTTTCTTAATCTACAATTTCATTACAATTTTTTTATACTTGTTCATTATTCTCTTGTTAGAAGTCAAATATTGACATTTACAATAGTAAAGCTACAATGATGGATTTTAACACCTGGAATGAAAACTGGCATTACTGTAAATCTATTTTGTAATTTAAAGTTAACAATAAAAGTTACAAGACCACACACATTTTTGCACTGCCTTTTGGGAAATCGCTGGTTTATATTACCACACTGGGCACTTAATTCATACTTGTGATGTCAGTTAAACAAGAGGCAGACACCACAGAGTGTTAAATACAATAGTGTGCACATTATTTTTTAATTGTCTTTGTAGGGATAACAGCTCAATCTCTCTGGACTATTACTGTGCTTCCTGAGCCAAGCAGTGTTCCTGAACTTAGAAACAGTTTCCAGATTAAAGAAAACAAAAACCTCTTGCATGCCTGGGAGAATACAGAGTCCAGGGAGAAGGAAGGGGAAAGGAAATAATCGACAATTCAGAACCGATTTATTTACCAAAGGAAAAATAGATATAAGAGAGACTTTCAGTTCTAATCCACTTTATATTTCCAAAATCTATTTGAAACATGGCCTGAGGTGCTATCAATGAGTCCATTTCTCCCCTCTGCCTTGCTCTTGCCTCATAAAGCCACCACTGCCATGCTGTGCACTCTGTGGGTCTCCTCATCCTCTAGCCCTGCCTGGAAATGCTGCTTCTGCTTAAAACATTCAAAGCCACCCTTCTGCACCCATTCACCTCTCAGAAAATGCACCTCACTACTGAGCTGGGTGGGCTGAACCAAGACACTTTCAGAAAGTAACATCAAACAAGCAAACCCTGCAATCACAGCCCTGCTTTGCAATGAAATAGCAACTTTTGCTGCCAGTTTGGGGTCAGAGGATGGGAGTCAGGACACCTGACTGGAAAAGGTGAAAAGAAACCAAGCCTATGTAGATTCCAAGTGTATGCACACACACTGGGAAACAAAAAAATCCTTTGGTTAGTTGGAACAGCAGCCCCACATGACTTGGCCCCACGTTGTTGACACTGATCCTTGGAGAAGGCTCATGCTGTACTTCATTTCCATCATTTGCTTGCCTTTCTGGAGATCCCAGCATCTAAAAGGATTAGAATTATGATGCAAAATATCACTCACTTTACCTAAACACTGTACATGTGCAGCTTTATTTATCTTCACCCTCCTGTTATACATGCCCAATTAGTTACAGCAGGCACACCAGTACAACAGGAATGTTTCCTATGCAGTTTTGTTTGCTAAATAACCTTTGTGACAGTTTCTTGGCAAGAACTGCAGCAGAGAGGTTAACATATGTTAAGAATACATACAGCAGGCATTCCTAGTTAGAGTGCAAGTAAATAGGAAACATCTCAGCAGTAGCACTTCCCATGCCCACCATCCAAGTGAGTTTGCTTCAGAAGTTCAAGGCAAATTTCAGCAGCAGAATTTGCCACTACAAAAAGGGATCTTTGCCCACAGATTTGTATTCAAGAAGTTTGCTCATTAGTGATCCTAATCCATAGCCAGCCTCCTATTTCAGAGACATTGGTCTGAAAGGTAAAATTACAGGTTGGGGGAGGTAAAAATGAATTTGATTTAGAGCACAGAACTAAAAGAAAAAATAGTTTTTGACATAAGATCTGGAATTGCAAAAAACATACAGGTCTTCAGTTCTTCAAGGTATAAAACATATGCCATTTGCTTAGAAATGGCTTCTCTGATAGCACCAGGAACAGCAATGTTCAAGGTTTTATTCCTGCTCTTGTCATAACCATGTCCTCTCTTTTCCCACACTGGAAAATGCTCAAGTTGTCCTTCCACACTGGCAGGGCAATACACAAGTGTCACTGCTGCCAAAAGGAGTGAAAGGCTGAAGAGTGGAGGCTTCTTACAGGTTGGAAAGTTTCTCTGCTCCCTGAGAGCTTCCTGGAAGAAAGACAGCCAGGTGAAACTGTGAGGAAGGGAGCCCTTGGTCTCACATGCAGTGTTCAGAATCTTCTCTTCATTCTTGTCATTATAAATCTGTTGGAACTGCCATAACCTTGCCCACAGTCCTATACAGAGAAACCCCGACAGTGTCTTCCTTACCAGCATCACACAAACTATCTGAACTCCTCCAAAATCCCCTTTCTCTTGGCTGCTGCAGCAACAGACTCCCTCCTTCCAACTGCTTACCTGTATCCCAAATCCCTATGGACTCATTCTTGATCAGTGACTCCAGTCATTGTTTGCTCTTCCCATCCATTCCATTCATACCACAAACATCCCTTTTTTCACCCTAGGGCAGTAAGCCTTGAGCTGATTGAGGTCCCAGATTCAGTTCTTTGAGATGAGACTCCAGAGGTGAGACCCAATACATTTCTCCAGAAAATGTTAGCTGTAAGTGATCTGACTTAAGTCAAAATGAAAATAAAAATGAGGAACCATACATATTTCAAGTCTGATACTCTGCATTCTTACAATAATTACGACATAATTTGTCACCCAGCTGTGCCACAAGAAAAAAAAAATTATTACAGAGTGAAATTTTCATAAACACACACAAAAAAACAAAAACAAAACAACAACAAAAAAACAAAACAAACAAAAAAACTAACTTAAGGAAGAATTTTGAGGAGACAAGAAGATATTAGAAGAAAACTAGAAGATACTCCTCAGAAAATATAACAAGTGGGTGATAAAGGAGGCCATAAAAGGCCAATTAGAGGCCAGTCTTAAATATCTCAACAGAAGGAGAGAATGATAGGCAAAGCAGGGATTTAATGGGAAAGGTCTTTGAAATCAAGAAAAGTGTCCTGTTTTGATACAGACATTTTCCCCATGCTGTCATTCTTGCATGTTTCATAAAACCTGGAATTTTCACTTTAGCATTAAAGTTAACTTAAAATAATCCTAGGAGTGCTGCTGACCCTAAGCAAGACATGTACATGGATAGGTACCTGTGCACAGGGCATTCAGCTTTTCCTATGCAGCCTTTATTTAAGTTGGGAGCTACATCTAGTTAACATGTAATTAATTTGTAATGGAAAATGATCACTGTAAACTTTTAAGGCTGATAAGCAGAGATAGAATTTGAATGTTGTCACACAAGCATGTTACGGAATAGTATTTATGAGAATCGCGTAAAAGCACACACAGGAGGCTTCACCTGAAAAATTCCCAATGTTAACTAAAAGACCATATGAAGAAGTGTTCCTTAATCATTACAGATTTGTACTCTGTTTTATATTTTATATTGGAAGTGCAGTCTAGACAAATTGATTTCTTGTCATTACCCATGCAAGGACAGGGGGAAAAATGGATCTCTTGAGAAAGTTCTGGGCCAAGTTTGGATTTTCCTGGGCTACTCTGGAAAATCTAGTGTCTTTTGCAAAAACATCAGGAAATGAGCAGAAAATGAATCATGACAGAGATCTGCTTTTAATGTTTTCCAGACTTTTTAGTTTTATGATGGCATAATGCTGGCATTTGGAATGAAAATTGGCTGTTTCTACTGCCTTTCTCCATGATTCAGCTGCTAACTTCCTCAAGGGGAAAAAAAAAAACCCAAATCCTGACCAGAATATTCTAAAAATCCCACCAAGAGAATCGTCCTTCTCACTGTGTGAGCCTACAGACACATGTACATTTTATGCTGGCAGAATCTAGCTCCCAATACCATTAAGGATGCTGCTGTTCACCCCATTATCCATTCCAACCTTTTCATTGCTGCCAGACTCTGAGCAGTCACCCTGTGAACGGGCTTGGAGCTAAAGCTGCATGCACTTTTGGAAAAGGGAAAGAGTGGAGATGATTTTTGTATTGCTGCCCTTCCCTGCCTGGCCTCACACCCAAAGCCTGCTCACTCAGCCTGTTTGGACATGGCAGAGGTGGGTGGGAATGACAGGAGTTAAGAAGCTTTCTTGTCACAATACATTGGCTCAGATTTTGGAGCTTTGGGGGATATGCATAAATCTCAACATTATCCAAAATCACCAGGCTAAGCACAGATATAGCTATTTCCTAAAAGATATCTGACCTTGCTACCTAAGAACTAGTGGAGTTATGACTGCAGATAACTTGATGACTGTATGTGGTTTTTTATGGCTGTAAGTGTTACACAGCAGGTCACACAATAATAGTCCCCACAGAGCCATTTCCTTATTTGCCCACACTAGGGAACCTCTCATCCCTCTTGCCCAGTCGCCTTCCTTTACTCCCATTATTCCTTTTCAATCAGTCCCTCTGCTTCCCTTACACAGTTAATAATTTGGTTTTTCCCTCTTTTTGAAGGCTTAATTTGCTATTTTTTTTTGTTCTTTCCCCAGTATCTGTTAGTTTGCTTCACCATCCATGTGAGTTCCTTCTAGTACTGATTTTATCCTCCTTTAAACTCTCAAATGCACTCATGTTTGTTGCTGCCTATTCCCCTGATTTGCTCCAGCTTTCCTTTACAAACTTGTCCCATGCTGCTTTTTTCACTAACTACCACATAAACAAGTAGTCTGCAAACAGAATGTTCTGTGGTATTTTCCTGGAAGTATTGTATCATCTATTCTCAGTATTGAGGGCTGATGCCAAAAAATGAAATTGCTCTACCAGAAGAGACAAAAAACAATTTGCTGATAAATTCAGACACAGTAGAAGAGATGAACTCCCAAGTGACTACAACCTCCTTTCTTGTATTTCTATGGAGAAATGAGGACTCCCCTCCTCCCCCCACAAGCTTTCTCCAAACTAAATCACCACAATTCCCTCAGCTACTGCTCACAGAATACATTTTCTAAACCTTTCACCAGCTTCACTGCCCTTATATACCTGATTTGTCTCTTTCTCATTTTAGGAGATGAAGGAAGAACCCTTAACATTCAAACCAGGATTTTTAGAGAATACAGGAGCGTTCACACCCAGAATACTTGCAGGAGAGAATTCTGATATAGTCAGGTAACTTAGTATTTAATTACTATAGCAATTTAATAAAATATGATTACTAGGAATTATAAATTAATTAGAGAATTAGCAACAGTATTTTATGTATATTAACATCTACTAAGTTAAAGTTCACAGAATACATATTCTTATAATAAAATGTGAAGCTATGTAATCCCTTTGGGGATACTCATAGAAGTGCTTTTGGGCTTCAGGAACCAGATCCTTTCAATCCAGCTGTGTAAAACCATTTCAAGTTACACCAGGAACTGTACTAACACACAGCAGGATGTGTAAATTAATCCTAAATTGTGATTTGACCTCCAGATACTAGCCCATTTTCACAAATTTCAGGGAAAAAAGCTCCTGAGGAGTACCAAAGATTTCCTCTCCTTCGAATCTAGTTGAAGGAAAAGAGCTGAACCTGGGTGTTGATTCATTTAGACAGGAGAGCTGGCCTCATTACTTTAAACTCAGAAGAAAAAGGGAGAGACAGAATGGCCTTTCTCTGGAGCCTCCCACTGCCCACAAGCCAGCACATGGAGCTCTTGGAGGCAAGAACTTGCACTTCACTAGTAAAAAGTTTGCTGTGACAAATTTTTAATTCTGTTCACTTGATCAGCAGATACACACACACACATACATACATATATATATATATATGCACTGATTATCTGAACCCCCAAAAGGTATATTTTTTTAAATATAGCCTGTAAATACAACTAGAATGCCAGCAGTTCTTTCAGTTGAATTCCTGGTGAATACTTCTCTCAAGCTGAACTGACCTCAAGGTCTTTTAGTGGGCCTTTCTTAAGGAAGAAAATAAATTAAATTATTCTCCCAGATGGTGAGCCCAGCAACTCAGACGTTAATCCCCCAAGCTCACATCAGCCCATTCACAACACATCAAAGCACAGATCTTTTTTCACTCCCTAGAAAACATTCAAGCAAGTGGAAGAGCTAATGCATGCTTTAAAATAAAAAAATGTCAATCAAAATGTAAAACATGAAAACATTTGAAGAGTGGCAGAAAACAGCCTTTTTGTTTCATAGCTAACAACGGAGGAAACAAAAAAACCCCCAAATTCTGAAACTGCTGCAACTTCTAACAACTACTTCTGTTGTTAAAATACCACTGTAATATACAGCACAAGCAGGGTGAATCATATGGAATTTCTGAACACACACTGCTATGAAGCCCCAAATCACAAATATTTTGCAAGCTGTTTTTCTAGTAACTTTCCTGAAGTTTCTGCTGCTCAGCAACTAAAGGTTAACCAGGCCTGCAAGGAGGCTCAGGGCAGAAAGTGCATTCCACAGCTGACATCAGGACTAATAGTGAACCCATCAACAAGATTGTTACAGCTAACTGGTTTTCATTTAGAAGTGAGGTTTTCCTTCCTTTCCTCTCAGCACCCTTTAGCAAGTGGGAAGTCAGGCTGTTCATTTTATTGCTGAGTGTAACAAAGAGCACTTATAGTTAAGGTGAACACACAGTGTGGCTCCTTACTGAATATTTATTGTTATTGAAAAGGGAGATTTTGTCACACTACAGATCTTTAAATAGCCTTGCTAGGAAAAGAGATATGAAGAGTTAAGTAAGCAAACACAGCTCCTCTGAACTTACACCACTGCAAACAGTAACAGATTTTACAAACTCCAGTTCTCAGCAGCTTCAACCCAATACTTACATTTCACTGTTGTTCTAGTACAGAACAAAGCTCAATCAAAGAATTAAACATCAGCTTACAAAACACTTTATTAAACTACAGTAAGCTGTTTTCATTTCCTAAAAAATGTATTGAGCACTAAAACCAGAATCATGAGGGAGGTATGCACCTTGTTTCCTAAATACAGCTAAGAAATAATGGCAATGGCAGTTAAAGCCTTTGTTGGATTATTTTTATCTACACGGAAAAATTATGGCTAGTAGAAATTACTAATGCAGAAACAAAGCAATTTAGAATAGCTACAATCATAAAGAGTGGTGAGTTTTTTGAACTTAATAAGTTTCATCTTATTAATGGAGATAATGCCTAACTGGAAGGACAACTTCTCATTTTGTGTATCAGTTAGAGTGTTGTGGAGCAGAGCAAGCCATAGAAACTGTTACCAGTTTGTACAATCTGCTACAGACTTCTCGATTTAAAGGGAGACATTAAGGACAAAAAGTGTTGAGAGGGAAATTCCTTCTCATCCTTTGAAGAGAATTCTTGCTGGGTCCTACAGCAAGAGGAGTGAGTTTGCACTGGTGGGATACTTGGAGGAATAAGATCCGTAGTGGGAGGAAGAAGAGCTGTAAGAAAAAGGAGCATTTAAAAGGAAAGGAAAAGATTAAATAGCCTAAAATGACAGGTAAGAGCTGAAGGTTTCATTCTTACTCAGTGCAAGAGCACCTACACAGGGAATGTTCTAGCTGCTCACTAAAACGGCATCATAGTACTGAGAACATTCTGCAGTTATTCTCCCAGAAGAGAAATACTTTCTCACTACCCATATTTTTGATTCAATATTGATTGTTTTAATGCTGGCAAAGTCAGAGGTGAAAGTAAAAAGTGCCTCAGAGGCGAAGCTCTTCAAATGGAAGAGCTCAGTTATTTAATAATCTGTTCATTGATCAGGCTCAAATTAGGCTGTGACTTCAAAAGCACAGGGATTCTGGCAAGCCAGACTTAGGGACTGGTCACAGAACTGGAGACAGAAAAACTTCCACTTGTTATTTTACACAGTGGGGGTAAAAAGGGGAAAAAAAAGATCATCCAGTGTGCCCCAGACAGCAGAAGTAAAACAGAGCCAGGGCTGCTGGGGATTCCAGCTCCACAGAATCATCCAGACAACGAATAAAAAGCACATGGGTTAGAAACAAAAACAAATCCTTATGCTGCCTAAGGGAGGAGTGCTAAGCAAATGCACAGCAATACATTAACATCCTTTTCTCTGCCAAGATGCACTTCACTAGAAAATGCCACTGTGATAGCCAACTATATGATTATTTTTAAAAGCCTTTAAAATTAGATTCTCTAAAAATTAAAAACTATTGTTTTAAAATTATTTTCTAAGACTTTTGGTCATTTTTATGTTGGCAAAAGAGGATAATATTTTTTGCATCTCTGGTATCCTCACCGAACACAGTCTCAAAAGTGGCAGGAAGAGCAGCAACTTTCCTCTCAAGTACTTCTAGAGGCTGAATTCTCATACGACATCTACTGCCTGTGTAAACACTGCTGCCCAAGCAGGTGCACACCAGCACTAGTTCATAGCAAAGCATAGTTTACAGATTTTTTTTATAGACTGCCCTTCACTGACCACAACAGGGAGCAAGGAACCTGCCCTCCAACATTCAGGGAAAACAAATACTCCTGGTTTCTATACAAGTTCTCACCTTGAATTATTTGGGTCGATACCTCCTGACCCCATTTCACTGCTGAGTTCTCTAATCTGTTTTAAACCTTCACTGACCCTCATCCCACCTCAGTAAAACCATGGAAAAAGGAAATCCCTTCAAGGCTGCCTACCATCAGCACAACATGCCAGCTGTATCACCTGTGAAATGCTTTGTTCCACCACACCTTGATTTATGTTGAAATTTGAATGGCTTTGATGTGCAACTGTGAATCCACTACAAGGATCAAGTAAGAAAAACTATTCAAAGAGGATTTGCTTTTCTTTGTTACACAGAGTATCAACAAACAGAAATACATCCCTGATATAACTGAAGAGTAGCCAGTAGCCTGCTGTGTAACACTGAAACAGGTTCTAAATCCAAAGACTATCAAATATTTGGGCTTTTATTTAGGAACAGGCAATTTAAATTAATATTAGACAGGCAGTAAAAAAGCACTAAATCTCCTGAGAGAGGCAAGACCATGCCACAACAAGACTGAAGGAACAGAATGAAGTCTCTTCACTCAGGCAGCTCCCTGGGTCTGCACAGATGGAATTACAGCTCCATCTCAAGACTCAACAAACCATCCTCCAAGGCATTATATTATATATACATTGAAATTTGATGCTTATTAAAGCATAATTCAAGAAGTTTACTGCTATTACTTGAGACCCACACCTATCACCCCCAAATCAGTCAGCATGTTAACTGCCCTTAGGTGTCATAAGAAATCAAATAAATGGCTTGGTGAGACAATTTCTGTACATATTCACTTCACATTTAACAGATGTTCTTGCTGAGTGCAACTGAGACCTCTTCCACTAGGTCAGGGACACAGGAGGAGGAGAGAACAGAAATGGATATGGGGACTAACACATCTGAGCATCATGTCCAAGCACCCTTTCCAACAACACAGCATTACCTTGGTAATAGCCAAAAACCCTGACAAGCACAAAGGAAATTCCACCTCAAGTGGCAAGTTTATTGTTCTGTCATTTGTTCTCCTCACTGCCAAGCAGCTGACTGAAATGCCAGTTTGATGTTGTTTGGGTTTTTTTATGATATTTAGATTTGAAGAAAATTACCTTTCTTCAGGTTGTAGTAATCGGGAAATATGCAGCTGAATCTGCAGGTCAGAACTGACCAGTACAATCAATTTCTATGCTACACATATTTTATAGAGATTCTAGCTCCCTTATTTTATTAGCTTTCTATCACTCAATGGAATTATTTGGTGTACAATGGATTATACTTTCACAATGCAGAAAGGCAGATTAGGAGACGTGCCATTCTGTAAGATCCAATGTCCCAGAAAAAGCAACCACCCTATCTTACTGTCACAAACTTTAATTAGGCTGCATGACAAGATTTTGGTCTTGGGGTGGCTAGAGGGGCAGCTGCTGTGAAAAGCTGCCAGAAGCTTCCCCCATGCCCTATGGAGCCAATGCCAGCCAGCTCCAGGATGGAGCCACCGCTGACCAGGGCCAAGCCCACGAGTGATGGTGATACCACCTCTGGGACAACATATTTGAGAAGGCAGGAAAGCCACAGTGTAACTGAAACAACAGCCAGAGAGAGTAGAGAGAATATGTGAGAGCCCAGGGTCAGTAGAGGAGGGGGAGGAGGTGGTTCCCCTGCAGCCTGTGGTTCAGCCCATGGAGGTCCATGGGGACAGAGATTCAGCTGAAGTCATGGAGGAGCCTCATGCTGGAGCAAGTAGATGTCTGAAGGAGGCTAGCCTTTATATAGTCTTGGGGTTTGGTTGGTTGGTTTGGGGGTTTTTTTGTTTTTTGTTATCCAGCAACTGTTGTCATTTCTCAACCTTTTAATGTTAAACAAATACTCCTTCACCTGCCCTATGACAGCACCTTTAAAATCAAAAATAGTAGAAGTGCCCAAAATATCATAAAAACTGGAACAATACAAGCCAACTTCAAGTTTCATGGCTTAACACAAACATGTAGTATCAAATATTTGGACAAGGTTTTCAGAATAATCCCATGCCATGTGTAAAACGAGGGATCTTAATTTGCTCTTACTGCAGAGGAATTACCCTCTATATGATTTTCTCTCTGCCTTACTAGAATCACCAAATACACACCACACATGAACAGATATGGACAGGCACTTCCTAAAGATGTATGACCCACAAGCAAAGGGGCAGAACCAGAATACTTCAAAATCCTTCAGCAAAATGCAGAGAATTCAGTGCTGCAAGACTATAACTTTGTCCAGGATTTAGGCCAGCCAGTTTTGAAATCCTTGAGATATAAATATTTTCCCCCTTCCAAATAGAAGTATAGATTAAAAATAAGACCTCTTATACAAAACCCTACATAACATTGCTATGCTTGATACATTTCTTATAGCAGTTCTTACCAAACTGTATGTGAAAAATAAACAAAACCACTAAAGAAGGCAAGAAAACAGCAAGTTCTACATGCTTCTTGACTGGAAGTGAATTGTCCAACCCAAGGTTTCTTATCTGCCCTAATTCACAAACAAAACAATAAATCCTTCACTGTACCACTGGGCAAAGTGATAACTCTAAAAAATTACTGCTTAATACTCCACATGTCAAAACTATAAGATGAATTTCCTGTAGCAGAACCTAATTATTTGTTAAAAAAAATATGTAAATATATATAAATATAAATAGAAGAGATAAATACCTACAGAACAATCCTAAATTTAGTAGAAATAACTAAGTGGGTGAGAGGGGTACTAACTCTAGCAATTAATTTAACAATAGCTTTAAGACTGACTAGTCTATTTTGACTTGACAGTATATACTCAAGATCTCAACCATCCATAAAAAATAATACCTAGTACCCTGTTTCTCCCTCTATGACAAACTTTACAAGCTCATCCATGAATATACAGTACCTATTTAAATTACATGCACTGAGTTTGAAGCAATGTGACCCTGCTGAACAAGAGTAAATGCTGGGCTGTTTGAAAACAAAAATATATTGAACAGAAGCACCATTGAAGCAGCTCTACTTTGTGCACTTAGTGAGTGCTGAACTGCATAAGTTCCTAAGAGTGAGCCTATTAATTTCTGCATGTTTAGTTTTAGTAGCTTTAGACTGAAAGCAGGTACACAAGTAAAATCATTCCCTTACCTTCCAGTTCCACTCCTAGCTGACTGATGATACATTAATTTTATATGCACTACTGCTGTGTTTTTATATTAAGGTACAGTCGAGTGATTCTGTAGAGGTTTAATCATTTGTATGGCAACATAAAAGTGCAATAACAATTCACAATGAGTTCTAATTAGTACCAATGAACTCAAAAACTGAAGAGGTTGCACTTTTTTCCATGGTGAATTCAAACTTAAAATATCTGTACTCTTATAAAACTAAAAAGATCACCCAGAGAAGAAAAAAAACCCAGCAGATGGGGTCAGTTCTGCAAAGTAGTTACTCTAAGGAGAAATGCCTCTGTGGAAGTAATTTTTTCCAATCACTTCTGAACATTTTTAATCCTTGCTAAGTGGTGATCAGAACATGCTGGAAAAATTTCCAAGTGCATTTATGAAACAGCATCAGGGTATGGCAAATCACATATAATTGTACTACAGGAACAGTGAAGAAAATATCATGCGATTTTTCCATCTCTGCACAGACGCCAACTCAAGCCAAATTCTCTTCAACTCAAATTTTATTTTATTTTATTTATTATTCAACTTTATTACTCAAAAGGAATAGAGAAAATGTGTGGCTTTTTTGGTGTTATTAAGTCAATTAGCTGGCAGCCCCATAAAAGAGGATTGGGGATTGAAGAGCAAGTGGTTGCTTGTCTTAAATGGAGAAGGAAGATGCAAACTATATGGACAAAAAGCAGGTATTTTCATCAGAAGCTATACCTGCCTCCAAGCTTGTCTGCCTTCTAAACCCAAGTCATGTCTTCAGCCTCCATTTATACAGTGCATCAGAAGAACAAAGGTAGAGGTGGCCAAGAGCCTCCAGAACATGTTAAAGTTGATGTGCACAATTTTTTTCTCAGGAGGGGTGTTGATGGTGGAAGGTGGGGACAGAAAGGAAATCACTTCCATGAGCCCTGAATACACAATATTATTTGAGAGTTAAAAATCCTGAAACAGCTGTTTATTCTACTGAGGAATGTTGATACTCATGCTGCTACCTTTCACTGGCAGACTGGATTTCTGAGCTGACAGAGGAAGCTTTATTGTCTGATGGTGTCTTGGCCTATTTGGCTATTGGTCTTCAGACACTGGACACAGGACATGAGGTCATGTCACACAAGAAGATTTCATGACCCTGCTGCAGCATCCTATTCCCTGTTCTTACACAGTCCTACAGCTCAGGGGGCCAGTGTATCCTCTGCACTGCAGAAACCTCAAGCAGGATAAAGGACTCAGGGTTACTGTCTGCAGGTAGCACTTCTGCCATTTGCAAATTAAATCAGGAGATCCTGGGAGGTCACAAATATTTGCTTCTACATTAGCTCTTAGCATCTGATGAGCCATTTAAGAAATTTCCACCAGCTCAGTGTCTGTTCAAGACAGAACACTATTGCACAGCTCACCAGAATTTCTCTGTCTTCTTCAGGGCACTGTTCATAAGTGAGAACCTTTGAACTGTGATCATTTAGATATCATATTTTCTCAATGTTGATTTTGACATTTATACAAGGAAAAGAAAATAATTGTGAAAAGCTTGTCAAAACCATACACTTCTGAAAACCCAAAAGATCTCTAGGATTCATTCCCAAATGGAAAAAAACAAAAGTCTGGGTGACAGGCAAGTAGGCAGGAGAGTACTAGTTAGGAAATGCAGTCTCTGAGCTGACTTGATAATATTTCTTATGTTCAGTATGTACAATATTAATTGGTCCCAAAAAAATTACTCAAACCCAGGGGAAGGAAAAAATCCCTAGTTCCCTCATCATCATTTCTGCTGTCTTAGTTTTTCATTTCCCACTGTTGCTGTTAAGCTTTCCTCTTCCTTTACTTGTCATCTTACAATTGACTTACAAGAATACTTTTTCTATTGCTCTGATTAAACATTCAGTTCCTCTCCCTCTCTGTATTTAACAGAAATATTTCTTTTCCTCATTGTGCTTTTTCTTGTTAAGTATTTTCTTTTTCAGTAGTCCATCTTAATTGCAATTGTAGTGAATTTGCCAAAGTGCAGTCTCTGAAGTCACAGCAGGAATCTTGGCATGAAGAACATGACATAAAAATGTACAATATGACCACTTACCTTTCAGTCAAACCACCTCATGCTTGTCCAGAGACACCACAGCAGTTGTCTTTTTCTGGCTGATTCAGTCGAGTAAAGTCCTACAGAATCTCAGGCAAAGCAGAAGCCTGCATGGCTAATACCCCTGATCTCTTTCATCTCTTTGTCTTTGCTGCTCCATCTTAGTTGGAGCCTGCTAAAATAATAGTCTCTTGAGAGAGGAATCTGCCACCAATGTTTCTTCACTGATACTTGTAAAAGTAGGCTGGAATATCTCAGCTCTACCAGATTTTTCATTAAAGGTTACAGTCATTTCCACAGCAAATGGCAGCACAAAACCAAGTAATCAAAGCCATATTTGTTTGAGAAACTAGATATATATCTATAACCAGCATTTAAGGGAAACCACTTCTTTGTTTAACTGTACATTCTTTCTTTTTAACAAAGATAGTCATGTTATTTACAGGGAATATGGCAGCTTCTTCTATCTCACCATGGCTTCATTTGTAATGTCTACTGAATATACACAAGTCCAATATTTTCCTCTTTTCAATATGCTTCCCTAAGCAGATTCTCCAAATATTTCCTGGAAAGGAGGGGAAAAAAAATGCTGGAGGAGGAGAGAGGGGTGGAACAGGACCAGGCCAGCAAGCCAGAGCTATTTTCCAGCAGATGGTGCAACAGGGAACTGAAAACACTTGGCAGTAACAAAGGGTTTTCTGAAAGTCCTACCAACTAGTTCAGATACATTCTTCAGAAACACCATGGCAGCAGTTTAAGAGTTCAGATTTTTTTGGTGAAGTCACTTAAGTTATGAAAAAAGGCTTGAGTTATGGGAAGAAGTTCAGGCCATCTGCCCCTCGTATGTTTACACGTAATCATTCAGGTGCAAACAAGAGCCATTAACACAGGAAGAATTACATCCCTTACAAACACATTCAAACTGTCAAAGAGTCAAAATAATGTGACAAGAGCTATAAATGTTAATGTGAAAGATCAAGGGCAAGAAAGCAATTTCCTTTTTCAGAAGTTTAGGACTCCAGTCATACAGTCAAATATCAGCCAAACATCTTGACTGGTTGTTTTGGGTTTTTTTCCAGAAAGAATCATTAATAATTTTTTAAAATCTAAAAGCAGTGAACAGCCCAGGGATCAGCCAACAAATACCTCAGCAATTAACAATAATTTGAACTAAGTCAAGAGGTGTGATGGACTTAAAGACTGTAACCATTTCTTGCTCAAACAGTTTTACATTAAGAGGTGTGAGGAAAGCTCCTGAAAGAGCAGTAGGATAGTTTCAGTCTCTTACTGTATGAAACACTGTCAAACAGTATTTTTTATAAGTGGCTGGAAAATTGTTGTTGTGCAGAGAGCCTGCATCTCACACAGCAAAGATTGCCCCTTGTTCTTAGCTGGTTTTGCAGATATCCCAACAAACTAATCTCTTCATTGAAAAGCCAGGACAATTTTATAGTTAGCTGAAGATAAGGAGAAGCAGTCTCATAACTGCTAATAGAAGCAGAGCTGTAAATTGGCAACTACAGCACCTGGAAATAGCAGTGACAAAAGCACTGCAGAAGAAAAAGAAGCAGCAATGTGTTTAGGGAGCCAGCATAGCATGTGAAAGGCTAAATGAAAGAGCAGATAGAAGGTATAAGTGGATATTTCAAATCTTTTTGAAAAAGCATTTTTCCAATAAATTGTTTGCAACCTGTAGTGCAACTGGGAATAGTGAGAGTCTCTCTCTTGGTGTCTGTCCCCTTTAGCACAATATGTGTTCTCAGGACTGGGAGATTTCATTCTGCAAAGGACTTTGCCACCTTGCTTTCTCTGGGTCATTTCTAACTGGGAACATTTCTACCAGGTCTCTGCAAGGCCCCCTTTATTGCAGCGTGGATGTAGATGCCACACAAGTAAAAATATTTAAAACACAGAATTCCTTCTTTGCTTTGAACATCAGTCTTAGGGCTGATTAACAGGAGCTGCATTCCTTGATTTGTATTCTGAAAGCACTCAGGAGAAATTAAAGACTTAGATGATATTCAGGCAAATGAAGTTATCTTTGCAAGAGCTGCCATTTTTGCTGTCATGGAATGTTTGATGGAAGGACAGTTGTTATTTTATAGGCTGGTTTTAAGCCACTAATGACAAGTTATAAGAGATAATTTTCAATATTTAGTTCCCAGAATTACAATGATATTTACACCAAAGGGTAGACAAGGAGACAGGAAAATACAATTCTAATTAATCCCAGAAAAGAGCCCTGCTGTCCGTGGTAACCTTCTTTGCCACAGTTTCTCTGACTGTAAAACTTTAACAATGGTACTGATATTGGTACATCACAGCAAGAAGGTACTAGAATTAGATGTTACTACTTTACAGCATTTAAAGGGAAACATACAATTGATCTTTAAAGACTGAGGGTGGGGGTGTCAAAGTTGCAAGTATTGATTTTAGTGATATCAAAATACATCTTTTTTATAATTTAATAAATGGCTTTGGATTTAGATGAAGATCTACAGAACTATCACTACTTGAGAAGCAAAAATAAATAATAGCTGTTTCTAGTATTTTTACAGTTCGCTAAAGTACAAAAAAATAAGCTACCTTCAAAATAAATATAATTTAAAATTCTGGAAAGCACAAATGTTTTTTTTTAAATACTGTCAATTTGCCACACTATAATTAAAAATATCATAGCCTATATATTAATCTTTATATGAACCATGCTTATTTATATGTAATACTAACTGCCCAGACAACCAAGAGAGTATTTTCCTGTTCTCCTAGTAAGTGAACTATGTTAAATTTGTTTGGCAAGCAATTTAACCTGAAAGACAGCTAAAAGTAGAGATACTCATTTATTGAGAATACTGTTTATATTATATTATTTATTACTAGTAGCTGGGGGTTTCTGGTCCAAATTTGAATTGCATTTGGATATGGGTCAAAGCAATCAGAACTGCTATGTGAGACTAAGACTACTCAGCTTACCTTCAGTTCCCAGAAAAGTGCAAATAAACAAATAATGACACTAATGACTATTTATAAGTTGTTATATGAACACAAAATTCAAAGATTAGTAAGAGTTAAAACAAGCCAATCTTAATTATTTTTATAATAGAAAAAGAGACCTAAAACATAGGAATAATATGGTATAATATTACTGCATCCCATTTTTACAATACTTTCAGAACTGCTTCTTGAAAAAGATTTTGGGAAACAAGGACTAGAAATGAAATTATGAAAAGACATGTGCAAAGGTGCCTGGATTTTGCATCAAATGAGAGTAGTTTATAACAAAATTTATTAGCTGGGGTTGTTCATACATCTGTCCTGGGTCTGGTACAACTTAATTATTATCACAAGAAATAAAAGTAATAGAGAATACATATGTTACTTCTTGCCTTTCTGACTGACTACACAGAAAGGAGAAAGCAAAGACAAACCTCTTTGACTATCAGTTGGTTGCACTGGAGAGAGGAAAATGAGGTGAATCAGTGCTCTAAGGCTTCATCTGGGCACCTCTTCCCACTTCAAGCCACAGGGTTGAAAAGCTTACCACAAATTGAACTGCCTTGCAGGAGTGTTTGAGGATTCCTTCTCCTCCTTTTACCTTTATAACCATTAAAGTTATGACTAAACTGCAACATATTAACCATAGAGACACACACTTAAGCAGCCCTGCCTAGCAGAAGGACAGATCTATTGAACAATGCTGTGTACACTTAAAAGCCTACAGTCTTCAGTCATCTTTTATTGTAAGACCAACATGACTTTTGATCAAATAATATCATGTTCTCCAAATCCAAGACAGACAACAAAATCTGTATCCAGTTTATTTAATTGTAAAATATTTTTACTATTTTGTTTATTTCATATATTATTTTCAGAAAGGTGTCTTCAAACAAAAAGGTAAGAATCACTTCCTTCTTCATTCAATTCAAGTCTCATTATCATTTTTCCCTACCCTACTTAAAATTTTTCTAACATTTTGGTAGGGAAATGTCACTTCCAAACCTCTGTCCTGGAAATAATGTGAGAAGGCAGCTTGTATTTCCTCAAAACATTTTATAAGAATCCCTATTGTACTTCCTCCCACTCTAGGCTGCGACACATCTTTAGAGCTTTCAGCTCACTTCATTCAAACACTCATTCAAAAATTTACCCATACATAAAGGGAGAAATTAAGCCATAGGTAGACCAAGATAACACCAAATAGGGTAGAAAATGCTGTTGTGCTTTTTCTTTTCATAGCATCTACTGTCTCTCAGCCTCAGTTTGGACCACCTGCTGTTCAGATTTCAGAATGAAAACCTAGGGGTATATATGTGTGTGTGAGAGCATATTACATATACATATTATATATATATATATATATATATATATATATATATATATATATATATAAATTTTAAAACACTACTGGTGACTTGGAGCTTTTACATAAATTCTGAACTTTCTGAGCTCTCCAGCAATGCCTACTCCTAGCAGAGATTGTGTTCACACAGCTCTCTCCCTAACAGCTTCTCTGTGATCCCATATTGCACTGTGCCAGCCTAGAATATAAGGACAGGTCACAGTGAGTTTTCACCAAAGCTGCTGCAAGTAATGAAGTTCCCCAGCAATACTGTGTCTATAACAAAAAGTAGTTTCAGTCTCCTTAGTATTTGCTGTGTAAGAATTAAAAAGGAAAGAAAAGTGGATATGCTTAATTTTAGAGTGGCTTTCAATAGAGGAAAAGCATTTAGAATGTCCAAGTGTAAATGAAAAGACATTATCTAAGGTATAACCAAAACAATTATGACATTAAATTGACAAACTCTATACCACTATCACCTCTTGAAGGAGTTCAATCCTTTACCATTCAATTTTTCTGTAAGCTGAAAAAATCCAAGTGACAAGAGACATTAATAGCAATTTAGGCATACCTACAATTACAAACTAACAGGACATTTCATTTAAGTTATCTGAGCTGTATTCTTCATAAACACACCGAAGGTCAAATCCCGCATTGATTTTCAATGTTAGAAGTTTTGTAAGAATAAAAACACAATTCAGAACAGAATTTCTAAGTTGTCAGTGCTGCAAAAGAAATAATAAAAATTGATTGTCACAGATAAGTAATTTTATGGGCATAATATAATTTAGATTAAGTCTCACTCTTCTCCACAGTAAACCACTAGTGTGCACAAATTTCCAAACATACAGACACAATTGACATCATCTTGTTTCCCTGACAGCAGTGTGAGTTTACATTCATGGCTGTGCATTATCTTTCACTAGCTGCATCCCAAAAGCAATGACTGATCAGTCAAACGTAGGCTTCTCAATACAGACATAAATAATTATATTTTGTAGGTCTAATATGTTTAGTGTTTTACCTGGGACATTATCAGAAACAGTCCCTTTAACAGGACTATGTAAGTAAAGAAAATCACGAATTATTGCTGAGCAGGGGTCACAGAGGGCCTTACTTCAGTTCTCAAAAGTCCTACTGACTATAAAATGGGCACATAACAATTCTGCTTCTAACACAGCATTGTTTTTCTTAGAGTTGATTCTACCAATACAGGGATGGTGGAGATTTTGAAGAAACAAATGCTTTTCACTCATGAAAAATAGATATCCAAGAAGTAACCATAGGAATCTTCACTGAAGGGTAAAGTTCTCAATGCTTAGCTTCCCCAGGTTTTTCACACAGGTTCCTTTCCCCCACTGTATTTAAGAAATTCCAATAACTATGCAGAACACAAGAAAGTTCATCACTATGTGAAAGAAACAGAGCAGGTAAACAGCTGCCAGTGTCAAGAGCTTCTTTAAAACAGCAATATGTTATGAGATTTTGTTACCTCTGTTTCAGTGGGTTTTGTAAGAGTAAGAAAAATCCCAGACATATTCTATTTTTAAGTCTAAAGGTACAAAAGAACTGGAGAATTATAACACCTGCTTTTCTGTTAATGCACTACATTTTTACATATAAAAAGACAGGTTCAGACAATGCAGGATGCTGTGGATTGCAGAAACACTGATAATTTCTATAATTTTAATAATCTCTGTGTGGTGCACTATGGTCTGGTGTTCACAGTATTCAGAGCCAGGTTTTTCCTCCTACTGACTGCCTGGTGACTGCTGGTGTGCCACTCCAGCTTGCCATGCTTTCATCCCTCAGCTACAAAAGAAGATACTGAAAGGTTGTTTCTTTGTAATTTAAATGTGTAAAGGTTGAACAGTGTCACTGACACAAAATCAACAATCAAAAAATTCTTTAAAGGCCCAGTGCAAAATTTCTAGAAGTTAATGTTTTTTCCTAATGATCTCAATTGTCTTTGAAACAGATAATAAATTACCTTGAAATTTAACATGCAGCTAGGGTAACACTTAAAAATATAAGCCAAAAGTTTTTTAGAAATACAAAACCTTTACAGATACTGTGTAAAATAAGAATAACATGTCACTAAAGGAATGCCGTTCTTCACTTGGAATATAATTTAGAATATATTTCCATTTCATTAAAAAAATGCAATATTGTTTTCATGCAAAGAAAATGAACATAAATACTTGTCTTATTTCATTCAAAATATATTGCAAAGTTTTCAGAGTTTTATATTTGGAATCACAGACATTATGGCACCTATTTTTTCCCCACAGATGAACAAATGTAATCAGGAATTTATGTGGATCCAAAAGAAAAGAGGGAAGCAATCATTTTAAGCAATTCAAAATCCACCAAAGCTTTGCAGATTTAAGACAGGGCACAAACCAGTTACTTAATTTTTTCTGTTTTCTTGGTGTCTTATTGTATCTTCTGTCCTTTTCTGACTTCTTTTGAGTCAAAGCATAATTATGTGCTACCAATGCAAGAACACTGCTAAACATTAAAAAGATTGTAAGCATGATAATGCAGGTGATTGGAGACTATAAATGGAAGAACTTTTTTTATACAGATAGAAAATAAATTATCAAAGAGGTATTTACCCATGAAATTTGTTCCTCCTATTTACCTTTTCTCCATTCCAGCCTGTGGTTGATTGGCACAGGGATTCATTATTACTCCATTTCTGACAAAAGGCATCATACTACTTGAAGGCAACATAGTAGACTTAGTATATGCCAGGCATAAAACTGATCTTTTGATTTGACATTTGCAGTGCTGTCCTTATTATCATGTGTGAGCAGTGTAAAGAAACCAGATACAGCACATGGATAATTTTTTGCTTTTGCTTGAAACACTTTTTAAAGCTCATATGAAAACTGAAAGATGGAAATAGATGACAGACCTTACTTTGGAGACAGACTCAATCTAGTAATAAAAAACAAACATTAAGTACAAACTTCACTGTGAAATCCTGAAGGAAAAATTATTACATTACTAAGTATCAACAAAATTTGCCTTAAAGATGCAAATATGGTGTTGGATAGATCTCCTTTTGGTATAATGCAAGCAAACTTTTTTGATCTCAATGCAGGTAAAATAAGCTACCTGGTTAAGAGGAAAAGTCCAATTCTACTGTGTGCCAAAGATCCCTAAGTCCATGAGTTTGCAGTGAATGCTCTTGCAGAGTTCCAATACCAGAATCTGATCTCTTTTGTGCATCTTAACTGGCTTCTGAAAGGTCAATAGCTTAAGGATTTTGTAATCTAGGTAAACCACCCAGATTTTTGTATTTAACAGCTCACTGAACCTTTCTGTGAAATTCTTTAGGTGTTGACAGCATCACATGAGTTGGGTTATACCACATAACTCATACACATTGCATGGGGAAAAAACAACTCACTTCAGTCATATAATCATTCTCTAATCACTTCCCCAAGCTAGGGCTAAGCTTTCATGTAATCTCCATTCTACCATTTCTTCTCAAGGTAAATGGCCATATTCTCACCTTGCAGGAAAACAGTTTTTCTACCTCACCCTTTTTAACCCTTCTCTGTGAAGTGTTCCTTTATTCCTTTATTCTTTCCTGGGAAAAGTAAAACCTAAAGAAAATTCAGAAAAAGCATGCACATTTAATGATATAATGTGGGGTTTTTCTGTAGTATTTAATGCAATAAAATTAATCCTGTAATTATTTTATTAGGACTTTGACAGCTTCACAGCAATGACCTGATGTCAGAAGACTGTTCATAAGAGGCTTGTCTAAGCTGTGGGACGAAAAGAAGAATTTTCTAAAGGGTTAGTGAGACCATCCTCACCAGCTATTCACAAAACCAAAATCTAGGTTCCCACTTTTGCCTGTCAAAACTGACATGTAAGCAGGTAAAGTAGAGAAATGTGCTCCAGTTAGTCCTTAGATTATAGCACTAATTAACCACAGCCTTTGGCACAACCTGAAGAGTCACCCCACAATTAATATGGAAACAAATCTCTGCCATCACTTCCCTCGGTATGAATTGTTTTATATACACGCATACAGAGAAGATTTTTTTTTACCTGAATATGTTTATTAGCCCTCAGCAAAATTAACTTCATCATTCATTTTTTGATTAGGATCTTTCAAATCTGCACCCCCACACATTTTTACCCTAAAAAGAAACAGTATTTGAGGGGTGAATTCCATAGTTTTGAACACAGGTTATCATCCTCTCAGAAATGTGGAGGAAAACCAAGACAATGATCCAGCTAACAGATCTGCAGTATCAAAGGCAATGAATGCTGTATGTGCACAGAAACATGCCTAAACTAATCTAACTGCAGGATCTAGTATTAAAAACTACTGCTCCAATAACACAACTCTTTAATATTAGAAATTGTTAATTTATTTACCTACTTTTGTCCAGATAAAATAACCAAGCTACACTTTCAGATAATTTTACTTGAGAGTATTGACATTAGAGAATATTAAAATAACTGCCAATTAGAGAAGCTGAAAAAATCAGCCAAGGGAATAGGAGTTAGAGAAACATTTCCCAAAAGGCTCATCCCATGGGATGACAGTATCCACATGCCACAGTTTCTACTCTAGTCAACTCTGCATCAAGCTCTGTGTTAAGCATATCTACAAGAAACACATCCAGTGCTGACTGGAAGATTGCAAGAGGCAGACACCCACTGCAGCATTAGGTACACTGTTCTACTGATTAATTGCTCTTGCTTTTAAAAGTTCACATCTATTCTTAAGCTTATTTATCTTGCCTCAGCTTCTAGCCTTTTTGTACTGGATTAAATAACAGGTTAGGAGAATACAAGGATAGACTACAGGAGAGCTGACAGGAAAAAGCAAATAACAAAGAACACTATTTACTTCATTTTGCAGCTTGTAGTTCCAGGCTTTCCTCCAAATTAACATCATTTAAAAGAACCCTACACACTCAGCTACCTTCACACAGTCCCCAAACCTGCTGACAAAACTTCTATGCTTGTTTTCGTGCTGTATTTCTGCTCATGTTCAGTACACTTCTTCCCAGCTCTTAAAAGAGGAATTGCAAGAAAAAGTACCTAAATTATGCCAATGGAATGACCTCACATGGATCAGTACCTGGTGCTGCTGTCTTTTGCTCATTTCCCATAGTCTTTCCTTGAGGAAAAAGTGTCTCCTGCTCAGATCTAGTACATTTAGGGGCCCAGCTGTGTCTGCACTGCTTTGCTCTGAAAAACTCCCACATCCAACTTGCTGCTCCCAGCCCATTGCAACCCAATCAATAATGCCAGAGTTACAGCCCAAGAGAGATCGAAATTCTGAGAAAGAAAACAACCACAAATTTGCTAGCTTGTCAAAATAAAGTGTTACAGTGATAGTGTAACATAGCCTATGCCCATCTACAAATATGTCTTTTGCTATCTTTGATACTTCAGAGGTTCATGAATTACTGAGGTCTTGCTTGCATTACTGAGTTTGATTTGTTTGCTGCCTGGCAGGTTAGGAATGGCAGTTCACTGTTATGAAGCAAGCCCTTTAGATCTGCAGTAGGAAGTGAAGTGACAAAGCACTATCTGTAGTCATGCAAGGAGGTGACTGGAGGAGACTACCCCAGTGACAAATCAAAGTAGCAGTTGTGAAAGAAGCGTGGGGAGGCTGCAGGAGGGAACAGTTCACTTGTCACTTCTGTACTAAATAACACGACCTTTACAACCCCATGTGTGTTCTCTTCAGAAAACAGAAAAAGGAGAAACAGTAGAGGGACTCTGCCAGCAGATTTCTGTTAGTTTTGGATGCCAGAATAAACGTGCAACCAGAAGGAATTTGATAAACAATGCATAACTTAAATCTGTATGATATGATGGAATATTCCAAGGTGTCAATAAATGAGAGAATTCAGGTTGTGCAGGGCTGTGGCTCAGTCAAATTAACTACACTTAACAGTGATGGAGTACTGCACCAAAAAGCCATACTAGTACCTCAGAGCTAATTTGTGTATATTGAGACCACATTATTTTGTAGCTTAGCAATATAACCATAGAGCTTTTAACTAAAAAAACAAAAACAAGAAAACAAAAAAAAAGAAAACTCAAGACAAAAACAAAAGAAACTACGGTACTGAAATATTAAGAGATAAGAAAATACCTTAGTGTGTTACACCAAGGACCAGGAAAATAATTTTGCATCCACTGAACAGCAGAATTCAGAAATAGAGCTTCTGTATGTTTTGTGACAAGAATGAATCAAAACACAGCATTCTAGTCCACGGAATTCCAGAGCACATTGTTTTTAAAATTCATTAAGAGGCATCTGAGGTATTAACAGTCTCCATGGCAGCTTCTGAACAGGCAGCAAATTAACATGCCCTGACAACTGAGCTCCTTACCTATTCGAATTCTTCATTGACTGGTTGAATTGTTAAGAGCTAGAGTTCTATCCTGTCTTCATTTTCCAATTATTCTAATATCTCCTTCTGATCTGTTACTCCTTGACACAAATGGATTAGCACTGCTCTACCTGTCACTCTCCAGACAACCAGTGGAATCTATTTAAGTGAAAAATACATGCATTATGTCTGTATGTACACATGCACTTAATAAATACATGTATGTTTTAGTAGCACATTACCAAGATCTATCAGAGGCATTCAAAAGTCAGGAATTCGGATACTAAAAAATTGCAGATCCCCATAAATGAGTGAAATTTCAGGATGGGGGGGTCAGGGCTATGAAGAGGACACACAGCAAAAGGCACATGCTACAGTAGGTTTTCCCCCAGAAGGAATATAGAATCCTTCAGAAAAGAACAAACGAGCAATTAAATAGAGAAAAAAGGAAAACCTGCATACACAATATTTCTCAGAAATAGCTGCACAGCTATGAGATATTTCAGAAGGACTCTGCAGAAGGCAGAGAGTTTGAACAGAAAATATGAGTCTAAACAGTTAATATTTGGTAAAGCTGTAAGCAGCTGAAGACAAAAGCCTACAATGGGAAGTGTCAGGCATCTTAATAGGCAGCAATACAAGCACCACCTATAATAAATGAGGGAGGGACAGAAAAATAGTATAAATAAATTAACTATAGCATAGAAATCTCAAACAAGTGTCTCACTTTGCTGAAAATAAGATTTTTCTTACTAACAAGTACAGGATTTTTATATGACATATTGAGAAGTATATTTCTTTGTGATGCTGGTCTATCTCAGAGGTATCATAAGTATAGAGCCATGTAATGTGGCTGTTACTATGGAAACAACTCCTTTTCTAAGGAAAAGCAGAAGGTATAAGTCAAGTAAAATCTCAAATAATTTCTTGTGACACTGGTAGGACACCTTGTTAAACTGCACCCTTAACTTATTGCATTCCCATTTCTGTCAATTCTTTTCTATTGTTGCATGTTTCACATAGAAACAAGCAATACTAATTTTTTCCCCATATTAATTGAAGTAATATATCCTGAGTATGCAGCACAAATTTCTTCACCTCAGCAGTAAATGCAGAACAGTCAAAGATGGGCTCTGAGGATCTTTTGTTAAAAGATGTGCCTTGCTCACACAAGAATCTATCATCAAGCCATAACTTTTTGTCTTCCATTCTAACCAAAGAAAAAATGGATAAAATAAAACCTGTCAATTATACATCAATTTCTTTATTTCTCTTACATAAATAAAAATAATTGTATACAGTTAGACAAGTCACTATAAAAAGTGCAACACTCAGGAAAACAGAAAACAAAGATTTAGAGAATTAATTGATGAGGGTCACCACTACAAATTCATCTCTCTCCTAAATGTTCAAGGATGTTATTTGCTAATAAGCCCTTGACTCTTACTTGTCCCCTCCAAGTACTAAGTCTCAAATGTCTGCAAAGTCTCTCCCTGATAATTACTGTGAATAAAAGCTATTATGTTTAACCTCTGTTTTTGCAATATTATCTGAGTCTGGTCTACAGGCTAACAAATATTCTTCTCTTATTCAATCTACCAACTGATTTTATCAAATCTCCATTTCCAAATCCAGTTTTTCTTCACTAAGGTCAGTGCCAGTGTAGATCTGCTCCTTATTGCCTGTATTCAATTAAGAGCAGGCTCATCAAACTTCCTGCAAAATATTTAGCATTTACAAATCCTAATAACTTTTCTCTCTCTCACTATTGCTTAAGCACATAAAGGCTTTGCACCACAAAAAGTGATGATTTGGGATCATGACAATGCTTGACACAGAAAAGCAAAACAAATTTCAGGGAAACAAAAATAAACTGCACTTTTTATGTGGTTCCAACATTAAAGATATTAAAATTAGTAGATAGGGCCCTGACTGTCCCCTGCCCTTCTGCCTCTGTAAACACCCAGCCCTTACTTTGCATTAATGTAACAGGAGAAATTTAAGCATAAACTCTACCCACAGCCAATATATTTTGCATTAGCCTTTTATCTGAATGAACAAGACCTCACTCAATGCCTCTGTGATCCAGAAAGGGAAAAGATTAAGCAATTACAGGGAATTTCAAATTCATTGCTGTCTCTTTGTTTTGGAAAACAAAGCATGAGCACTGCCTCTTTTCTGAATACTTTTCCTCAGTCTAAAGGTTATGCTCAGCCAACTGGGAGACACAGACTCTCCCCACATGGTTTTGGGACCAGCTGCAGCATCCAGAGTCTGTTACTGCTCAGTACCTGGAAAGCTCCTTACCTTGTATCAGCATGTTAAAAAAAAAAATAAAATAAAAAGAGAAAATTTGAATAATACATAAGTTGAAAGGCATTGTCATCTGCTGGAAACTGCACAAACAGAAAAAGGGGCCTCAGTAATTCATCAAATAAGCTGCTCGCCATGAATTATTCACTTAGTTTTACTACTAAGGCTTCCATGTGCTTCAAGTCACACAAGTGTGATAGGGAGATAGCAACCTGGGAATCAGGGTTCTGAAGGTCTTGCCTGCTCTTATATTTTCCAAGAGAGGAAATGAAGTTAGAATAATTATATTTTTCTATTTTAATCTTTGCCATTAATCTCTTGGCTGGATTACTGAGGGATGCAGTATCTCTGCTTTGCCCTTTCAATGCCCATTTTCTTTATAAGTCACTAAGGGGAATTCTTGCTTTCAGCTGTACTTTTCCCCTTTGTGAATAGTCTCTAATGATCAGAGAAGTCTAGAAGTGAGCTAAAGAGCTGTGGATCAGAAGACTTGTCTTCAGGATGGTACCCATATTCATGAAAGCAGGCAATCCAAAGAGAAAAAGCTTCAAGAGAAGCTTGATGATAATATTATAAAGAAGGGAGAAAAGAAGTAAGAGAGGAAATGAGAGCCACCTAAGGAACAGCATGAAGTAACCATTAAGACATAAATAGCTTAAATGTAGAATCCCTTCTCCTTTAGTTTCTCTTAAATGAAGCTGAGGTTCCAAAATATATTAAGATCATAGAGAAAAACTCAATCATGGTATTCTGATAAAAGACACCACTGTGTTTTCCAGATCTCCAGACAGTCAAAAAAACCCTCATCTCTAGGCAAATAATGGTCCTTCCTTAGTCCCTTTGGGGCTGCAGAGGGCAGCCTGCACTCTTGAACAGATCTGCAGGTAAATATGGTGCCTTTAACGACTGACAACAGGCCAGGAACAAACTGACTATTCCATTTATAGGAGCATTAATTCCATTTGCTGGAGCTCTAGAAAACAAGCTCAGTGAAACACACAGTGATTGTCAATCCACCCTCATGGTCTGATGACAAACTCACTAATATCCTTGGATTATCTCAACTTGTGTTATAGCTGTACACTCTCAAGAAGTCTTCAAAGAGTCCAAAAACTGACTGGAAATGGATTCTGCCCCAAGCAGCTCACCACAAGTGAAGAATTCTGGTATATATATTTTGGGGGGGGGAAACTGATGTATTTTTCTCATTGGTGTTTTATTTCCCTACTTTTCTTTTTGTGATCTACATGTTACACTGTAACTTAAATCTAGCAAACATGTATGCTATATTTTTATTACTTAATAGTTGTAAGGTTAATAGTTATGGGTGATGCCTATATTTAATATGTGAATGAGGCTGTGATATCCAAGTTAAATTGCTTTAATTGATATTAGTTCTATTTGTGAACCTATATAAACACTCCAACCAGAAAATATTCAAACCAAGATCCGTATTGATTCTGGTCCCTGAAAAATGCATGGACTGTGATAATTCAAAATTATACACATCTAAAGAATACTTGCCAATACTGACAAGAAGAGAAATATCTGGAATCATATGATACACCAACTATGATGAACAAATCTGACATCACTGGTGTACATGCTTAACTTATTTGATATCCATGCACTAAAGAGCAAGTCTATATACTAATATAGGGAGCACTGAATTCTTACCACTGAATACCCTACTAATATGCAATGAAAGAAGGAGTGCTTGGTTTAACTAAGCACTCACCTGCAGCTCAGACTAGTATTTGCTAGGACTCATATGCTTTGCCATCTGTTCTTTTGACAGTGGCTTTTATATTCATGATTTGCAGCTAATACTACATTTTTAAGTACACATACCTTCTACTGATACCAAAACTTCAAAGAGAATAGTGCAAGAACCACTGTATCATTTCAACCAGATGCTTAAACAGAAATCAGGGAAGTAGCAAGGAGAGAGTGGCAGAGTCAATGACCATGGATTAATTTAATACCACTACAAAAGAGGAACATGTCTGAAAAGAGGGAATAGCATTGAGAGAATGTAAATATCTGATACCAGGCTTGATTTCAATTTGTACTTCAGCTATTTTCCTAAAGCCTGTCTCTTGATGAGTAGTTTAACCCCTGAAACATACTGGTTTCTATGAGCTGTGGAGTAACTCTCCTCTAACAGGGAGAATGGCCTGGGCATTTCAGGAGTCACATATACACACTTGCACAGATGTAGTGTGTAGGTATGTATGCCCATGTGCACAGAAGTCCTGATCAGCAAAAGGTAATAAAAATACATTAGCAAATTACAAGTGATAATTTACAATTTATAATATTTTTATTTCTACCATTCTTGGTTTGTTAGAAAATGGAAAGTGATGCCTATTGTGTTTATGGCCTGTTTCAGACTGTTGAAATTCTGACTCTGTAAAATTTTGTTTTCCAAAAGGCCCACCAGATTCTTAGTGTTGCAGTTGATTAAGGCCTGTTGTTAATAAAGGCTGCTAGATCCTTCCTTGCCTACAAATATTTTTAAATCTCTCTCATGACCTTCTTCCTTTTCATCTTTTCTCATTGTGTCCTGCCCTTGCATCTCTCAGAAAATTTTGCCAAGTGAACTGGTCAAAATACCGAAATACTATCTAGTATCTGCTGCTAAATGAAAAATTACAGTGTTTAAAATCTTTAAATATTTCTAGACAGGAGACACCATAATACTTTCCCTGTATCAGTAAAGAACATTATTGAGGACTGGAGATATTTTTAATTTGTTTAATTCTTTGTCCAGACCTGGCAGCTAACAACAGAGCCTGGCACGTTTCTGGCACTGGTTTCAACAAAAGTGTCCCAAGTCACAGGAGGTCTGGATATTCTTAACACCACTAGAGAAAACATCTGTTCCAGGACAGAAAGACTCCACATCAAAGTATCCATACTCAAAAGATTTTTTTCCACAACATTCTTATATTGCTTATTAGAGTCAGAGTGAAAACATACCATTAAGAAAAACCTGAAGTACTGCTTGCTTGCATCAAGCACTCAGCTACTAAGTCTTGAGGGTAGCACTGTGTGAAGGAATTCAGTTTGCTTTATATCATAAAAAGACTTATAATAGTATCCTTTTCATTTCTCCTGACAGCCACTGTAAATATATCTTGTTCACTTTCAAATGCCACAACCCATCAGTTGAGAAATGCTACTCTGCTTCTAGAAACAATTGCTGGCCACCAGATGGTAAGAACAGCCAGGTTCTACTGTATCCACCCCGTGGTGCCCAGGTCTGCTGCTCTGTCCTGCCTTGACAGAGGTAGTGTCCATGGCAGAGGATGCTGTGCCTTCTGTGACAATCAGATTTTGGGCCACAGTTTGCATCATCAACCAATAATACCAGTAAAGTGGCAGGTTATCCATAGTACATAAGCACAAGGTCACTGTAATATTAACCTTTTCATAAGGATTATATACATTTGTTTATACACATGCATACAAAAATACAAGTTTTTATATCAACCTGTTTTTAAAAAATAAATGCTAGGAAGCAGTTAGCAAGCTGCTCGTCACTCAAATCATCCTGCCATGCAGCCACGTCTGGTGTGTGGGGTTTAGGGATGTTTGGCAGTCAATGTGCTTATAGTCCATCTGCTCACAGCAATATCAACAGTGTGCCAGGTTTCTAACTGTATTCTTCAGCTACAGTGTTTGTTGTTCAAGTAGATTGTTTTCCTACTACTCAATGCTGGTTTGTAAACTCTGTCTCTTTTAGCACTGTTTTCATGAAAGTGAAAGGAAACACAAATGAGTAACAACCTTTCCTTCCCAGTACTGCAGTTTAGGGGAGGGCAGGGGGGAGCTCATTATTGTAGGTTACGGCTAATTTACTGAATAAGAGAAGGTTCTGCATCTAAATTTGAATATGTAAATAATCCAGTTAATACATATCTCTCTGCTGTGTATTTAATTTCTACTTGCCATTCTGCTTTGCATCTCTGTAAGTCTTCAATTATTATCATTGAATCAGTCACACAGTATATATCCTGTCACATGGATCTGCATCAAAGTCACACAAATACTCTCATGCTATAGTTCAACTTGACTGTTTCTATGGTTATGACAGATATATTAGTGCTTTTCCTTAATTATATACCTTGCTATTGACCACTCTGTGATCCAGCTCCTGCATTAGAATCTTTATAACAGGGACTGCTGACATTAACGTGAAGAATTAATATAGCAATCTATTTTTTCCCCTGAGCTGAGGAAAAACTGAAGGCTTAAAGAAACTGTGAGAAGTCAATGCAGCCACAGTTAGCTATGGACACTGATTTAAAGGACATGATAACATGAGACTTATACTGCTGGAGGCAAGATTTTGTGAGAAGCGTTTTGATGAGCATAGTTCTGGTTTTTAGCTATTTAATCATCATATGAAACTTTCTGTGGATTTTGCTACATTTCACGTGTCACTGTACCCTAATCCTATACTTGGGCACAACAGTAGCAGTTTTCTCTCAGATATCTTGCTTTTTATGCAAACTGTAGTTCTTAGCAAAAACATGTACCTGTTTGGAGAGTTAAAAAAAAAAATCTTGCTAATGTCGCAGAGGTTTATGCTGCTCCAAACCTAGCTAGCCCCATTATCTCATTGTTTGCCTAGCATGACTCACAGAGACATCAAGTAATCAGCCTAACTCTTACACAATAGCCAAGCTCTTCAGATTTCTTGCTACGTTCATTGCAGTGCACAACATCAGCATCCGATTCATTCAGCATGTCAATTCAACACAATTATTTTACACCAGGTGCCATCAGCCTCTATTCATTGTAACACAGTACATTTTAGAAGAAAACCTTTCTTCAAGAAAAAGAATGGAAGCTCAGGGAAAGAGGCATTTCCACACTATTTCATTTGCCACAGCTCACTAGGCAGTGTGGCACAGTCACCTTCCTTTCTGAGAGGCCAGTGCACTAACAACACAGAGGACTGTGCTTCTGTTCTTCACTCATGCATTTCTATCCCCAGTCTCCAAGACCCTTTTGGGAGCAGGTGGTTAGTACCAACTGCTGGTTGTCACAGTTCATTACAGCAGCCATTCCTGCACCAAGATGTGTCATTCAGAACAACATTGCAAAGAGCAGGACCAAAAGTGAAATAACATTCCCTCCTCCTTATTGTGCAAACTGAATGCTGTGAAGATCCGAGACACTTCTGTGGAGATCTGATCCATCTCTTCATCCCTCTGCAGTGATACCACCTTAGATTATACAGACAAACCAAAAAACCAGATGGATCTAACTTTATACCTACTAAAGCTTGCACAGAGCCCTGAGAGCTTGGTCTGCCTGTCAAGGCACAGGCAGTAGGAAAAGGTATGACAAATGTAGAATCATGAAATGAACACCATTTACTTGTGAGCAGACTGAGTCCAGAACAGAGAACTTCACTAGAAATAAAGTATTTTGAAGCCCAAAGATTGGGGATGACAGTGGGGGTGGGGGAGAGGAGATCAATATACATGATAGGAAACATGTGAGAAAAGGAGAGAAACGTGTTGGACAAAACACCCAAAGTACTGCAGAAATACTCTGCAAAGCAAATAAGGCACTAAACCTACTGGAATGGCAGAGAGAAGGACTAAATGAGAACAACCTCTAATTCAGTAAAAGCAAAACATAAAGGAGGGATGGCCTACATGTTAAAATAATGACAAATAGCATCTTAAACTTCCCCTTTGCCCCAAAGCAAAGCATGTCAGACAGGACTATCAGGCAGGGAAGCTGTAGGCTGAGGCACAGGGACTGCTTAGCAATGCATGCAAAGAGTTTGGGGCAGAACACAGGGAACATCACATTCAATCCAAAAGCATAAGAAGAATTCAGAAAGACAGAAGTAATTACTTAAACTGGAATCTTGCCTGCTATAAAACCTTCAAGAGGTAGAACATCAGGTACAATAGAAGACTGAGAAGGCTACATATTGAAGTTCTGGGAGCACAGTAAGAAATTGCACCACAGAGGAAGAAAGCAAAGCCACACAAGGGGCTAAGCTAAATAACGAGAAATTTCAAGTGAATTAACAACACGAGGTCAGCAAAGGAGACAGTATGACACTTCTCTAAGAGGTAGAAACTATAATTTATTCACCAGAAGGGGAGAAAGGCAGTAATTCAAAGTGTGCTAGAGCCAAGACTCTAAGTGTGAAGTTCAAAAACTACATATTCTGTCAAAGGAACTTGAAAGAGACGTTGCACACAAGGTCAAAACATTAAAGTGGAGCAAATTACTTGGAAAACATCTACTAGAACGTCACTGATTTTAACCAAAACCTCAGCTGTAACACAAAGATGTGAAGCAAGTGATGATGGAAATGACATTTTTAAAAAAGATGTAAATAAAGTTGTAAGTTGCTAATGGGGAAAAAAGAAAAATAAAAAATAAACAATGCACAAGTTAAATAGTGTAATGAAGGTCAACAGGAAGCATTTTTCACTATTAAAAGGATTAAGTAAACAAAAAAAACCAAAAAGACCCCCAAAAAAATACGGCAAAATGCCAAATCTCTGGTGTGAAGAATATATGGTAAAAACAAAGCTTCTACACTCTACTGCAGTGTTCCATAAATAGTGAAGAGATACTTGCAATGGTGTAACATCTAAAAAAATAACCAATGTCAGGATGGCAAAGTGGCCTGAAAATCCAGTCATGGCTTCTCTCTGGTATGCAGAAATTTAACACAACTGGATCCCTCCAATAATCCTAAACCCACATGACAGATATTCTGCAGAAAAAGATCTGGATCCCAGTATGGAATTACAAACTCAGGTCCCTGTGCTTGATCCATACTTCAATAATGTATTTATTAATGTTCCATCTGCCAAAAGTATCCTTTCCCCAGCTTTCCTCTATTTTTAACACATAGAGCATATAACACTCCCCATGCTTTCATGTTTAAGAACAGAAAAAAAAAAAATCTGGAACGGGTTCTTAAAGACAAACTAAGTGGCATAATGATTCTTTAAGCACTTTTTCATTTAAAAAAATCCCTTTTGCTTAGCTCCTCAGAAAAACTCAAGCATCTTCCAATCAACAGAAATACAAATAAAAATATATTTTTTCCCCTCACAAATCTATATTCACAACTTAAAAAGATAATATTATTGAAGACTTCATGGTATACCCAAAAAAAAAAAACAACTATCACCTTCCTGATTTAGAAGCCAAATGATTTTGCATAGGATAAAATAAATAAAGACTTAGAAATAAAATGGTGGATCATCCAATTAGTTTTAGCTTTTCATTGCAGCAGCTAAGGGAAATTCTGATCAATACAGTGAACATCCAGCTTCCTAAACATAAAGCACATTTCATACAAAGCTGAACATTTTTCTCCTTGTCACACAGAATTATCTTAATTATTGTTTCAAGGAACAGCTTTACATAGAATCATCTAGGAGTCTAAAATGCTGCCCAGAAACTCATCACTGGAATAATTTATGATTTTTTCTTCCTAACATCTTGGGCTTGTTTGATATGCTTGCCATTTCTCTCTGACAGGGAGGTCGATTAAATCACATTTATATTGTAAACGTATGCATTGCTTTTTACCCTAGGCGGTGGATGAAGAGATACAGAGCCCCATGGGAAAAGCAAGCCAATCCACTTTCATATTGCAAACTTCTGCTCTTTGGAAGAAATGAATGGTTGCCAGGGAGAGCTGGGAATTACTTGAGGATGCAAAATGTTATTTTAGAATCCTTTTGAGAGAGGTTTTTCTCTCCCCCACCTCACCATTTTCACATCTTCTGCTAATGCAGCTCACATCAGTTTCTATGAAAACACTGAAGGAATGCACTTCACCAGCATTCTTCAGAGGATCTGTATAAATCAGGCTTTAACTCTGCCTGCATAAAGCAGGCCATTTCTTTACTTTCAAAGGGAGAAGGGAAAAGGATTTGTAACATTTTCCAAAGCATTATGTCTGCCAAAGATCATTCGGGATGACGAAGGTCACCGCATGTTTTTGAACTAAAAGAAAGTGCTAAAAATGGGGAGGGTAAAGGTCATTGCTTAGGGCCATGGAAAAATGAGGCTGCACTGTCATTAACCTAACAGAACTAATTAGGAAACATTCAGCTTTTATAAATTATGCAAAGCACTCAATTTACACTTTTTCAGATTTTTACCATAACAGAGATAATTAGGAAATATTTACAGCAACAGTGAAACCTAATAAAGCAACCCTTTCATATCAGGATACCTTCCCACTAATACTTGCATATCTACAATAGTGAGAAATAGGTATTATTACCTGAAAAAGCTTTATGGAAATAATTTCATCTGTGACCAAAGACCAACATGATCCTGTTGGTATTTCCCTTTCACTTGAGGCAATAGCAAAAGTCAATCAACTCGACTAAGTAAATAACTGACTCTTTGTAGTTCTAAGGGCTTCTTGCTAGTTTAATTATAACAGAAAATTAGCTTGTATGATTTAACCTTAAGAATATAAACCCTGCCATTCAGGGATTATGTAAAGTCAGGGTCAAATCCTACAGTGGAGTCCATTCCCAAATAGTACCCCTGAAAAACTGGAGAGATTTGACATTTCAGTGTTAAATTTAACAGCATGAAGTATTCTGAAATATCAGCTTGGTTCTCTGATTAATTTTTACAGGATTTACATGGACTAGGTATTTTTAAATGGGTGCTCTAATGAAAAATCCTGAATTCAGGAACACTCAGCAGTAAACAACATTTTTGCAGATACAAAATATTAACATTATTTATCTCCACACATCCTGTATTTGGTTTTGAAACATAGTTTGTAAAGCTAATCGGATCATTTTTCTCCTCTCATCAGGGAGAAAGAAGCAGAGAACAAAATATAAAACATGGTGGAAAAGAATGGGGGCTGAAATCAAACTGGGGAGGAATGGGTTAGGGGTGGAATTGGATAAGAGGAAAAGGGAGGTAAGGATAATAGTCTCATGAAAGTCTAAAGTTACAAGAATTCAACCACCTCGAGTATTTCAAGAGGTTTAGGAGATAAGCAAATTCCTGCCTTCACAGACCTTCTACTTGTAATGCTTTAAAGAGTGACTTACTGTGAGACTCAAAGAAGCCAGTGGAAAGATTCCCTGCACTCATCTTTAGATGTTCTGTATAAAATATATCCTGATTTGGCTATAAGATTTTGATGACAATGCAAAAGACTTAACATATAATCATAGAAATTCAGCTTGTGAGCGGGGGGAGATAAAGACCAAGAATGAATTTTGGCACACTACAGCTTTCAGAAAAAGTGCAGACCATAACTCAGTGTGTTTTGTATATCATCCATCATTTTTCCTCCCATGAACTGCACAGTCAAAATATACACCATATGACTAGAATATCCATGTATGTTTCTGATATTTCTCCTCTTCAAAATACAAAACCAAAGTTTTTGCAAAAATATTTGGAAAACTCCTAGATTTCTGCTATTGACATAACTCCAGTACTAATCAGCTGTACAGAAAAATAACTCTTGAAACCTTATTTCAATATCACTGTACAAATCTTCCACCATGAATCAGATTTAAATAAAGGTAGCTTTTCTCCATCACCCATGTTTACATATTACAGCAAAGGCCTCACATTCCAGGGTTCCAGTCTCAAAACAGCTGATCAGCCCCTCAGCCAGGTACACTGCAGTCCCTGATGCATGGAGGAGTTTGTTCAAGTGGTGTGTACAAAAACCAGCTGGCATTGAATGATATCCAAAGACTTTTAACCCAAATATTAACATTTTCCTTACTAGAACTATCAACCTGCTAATATTTATTTTGTTTTGTGTTTATTGTCTTCTAAATTCTCTTTATACAAAGTACTCCTGGTGTATAAATCTCTTGCTGTTCATACATTAAGTTCAGTTCATGATTTTACATGGTTAAGTGCTACTTGTACCATAAATGACGGGAAAGCAAGAAGTTATACTATATCATTTAAAAATGTTAAAAATACACCACAAACAAATTTTACAACATTATGATTCAGTGTGGTCTGATACTTTTAGTGGCATTAGCCCAAAGAAGAAAGCAAGAAAACATGAGGTGGTATCTTTGGTTCTGCCACTCACCTGCTATGCAAACATGGGAAAATAACGATGGCTGCCTAATTCCATTTCTGCTTCTCTTTGCTTCTTCTTAGGTCCATTAGGCAATAATTATTAATTTTGCTGGAGGGTAATAGGTACAAGCATAATCCTATAATGCTACTAAAAGACATGGGCCTTGAAAGATTAATTAGGTTTCATGGCACTATTTCTATGCTTTTGATTACCTGACTGGAAGATTATCTGGTAAGCCATGGGAACATTGCACAGACTGACAGCTATACTGGACATCACAATGTGTAGCAATAGATTTCTGGTACTATTTATCCAAAATTACTGCAATTATGATTTAAGACAGCCAAGATGTTGAAACAAAAAAGAAGGTGTGAGAAGTGTTTCATTATTTCCATTTACACTAAAGAAAAGACACTTTCCACCATTAGTATTGGATGCCAGAAAGAAGTGCTGCTCCATTTCATAAACAGAGTTCCAGTGGAGCTGCCAGAGTTGCTGAATGAACTTACAGAGCTTCATTATCTTGGGGCTATCATAAAGGGTGTATGTACAAATTTATCAATACCTTTCCATAAACTGCAAGAAGGTGGAAAAACAAAATAATGTTGCAGCTTTGCAGACGGCACACCTTGAAAGCTCAGCTCTAACAGCCACATCTGTGACTGCAGCCACTGAGCAGAGCCCTACATGCAGATTTGGCAGCTGCTCTCACATCACCTAAGGGCACTGCTGTGCATAAATTCTTTGTGTGAATTAATATGATCTCTCACTACACCCAAATCCCATCCAAGTTTTAGTCCTGATATGATGATGACTGTCTTTTTTTTGTTCTTCTCTTGTCTCATATTCCTTTCAGAGCAGCTGGCTGAGGAAACTCTCCTTGAATAGTTAACTTTTTAAACTTTAACAACCTGATACTGTCCAGCCTTGCAGAGATACATAATCTAGCCCTGCCATCCCATGGATGTTCAGTAATAGAGAAATTCCCTCAGCAGCTGCTTCTAATATTTAAGAGATTTCTGAAGCTGAACAGAAATTTTTTCACATCCTCCAACATCAGTGGTCTTTGAATAATCTTCTCTAAATTCTACATGATTTGTGTCCAGGACCTGAGTCCCATGAACCTAAGCCCATTACCCTAACTATTGTCATCTTGAGTAAATGTCTTTTTTTAATAATGCAAATTGATAATTTTTTTTTTAATCTCAAAAAGCTGAAGACTCAAAACAGTCTTTAAGCAACACTGCCTCCATTCAAGAGTTCACCTAGTAATCATTTTTTTCTTTAGTTCCAAATATAAGTACAACTACATGAATTAAATACATTTGTCCACATAAATAAAAGCTGTCTTGCTGGTCCCTCATTAGTACAAATTCACCTATCCTTTGTTTTCAGCTTCTGGGTGAGAGAACAGATATACATTGTATTCATTAGAGTCCTCATTATGACTCTCTCTACAAGAACAAGATCCCCTAATTGTAAAACAGATGAGAAAGACAGCAGCATCCTGTAGTACCGTGACCTTTCCAACACTTCATATTTTGACTTGCTGACCATTCCATCTGCTTGTTGCACACTGCAGGGAAGAACAGGATAGTCATGCATGACGGCAACTGGGAAGAAAGTTAACCCATTACTGTAAACCAAAGTATCTCACTACAAGTTTTAGTTCAGTCCTGTCTTAGCTCCTGCTAAACTGCCAGGGTTTACCCTGAAATTCTGTTAACAGTGGCAATACACATTTATTGTGTCTCTGAGATCATGCTCACAGATCATGCTTCTTTTGTGAAAAAGCAATGATGGATTACTATTCTCAGCAATCCTTTGCAAAAAAGTGACAAATCACTTTTAATTCCTTGGATATTCATTATCATAACACTAATCCATCTGGCATTAAGGAAAAAAATCATATTCAGGCCTGGATTTCTTCCTTTGCAATTTAGTACAAGAATAGCTTTAGAGATCTTATAATAAGAGATCCCCAGGTACTTTCATATCATATAAAATACTCCAAAATATTACAGTGTCACTAATGTCTCAGCAGTTTTATAACTTGGCTTGCATATTACAGCATGAAGTTCTTCAGATAAGACTTGGCCTTTCCAACAGCAGTATCACTTGATAACATCATTACTCCCCATCGACTCTAGAAACCGTCAAAGTTCCTCGGTGAGCACAAACGTTTGCAAAACTCAAGAAAATAAAAGGCTGAAGCAATTGATAGTCCACACCAGGGGAAATGAGATGGACTGAATCTCTCCAGGTAGACCTATAGACCTCAATAGCACCTTCCAGCACCTAAAAGTGGCCTAAAAAAAAAAGACAGGGAAGAATTTCTGAAAAGGGCACATCAAATAAGAGGGAATGGCTTTAAACTGAAAGAGGGCAAGTTTAGATCAAGTACTAGAAAGAAATGCTTCAGCATGTGGGTTGTGGGACATTGGAAGAGGTTGCCCAAAACAGTTGTGAATGTTCTATTTCTGAGAGTATTCAAGGGCAACTTGGGGGAACACCTTCCTGGTCTGGGGGAAGGTGTCTCCAAGGTCCCTTCCAATTGAAGCCATTGTATGATTCTCTGTAGAAAGTTGTAATTTGAAGGCACAAGTTGAGACAAACACTACTCCAATGATGACCAGAAATATATATATTAAACACATACATATCTTTAAATAAAACTTCAATTTCTTTTAAGAGTATGTATGGAGAATTATTGTAAAATATAACAGATGCAGATCTATGTCTGTATCTATGTCTCCTTCCTCTAAAGACTGACTGAGCCATGGAAGCAAACTGAGAAGGGTAAACCTCCCCCAGATGTGGCCAAGGGCCAAGAACTGGAAGGAGGTAGATAACAGAATTGTAGAAACAGTTTCAAGGCAACAGTCAAGATTAGAAGAAGGAAAAGAAATTCAGTAAAGAAGGAAGGAGTCAGATATTTAAGAATCTAAAGAGCAACAAATGAAATAATTTTACACAAAATCAAACAGGCAGTCAGTGGAGGACTGAAAGAATGAGCAGGGATTGGTTACAGCATCATAGAAGTTACTCTGAGAAACAGAAAGGGAAGCAGAGCTACAGCAAAGCAATTGAATTTGAGAAACTGAATATAAGTTACCAGTGATCCAACAGAATATATTCGATATATAGTCAAAAGACAAAACTGCAAAAGTGTTACTGGGAAGTCTAGAGGAATATATAAAGCAGTTAATATCAAAGTTAAAATGATACCTTTCCAAGAGTACATCTAAGACTACACATATTCACACGGGAAAGCTGATGGAAATTTGACTGTCAAAATAAATCAACAAAAACCCAAGGCAAAATCCAAGAACAGCAAAAACACAACCTCACAAGTGGGCAACAGCCTGGTATTTTGGCTTCTTAAAGTTTGATAAAGCTACACCTTTCTAATTGCTCTTTGCCTAAATACTATTCAGTATGTAAATAATCCCAGTCATGACAAATTAATAATTCATAAATCATGAAGTTAAAATTAATTTTCTCATGTCTGATTTTCTTTTAAAAAATACATAATACACAGTGGAAATGAAAATGGCTCAAGCTGTTTTACACTGGCTAAATGTATTCATGTTTTCTATAGAGCACTCTTTCTCTTTGTATGAGAACTGTTAAGTCTTATTAATATTATTATTTAATAAGATTAGTAAAAATTAAACTCCACCATTTAAAAACCCGAGAAACATGTTTCCCTTTGTTTACAGGTAATTAGGTAATTTTAAACCAGCACACAGAGAAAGAAATTAATTAATGGGGGAGGAGGGAATATGATGACTAGAGAAAAGCTGATTGGTACTGCATGAGAACTAAGGCACACTGTTATTTCATAAATTGCAGTTACATAGCTGTATCTAAAGTACAGAGAATTTGAAATGAACAGAATTTTGCAATGCATTTAACTACCTTTCCTGTGAAATAAACCATTTAAATTCTGTATTACAAATGAGGAAATGGACAGATTGTAATATTTTCACAGAGATTTTTCAGGTACATTTATAAAACACAGCACTGTGAATCAGTGACATATCCAGCGCTGGAGTGCAGAAACTCCTGGCACTGAAACAAGATGCAGTGTAGCATCTGCAATTATCTAAGGGATTAGTTCTCATGTTGTACATTTTGTTTCTCTAAAAAGCCTTTGATATGCTACCAGTGTTGCAGTATGTGACTTACTGATGCTTAATATGCAGCAAGTCAAATGTATATGGAACTGCTGAGGGCCTCATGCCAGTTTCCCCTAACTCACAGAATGGATTCAACTGAGTCTTAGTGCTTAACCACAGCCTGCAAAAGAAGCTTCCAAATTACCCAAATCAGCTACTCCAACACATGCTAAGAAATACACATACTGGGGGCTGCAGAACAAATTGACAGAACCAGTCACAAGCAGAATAAACTCCTGCAGCAAGAATTTTGGCAAATACATTAAGCACGTGGAAAAGTCACTGAGCTGAAAAAACTGAGTGCACAGGAAACACTTTTACACCATTCTGAGATGAACGACTACAACCATTCATTAGTAACAGAGCAGCCATTTACGAATTCATGACTCAGACTACGTGAAGACCAGATTCCTTCAACTCTTTAAACTCCAATTCAGAGAAGCATTTAACCATGTACTTAACTCTAAGTGCACACACAAAGCCAATTCTCATTCATCAAAAACTTACATACACATGTAAAGGTGATAGAGGATTGAATACTTTGGCATTTGAAGAAGGTGACCAGGCTGGTCCTGCTCTCTATTGCAGCTTGTTGCAGTTTTGCAGCTGAGAACAGCAGGACCTGCCCTGCACTGGGAGCCTGGGCAGTTGAGTCTAGACCCTTCCATTTCTTACCTATAATTTTACTATACTAGAAGAGTCCTTTCATTAATACACTTTGTGGGTCAAAGTACAAACAAATATTCTCAGCTTGTCCACCACCCGAGTCCTTAAAGGCAACCACGTGGAAAGGAAAAGATAAAAATTACTCCAGGACTTAAGCCTGTCATTATTCTCTCATTGTATAAACACAAGCAGGCATTTATTAAGTTGTTCTTAAAATTGAACTTCTGCAGTTGACCAGTATTAAAGTCTGGTACTATCATATTTGAACAAGATACCAATATTTCTACTAAAAGTTCTATTTCAAGTACAGTGTGAGAGGGTGATCAGTTATGTGAAAGTATACCCCTACAGAACACACAGATGTGGTCAAATTGAAGATAAAACTAATGATTACAACTCATTAGGTGGTCATTGAAAGTCTATCATAGCAATAGATCAGAGTACAAAGCCACGTGACTGCCCAAATTATGTGACAGCTATCAGGGTGCAGAGTATAAGTTGTATAACTTGATAATATTCAAAAATATATCCTTGTTTCTGTCTTAGCTTAGTGAAGAGACAGATGAAGCAAAAAAACTTTAAATAAAATGGATGTGCCTCATATCTTGCTACTGTATGTCATACAGTGCCTTTCATATAGCACTTCCTTATTTACCACTATTAATGTGCCATTTGTGCTAATCATCCTTCATCAAGAAAATAAATGTCAGGCTTTTCTTGAAAGACCTCTATATTCTTGTTGTGAAATACCAATCAATTGGTCATACTGATTTAAAGAAATACAGGTATAGTCAGATTATCTTGAAAATTCATTTTTAGTCTTTCTACCCTTACTACCTTAATTCAGCTATTAATTACAGTGTTTTTCTCAGTAAGAACTGTGCTGTTACAAAATTAGAAATGCAATTTTCAAAATTAGTCAAACAGCACAGGATTACAAATTCAATTTCAGCTATGGTAGAAACACAAACACAGCAGATTTGCAGCATTTTTTTAAAAAAGGATTTTGCTGTATCAGTACCATAAACATAACAGCTTCTGTAAGGAAAAAAAAAACAAAACAAAACAAAACACAAAACCAAACAAACAAACAACAACAACACAAAAAAACAAAATCACAAATCAGAAGCATCTACAACATTATGTATAATTTTTAGGATAGTATTTGCTAGCTCTCTAATGCAGAAAGTATTTTTGGAATTCTGATATTTCAGCTTAGGCATGACCACCTTCTTTTCTAATGCAACCAAGAGAATGCTCTCTCTACTTAACATCTTCAATGCTGATAGACTGCTCACCAATCTCCTGGCACCACACTTCCAAAGAGGGACTGTGTTCAAATGAAGGGATATCTGAGGACTCTTACCACAGCTCTTCTTTCCTAGGTGTACCTGGTGGAAGTCTATCAGCATGAGAAAAGTTAATTAGTCAGCTGAGAGCTGGAATCTCACCAGGCTAATTTTTGCTGTCAGGGATAATGATAGATTTTTCAAGCCTTAAACCAACAATTGGTGCAAAAGATCAACTCACTAATGATTGTCAATTAGTCGTGTGACTGTTGACTTCATTTTTCTGCCTTTGAAAAACATGTCATACTCATTCAACAACAGCCCACACCACCTGTATTTTGCAGCTGTGAAAATACAGATATTCCAAATGAATCCCCAGAGACACCAGAGCCAAATGTTTTTCAGTAAACAGTAAAAGCCTTATCATTGTAGTGTTATTAACTATGTTAATTTGTCTAGCAAAGCACAGTGCAGCATTCATAACTGCAGAATAACACAAACATTTCTGACAATAAACTAAGTCATTCATTGTATTTGCTTATAGCTATCTTCACACAAGGACTGAAAACAAGATTTCAGCTAGAAAACTGAAGGTTCCCTTTCAGTGCACTGTCATTTTCAACAGACATGACTGCAAGGTGGAGAGTTGGTATGTTCAGGTATGTAATCTGTAATTGTTGCAGTAGCAGAAGTGGTGGAGAGGCTTTATAAAGTAGAGTAAACTTTACAGAAAGCAACTCAGGAAGAAGAAATTTACCTTCATCCCAACTGAGCACAGCCTGTACTTTAGGAAATATTTCCTTTCACATGAAAGAGCACGTTTCAGTGAAAGGGTTCAAAGCATCACCTCACTGGATAATCTCAGCAACCACAGCCCAGGAAGTACTGGGAATTTCTCAAAGTCTTCCTTATAAATAAGCACATGTTCATCCAAAGTAAACAGAAGTCTCCTCTCCCACAGCAAATTCTCAAATTGGTATGAAGCTTTCCCCTCATACTAATTTAAGGTGGGCCTCAAACTGAGTTGCTTGATGGAGAGAGTAGCTCTGCCTCCCTCCACTCATCCCTGCCACTCCCACATGATTAGCAGAGGCACCAAGTATTTCTAATAACAGCAATACTCTTAGCAAAATCTCTGCTAGGAGAAATCCAGTCAGAATCAAACTGGATTTTTACCATTTGTTCCCATTTAGTAGTGTGGGGTATTAACAATACAGACACATAAATAATAGCACAGCATTTAACTGATAATGTGAACACTGAAAAGCTGGTTTTATGAGCAAAAAACCACACTATGGATCCAGGTTCAAGCAGGAAACTGTAAAAACCCTCCTTGATTCCTAATACTTTTAACCCTTGTTATCATCCTACCAGGCCCCCCCAAATAACAAAAAATCTCAATCACAAGTAGTTCAGCACCCTTTACCAAGTTTTTTAGTCTTGCATGGCAAGGTCAATCATTTCACGTAAAAAGGAACAAAAGTTCTCTTCCATCTCTCTCCAGCTGTTACTGACAGCTACAGAAGGTCTGGCTGTGTCCTAAATGCATTCTACACTGTCTTTCATGGTCACAACCACTCTGAAAAAGGAGCAGAACAAGCGAGGATCAGCACCTGAAGACACAGCATGAGGCTGACAGATCTATTTCCCAGATCTTACAGACAGGAGTAACAAGTTCCCAAGGGACTGCAGAAGCACCAGTCAGACAAAGCCCTGGTGAACAGGCACACACACCACACTTAGGACATGAAGCTCTGAAGGTTATTATAATATATTGCACTATGCCTTCCAGAAAATTTAGGAGGACTGCTATCCAGGCTCTACAGAAAGGCAAATATTAACATATGTACATGCCTTCCTTAACTATCTGGAGAAAATTACTTTCCTAGAGAACCTGTTCATCATTTTGGAAAGAAGATAATTTTAAGCAGTCTATTAAAATAAGATCCCTGTGATTTCATTCAGAGAAGAAAACTGATAAAACTTTTCACTGTCTTATAGACAGAAAAACAAAGGCCTTGGTAAGCTGAGCAACAAGTTAAGTTCCTCTCATATATCAGTGGTGCTAAAATGAACTAAGTTGTAATGCCCATTTATTTACCATTAAAATCTAAGTAATTTATATACATAGAAAAGTGCTTAAGGCTTAGTTTAATAGTTCAATAAGAAGTTCCACTATCATTCAAGTATTAGAAACTTGTTGAAAAATTTTTAATTTATCCCAGCCAATACTAATAATAGAACGTCACTCAGATGCTGGAAAAGGGTGTACTTTTAGCTAATTTAATAATTTGAAATATGCCAGATTTCTCATGAAACTCCATCTGAGTTTTAAGGTCACAACTTAAGCATATCAAACCATACAAAGCCATGCTTGTAGAGCCACACTAGTCTCTCAGTCTGTACTCCTTTACCTAAAGGGTTTTTTTATTACTTCCCACCGTCCTTCCTCATAATTGGTTTTTCTCATAATTGTTTTTCATCAACACCTCTCTCTTCCCCTCTCCTTATGTGTTCATCTGTTCTACCAGGGGTCTTCAACTTTTTCTCCTGTACTTTAAGCCCCTGCTCCAAAACAAGCAAGTACTAAAGATTTAGTGAATCAAAATTAAGGAGTGCCTGATATAATTCTGAGTAAAAGCTAAAATTTAGAATTAAGATGAGAAAAAGGTACTCATCTCAATACATAAAACCTGGCATGAGAAAACTCCCTCTGAGAAGCTGTGGACACTCCATGCAATGCATAACAACATCTAGGAAAAAGAAGAGGTAATCTTAAGCATAATGCTTGATTCTACCCTTAATATTAATAACAGAATACTAAGATTCATTCAGTATGAAAACCTGGATAGACAAAATTCATGAGGATATATAATTTCCAAATTATAAGATTTGGAGCTTGGTATTGGATGAGCAGTTTTTGAGCCTCACCAAATTACAAGTTTCCCATCAGAAAGGGTTAGGCCTATTTACTTATTTAGTAACAGCAGCTGAATAGATGGTGCAATTTCCTGATTCTGACAGCTGGCACATAGAGAAAAACAACAAAACCCATGACAGATCTAATAAATATCTCAAGAAGTAATACTGCCCCCTCTTACAAAAAGGCTATGAAGGCCAGCCCTCCAAAGATGTTGAAAAGACACTGCTCAATCAGATCGGGAGCTGTGAGTATTTAGCAATTCTAAAAAAAAAATATGAAAATAAAAACAAAACAAACAAACGAACAACAAAAAAAAAGCAAAACCAGAAAGTACCCAGATCCCATCATATATTGTGGTCTAGAAATTAATGTACTCTATTTCTGTATGAATTATCACAAGGAAAGCTGATGCTAAAGCAGCTTTTTAATTATAATTTCCCCAGTTTCCCACATAGAAAAACAATTTTCAGTGATCTCGAATTTAGTATTTGGAATTCACAGCCTGGAGTATAACTTTTTCTAATTCAGCTCCTGACTTAAGAGTAATGAATAAGAGGGAGAATCTTCTACCTGGTACTGAATTTTGTTCACCAGAATTCCCATGTTGATTTTTTCCACCAATTTACTTTTTATTATTTATTTTTCAGAAAGCACACTCCTGGGAGTAGAGACTACATTCTGATTTATGTCCACGTGAAAAAACCATAATTCCATTTTAACTGAGGATTTCCATCCTGCTTAGGGACTGAAATTAAGTAAATGCATTTGTGTTTTTAAAAGCAGTAAGGCAACCAGTAAATGTAGCAGTGCCAGTTCAATTTGTAACTTCCATATGTATGTTTCAGGAACAGGGCATGCTATAATGAAGATTTTTTTATTATTATTTTACATTAAATCTGGAGTTAGGCTAGACAACACCTCATATGGGAAGGGGGAAAAGAAAACTTCATGCCACTGGAATTCTGTCTCAGTGGGGGCCGAGAGCTTGGCTGTTCTTTAGTTATTGCTATGCTGAGTGCTAAGATGGCTGTTAAATATTTTATCAGCCAAGACTAAAACCAAGAAATGTGCTGAAAACAAGAGTTGGATGATTGCTGTTTTGAGTCTCACATTGTGTAGATACACAATCAGATTTTATTTTCCTTTTTTTTTTTTTTTTTTTTCTCCCTGCTTTTTCTATTTTCATTTCTCTCAAATACCTCCCCCCAAAGCAGCTACTCTGAGGGTTTTCTTTTCCACAGCAGCAGCTGTGGTACAGTGCACATTATCAGGGCTGACAGTTAACCGAAGTAAACATAAGGACACAGCAGCATTAGGGCTGTCACTCTGAAAATAGAATTTCGTTGTAATTCTCTGCGTGAGGTCTCGGAGCAGCCGATGGCTGAATTAAGAACAGTGCTTTTGCAGATTTTATGGGGCTGATGCATGTGACTATCCTCCCTCCCTCTGTCACACTAGAGGCTTGGATGATGGAAAATCATGCAATTATCTGTTCGTGTATGTATGCATGCATAGAAAAATATTTCTATTCTCTGGTTCTTGTTTTTCCTTTCTTCTCTCAGCTCTTTTCAGTGACTCCCTAACCCCAAACACTTAGTTGTAGTGGATGGGCACGACAACTAAGCAACGCTCTTTTACCACGGCACAGCCCACTTCCCCTTTCCCTCCCCTGCATATATCAGAAAGCCCTTCTTAAAATCCCTGTTCTGCTGCAAACACTTAACTTCCAGCTATGAATTTGTCTTTGCTTTCCACTGTGTGGTTTGCACTGTCACTTGCTAATAACAGAGTTTTTACCACCATCTGCAACACTGAGCTCTTCCTGTGGTTTCTCTCTGCCATTTCTAAGAATTTGACAAATAAATCTCATTTCACCGGCAGATCAAATGAGGAAAACACGGGTCCCGCATTCCGGCTCAGTCTTTGTTTGGAGCTCAAATGACGGATGCGTGTCTCCGAGCAGACGTGAGCGGGATCGGCGAGAGCCGCGGCTCAGGTTTGCGCGCAGTGCCCGGGGGAGCGGCAGCTTTGAGCTGACAGAGCCCGGGCTGCGCCTGGAAAGGGTCCATCTTTGTTTCATAAGGCGGAGCCATTTCCTTCAAAGGAATGGGTTTCGATAAGCCCGAGAGGAGAGCGCAGCGAGCGCCGCGCTTGGCTGGGTGGTCCGCGCTTTCCTAGGAGCCCTGGGCTGGAAATGTCTGCGGTGGGGCCGCGCTGTGGCTCCCGCGGGATCAGAAGGGATCGATGGGCCGCAGCCAGCCGCCGCCCCCGGCCGCGCATCCCGCAGCTGCCCCGCCGCTGAGCCCATTAGTCACCAGATGTCACCTTGTGCTGCCAGCCCCCCCGACAGCCCGGCAGCGCCCCGACCCCGAGCCACGCTCACAGTGACACCTACAGCCCGCGGGCACCGCGCTGCTCCCCGCGGGGGCACTTGCTTTAAAGATACACCTCTTCTCGAGATGTAATTGATTTTATTCACCGGAGGAAATACCAGCTTCTCTATCGATTTCTACATTTGCTGAATTTATTTTGTTTTCTCCTCCGTGTGATACCATAAAATGTTATTAAAAAGGTTGTTTACATCAAACAGAAAATTATTTGTTTTCCCCTAGAAAGACTAATTTTTAAAAACTACCATATTTTGAACATGCCCGCTCAACGGCAGGGATAGAGATTATTTAGCATCCCCAGCCATTACCCGGTGCTCGTTAGCGAGTTGTTTATGGGGCTGCAGAGCGCAAGGCAGAGGCTTCTCTGCACCTCCCCTGCATTCACCATTTCTTTTACAGCCTCGCCAGCCTCCCCCAGCATTTCACTGGGAAGGACTAAGCATGTATTAGAATGAGATTTTCGGATGTGTTTTAAACAGTAAACAAAATCCCACAGAGAACCATCTATGAAAACTAACAGTGCTATAAAAAATAACATTAATAAGACCCTGCTGAATTAAGCGGGGGAGAGTGTACCTGGGGTTGTGTAAGAGTGTTATGCTCCACAATCAAAAAATGATTAGAAATTTGCTCACAGTACAACAGTAATGTCACTATACTTGAGTAAATTCGAGAATTTCCAACAACAGAAAAAAAAACAAACAAAAGAGATGGCAATTGAAATCTTTAGGTGCTTCTGATTAGACCAAGCAGAAACAAGTCATGCTGTCAACTAACCTGAAGATGAAATTTTGAGGACATTTAAGGTAAAATCTACTAGAGAGGTGTGAGACCGGCAGAATTTTCAAGCCAAAAATCTAAGTAAAGCACATGTTTTAACATGATATAACACTGCATAAAGCTGCGTTTTTTTCAAAAATGTAAGAAAAAACATTTTTAATTTCTTAGATCATATATCTTGACACTGAACCAGACAGATGCATTTTTTACAGATTTTCTGTAAGGTAATTTCCTCTCCTTTCTTTACACTTTGGGATTGTGGTGGTCATGGTTTGCTTTGTTGTTTCTTTTTTTTTTTTTAATCTGATACAAATTTTCACATTTAATTATGATTTAATTATGATTTTGCCACTGCACTGAATGGGCTAATATTCCACTCCTACACTTTGAACAAAATAAAAGCAATGAAACAAAAATGAATTCTGCAGTAAAATAAAATAGTATTTTGTATCTAATAGCTCTTAAGTTAGTTTGTAGTAATGCAGTTTTTGCAAAATATTAATTTTTGAAAATGCCTTGCTTATACTTCAACATATGTATGCATAAAAACAAATACACTTTATCTCTGGGATAATTCACAATGAAGTCTAAATAGTAGGTTTTAGATTTGGATATCCTGTGGGATTCCTGCTGCTTCTGCATGACTTGCTGCAACTAAGATCAGATACTTTGTGGCACTGGGCACAGAACCCTATTTCCCATGTTTCACCTTAAAAATTGGACTGTTGTTATTCATTTCCTTCAACTCTCCTACTTCATAATCTGATCTACGTGTAGCGGGGGCTTAATTATAGAATATTTGTTTTCTTGGGGGGGGGGGGGGGGGGCGGGGTGTGAACATCCACACCATCACAGAAATTAACTGGAAAATTTTAGTTTATACATGCTGTATTCTAACACAGGTGCAGGACTATGGAGGTTACACAGTTCAGGAGGCTCTTGATGTTTGTTTTTTGTGCATATTTATTCCATACCAGAACAATACTGGGGCATCCCTTTTGTCTGATGACCCTGAGGCTAGATACTATTAAATGTGGGCTGCAGAGAAACACCTGAAGTTACTGTAATCTTTCTGAAATATACCTTTGTATTTTCAGAATTCCCAGAAGTTGAAAATTTGTTTCTGAAAACAGCCATTAGCACAAGTGTTTATGAACACAGATCCTTAACCACCACCTACTGGTGCAGGGCACACATACAACCAACATAGTTAATACTATGTTGAACTCCAAAGTTATTAATTCAAACAGTGTCCAAAGTGTTTAGAAAATACTTTCAAACCATTAAGAACTGCCATTTGTAAGACTCTGGAATCTGCAAGTGCTTCATGTAAAAAGCTGTTATGCTTCTATTATCAACACGCCTCAGGACTTAATAAAGCAGCCATTTCAAAACACAGCATGCTAAAATTTGGCATTTTCATTTAGTGCTTACATGTTATTGAACAGAGGGCAATGCAAGGAAGAAAAAGAAAAATCTAGCAGGAAGGTCATTTTCAAAATTAAGAATCTGTATTGTTGATGTTGCTGGTCAAAAGGTGCCCCAAACCATGTAAAATTGATTTTGTTTTTAGCACTAATGATCAAAATCTAGGGCACAGGCTCTGAATTAATGATCAATCGGGTGGAGCTGATTCCATTAACCTCAGGTGCTCATTAATCCCTACAACTACTTGCATCAAGGTCATTAATGCTATTAAAAGCTAAATATTTACCATACAATCATGGGGTTTTGCCTCATGAAAGACTTTCAGCAGAAATGGTTTGATTTTAGTTGTGTAGATGCACTTGTTTAGGTCCCAGTAACGTGTCCACAACTTGAAAGAACTCACAAAAATTATTGCCACATTTTCTTCCCTTGTTGGGACACTAATTAATTTAGGTATTGGGTCCTGATGTACCCATAGACAAAATGTGCACTTATAGTCAGCCCTTGTTATTTACACTGACATGCACAGGTAGCAGAGCTGGCAAGGACTCCCTCAAAGCCATTCTCAGCTGAGAGGCAGGACTTAAATCCCTTTCCAGCTGAGAAAGCCCAGCGCACAAATTTTCTTCCTTTGACTTTTATCTCAAGGAGATGGCAGGCTGTGGTATCAGCATGTAATGAGCACCTTTTGCTCCCACCTCCCAAGAACAGAGGTGAGCACTCATGCAGTGGGAACAGCAGGCTCATTTCAAAAGCAGTAGCTAGGTGGTGGAATTTTGGAATTCCTCAGCTGTGCTTTGTGACATGTTGCCTGTCATGGCTCTGTGCTGACAGAGCCTGATGGCAGAGTGAAGGTGTCTGCAGCCTCACTGGGTCACCCAAGGCCAAAGCTTGAGCTCACACCAGGCCAAGCTGACAGAGAACACACTAAGTTTTTTATTGTTTTACAAACCCATCCTTCCCTGAGCACTTATGCATTTATTACTAGGCTGAGTGGCACAGTCTTTATATCAGAAAACATAACAGATTCAATATTTAAAGTAAAAACTTGAGCTAGTTTTGATTTGTGCCATAATACAAATTGACTTAATGTTTCTTTTTTGCAGCTTTCTTGCTAATTGTCATAAACTGGAATATAACCAAATTATCCATTTGGGATAGTGCAACATTGTTTTTGCAGCAAAAGGACTCAGGCTGACAATGAGTTACTCTCCTCCCTAAGACCAGTCTGCTCTCTATGGTAGGTCTCAAACCCATTTTTGGGTTTGAGAAGATTTTGCTCCACCATGGTTTTTACTTTTGTCTTTTGAAAGGGAAACTAGTTTCTATTTACCTTCCCAGAAAAGAAGATAAAGCATATAGGATGTGAGCCTGAAATGGACCTCCTTATTATCAATTCCAGTTCCCTTTCAGCAATACTTATCATATCAACTCCTTGGCAATTTCTTGCCCTTGGTACTCTAATTAAAAGGCTACTTCAAAGTCTGACTCTTTCCATGGCAAGGACCCTTCTTGCATTTGCAACATAAAATTTATTCATGACTGACTACTTTATAACCATTTGTTCCTGTCCTTTACATTAAGCAGCTCATCTCTTTTCCCTCTCCTTAAACCACCTCCACTTTTGTTTGATGTCCAGTCAGCTTCATTGTCCAGAGTTAAATGAGCAATTATTTTTCAGTCTCTTCTCACAAAGGCTTTTCATTAAGCTCATAGTAATTCTGTCCACCTGTTATAGTCTGAGTTCATCTTTCTGAAACCTGGATGAACAAACTTGTACCCTGTGAAGTTTGCCATTATGTTGTACTACTGAAGTAACATTACTCAGTGTCAAGTGGATATACTTAATTTCCCAAACTCTAGGACTGTGTTTGTGCTGTCATCCAGCTGACTCTGTCATGGACTGACTGAATAACATGCAAGTCTTGCTCTAACCCTGCCATTTCCAGCTCAACAAGAGTAAATCTCTATAAACAGAAAATAAAGAGGAGAAACTCTACAAAGTCTCTTTGTGATTAGTCCTCCACTGTGTTGAAACCAGTAACTGGCAAAAAAACCCAAATCCCAATAAAAAACCCCAAAGCAAATGCAATGTTGACAGCCAAATTCTTGATGCATTTATTGCCCAAGACTCACTGTTCCACACATAGATAATAGCAAATTAATCTAGATATCTGGATTTCTAGTAATAGAATGCCAACAGTCTAAGGCTTAGGAGGGTTTATTTTCCAACCAATGTGGGTGCTTCAGTGTCTCAGGGAAAAAAAAAAAAAAAAAAAAAAAAAAAGAATAAAAAAAATTTAAATAAATTTAAAAAATTTTTAAAAACCCCAAACACTAGAAACAACGAAACACCCAACTGATATCTTGATTCTGTAAGCCACAATATTTTCTTCTGTATTGATCTGTCAACCAAGTAATGAAAAAGCCTTGTCCATTTCACTGCATACAATGACATTAAGAGTCCTTAATTAAGAGAACCTAATTTTCTCAAAATTTGTTCCTGGCAAAATTGCAGCTCTGAAAGAAGGTTTGTGTGTATCTACTTGCATCTATTTTGTGTATCTATTTTGGTTACCCACTTGCTTAAGTCCAGCCTAGCTGCACTGCCACATACTTTTTATCTAGCAAATTAACCTGCTAGTGTCAGTGCTTCTTCAAAAGTAAGTTTACAGTTTTATTTACAGTCTTGAGTTTGGCTCCAACAAACTTTCAATCAATTCGAGTCTGTTTTCTGTATACAGACTACTTGCATCACTAAAACTAATAACAACCTCTAAATTGTCACATGCCAACCTTTGGAGGCCTGTGGGGCATGGGAAGTTTTCTGGGGGAAAAGCAAGTTTGTTTCATCCTTTGTAAGCTAAATCAAGCCTCAGAAATGACACACAGAGAAGCAATTTTATACTAGCAGAAAAACTGTCACAGGTTTCTTTGATTTTAGAGCAATGAATGAGGAAAGCAGCAATTTGTACCTACAACTAGCATCTGTAAGTCACCATTGATTTCCTGTACTCCTCAGGTAGCCAGCATGAGACTGCATGGTAACAACTGACCCCTTTGTGTCAAATACAAAATTTAGCTGGTGGGCTGCTCTTGAGTTTTCAGCCAAATCAATCTTGTCAGTGTCTCTTTGCACTCATCCTGTTCACTTCTGGCTAATTCAAGCATGAGGATATGCAGTGGAGATTTTCAAAGAATAAAGCAATTGTTTAAAACTACAGCTAAGAATATTAAACCTGTCTGCATTTAGAGGTGTTTCATTAAAAATAAAATCTGAGAAAAAACAACCCAGCTTTTCCTTTCTTCAGAGATTGACAAATATCTCAGCAATAAAACCAGTGTTTTATTTAGCAGTGATGTAATTTGGAAGTAATTGTTAATATTTCACACATACTGCAGAACATTCAGTCCTTCTTCATAAACAAATTAAGGATAAGCAAAGTGACTAAACAGAAAAATACCAACATTCATTCTCATTAGGAACTGTAAACAAGCTCTGAGCATGAATGTGATGTCTGCTTTGAGAGCTCCTCCTGTCTAGAGACAAGATTGCAGAAGAATTCTTTGACAACTATTCAAGAATATAATGTGCAGAGTACTATCTTGTTAAAAAGCCTTCTAATATCAACAGTGTTGTTATAACATAAAAACAATTCTGTCATTCTTCCACAAATAAATACTTAAAAATGAGGGGGAAATCAAAATGAATAATAAAAACAAGTGTTTCTGATCAAACACACTCAGCAATGCTCACATTCATAGCAATCACCCTTATAGGTATAAAAAAAACAAGAACACATTCTTCTACAAAATTCTAGTGTAAAAATTCCATCTCACTGATTTTTACTTCCCTGAAAAAGCCTTGCTCCACTCCAAGTACCCTTTCTGTCAGAAATAGCACAAACTATTTTGTGTATGAGGTAAGATACAGGCCAGGATGAAGAAGCACACAGTGATCAGCTAATGGAAGTGTACTTTAAAGAACAGAAAAATTGTCTGCAGCACAGTAGAATGATTGGCTGCTATTCCCCAGCATTTCACCCAATCACACATTATGGAAACATCATATGCTAACAGGTATCATTTAACTCTTCATTTTCTTTCTTTTTTCTTACATCAGGATGTAGAAACCCTCATACATGTAGAGGAAATAAAGTGCCTTCAATATCATATCATTGAACTGAGCTAGACAAGGAGGTGGTCAGAAAGAAATCTTCAGCACAATAAGGCTATAAAGATTTCTTGAATATCTGTATCAGAACAAGTGGAATTGGAAAGAAAACATCTATTTAGACATTATGAACACAGAAAAACATGAGTGGAATATCAGGCAGAGAACACAAGGTATCCCTATGTAATTGAGTCACTCACTGAAAAAAAAAAAACAAAACAAAAAGAATGTCAGAATTTGAATAATTTTCTGTCATGACAGCATCTCTTATCTGTGGGCATTCCACTGCAATTTCAGCAGCTGCTCCCCAAAGGATCAGCAAAATCTAGCAGCTTTCAGGAGGAGCTACAACACAGAGGGCAAGCAGGAAGCAGATTTTCACTTTAAATTCCCTGAGGCACCTCTGAGAGGACAACAACTACATTTATGATATTGTAGCCCTCCCTATGCTCACCAGTTACATCTTATTCCCAGTGGAAATTTAATCACTATTTTATGAAGTATAGGATAAGCCACAGAGCATTTCATATCTGTGTCATCTAAGAAGCAGCCCTGTAGACAAGTTTCCAAACAAAATGCTTTATGTCCTTGTCAGCAAGAGTCTTATCATTCCAGTAACACCTTACTTCATACATTCCTCCAACAGTGAGACTTCAGGTACTGGTGGTATAAATATTTTCCTTCACCTTCAGTAAAGGCTCCAAATAATCAAATCATAGAGTGGCTGAGGCTGGAGAGAAACCTTTGAGCATTGTGTTCTCCAAGCATGCCATGGCCTCAGTCAAGAACAGTTTTGCAGTGACAGCATCCAGTTTCCTCACCAGCTGGAGCTGTATCCCATCAAGTCCCATGGATTTATGGGTATCCAGTTTAGTTATGAGTTCCATAACATGCTCATCTTTCTTTCCAGGGAAATTCTGCCTTCCTCCAGACTTTCTGACTAAATTGAAGGATCTGTGACCTGGACATTAGCCTTACCAGTAAAGGTTGAAGCAAAGAAGATGTTGAGTACCACTTCCATTGCACACATACTCTGATTCAAGCTCTTTCTCTTGAAACATTTTCTTCACAAGGACAGTTCAACCTATGAAAAGCAGTCAAGCCATTTAGTAAGGCCTGGAAGAATTTATGTAGGACAACACAAGCTGTGTCTATACTTTTAAATTAAATTCACTACAGAGTACTTGTCTGCTACATCACTTTCCATTGCAGCATCCTTTCACACTCACTGCTCAGGTCTTTTCTGACTTGTCTTTGTCCTGACTTCTCAGTGGAGTATCTGCTGCCTGTGTCCTTGACCTGGCCTTCCAGTGATTCCCCAAGCCTGCAGGATATTGTCAGTGAGTAATGACTATAGCAGTGCAAAAAGAAAACTGTAAGGAGAGTAAACATGCTCAAATCACCAGCCAGTCCTGACCAGAGAAAAAGGGTCTGTATTCAAAATGGAGCAGTTTTTCTGATCCTCCTCCCTACCAAAAAGCCTCTTCAATGTAAGAAGCTCTAAAATTTCCATTGTTCTGAATCTTCCCAGCCACTTGCCTGTCATATTTTGGCTGTGTGGATTTTATCTTTGTGAATCCAAAGCTGTGCCTGACAGGTTGCCTAAGAAACTATAATCGCTTCCGTTTGGGCTCCTGATTTTATGTATCTGTGTCAAAAATGTACAGATATACATGTTTATACATGCACATATATGTATTCTAAACATCAGAATCACATTTCCTGCACCCCAGCTGATGAGTTTTCTCATCAGAAGCACTTGGGATGGCATGGGGTACCATCTAAGTACAGCAGTTTGGCATAGAATAGTACACTGTGGCAGTTTTTACACAGTCCCCTATCTTAATGCAATCTCTTGTCTTTTCTGTCATTAAACTATGAGCTGAATGTGACTAGAAGCAGTATTTTTTTTTTTCGCTGTTTATCTTCATAGAACCTTTAGTAAGTCCATGCTCCCAAAGCAGGTATTCCCCAGATCACCTTTTCCAGAAATAATAAAATGCTATGTTTCTCACAAAACAGGATGTCAAAGAGGAAAAGTAACCAGACTTTGGTCCAAAAAATTCAATAATTTTTCTTACAAATTATGTCAGAATTCTCAACCTGCTCTTCATGGGAAGTCTTTTGACATCCTGATACTTCAGCCTCCAATAAATCTTTGCTTTTGTTGTTTATCTTCCACAAGATTTTTCATTGAAAAACTCAGAATATGGAAGACTATCCATTTCAGCCCCTTTTATTACCAGAATTAGTCTTAACAAGGCCTCCCATTGGCAAATAATTTTCCTAGATTACAGTATCACAGATACAGAGAGTGAGCTGTGTATTACAAGTCACAGAACCCACCAATACTATCAATGGCTCATATCTGTGTATATATTCATGTTGCTTTATTACAACACAGTTTTAAATCACCATTAAGTCCTTATTTTCACTCCCAGTAATGACCACTAGACTCATAAAACATTTTACAGAATACAGTCCCTTTTCCTCAAAATTTTCAACTAATCTCCCATTTGAAATTTCACATGTAAAGAATTTCACTACTTTAAAAAAGGTTTCACACATGAGTTTACACACTGAGCTCCCTCAAGTCAGTTTCAATATATAACTTTCCCTTTTGGCTTTGAAATTTGCCTAATTTTATAAATTTCACAAATCAAATTATTACACTGACTTGATCCTTCTTTAATATGCCATCCTCCCAAAATTTTTCTTCTGTCCTTTCCTGTCATCTCATCCTGAACCAAGCCAGAAATATATTTCCCTTACACAAAATAGGTTCTATTTTATCTCTGCATTTCAAATTATTTCTAAGGAAAGGTGAAGCAAATCTCAAATAAAACACATATTGATGGTGCAGTGTAGCTAAGTCATGTATTGCATGCTGCTAGTTTTCTATAAGGCATCAGACATTAAAGCTGAACTTTTGCTTGCATTCTGTCATTTGAGATAAGCTATTTCTGCTAGGAAACACGTTGGCAGTGGCAGGTGAGGGTCTTTATGGTCTAACTGAAATAACAATCAAGCAAGGCTTTAAAGAAAAGCTAAGTATTGACCAAAGAAAAGGAGAGAAATAGCAGCTTGTAAGGGCTGACAGGAAGCCTGGCTTCCCTTACCACTTAGTTCTGTGTATGAAAAGGTCAGAACTGCACTGCAGAATTGTTCCAAGCCCTTCAGACAAAATAAATAAATAAATGAAATGAACGAGTCTGGTTTTCCTCTCTTCAAGCATTTCAGCTCATTGTTGCTGGTAGATGAAAAATTTACTTTCATTTCTGCTAAGAGACTCTGTTATACCTAAATGGCCACTGACAGGGGCACCCATTATGGAATCACCTTCTGTGGTTGACAACAAAAAGAACACAAACAAAGTAACTGGACCAAATCCTGATGTAACTTCTTTCCAAATAGATTCTTTGTTCTGGCTCATTTAAGCATCACCCAGGATCATAACATGGCATTAGGCCCTTAATTTTCCTCTTTGGTGGGAAGTGTTCTACCTATTTTAGGTGACTCTCAGGCCAGGTCATGTTTGTTTTTGGCTAAAAAACTGCATCTTGTTATTCCCTCATAACTATTAATAAAATCCCATCTATTAACTAGGGATTATTCTCTGCAGGAAAACAATTTCCTCTTTTCCCTCCAAGTTATGTTATCCAGCTCAAGTATAATCAATTAAAACAAGCCTATTCATATAAATGGGGCAGATATTGCTCAACAGTGTGCAGTCTCTGTAAGCAAGGGAACCATACACTTGTCTGCAAGAGTTATGGAAAAGAGTAAAGAATTAACACAAAAAATGTTTGTAAAACTCAGGAAAATTTTATTTTAATAGCTATCTTCTCTCTTTTTGGTTTTGGCTTGTTTGAGGCAATGATTATACTTTAAATGCCCTTCAGATTTTTTCTATATCAAATTAGCTCTTGTTTAAATATCTCTCAATCTACTAAGGAACAAATTAGATATGTATACATAAATTAGTTACAGCAGACATCTATTATACAATTTGCTTTTTTGTGTGGCAAAATTGCAGCTATTCCATTTGATGCATGACTTCTTTGTTTCACAATCCAGAGACAGCAACCATTAGCCAGATTCAGAATACACATTTCAGTGCAAGTCCATTAGCAATTATTCCCTTATGGGGAGGGGAGAATGCTTACCAGAGCCTTTGTCATCCTCATAACATTTATACAGGTTTTTCATGACCATTATTTAAAAACTTGCCTACTAGAATAGTCAGCTTTTACAGCTCACTTTTCCAAATCTTTCAGAGCTAAACAGTTCTCTGAGAGACCTGGTTACTAATTTCACTAGTTACAAATACCTGTGCAAAAGAGAGTCTTTCAGAACTGGACTGAGTGGTTTTGGAGAAACCAACCATTTAAACACACAGGTGCAGAAAGGAATCATTATCATCAGGAAGAACCCAAGTTCACCATAACATGCACACTAGTTTTCTCAGCTGATTTCATTCAATGGATATCACAAGTTTTCACATACAGTCTCTTAGTATTTTAAAGGTAAGGTAGCACATAGTAAATTGAGGAAAAAATTGTCCCCTATTAGTGCTGTTAAGTGGAGGATCTTTTGTGGAGAGAAAGGCATTTAACTTAAGGTTGGGCTGCTGTCCCTAGTTATGCTCTTTTAAGTTCTAAAGAAAGAATGAAATAAAGTCTAATGACCTTTACATCTCTCAAAGACCTCTAATTAAAAAACAAACAAACAAACAAAAACAAAAAAACAAACAAACAAAAAAACCCCAAACTTCTGCATTTTAGACATAATCAATTTTTTTTCAGGTTTTGTTTTCATATTTGAATTAAATCCAAATAATTTCAAAAAGTATGTCCTGAAATTACATTCTACTAAAAAGTACATTTAGATGTCTTTATCTATAAAAAGATACTATAATTTTCCAGCTGCTTGAAATTCATAGGACTCCTCTAATTGAATAAAAGTGCTAAAGCTAGTGGAGTAAGATCAAAATTTCAAAATCAATTTCTACTTCTCATCTGTTAAATTTCACACATGAAGCAGGTTTTCCACTTTGGACATTGAGAACATAATTCAAGTAATTTACATAATTCATATGCAACAAGGGATGGTCTTGTAAAAACACATGGAGTGAAGGAATGAAGTTTAAGGTCAGAGAGATTACATTTTTATGTTTGGATCTAAGATCAGTGGTTTATATTTTTCTAGGCACATCAAACCAGAAAGAAATATTCACAGTGTAATTCCTACTCCGCCCAGAGATTCTCTGCCACTGCTACATAGTACTGCTCAAGGTACTCAAATGCACAGCACAACAAGCACAACACAGATCAGTTTTATATGACTTCTTTTCCAAAATTTTCCCTGCAGAATTCCTTATTGTGGCAGCTTGTTTCCAGCTGATCAAAGGTGCAGGGGTGAGAACACACACCACAGGTGCTGGTTCCAGTGCCATCCTTGGCCTGGGGAGTCAGCCACAGCCAAAGGACAAGATTCTCCTCCCATCACAGGGAAAAGGCTTGCAGCATGTAGAGAAGGGAATGCTTTTAAACAGCCATTTTTGCTTTTGTCAACCTTCCAAAAAAGGACTTGTCAGTATCAAAATTAATGTGCTGACTGAAGTGCTTCCTTCAAAACCCTTTCCATACTACCTTGCTTAAAAAAAAAAAATCTCTGATCACATTATCCGAACATTTATATAATTTTTCCTTCATCCAGTATCCTTTTTTACCTACTTACATCTAAAATAACAAACTACAAATTTCTTTCTTTGCTCATGCTTGTGTTTATGCTGTATATTGCCCAAAACTGAGTAAACAAATGCTATTTCATCTTTTCCTTGCACTCTGTAGAGAATGAAAATAACATTAGTTTCCACTGGAATCTCTCAATCACAAGCTACTTGGGAACCCTTTCTCTTTTCACTCAATTTTGCATAAATGTGTATGCCGATATAAAGTTAGTTAAAAATAAATATTTGACTATTGAAAGTAGTGCCCATTTCGCAGGCTTCCTGCATGCACTGACACGGAGTGTTTGAAACTGTATCCCAGGGCTGCATTAATTATGCATTACAACAGCTGCCATGGATCCAGCAGTGCCAGCTCTTTAGGATAGGTAGGCTTTGCTATTTGAGTCATGAATACAGGAGTGACACACTGACAGCACTGTGCCTCCCATCCAAGCTGAGTACAGTCATTAGCTGTGATTCCAGTGCTGCTGCAGAATGCTCTTAAATCTGGATTTAGTCATGTTAGCCCTTCCTCAATGTCAAGAGCTTTGCATTATGTTTCATCTTAAATTTTATCAGAAAATTGTAACGCTCCTACTTCTACACCTGGGAATTTTCAGGGATGCTACTCAGAAAAAACAATATCACAGATGACAAAATCCCTGTCCTTGAAGCACCTTGGATACTGTAAAATGTAGAATGTAACAGCAGTAGCTGTAGAGGTAAAACTGCTTGTGCAGTATGCAAAGATGAAATAAAAGACAGGAGAAAACCTGGCAGGCCAACAGAAATGTGTAATAGAATCCTGTGTAAGTGAAAAATACTTCTGTTTTTAAACAAAGAGAGAAAAATCTTTTTAATAAAATAGAGGGAACAGGACATGAATGCTAAATACACTGTCCTGCAGGCAAAGCAGCTACTTTTAATGAATTGAATGCAAAATGCTTGAGGTGAAATATATCTTTGAGACCATCAACTACATTTATTATATTTGTCTTCCCTCATGCTTTAACATTTCTGCAAGATCCTGTGATCTACAGTAACAACAATCTAGTTAGAGGTGCTTATAGTTACAATTAGAATTTAAAGGTCTAAAAGTAAATTTCCAGAGTTCCAGAGCACTTTTTTTTTGGAATTCACATTAAATTCTTATGTCATATACATTAAAAAGGAGAGAGAAAGAGAAAAATATCAAGAATAAGCCTGTAAAAACACAAAAGAGATCTCATTTCTCTGCTGCCTAATCCCTGTAATCCACACAGCAATCTACCCTCAGCTACTGTCCTTTTCAGTGCTTTCCTTATTCAGGAGCCCCTTTCTAGAGCAGGACACTCAGCCCTAGCTGAGTGCTTTCAAGACAGGAGAAGGGTGTTTAATTCTCTATTTTTCATTTCAATTTCTAGAAGAGCTGTTCATGACCATGTATTTCCTGCAGGAAAGTAAGCATTAAAAGAAAGACTTTCTGATTCTTAACTGCAACAAGGGATCAGACAAAAAAGGAAGATAAAATACAAGTTGCCCTAAAATGACATGTATTTACCTAAAACTTTCATGCACACAATTAATCTGAACTTCTTCTGTCAAGTAAAACAGTCTGTTCTCCCATCAGTACCTGTCTCATGGAGTCATCTTACAAATAGATGGGAGGAGTGACCTCATTATTATTTACTAATTTAGCTAACAATTTTTATTTTTATGAACAAGAATATCTAAGATCCAGGAGCTGGACATAATTTTCTTTAATAATAAAAAATATTTAGGCCTTAATCCAAAAAAGCACTTAAGGACATGTGTAACTTCAATTTCATTGACTTCAGTGGTATCACATGGAACTGTCATGCTGAATTTAAGTATTCATGGACTACATTTATATATAGCCAGCACTGCTGAACTGATCTAATTACTATGTGTTAATTGTTACAATAAACATTTCAGCATTTAAATATTCAGGCAAGGATTTGCCAATACAATACTTTTTACTGAACTATTCAAGAGAAACAATAAGCCTGCAACAGATTTTCTGGTAGCAGATGAGCAGAACTGAGTTGACAACTGTTTACCATGCATTTGCAATCTGAAATACACAGATCTTCTCCCAAGATGCTTAAAAAGAAAGGGAGACTGATTTTGCTATACAGAGCATACCCCTCCCCCAATAGTTCAGAAACGGTCACTCTTGGTAATTTTACATTTAGAAATTCTCAATGAGCTAACAACTTTTCTATAGAAAAGGAAACACATACATATATATACATATAAGAAACTAATGGATGCTTTTCAAATGAGTATTTTGATGAAAAAATGAGAGGTTAATTAAACTATGAATCAATTCATACAGTCAAAGGAATGGAAGAGTACAAAAAAAAAAAGCAGTCTTGCTCTTTGGATTTATTAGGTGCCTGGATATTTACAGCAGATACAATTTTACACAGGACCACACAACATGCAAAGCAAACTCCTTCCTAAAATCTTTAGCTGGACCACTCCAGACCTGGAGGCACTGTTGAGTGAAAATGAGGTGCTGTTACCAACCTCCTGTTTCAGATGACTCAAAAGTACAGCAACTGAAAACCCACAGTTTTTTTATCAAAAAGCAGTATTATTAATTATTAATACATACACTGGGAATTGCTTCCATTCATATTATTTGATTGTTTTTCATGCTTCACTCACTATCCCTCCCAAACTTCTGTTCAGAAATAAGCTTATATTCTACTCATTAATTTAAGAGCGGAATGAAATTTCAGAAAAGATAATACAACTTTTTTTTCTTCTTCCTAGAATGAGATTAACTTTTTTTTGAAAAATCCCAAAAAAGGTGGCTGTAGAGAAATTTGTTTAAGCCACTACTGTAATTTTTGCACCAGTAATAGAGTGTAGTGTTCAGCAGTGACTAAAGTGTGTGTTGGTTCAGGAAAGTACAGGATATCCAGCATTTTATATGTTAAACTAGTTGACAACATATTAACAATACTTTTTAGATTTGTTAGTGATATAATGATTTTTGTAATAAGACAATTCTTAAAATACTTCTAACCATAAATATTGTTGGAAATCCTGCAGGCACTGCTTTTGCTGCAGGTTAGCACAAATATGCTCCCACTGAATTCATACAGCTTAGTACCAGGACCAGCTTTACAAGAGTCTCCTCATGATGACACCACTGTGGATACGTAAAGTGATTTAGGTTTCCACATCTTCTTTCAGAGAGAACACTTGCACTACAAAGCTGATGTCCTGCAGGTACAAACTTTCACTTTTGAAAGCAGTTCAGGTACTAGAACTACCTTAAAACCCCCTGGGCTTCAGCACCTCATTGAAACTTTTTCAGTATTTTTAAAAGAGAAGCTGATAATAACAAAGTAGACAGTAACTTCATCTCAACCTAAAGCAATAAACAAGATTCTCAGGTTTAGATATTACTGAAATGTATATCATAGATCACATTGTACATGAAAGTACCAAGTACATGAAATCCTATTTTATATATTACAACATCCATACTAATGGACAGCTTTCCTTTTTGAAATGTGCAAAAGCTGCCATGTCCCTGTTACCACATTTGGCTCATTTTAACCACACAGATTTCTTGATGGCACCATGGTAATTTGTTAAAACAGTCCTAAAACCCTCAGGGCTGCTCATTTAGCCACAATTATCCAGTTACTGAACTTCCACTTTAGATGTCTGTCTCTTACACAAGTAAAAGGAATAAGGAAATTGATACACAAGGGCAAAGCCACACACACTGTATTCCCTTCTGTCACCCAGGGAGAGATCCAGATTGAAACCCTGGATTAGGGATTTTATAACTGCAGTTTTTATGGATGAGACCACTGGAAACTTTTGCAATGCAAAAGGAACATCACATTTGCTTGCTTTGCATTGCAAAGAGGGAATGTTATCTCACTTGGATAGTATAGATTTCCTTTATTTCTCATTATTTTTATTTTAATAATGACACAGTGACTGATTACAGCACAAATAGATAAATACTTATGGCAAACAGCACTGCTGAAATCAAATGTTAGTGGGAATGACCACTTAATACAAAGAGAATTCTCATATTGCATTATAGCTCCTTCAAGAAAAATACTTTTAGAATGTAAATTGTCGTGACCAAAGAGGGGGGTTCAATCCCCTTACCCAGCCAAACCTCTAGAATTACTTAAGCCTTTACACTACTGGTAAGATTTTCCTTTCTTAGAAAAATCATCTAGTGGCAATCAGGAATGCAAGGACATTGGATTGACAACCAGCAATCTGATAGACCAGTTGTTATTTGAGTAACACTCAAAGCCATTGTTGTGGTAATATTGAATTCACAATGCTACAATTCCTCAAGCAGTTAAAAGTAATGAAACAAGCAGTGTTCTAGCACCATCCACCAATTTAGCTATCCACAGTGGTTTATACTAAGTATTTTGTGATATAAATTGTTGCATACTAAATCACATTGAAAAAAAAAAAAAGCTAAAAATTTTCTGAAAACCTGAACCTGATTTTATTTCTCATGAGTTTACATGAAGTATTTACTTACAACTTGGTACTAACAAGGGATTAATTGATTTATTTGCATGATGTTTCCCCAGATTTTCAGAGACAACTAGCATAAACCCTTTAGAAGAAAAGAACTGATCCACAGCTTTTTCTGCCTGACCTGCAGGTTCAATATGAGGACAACTTTCCTGTGGGGCAAATTTCCCTCCACTGACTCATCCACACAGCTCCACTCAGCCCTCATCCCCAGAATGAGGGTACAGGGAAACTGGCACAATGCAGAACACCTCAAATCCCACTCCTGAAAACACACATAGTTAGTCCACTATTGGCATTCTCTGCTGATAACACAGTGCTTGCTACAGGTCATAATATTTACACTGTATCTGGCTTTACATAATAAGGTCATGTAAGGCCAGTAGCAGTGAAAATAGGGTAAAGCTGGGATGAACAAGTTTATTTCTACTGGGAAGACGCAACAATACAAGCCCTTGTGCCAGCTGCAAAGCAACATCATTACTAAATCATCTCAACCAATTTAAATAAGAAAATAGAGGCAAAATACTTAATTTTCAGTTAGGAGCTTTCTAAACCATCAGTGACACACACACATCTTCCTATAATGTATCTCATAGACATTAAACTGAACCACGATCAGAATGGTCTTGATCTCAGTAAATGCATTCTTAAAGTACTTATAATGTACTGCTTCATCACTGATATTTTTACAAGGCTGTCAAAGAGAAATATCAGTTTTCATCCTCCTTTATTTCACTTTACTTCAAGATGTAGTAATTAACAAGAGTCTTTAGATGCTGGCAAAACTATCCCTTTTGAAGTTTTTACATAGCTGTCACCCTGGAGATAAAGGCAGATTATTCAATCTTGACATTATAATGGTGAATTCAAGATAAAAGACTGGATTAGCAACTTCATAACTTCATGTCTAGGAAAAAAAAATTAGATCACCATGAGGTAATTTTACTTCTAGTTTTGAGGGTTTATGAAATTTCTTAAGGATGAAGAGAGGAAGAGTATCATGTCTTGAAAGGGTACAAAATGAATTATATATCCTTTTAAGCATTCCAGTGAAAATATTAAAGTTATCTTTTATTTATAAAATCATACAAGAATACTAGAGTAATCATCTGGCAGGCAATTTATTGCTACCTAAATGAGGAGAACTTTTATATGTTGCATGTCTTCTTATGTAATTTTCTTGTTCCTTCCTCTGTACAAGAATAACAGGAAATGTGGAACTGAGCACATCAGGAGATGTGCCAAATCTTTGCACCTAAGACACTGCAAAAAGAAACCTGAACACCAAAGAAGGTTGCACCCTATAAATCCTAGGACGTGTGTATAGTGGAGTTCATCACCAACCAAATGCATCATGTTTTTCTCATGAAACTGGAAACTGAAGCTGAGACTCAGAGTTCTAAATCAGGAGGGAAAATTTATTGCTAACTGCCTCCCACATATCTTGCCAGTATTTTGGTGCATTCTAAAGGAACTACATAGAATCAAATTCCTTTGCCCTTGGAATACTACTGATCCATTCTGTGGTAAACAGGAAAATACATCAGAAAAATGACCCATCAGGACAGAATTCAGAGATAAAATTTAAGCCTTATAAGCAAACAAATATTTCATGGACCTGATAGATGGAGGTTTCACAAAAAATCAGAATTGCAAACTTCATGTTGTAGAAACTTCAAAAGGCTTAGTTGTGGGTCAAAATCTTACCAATGAAGAATCTCACTATCAGCAAGTCAAAATGACAGAATGAAGACAGCACAGCTCACCAGAAGAGTAAGGAAGCCTCTGAATTAAGAAATCATTCAGAAATCTGGGGCTTTCATCAGCCTAAAAAACCCATACAGGGTTAAAAGAAGTAGTAAAACTCAAATCCCCAAAGTATATCAGAAACCAATTCAAAGAAAGATTATCAGGACTACTCATAACTGCAAATAAATTATTTTTCACATACACAAGGAACATGAATATTATAAGAGAAACTGTAGGAACACAGATAATAACAGATGATCTGAAGATCAGGTGATGATCATAATGCATATGATCAAAGCTACAGCAAAAAAATAAAAGTAATTTGAATCAGTGGTGATCACAGAAAAGATGAGAGAGATTTTCATGCTGCGGTCCTTAACTTTGGAGGAATTCTAAGGGTCTCTCTAAAATGAAAATGCTTCTAAAGAAATAAGGAAAAACTAGACTAAGTGTCAAATTTCCAGGACCAGGTTATACTCAGCCAAGGATTCAAAAGGAACTCAGAATGGAAGTTTAATTCATTAACAGGAACAATTAACAGTTTTGCTTAAAATTGTTATAATAGTAGAAGACTAGCCAGTAGCAAATGTAACTTCTAGACCAAGAGGAACCATGGAGATCCAGCTCAGGGGGGAACTACACAACTCCAGAGAGGAAAAAAGCACCAAAGTACCAATACAAAATGAACACCCAAAAGTCTGAGAAAGCTGAAAGATCCAAAGTACCTATAATGTATGACATCCACTTGCCAGGTTCTTACTCATCCCAGGGCTGTACTTTTGGCCACTGACAGAGATGAGACAGGCTGGCTACATAAGCAGCTCACTAGTCCAAAACAGTACAAGGTTCTAAAGTCATGTTAATGCATCTAATTAAAATTCCATCCCCTTATCTGTGAATTTTACAAAATAAGTCAAACACAGAGACCAGACCACATACAGCAATCCTGACCTGGAACTGACTAGACTGAGTGAAAAAAACTCAGCAATACGCTATGCTTATGCTTGATAAGCTCCTCAACCCTATGCAGTATTTATGCTGAAGGAGCGAGACAGAGTAAAAGTGATCATCTCCATCTCTGTTTGTACAAAACACTCACGCAGCTTCAGCATCTGATGAAATCCCACAAATTTACCATCTGGTCAGAACAGGTGCTATTTCATTCTTAGCTCATTTCAGTAAATGCCTCAGAAATGAAAACCCAGATAAGTGAACACGCGTGGAACCATCTCTTAGGACTCGTTAGCTGTTTGTGTCAGAGGAAGCATTTTATGGCTCTTCCTCATGCTTGGCTCTGCTGGGATACCACAGGGTTTTTCCAAGAGAATGAGTGATAATCCCAGCACACTGCTACCACTTACATTTAAAGAATTTTGATAGGACTAACAGTAAAGGTAGGAAGAGCAGGACCTGAGTGGCATCACTTAGTAAATGATGCAATACCTCACTGCAAATCTCTAAAAGACCTTCATTTGTAACCTTCTAAAATAATTTAAGAGCCCTCATGTTCAAAGAATATTTATCTTACAATTACCTGTTTTAGAACATTTCTTAAATATGACTTTGCTGAGCACAAAAGTAAGGAATTTTCCCTCTAAAAGTAATTTACATCTCAGTTAAACACCATCTCCCAGGTTATTTGCAATCAAAACACTGGTCTGAGCTCAGAATTATCTCACTCCTTTAAAATGGATTAATTAGATGTGATCACTGTTCAGTTAAATCAGAAGCCTTTTTTTTTCTTTTTTAAAACTAGAAAATATACCAGTAATCTTCAAAGATATGGAAACCTGGGGAGCAGTGCACCACTTAAAGAAAATCCTTTTACATGAAGTGTTTCAAGAGCAAGGTCAGAAAAATCTGCAGTTCTGCTGGAATAGATGGGTATTTGCTGAGCTATGATTGTTAAGTATATTTTTATCACAGTAAAACAGAATAAACACTCAATAAAATTCATTTTGAAGACAATCATTTGGCATGAAATTTGACTGCACCAGTGGGTTTTTTCCTCCCCACACAGCTCAACAGTTGATTTACATTTGGTAAATAAGATCTCATGATACTGCACACTTTGACCTCAATTTCTCCTAAAAATATATTTTTAAACCAAGCCTTTGTCCAATTAATTAATAGAAAAACTACATTGCACTAAACTCTGCGTTTTTCTTTTTGGCTTTTCCTACATGCTAATTGCAGTGACACATCAATAAGGCAGATGTATTTTTCTGTCACAGTTACATTTAGTGCACATTTAAGGTGACTTTTTTTACCTTAAATATCCCAAAGTAATTTGCAACACTGAAATATAAGGTCTGAGAAAAACACGTGTAGAATTTACATTTTTCTTTTGCAAGACTTTACTCAAAAAAGTTGAGTAAAGATAGCATGAAATGCAGGGCCCTAGGAAAAGGAGGGAATTTAATGAACTTGGCTCATTTTAAAGTTAAAAAACCTAACCAAATCAGCTCTCAGCTGATTCAAACCAGATCCATATATTTTAAATCCTCATATCTATATCACTATGTGGGAACTCACAGAGCACTAAAGTTGCCAGCAGGTCTCAGCTGATTCCAGAACAGAATTGTGAGGGGCAGGCACTTGAGTATGCCCACTCAGTCTGTTTAAGGAAATTTTGTCTGTTGACTGTTTTTCCAAGTTTAGTATCACACATCTGTTAATTCTTAAACCTCAATGAACTGATGTCTATTCAGTGTAATGAAGTATTATTACTCTGCCATTACTTAGCTACAAAGACACAGCTCTAAGATTTATGACTATTTCAGATTACAAAGATTGAGGACCTCTGGAGGCTGCTGGTGTAGGACTCGGAGTGAATCGAGCACGAGTCACACTGCACACAAAACACTCTGCCAAATCTGCTGTGAGATGATTTTGTACTGTCAGCTTCATAGAGCCAAGAGTCTGAACTGAGGGGAGGCTCAACTACCTCCTTTTCCCCATCAGATCAGACCAAGGCAAATTTGCCAGGGTTAAAAGTGAATTCTGATGCCTCTGGTTTGCCTGTTCTGTCATCCAGTGCCACTGTTTTGTTTACATTTCTGTGAATCTTGCACATTTCATCAGCAGTCATTTCCCTTCTGAAGTCCTGAAAAGGAAGTTCACCCCCTTAACAGGAAGATTAGCAACAATATAAATCATAAATCACTTTCAGAGTCCTCTTAAAAAGGAAAGGAAGAAAAGGATACCAGAAAAAAATGTCCTGTTGTAAAGTGCGTGTCCTTATATTACTTAACCTGAAACATTAACGAAATTACTGGCAGGCTGTGGTTATCTGTTACTGCCACACAATAGCAGAAATGAAAGTACTGTGGCTTAGTACAGTTTTTAAATGTTTAAAATAAATTCATAAGAAGCAGGTGTCAAATTAAAAAATGAATCAGAAAAATTATATGTTTTTCTGAAGATTTATTAATATAAAAGCAAACACTTATGAGAACCTAATATTATTTCTGTGGCATTTAAAAAAAATTAAGATAGTGTAGAAAATAAAAGATAAGTACTTCCAAATATGGAAGTACTTAGCATTCTAAAGTGCTATACAGCATGTGAAGAACCTCTCATCTCTAAGAGCATCATTCTAATCCACAAGGTTAACTTGAGCTGCTGCTAGGTTGTCAGTGGGTCTACAAAGACAAGGGTAAGTACTACTGCTTCAGTTAAGAATTCATGCTTGAGTTTTTGTTGATAGCTCTGATGAAAGGGTTTTGGTTTTCTTCAGTGTTTGGTTATTTTTTTTTTTTTACTGTATGGGAAGCATACTTTGCTACCTTGCATAATCCCCCAGAGATGACTGAGTACCAAACACATTATTTAAGAAGAAATATGGGAAAGTCTGCCCATAAAGACAAAGTTACCAATGATTTCCATAAGATCATATTAACTTGAGACTTGAAATACAACTTAACAAATAGGAAATAAAAGGAAAAAGATGATATTGTAGAAAGCATCAATGTCTCTATGACTTTCTCTCGAAGATGCAAAACGTGAGAGCCAAACAACAGTCCAAGAGACTCAGCAATACAAAATGGCATAGAGAAATGCAGTTCTTTTCCATATTCCATTTCTAAAACAATCTGACAGCCAGGTCTATCAGCCAATGAAACCAATTCAGCCCTTGATCAAGATAGTTTAATGCCCAAAGAAAAGGCTCCTGCCAAGGCACCCTTATCAAAATGACCAGCATGCAGTTTGTAACAAATCTGAATCTCCTGACAGCTGAGGTCCTCTACAAGACACATGAGGTAACCCACCAGGAGATGCAAGAGAGGATAATTACAGAAGTCCACAGGCCCTACTCCCAGCAAAGAAATTGCCTGTGCCCGACCTGAGCAGCAGCTGCAAGGCTGGGGAAAAGGGGCTGGGGGTTCATGTGGCACTCAGAAATGTGAAAAAATGAGGACAGACACCTACTTTTTCCTCCTCATTTGTAAATCCTATTATTCTTTTGCTCCACTGCCCCAACTTACTTCCCAGAAGAGCCAGTTTCAGAAATTTAAACAGCCTCTGTGGTTTCCCATGAAAACTGAAATAATTGGCAAAATCGATTCCCTTTAGTCAGAAGGGGTTTTCTTGGAACACATTGCTGAGAGGGGAGAAGGGGAATTTCCCATGCTGTCAAAATATTTTGACATATTCCAGATTGAAATAGGTCAAATTTTTAGTTAGCAACAACTTTCTATTTTCAGTTTGCTTTGAAATGCCTCTTTAAACAGAAATGCTCTCTACTGTCCAGCTTTACCCTCCTGCAGCTTAGGGAATGACACTGGACTCATCATCTTGTTGTGACCTCCAGCAGCCTTTGTGCGAGCCAAGAAACAGCAGCAAGCTGTCACTTCTCACAACACACACATGGCCACACACTATAGAGGCTTAGCTAGGAAGAGTTGCCTAAACCAAAACAGTCTGCAAGTTGAGGCAGAGAAGAAAACTGAGGTCATCTGCTAGTAGTAGTAGAGGCACAGCCACAAAAATGTTGATTCATTTTTCCAATTAATTTTTTTGTTAATAAGTGTGTTCAATCACATGATCAATTCTGGTTATTTTAATTTTTTTTTTCAATTAGTAGTTAAAAATATAACTAGGCAGCTGGGTATATTAATACTGGCCTCTAGCTAGAGAGAATGTCAGTATTCATCTAGGAGTTGTACCTAACTGCAGTGCATTCATATTATAGGGAGTTTAAATACTTCCATACAACTATAGGCAGCTTCTAATTAAACAAAACTGCAGAAAGAAAAGCTCAACCAACTTATTACAGGTATATCATCAGTGAAGATATGCAACAGCATACATTAGGAATATGTTTAAAGTTTAAATCCAATGTAGCCAGGTAGAGCTGGAAGTCCATCAGCAAAAGCTTAAAGACTGTCCCAGGAATATAATCTAGTACATTAAATGGTGACATTAAAGAGACCTCGTAAGAGAAAACATTAATCTTAACATCAGCTCAGTAGTGGGTAGTTGTCCTACACAGCTGCTCAAGGGGAGGAAGGAGCAGGAAGGCTTCCTCTTCAATCTCTCCCCAGCAGAGAAACTATTCAAAACTGCTGTCCTCACACTTCACAGGGTAACTTATGCCAGAACTTGTACAAAAAAGCATGACAGCAACATACACTAAAGAAGTCTCCAAGCTCCTGGAATTAATACTGGGATTTATTAACAAAACAGGCTCTGGAAACAGACACAAAGCACACCACTACCTACGGGAAGCAGGGTAGGGGAGAAAATGGTTCTGCTTCACAAAACAAAAATAATTAATTAGGGAAATCAGCCAACACCTTTCTAATGGATTACAGCATGTGTGCCCAGCCTGCCATGCCCTGAACAACCCATGTAGAGGAAATTCTCTTTCCCCACACTCTTATGAGACATCATATTGTCCATATACAGAGGCTCAATGAAAACTGTTGTTCAAAGGCTGCTTGAGGCTAAAGCTTGCAATGCTGCAGCCTCACCATGCACACACAGCACAGGCCCCATGACTCCTCTGCCACAGGCACAGCTACATCCCCAAAAGGCTGCTCTGAACCCCTCCTGGAGCACCTACTCAAGTGGTGGGGTTCTTCCATGCCCCCCTGCCCCAGGGATATTAGCTCAAGTCTAGCCCACCATAGATATGCTAATGCTGCTAAAAGTGAGTGCTCCCAAATGAAACTTTTCCACTCACAAGCATATTGTGTGCTTAAATGCCATGAAAAAATATAAATTGTTCTCCTCAAACCCCAGCAGGTTCCTTAACGACTAAGCTCCACTAATTAGTAACAGCTGTTAATGAAGTGAACAGGTACAAACCTAACCTCTTCAATTAATGCACGAGATTCTCAGACTAAACTAAAATTCAAAGGAAAGCCGTTAAATAAAAAAGAAAAAAGCTAACATTCAGTGGTCAATATTTTTGTTGCTGAGACCATATTATTTCTTCCAAACCCACATATATCAGTGTTTATCAAATGTAGAACCTATTTGCACTTAAACCATACCATTTCTATGCAGCTTAGGCAAACACAGCCTGCTATTACTTTTAAAAAACTAAATGCATCCTTTCTGAACAAATAAGTCAAGACACAAATATCAAACAATTTTAATGGCTGCTTAGCCCTATAATTACATCTTAGGAAAAGTTATGTTTTTCAGAAAGCTTCATTTGTCAGAGAAAAACTTCCATGCCCCAGCAGATCAACATGAAAATTAGAACATCCTCACTATTTCCATCCCATTCTACTCAATGCCTTTGCTGAAAATTGTACTTTTGTAAGTCCACAAACAAAAAAAAATTAAAAATTTTAAAATCATAAATATATAAAAATAAAAAATAATAAAAATGTTTGGAAATACAAAATAAGCTCTTAAAGGACCTGAGAAATTGAAGAGCTCTCCATTTTCCCAAATATGATACAACAATACTGCAGTCATCTGAACACACCTGTTTTCATTTTAGATAGCTATAAATCTCCTTGTGCAATGATTGTCTGTAAATAATGAAACTTGAGGTTTTTACCAATGCTATCTTGAAATGTCCTTCTCAAGTCAAAAATTACATTATTTTTTCCTGTTATTCTAGTAGTGAGGAACCACTACAAGTCTCCTTGAGACTACAAGTCCCAAGTTCCCAGTGATAAGAGAAAATTAGATCAGGGATTTTCACTGTCATCCAATGTAGTAGGCTTTCCATCCAAAATGTTTAATTGCCAAATAAAATAAAAATATTCAAATGAATAGTCAATACAGAGAGTTTGTCTTTAACTGTACTCTAAACCTGCTCCACAGAAATACCAAGCAAAATTTTCTTAAATATAAAATGCTATGGAAATCTGTTATTAAAGAAGTCATAAAAGGAGGAGGAAAGCAAGTGAGCGAAGAAAAATGCATTCACTAAGTTGCTTCCAAACTGTTTTCCTAACCTTGGTTACCACCCTTTGTACTTCTACTGTAGGTAGAACTGTGCAGATGCCTTGTTAGAGCTCTTTCAAGATCCTTTGGGGACTTCTCTGTGATGAAGTGGCAGGTAGGCAGATGTGACTGGGGACTAAGGGTTATGTATTTACATATTGGCCTTAAGGATCCCCATTTTCAAATTCTTTATCCCAGGTGGTATTAGTTTTAAGCTAATAATCACTTACTATCCTAGGTAATTAAAACTATAGAAACATCATGAGTTATTTAGTTAACTCTATTAGAACATAAGTCTGGGATTACCCAGTAGAGAGAATTTTGCTCTTATTCAGTGTGCCCTAGAAATCTTGAAATATAAAAGAAGAATAAACAAAAGAACAGAATCATCTGTATGCAATGATTTACAATGCTGAGGCAGCTTTGGAGAATTGTGCAACTCCAAAAAGCATCATCATGAAAAAGAAAAACCAATAAACCCCCAAGCAGATGTTATCATCTTAATTTAAACATAAACATTTGTTTGTTCTTGGAATTTTTTGTGTGTTTGTATGCCCAGAGCTTTGCACACATTTTCAAGCCCAAATCTGTACAAGCCAGTGGAAAACCCCCATTCATATGAGTGCACTTAAATCATTGCATTGAGATCTGAGTCCATAATGGTTTCCTGGACACAGTTTCTGTACCAATGTCTCTCAATTATTTCATTCTTCAGCCACTGTCCCCATGTGGCTGAAGATATGTCAGTGCAGTCTTACTTCATACCAGGATATCTTATCCCCATTTGCATTAGAGACTACACTGCCATCCCCATGAGTATTCCCTTTATTAAAGGACCCGTAGGTGGAACAGGGGTCTCGTACTCTTTCATGTGCAGATAAACCTCAGAGCAAGTACTGAACATTGCAGACACAAGCCCACATGATCACATAAGATTGGAAAGAACTCTTATAACTTCAGAGGGCACACTGAGCATGAGCTGGGTGGTGGTGGCAGAGTAAGAACTGCTGAGATTTCTGAATGCCAGCCCTGCAATTCAACAAGTTGTCAAGCACTTGCTGAATAGGGAACGTTGGGGAAAGATGGTCTGGTATTGACTGTGAGAGCCAAACAGTGAACCACCAAGCAGTGGCTGTTACAAAAGGAGTGACTTATTTTTACATTGGCATAACTGTGAACACAACTGTTTGTTTTAAACAAAATAGAGCAACAAGATACTTTTGAAATAAAAACTTGCATAGTTTTTCCTTTTAATTTAGTATTCCCTTATGCCATGCAAATTTCCTTCCAGTTGATATCTTCAGAGTTAAAAGACAGTTCTGATGGCACAGATTCCACAAATAAAAAGGTTATCGAGATATATTTAGGAATAGTATTTACAGGAAAAAATTACTTATTTCCCTTCATTGGCTTGTTATTAAGCAAGAAGATCTATCTAGAGAGGCTTTCTTTTTTTCCAAATCTCAAAACAGCAGCAGGGAGAAAAATAGCCCACTTTGTGCAATTTACCAATACCTGAGTTTGTGGTCATCAGAAGCATTTTTGAATGTTTTGCCAACACTCTTAGGCTCTAGCAAAGACCTGAAGTCCTATTCCTCTTCTGGCCTCTAAATCACAAAAATTTGAGGCTCTGCCAGATGTCCTTCAGCAGTTCTACCTCAAGCAGGTTTAACACTGTCACACTCTACTGCCTTCCTTGTCCTTCTGCAAAAAGTTACTGACTGTAGAGAGCTTCCCCTTGCAATAGACCCAAGCATGAGCCAAGTAGCCACCTTGACCACTATCAAAGATGGTACAATATGGTTGTCTTCACTAAAAAAATTAAGACTCTTAAGGGTGGGAAATTTAGTTAAAAGGTAGCATAAGTCAAAGCTTCCAATTAAGTGTTTTTAGTAATTCAAAAATTGACATGGCTTCAGTATTGAACAGCAGTAAAAACCACAGGCAGCATCACACAGCAAATTTACATTCCCTTTGGGCATAATTTTCCCAGTATACTGCACAGCAGAGAAAGGACATCTACTACATATCCAGGAACCAATGTTACTCGACTTGACTAAAAATGATACTGTGATCTTTCAAATGAGATGTACAATACACCTGACTAGGCCATGATTTTTAGTCTGCCCACTTCCCCCACCCTTGCCTGGCTTTTTAACTCTGTTAAATTAACTCTGTTGCCAGGGACTTTGAAGATTACTGGCAAATATGAAATTTGCAAAAGCACTCATTCTTTGCAGGTCAGGATGCAACCTACATATTAACAAATCTTAAAAGTTTCCCTAAAGTCACTACAGCACCACAAATACTCATGCTCATAAATATTTTTGTTTGATATCAATGGCCTGAGTGACTCAGTCTCAAGTGGGTCCAGGTGGTTACACAGTTAACAAAATTTAGCTCCAACATATAACAACCATAAGAAAGATTAAGATGGTGAGGTTTTTTTAGGTTGTTTTTTGTTAGTCCTTCCTGCACATAAATATAAACACAATTCATTTATATACATATATATGCCTGTGTGTACATAGAATCCATGAATCATTGTACATATGCATGTGAAATGAAATACTGACAACTTGTTTACTTTTTAAATTTCATCTGTGTGGAGTTGGAAGATATAACAAGACACAGTTGCATTCAAAACTTTAGCATAAAAGAACCCCAAAAGAGTAATTTAAGTCAGTCTTGAGTGAGAACATTTAATGAATCTTCTGCATGTTAAGAGGTTTTATACGCTTCAAAAAAAAAAAAAAAAAAAAAAAATCATTTCCCAAATGCAGTGCCGTGATATTGCCTCTGAGAGCTGAGATAGAGTGATACACATATGCTCAACACATGGATGTGAACAAAGTGGTAACCTTGGCAACAACAACCTTGTAAAAGCTTCCTTCTACTAAATTGGAATAGTGACTATTGGAGGAAATGTTTTTTTCTCAGTCAGATCTTGAAAATAAGTTATTATATTTCATTTGTAGATTTTTCAGAGCCTTAGACTTTCTGCAGTTAAACTACACCTGCTTTATCCCATAAACCTCTGAAATTCTAATGCATAGAACTTTTGTAGTATTTGGCTTATATTGATTTCCAAATTCAATACATTTGTTTCTTATTAAAATAGAGCTGCAATATGTTTGGACTTTATTTGCTACCATCGTCTTCAGCTGCAGATATTCTACATATAGAAAATGTACAGAAAACAAATATTTTTGTTTGGTTTAGCAAATAGCTTTTTAAAATAAAGCTGCACATAAGAACCTGTTATTAAGAAAAATATATTTCCAACTATTACAAACAACATTTCCAAAGAGTTTCTGTGTTCCAAGAAACACAGCTTCAACGAAAGGATTTCCATGTTCCTAAATTACCTTTCTGTTTGTGTCACATACAGCTAAAGAATGTATGCCTGGGAGCATTTGTCCAAACCATCCTTTGCCACAAGCAAACATGTTCCTTTTGTTGCTAGAAAAGTACAAAGAACATTTTTATCACATATGCTACATAGGGAGACACAAAATACTTCCAAAAAGCTAATAAATTTTTGATTGGTTACAAAAGACCAAAAGTCGCAGCTCAGTGTACCAGAGCAGGACAGCAAGAAACCTCAAGGACACAGTGAATATTTGATCAGGCATTGCTGAGAAATACAGCATTGCCAATTTTTGCACAATGCATACAGTCAAAACTAATAAAGTCCTATTCATAAGTCATATCTTCCTGGGATCCCACAGGTTTCCTATGGCCTACAGGAGACTGAAAGTGTACAATAATTCTCTCAGATACAAAGTACACCTACCAATTTGTATCATATTCTTAGAATGCTGTAACTTACTCATGATCGTGCTCTTATTCAGTGCAGCCAATCACTATGATAATCTTACATTATTTAGTTACCACTTATTCAGAAATACATTTAAATAGTATATTAGTATGAACATTCAGCCCAGCCCAACTACTTCTTGGACAAAAGGATGGGACAGTTACCTTTTTATTATATCATAATTTGTGTTCATTACATTCTAAAGCTTTCTGTGTGCCTTAAGAAAGAAACACTTTCTGAATACTAGTCTAGTATGTTAACTGTTACCAACAATTAAACACTTAGGTTCAAATTATGGCTAATGAGTCATGAAACAGACAAGACTTGGGTACACAAATTTGCCAGTATCCTACCAAAACTAGACAAAGAAAAAGTTGTCATGTCCAGCATCTCCAGTTATGGCTTGATTCCAGTCACATCAGACAAAGTAATGAGCTAGTGAAGACAACAAGTAATTTCAAATCTCTACCTCTTCCTCCTTGAGCTTCATACATAGCTGCAACCCAGGAGCAGCAGTACACACAACTAGAAATCTTTCTTTAGTTTACAGAGATAGGTGGCAATTGCTTGGATGAAAAAGTACAGCATCCTGGATGAGGAATGTACTTGCTGGAAAAAGCCATCAGAAGAACAGTTTAATGTCAATCTAACCAGTCTCTCCCTTTGTTGCTGCAACAGGATCAATCTATTTAAAGGACCCTGCACACTAGAAAGTCCTCTCTTCTGTATATGCTTTCAGCCTACATATTAAGAGAAGCCCCTGAATTCAACTTTTGCTTTATGCCCGTTTTCAATAAGCCTGAAAGTTATATTTCTCCTAAATCCAGCTATACCCCCTTGCTCAGTGCTGAAGTCCCAGTGGCAGAACATGACACAGCTTTTTGTGTTGCTAAGAGAATGTACATTTTAGTTAGTGACTTGCTTACTCACGTTTCCTCGTCATTTGGAAACTACTTCTAAACCTTACTAGGCTGGTATCTTGGATTTGAGCAGAAATGCCATTATAGCATCATTTAGCATTAACACCTCTCCTGCAGAGTTAACTGTTTGTGACCCCACAAGTCAATTACTGTAATTCCTTTCCAGCAGTGATCTGCTGCTTCTGCTTAGAGCGTGGCACACAGAGGAAAGATACACTAAACAGGATACAAAGACCATATCTGAATACATGAAAGATGTACTGGGTACCCAAACTGGGGAGAGACAGCACAAATTAAAACTGCAAGTGCTTCAAAATTTTTTAAAAATTCTTTATGGTGTTACAGATGTTTCTTAAAATAATCAATGCAACCAGATTAGAACAGTTTCACTTCAGTGTCATAATTAGCTTCAGCATCCTGGTACAATTACATAAGCAACAGCTGCTGAACTAACCCCTGAGCCTTCCAAGGAGCTTCTTGACTTCTAACTGCCTAGGAAGTGAATGGCTTAAGGCTTTTCAGTTTCTAAGATGCTGCAAAACTTAACATTTTGCCAACTTAAGCATTCCAGTCTCATGGCAAAATATTCAAATGGCTGATGGTTTGTATCTGTCTTACTCTGTTAGGAAAACAGCCACAAAAGAATGGAGCTAAGTAAAGAGACACTGTGTACCTATATTTTTATCCAGAGTCACCTAAAAAGAATACTGGATCATCAGATTCTAGACTCCAAATGCTATTTTAAGTGCTAATTGCTGGACCAGAATCTACTCCCTTCCATATGATTTTAAGGAAATGCAAGGGAAAGGCACATCCATGAGCATTGTTCGAATTAGGGATTAAGAGAAGCGAAAGCTTGAACTCAAAGTTTTGCAGTTCATCAATTAGCATTTATTCCATATATTGGTGTATTACACTCCCCAGATGGTTCACTTCAACACAATCTCACAGGCTTCTTGTGCTGCATTTTACTGAATCTGGATGGACACAACATTCCATATGTAAACCTTCGACTGAATTTCTGGTGTAAATCAGTTCCAATGAACTTTGGTGGAAGAGTTTTCTTCTAGAAAATTCCATTAATCTAAGTTACAGTTTCTCTATAATATGTCCAATCTAGTAAGACTTTGATTCCTAGCTCATCCAGTTCTCTGAACCAGTGCTATATATTGCTTCATATGTTAGTTCAATATATGTGCACATACATGTGTGACATGCTGTTTTTCACACCTAGTCAGCATATACCAAATGATTTTACATAGTGTCATTTCATTTCAGCTATCTGATGATATACAGCATTTCCAACTACTGGTAGAGCAAAGCATACAACACTTCAGAGCACTACTACAGCTGGCCATTAAAGAAATCTTGATGGTATATATTTCTGAGCAAAAAGGTCATGCCCACAAAGTAGGCAAGTAGAAGGACCTACCAGCAAATAGGATCTATAGCTGTTAATTTATGATTATGAAAACTGCCTTACTAGATAAAAATAAAGCTCTATTTTATCCAGTGCAGACACAGGAATGTGTGTTGCAAAAAAAATTTTAAAAAGATAATGGTACATTTTACATTTAGATTCAAATGTAAGTTATTGATTCATTGAAAAACTCTTTTAGTAGAAAACTGAATTCTCAATTACTACAGTTTATGCCCAACAAGAGCCAAAATTCCATCTAATGAACATGCAATTGGAGCTATTCTTCCTTTCTTATTCTAACCCTGCTCTAAGGAGTCTAAAAGGGCCAGCTAGGCCACAGTAAGACAGGAAACCAAGGTGCAGTGAGGTGAACTGATTTGCTCCCTGGCACTTCCCAAATGCATGTCAGAAGTTGTGGACAGAACTAATGCCCTCTGAAATCCAAATTGGATTCTTGGCTATGTTTTCTAACACAGAGCTTGAAACACATCTCTGTGAAACTATACAGGGCATTTGAAGAGTACCAGGTCAACAGCATTGTTGTTTGTACATAGAGGACCTACAAAACAAAAAAACATGTGAAGCAGTTCAGTTAGGAAAAATCTGGATGGTGCATTTCATACCAAACAAAACAGATGTTGAAATTAATATGCTGCAGGAAGCAGAAACAGAAAGAAGAGGTATGAGATAAAGTCATTTATATCACACTTCAGCTACCGTATGTAGCTCCTTGCTACAAAGATCTGCTTTCAACAGCAAATAATAAAATGATACTTTTTTTGTGCTGTTAATTATATGCAAATTAAAATTGGGTTCACATTAATGCAAAGAGGTGAATATCCATTTAATCAGATCCTCCCTGCAGGGTCCAATGATAAAAATGACGGAAGACTTGCATTACTAATTCTGAACTTCTCACATCTTGTACCTACTTACCTTGCAAACGAACAGCTACTGTGACACCTGCCTGCTGGGCTGAAGGTTTATGCTGATTAGGTCCTATAGACCTAATGGTAATCCTCCTGAAGGGAAAGTTCAGCTCCCTGAGCTAGGAAATCTAAAGAGCAAAACCCTGTAGTAACTGCAATCATTCAGCTGCTGAAATCCACAAGTTCCTAATATTCAAGATCATTTGATAAGGATTTAGGCTGTAGTTTATTCTAACATGCTCCATGGTGAGGCCACTGATCTACTGTTTACATCTCGCTTCTCTCTCTTAAATCAGCAGGAAAGAGAAGTGCTTCTAAACTATCTGATGACATATATAATCTCCATTGAGTTTTCTTCCCTTAAAGAGAGCTGCTGAGTATCTAACCCTTTTCTCAATGCCTATTTTTTTTCTGCTTTCATCTTCACTTCTAATTCTAGCATTGATAGAAACTTTCCAAGGAATAGAAGGGCAAAAAATCTCCTTGATGTAGATTCTCTGTATTAATAAAAGTGACAAGAGGACCCTTAACCCTATTTAATAGCTAAAAAGACAAGTGGCAGGGGAAGAAAACAGACATTTTTATGAATGAGACCATATTCTATTATGCTGCCTCACATTGTGACAGAACAGACTCATGAATTTTCATCTGACATGACAGTTGAGATCTTTCCCTGGGTCTTAGTGCAGGGAATGCAGATTTGCCTTCCTCCCCACCCTCATAGGACTGTTCAAATCAGCACTGTTGGTCTGGCTTCTCATGAAGACATAGTCATAGGGAAGAAGGATGAAAATATTCCCTTCCCTATCCCCACTTCAAGTACACTGCTTCATGGAAAAGGTACAATTCCTTTGGGATGGTAAATACCACCAACCTAAAGAAAGGCTTCCTTACTGTGAAGATGCACAGCTTTGTCCAAAACCCCCAGGCAGTCGAGTTTAGCAGATAACAGTGATAAAACTGGGCTGGGGAGAAGGCATTGTGTAGTCATGTAGCAAGAGATACCTGAAGGGTTTATATGTGTCATGGATCTGTTTCCACTCCACCCAAGGCTGCAGGACTGATGAGGTGAAAGATGCAGACGTGATGGGTGACAGCAGACAGCCCTGATGCAAACCCTTCCTCCTGGGTACGGGTAGGAAGGACTTCCCTTGGAATCACTTGCTGCAGAGAAAGCACACAACTACTGGAAACTCAGCACCACCTCAGTGCAGCCCTCTCCAGGATCTAGAGCATCTGTGTGTCTAGAAGGAACTCAATTACTGTTCTCTTATCCAGATCAATGCATTAAGAAATTATTTCTTTTGATGAAAAAGATGATAAAAGCATTTCATTGCACCATTAAGCCTACCTAATACATCAGATCTCTGTAACAGATTCTCCCATTACTTTTCTTCAAAGCTGATTTGCAGCAAAACTTGGTCTTAAAATCTATTTTATTTCCTTGCTTTAGTGGTTGCTAATCTAACATTGGCTATTAAATAAGCACAGAGTATTTTGCTTATAACTTTCTACAGTATATTATACATATTTTGAAATTTCCTTAATTACACATGCAATAAATGCATAAATGCATTTAAGACTTCAGAGAATGTATTCTTTCCTCATTAAAATACAATCACAGCATTACTGCCAAGTATATAATTAAACCAGTCTGTCCATGACAATGTTTTAGGTGCCACTGTCTCACTTGCAAACAGGAATCTTTATCTCATAGGTTGTTGATCCAACATGGCATAAACTCCCCTTAGAAGCTTTTTACTGTATCCATTTGGCTACTACCATAGGAAACAGCTGTAGGAGAGCTGATTTCCTGAAGGAATCTTTGGGGGTTTTTTGTTTTGTTCTTGCAAAAACATGCTGTTTTCTTGGTGTTCTTGATTTTTTTTTTTTTTTAATAAGTAGGATTAAACAATTTCAACCTTATTTATCAGTCATATTAAAGCCACATTTTTACTTAAATTCGTATTTATTCTTAACATCTACTAAAAATGGCAATAATGTTTCCTTCACTGGATTAAACTCTATTAAGTCAATTTTACCTTCAAAAGAGATGTTGTTCTCTTTCATCTGTAAATTTTAAGAAAAATATACAAAAGACTACAAAACTGCAAACTCTAAAATTCTGAAATATATGGGGAAAGACACTGAAAGTTGTTTAGACATCTAAAGATAGGTTGGTGGATTTCTTTGGTGCCCACACTTTTGAAAATACAGTGTGATGAGCATAGATATTCACTACAGCTAATATATTTTCAGTAGTTTACTGAACAAGAGGACTGAAGTCATGCTTCATTAGTATTTATTTTTTAAAATTATATATCCATCTCCTTATATGGTTTTCCTTGAGTAACTTAAACAATCATTTAATTTACATTTCATGAACCAAGGTATGCTTCTTGAAAAACCCTAGGTAAGAAAATATCCTCAAAGCAGACAACAAACATAATTCGCCATTCTCTAATACCAGAAAATGTAAAAATTATATTAATAAATGTATATTAATTGATGCAATTACTCACATACGTATTTAATATGTCTTCACTATTACCAAAATATAGTACCAATTATTACCATAAGATTGCATCTGTTTGCAAACCAGTGTGTTTTAATTGTTATACCTATCAACAGGACAAATTTCTTTAGGAAAATAATTAAGTACAGATTAAAATTAATTATCCAAATACAGAGCTCCTGCCTGCTGACTTAAATCATGATTCAAATTGGTGATTTAAATCAAGCCACCCTACTGTGACCTACCAAAAAAAGTTTTCTGAATTGTAATCAAATAATATGCAGTATTCAGTATTAATTGGAGTGTTTTATGTCAGCCCTGGTTTCTGGAATGACACATGCAAGTGCTTTCCTAGGATTGAATTCTTAATTTCTCATTTCCCCTTTCATTACAGATGTCAGTTACAGGGCTTTACTGCATAACATGGACACTTTCATTTGTACAGAAAAATCACAAATGACAGAGGGCATGGAACTGCACTGCAAGAAAGTCTAAAATAACTGAAATATATCAAATGAGTAACAAGCTGATGGAGAGGCAGTTCATGGTGTATCTGAATCACCTAAATACCTCAAATGCCCTATAAAAACTCCTTGGTCAAATTCTCATATCATGACATCATTGTGACCTATTATTCTAACTCAGATTCCATTAATTTCTAACTGCCAACAAAATAAACCCTTCTGAGAGTACCTATGCATGTCTCTTGTCCAACTTATATAGTACTTTTAAAGGCTTCTGTATTAACCATACAAACAAGCACACCACATATTCAGTTTCATAAAACTCTAAATAAATGTTTACTGTCTTTGCATAATTCACATTACGAAGAATAATTAAATCTAATGCTGCTCACTAGCAAGTCTGCTTTGGATCTCAGAAAAGCCTCTCTCACAGTTTGTGCATTTTGACTTTCAATCTAGTCATGTTTAAATGAGCTTGCATTTGGGTACCATTCATCTGCACACACAAATTAAAGACAGAAAAGGGGATTTCTCAAGAAAAATGAGATGCACTCAGGTCATCCCAAAACAGCACACTGAGATATTCTCTACCAATAAAATGTCTCCTCTCCCTAAAAACTCACAGCTATCTTTGTCAACATTTCAGGAAAATTTTTCACATCCCACAGATTATCACAACTATTTAATCATTAGGAGACATCTATATACCAGGGTCAGATGATATCTTGAGATCTCTGATTACAACAATAAGGTAGACAAACCAGCACAGAAAGAAATATAATTGTATAATTTAGCTGACATTAGGAGGATGTAGTTTATAAAAATTATTTTATGCAACTGATGATTTACAGTTTGATCATCACACGATACATTGCATTGATCTTTAGTACTGCACAGAAAACAGGGACACAGCTGTTTATTAGATGTCAAAGTTTAGTTTACAAAAAAAATTAAAAATTAAAAAAATAAATCTGCATCTCATGATATTTCAAACCACAAAGTTCTGGGAAAGGGATTTGATTACAATTCTGCCAAATTACCATATTTGTCTGGGTTCTTCTTGGGGCAGCAAAAGAGTAAACACAATGCAAAAAATATTTTGGCATCATATACCTCTCTATATTTAAAATTATAGCAGATACTATTAGTTAACATATGAACATAAACTTGAGTGACATTGTTGAGCCTTCATATATATTTTCTCATTGCTCTGGAGAAAAAAAAAAAAGAATATATATCTCCAATAAAGCTTCTCAATTCCATTCACAATTGCAGTGTCTGCTGGAGGCCAAGTGACAAGCTAATGTGATAGTCAGCAGTGTGTCGCTTTGAAGTTAATCAAGCCAATACCTGCACCCCTGAAATCCTGGGCTGGACTTCAAAAGATTGCAGAAAAAAAAAAAACATCAAGAAATCCTGAGGGGGAAAGTATGATGGAGGACAAAGAGCTGCCCATTTAGATAATTATGCAAATGGTCACAAAACTATGTCTGTGAAACTCCAAGACACTAAAGGGAGAAGCATTCATAGGAATGAATTAACTTGATTTGAAATGCAACAAATCATAAAATTTGCACAGAGATCATGTCTTTCATAATTTAATCAAAAGCTTCCTTGCTCAACATAATAGTTTTTAAAACTCAGCAGGAACATCCAAGTTAGAGTTACCATTAGTTCCTGTTATTCTACCTCTGTTTGTGTGTTACCTCAATATAGTTACTTTTAACAGCTAAAAGTTCACTGCTCAAGATGGCACCACCAAAAATCTCACAAAATAAAAATGATAACAATTCTTCAATGAGAAACAAAACAAAATATGAGTGACAAAAGAAGAAAGCTGCAGTGTGTGCAGTCGCCTCCCTTAGTTCTTCAAAGTAAGAAATGTCCCTGAATCCATCGGGGACATTTTTAAGATGGCATATTTTAGGACATAGCTGCATGCATTTGATCTGGCTCTTGGCCAAGAAAGACTTGATGTTAAAACATACATGATATCCCCCTGCATCAGTCCTCATCTGTACTCTCCATAAGAGATAGTAGCACAACTGTTGCTTCAGATTTCATTTTGCAGTTTCCAGAGAAGGTCTTGAGGTTCTATTTTTGTTCTTACTGCTTGCTACCTTTCAGGCAACAAGACTCACTCTGCCTCGCTGTTACACTAGGTTTTATTGCCTCTGATTTATGTTGCATTTCTCATCCAGTGCTTTGCACTCACCTACTATGGCCTCAGTGTATCATCAGATGCTGGAGTTACTCTTTGATTAGATACGTGCAGTTCACAAAAGGGCTCCTTTACTTAAACAACAATTCTAGTTGCTACAATGCAAATAAAAAAATCAATGTTAATCTTCTCAGGACTGAATGCTTCCAATGCACAGCTTGCTCTGCAGGGTGAAACCACATGAGAGGACATCTTGAGTTACAAGAATGTCAGGCTACATCTTGCTAGCAGCCATCCCAAAAAGCTTCACACACAATATAAAAGCCTTGAAACAAAGGTAAGTTGCCAGAGCAGGGTCAGGCAGAGGAACTATCACAAGTCAGTGACTTATCTGTTCTCATTCTGTGAGTTATAAATCAGGAAGAAACAGGAGGAGTTTGTTGGGCTTGTCATGACAGAAATGGTAAATCTCAGCTAATATAATAGAAAATATTAAAACATAAATATGCAATATTAATAAAATATTACTTTAGGTGCATTACCATTTTTATAATGAATATGATTGAAGTTATGTTAAAAGCTGATATAGGTCTATAAGCTTTCTTTTTGCAAAGAAAGAAACTGATTGAGAATAATTACAGTTGAGGCTTCAGACACTTGGCCTCTGTTCACTGTTGTACAGTTTGGACAATTTTAGTGATTGTTGAAGCTAAGAAAATTAGAGAATGTGCAGAGCCATAGCCTGTCATCAGCCCAGCCCAACACTGCTCTTGGAGATCTCTTCCTGTTCTCCATCCTCTTCCCTTGCTTGGTTTTACCAGTATGCTCAAAGAGCAGGGGTACAGATTGTGTCATATACCTTGACTTGCTGAGGGGATCTCCCTTCCCTGACAATTGTTGCATGTACCTTCAGTGCTTAGGAAGAGACAGCTGCTGAACACACAAATCACAGGGAGGTACCTACTCAGGCCCATATAGTCTTCCAGCATTTTCCTTTTCAACTCAGGGAAGATTAATATGTAGGCTTTGGTAGCTGGGTAATCTTTTGAATCTTGTTTAATGGTTTAGAAAGCAAACAGAGGGCAAAGTGTTGTATTTCCAGATAAAAAACTTGATAAGAAGGACTTTATCAGCAAGACTAGGCAAAATGCTGAAAAAACACAGACCATGGCACTTGGTGGGATGGGGAATTTATAAGGCTCGGCTCATTTGTCGTGCTACTAAGGCTTTCACATACACACAACAAAAATCAGTTTTCATCAGGCCATGAGCAGTAGCACAGTCTGCTTCCACTGCACATGTCAGATCCACAGAAATTAGGATTGGGTCCTACCATTACATGTCTACATCACACCAAATGCACTTGAAATTGTGCTGGTTCACAAAATTGAAATCAATTGTCACCACTGACAGTCAAGTTAGGACATAAGATGAGACAACTCTAAGCAGCTTCCTCAGACATCAAACACTAAATACCAGAGAAAAATATCTGTTTGGAAAGCTAAGTCAGCATGCAAATTTACCTTAATAAGATCTTCAGAGATGTGTTACAGGAAAATTTGAATTAAAAACCAGCACCGATAAGACTTCCAAAGGACTACAAAGTCTTACTGAAACTCAGTGGTAAATGGATACCAAAACTCCATAGGTTTCCTATACAAATTTCAGCCAAATTATAGTGATGCAAATCTGATTTGGATGTTGAGACCAGCACGATACATGTTTCCAACTGAAACATGCACTCTATAGACATCCTTCAAGTATCACTCTTGGCTCTCTGACTTTTTCTTCCTACTTTTCTTCTTCAACTTGAACTCATTTGAATCTTCTGGCTCCATTTTATTATTTTGATGAGGTGATAAATTAAAATATAGTAGCAGTAAAATTGATAATAAGTTTCTCCTAATCATTTTGTTAGGGAAAAAAGTCTAATATTTTCATGTTTCTCTTGTTCCTAAATATTTTCACTTCCCCCTTATCCTTCCAACACTTAAGGATCATTTTCTTTGATACCTCATATTTAATAGGAACAAGAATAACATGCCTCTGAAATCATAGTCAAGCAAATTTTGAATTGAACACAGATTCAAACTGTAGAGTCATTCATAAGCATTAAAATGTAGATGGATGGTTATTGAGTTTCAACTGGGTGAAGACACCCAATTCTGAAAATCCCTCGTGGCATCTATTTATACATGAGTTGTCAAATATCTCTAAAAATCCAGCTTGAATTGATTTTCCTGAATAACAAAACAGTATTTACAGGTAACTGGAATTTTGATCTGGTTTTTAAAACTACTAAACCCCCCATTGTTCTCAGTTAATTGGGGCTGGAGGTTTATTCAGACAATGATAGAGCATTAGCAGTCATGATAAGATTCTTACTTTTGAAGTATTTGACTAGATTTTGGAAGGAGAGAGGAACCAAACAGCTTCACTGTCCTGTATAATGCTGAACCAGCTACCTTGTTGTTCATGTCAAAACATCTCCCATTTTGAGATCTAGTCTGGCTAAGATGACACCTCTATTGCCAGGTAGGTTAAAGATGCTGGATGGTTCAGGAAAATGAGAGGGGGCCTCACCAGCCTCTAAATGGAAACTAATCAGAAAAAGCCAGCAAGGCCTTGTGTTTAGTCCCCCAAGTTGCCACTTAAAACTATGTATACCCACAAAGACACAAAAGTTAGCAAGGAAAGAAAGGTTCAGTACAATGAACATTTTATATCACCCTGGTGATTTTTTAATTCCTTCCTCAGATGCTTGGCTTATACTTGGAATGCAAAGTGACACCGAGTTAGAGCTAACAGAGCAGTGAGAGCCTCTCTGAAGACCTGAGTAAACGCCCTGACAAACAGAACCATGCTGATTTCCAGACAACACTTTGACATCGGCTCCGTCATGTCAAAATGAGACTTTACAAAGCCCAACTTCAATTCATCTTAAAGCCTCATTTAAAGATCCCATTTTAGACCCTCTTGCTGTAGATTTCACTTCCCCAGCTGCTTAACATGCACGTTGGACCCTCCAACACTGAGCCATATAGATTTGTCTTTGTCTTTTGTGTTAATTATTAGCTGCTGCAGAGCTGTCTCTGTGGGTGAACGCACACAGAAACAAAGGCGGTAAGGTTGTAAAACCTTTTATCTCTATCAGGGCACATTATTTGATAAGGTGCTAAGCTAATAGCAATGCATGTCAAATTGTGTTTAGACAGATCAGTGTGCTGGGAATTGGAGGTTATATTTGTCTCTGCAAAACCAGCACCTGCAGAAGCAAAGAGAAATTCATACTAATATTCACAAAGCTATGTAAACCATAAAGCATCTCAAAGTGGTTATTTTATAAATGGCTCTAAGATAGCAAACCTCTGTCAGTTTATTCTTTTGAGTTTTATGCATTCATATTCTCATAAAAGCTGTGAAAACAGGAAACTGAATAATGGACAGCAAACTACATTATATGGTCTATGCATTTGAAAGCATTCAGAGCATCCAACTGGAGACACTAATTTTGCAGTAAGATCTAAACATCTGTCCTTGAGCAACTGGCAAGGGTGGATATTAAGGCATCCAAAGCTGACAAAACAAAACACTAAAAAAAACATTCTGCATGTTAAAAGAAAAAATGTGGTATGAATTTAAATACAAAACATCATTTGTATTTTCTGAGGTTTGGAATTTGCTTTTTATTTTACCTTTATTTTCCCACTTCCTTCACAGATTCTGATTTTCACTGACTACACTAAATGTAAGGCAGCATCTGGACAACACCACTTAGCAAAAAGGCAACAAAAACATCACTTCCCCCAAATGAACAGATGATAATGGTATCCAGTGAGCCTGGAAAACACAGGGTGCTCTTCCTCCAGAAACCTTTACATTCTCAGATAGCTTCGTCAAGTTGCACATTTGGAACCTGAGTCTTGTTAATCAAGGCTATAGAAGCTCACAGTCAGAGTCACTTTCAAAACCCTAAAGACTTTATGTGAAAGCCTCAAGATATCACAAGGAATTACCCCAAATGTTAGGTGTCTAACATTTTCTGTGCTTCTTCGTATTCTAGGTCGACCTCCATTTGAGCTAAAAAGAAAAATAACAACAGGTTTCTTGGTGGAGAAATTTTGTGAATCCCTGCATTCACCAATCAGGGCATGAAGGCAGCCCTGAGCAAATAATTTCAATTGATAAACATCTTGCATGTGTCTATGTATGGGTGTTGTTTAGGTCTCCTTAAATACAGTTATGGTAAATCATCTATATTCCTGATCAAGCAAACCAAAGCTCGCTTTCAAAGATGATTTTCCTATTTGTGATCTCTCTCAAGGAAAAAACGAAATTAGCTACATTGATTCTTTTCCCAGTAGAGAGATTACTACTCCTTCCCTCCTCCCCACAAGAGAGCTCCAAAAAGGAAAAGTGTGTGTAGATAAAGGACAGAGAGGGAAGAAAGTAAAATCTTATTTTAGAAAGCATTTTAGAAATTTTCTGTACTATACCTTTTCAACAACTGAATAGAAAACATCTGATGGTGATGTGATAGGACTAGAAGCACTTAATAGCTCACTACTGTGGTCAAATATAACTAAAGTTAATGAGCACAAATATCTTCAATTAGGAAATTCTTGGGGACAGGGAAGCAGAATGAACTGAAGTTACCACAGTGACTGGCAGTGTGACAGGAAAAATACTGACAGTGTCTTGCTTGAATTAGGAATCCATTTTCTATCTGGTAAGAATAACCATAAGAATAACCTGGAAGACATGTAAATTAATTGGGTGTGAATAAATGAAGGAAGCAGTTGTATCTGCAACTAGGAGGCAAATTCTCCCTTATACACAAAAATCTTCCCTCTCAACTACATCTTTACTGTGTGTCTGGAAAGTAGAGACCTTCTGTCTATTCCCCAATCTACTCACCACTAGTATATATGTAGTCCTCAGAGAAACTGCTTTCTTCTGCTAAGATTAAGTTACCAAATCACAAGTTCATCAGCATCATCAAAGCTCTTGATTTTGGACAGAAGATGAAGATGAAAATATTCAGGGTGTAGCCCAGGTCCTTCCATTTGAATAAGCAGGCCAGCAAACAGGCAGATGGCAGAAGCAAAACATATGAGAATTAATAAACCATTACACAATGCTTTTCATCCAAACACGTACAAGTGGGTAAACAAAAATTTCATAATCACTATTCCCATTTTAAAGGTTAAGGCATGCAACTCATACAGAAATGAAAACACTTATCCTAAGAGGCCAGCAGCAGAACTGAGAATAGAGGCAGCAAGGAAATACACATGACCAGTCCCCCTCTCCCTGTTCTGTTCCAAATGATTCTGCTCATCCTTAGAAATAAACACGAAGTACTTGGTGTTTTTCACACTCCTGCTAAATATAAAGTTATTTTAATACCCTGTGAAATGCATCCTTTTCAGTCTAACTCTGTTATTAGTGTAAGGTTGATAAAATATAACTATTGAGTCAAAACATGGGGAATTATTTCTCATAAAATTGATTGTAAACAATATCACTGGCTTGTATGTTATACAATTTAAATATATTTTCCAGTCATATCAATATGCTTGCACAGGGCTTCTAAGCCACAAATGCATATGTAATTCATAAGAGCATAACACTCAGCAAAGGGGTGCAAATGAGAGCAAACAGCACAACCCAGACAGAGAAACCTCATCCACCCACAAAGATGGGTTGTGCAATGTCACATTTTCCAGCCTATTTCTCTTAAACATGTTTTGCACTTTCTGGTGCTAAAAATAACTCTGTTACATTAGGAAAAGAGCAGTGGCAGAAACCAGTGCTTGCTGGCAAACTGCTTTCTCTCCCCCAGAGACACCATTTTTTATTTTTGATAGAAACAATTTATCTGTAGCTTTTCAGACACATTTAACACAGCTGTTAAATGGCCATACTTGATATGAAATAAGCTGAAAACTGTATTTATTTTTTCTTGTGAATCTAATGAGATCAATTCTGCTTTTACTGACATCCCTGTTAGTCAAGTGGATGAAAGAAATCTCCCAGATGCAAAACTAGTGAGGGTAGAGTGGCTTTAAAAATTAATATATACATGCATACACCTAGACACAATTTTCCATCTGTGTATTTAATAAGTAGGTGCATTTATTGTGTGAGTTACCACACTGAAAAAGCAATGCAACAACAAATCTCTCCTCCATCATTTACAGAGGTAGCATCGTTGCAAGACAAGGTTTTGCTTTATTTTCCATGACATGAGGACAAAACTAAAACAAAGCTATGTGGGAAAAAACGGGAGGTGGGGGGAGGTTTTTTGGACACATCTAAGCCCTTTAAAAATAATTAACCCTTAATACATAGAAGTCAAATAGGATTACTCCTCCAGAATTTTTCACAAGAGTCCAAAAATTTTTTTCACACCTAGTCCAAAAATTAGTTACATAAGTCTTTTTCTTTATTAACAATCTAACACAGAACATATTTGATATACACTGAAGTATATGGGAGCTGCTACTATTCCTAAGGAGAAAGGACATATGTACCTGCTTCTTTAGACTGGCTACCTTATTTAGTGTTTCCATAAAAATCCAATTGAGAAAATGATCATATATCAACATACCCATGTGCACTGAAATAATTACTAGTGTTAAGCAAAAGCCACCAAATAGTGCCACCTGCTGTAACCTGCTCAACAGTGCCAGCCAACAGCCCTGTTCTCCACCTCCCAAAATCAAGTATTGTGCAGCCAAACACCTTCATTCAAAGGAGAGAATAAAGAGCTATAGGGAAAAAGGAACAAAGAAACAAACAAACATCATTTAACAGCACTCTGCTGGATTCAGAGTGATATAAATAGTCTGTTTTTCTGATGTCTATCTGCTTTTGTAGTGCCACCCAGATCAGTGAATAGGCAGCAATCTGCACAAACAATCCTCATACAAACACTGATCCTCATAGGCTGATACTGATAGGCTCACATGTAAATGCCTTGAGGAGCTTAATTTATGAACAGTTCATTAATGAGTGTGACATGTTACTACTGAGATTGTAACAGGAACCTCCTACAGGTTTGGAGATTGATGGGTTTGCATTTGAAGAAACAAAACAAATTGCCCTGCCACAACCTGTGTGTCACAGAAATCCACCACAAAATTCTAAGATGTTTCTACAGTACTTTAAAACAACTAAGATAAAATTCCACTGTAAACTATAAGACAGGGTGCTAAGAGACCTTAACCTGGGCATTTACATTTTGTGGTGATGAGATGAGACAAATAATTACTCAAAACTTACTTTAAAATACGTTCAGAAGATACCTACAGTGTGTCCAAAAGACCATAGGATTAATTGCTAAAATAGTCACAGTTCAGATGAGAGACAAGGTATTTTTAAGGAGGTGTTCCTACAATTTTCACAGGATCCTAAGAAACAAGCCTAGCAGTTCACACAGAGAAAGATGAACTGGTGTAACTGAATTCATGCACAGAGTCAAAAACAAAGCGAGGTTTCTTCATGCCCATGAGGATAAAATCCCCCCTAAGTCAAGGAAGCTAAATATATTGAAAGACCCCACATCTGGATAGAATGAGCTTTGGACCCTTTCTTAGGGTTTTAGACTTGAAACTGACCAAACAGATCAGGCTGACATCCCATTTAATCACAACAGAGTAGTCCTCAGCATTTTCTTTCCCCATTTGTATCCTTTATCTGGGCCAAAAGTTCCACCCTGCCAAGCTCTGCAATTGCTGCAAGCCATTTGATCACCACCTCTCCTCAGAGGTGAATCAAGTTGCTCAATACAAGGCAATCTAGCAGTTCACAAAATACCGAGTGAGTGAAATGAATGGAACATGCTGCATAAGTGTAAATTGTTATTAACGGAACCAAGGACATTTCTGTGCTACTTCTATCATTAGTTTTTTTAAGCACATCTCTATGTGACTTTTAATTTTGTAAAAAAAGATTAAGTGCTGATTGATTTGCTTTTTCTAAATCATGATGAAATTGCAGTTCAAAGTGTCGTGTCACAGGTAAAAGCTGTGAAAAGCCACAGCAGTAATGACAGTAATGAAAAAAGTATCCATTAATTACTTGTACATTTATCATGTAATTTTTTCATTTCTTCCAGCAACCCCTTTTTTTTTTTTTTATTTTAAGGCACTGCATTTCCATTTTGTGAACAGACTTCACTCAAAAAGATAGATCAGCTGAAAATACTGGGGGTCCAGATTTTCATATATCCCTAAGGAGCCCTTCTCATTGGCTCACTGCAAAGAAACTCTAAATCAGGTAGATACTGAACTGAAGGCTGCTACAATATCCCCTGCACAGTTATTCATATTCTGAATAACTAAGCTCTAAGCTCTCATATCTTTTCACTAGGTGAGATCTAAGCCTTCAGGCTTTTCCATGTCTCTGCACTCTTTCAAGCCCTATTGCTGTGAACTTCATGCTGTTATGATACAAAAGTTAGTGTTTGCACAGAAATTAGCCTCTCCACTAACATTAAATAATCTCAATGTACTGCAATTCCAGGTAAACTATTTCTTTAGAAACTCATGATAAAAAGAGTGCATTGTTCATACTTGGAAGTCAGTACTAGACAGTTTCAGAAGTATTAACTTGGGCTTGTTAACACTTGGCACTGATTATCTCCTTCACATGATATTATGGAAGCATTCTGTAGACATTAAAGGAATTAAAACTGAAAACATCCTTGTAAAATAATAAAGTTCTAATGTCTTAATAGAGATGGATGAATTGATGAGGCATTGAAACATTAATGGCAACATCCTTATCCCTAGGTAACATGAAGAGCACAAATCCTAATTTATGAATTTGAGGAAATAGCTGCCTTTAAAGAGGGACTGAACACATAGCCTTACAGATCAAAATGTGATGAAAATATTTCTAAATTCAGTGCTGTTACAAATCTCCAATTAAAAAAACATCATTTGAACATTCTGAAGCATAAATGAAATGAGAGAAATCATAAAAAATAGTCAAAGAATACAGTTCCATAATTCTAGCTTACAGGTTATCTTGAAAAGACAAACATCAAGTTTTGGTTTTATTTGTGACTGCAGTGGTGACTCAGAAATCACACAATATTGTAGCCAAAGAGGACTCACTTGGCAATTACCACAGCCATATTCAGAAATGCTAAGGTGCAATCTAATGCAATTAATAAAATTGTCCAAGACAGACAACTAGTTTCACATTAGCATATTTTATTATATATATCTGTATCGTTTTCCTCCTGCTTAGTCTGTGCATCAACAAGACTGAACAGACATGGGTACCTAAACCCTTCCTTTCCCCAACCTGACAGAACAAATAGAAAATTTTGCTTAAAACATTTGCTCAGGGCCTAACCCTCTATATAAAAGTTTATTGATGCCTTCATTGTCACACTAAAGTCACCTCCACCCAGCCACCAAGAAAAAAGAAAAAAATTTCAAGAGTATTTATAGAAAAGGCTGACTTCTGTGGGGAAGAATGAAATCGTATGTGTGTTGAAAACAGTATTATGTAGGAAAGCTAAGCAGACAAAACCCACAAGATGTAATGAAAATATATTAATTCTTACTATTCAAGGCAACTGGATTTCAAGGAAGAAGTTTCAAACTGCAACAAATTTTGCAACATCCATTCAAACAAAATTACTAGTGGCATAAGTAGCAGATATTTTTTTCGTTAGTGTTACATGCCCCCAAAGTTGAAAGAATAACTGAAAGACTGACCCCTTTTTATAAATATATACTAGATACATCCAAGACTAAGAAGAAAAAAATTTCTGAATATTTTCACTAAGCCATCACCCATAGTAGCACAAACCACACACTTAACTCCTTTACCAGCAGAGAGAACAGAAACCTAACAGCTATACAGCTGCATATAACCTATTTTGTCACCATCTCTGCACCACTTGTAAAAATAACCATTTGTATTCAACAATTAAACACAACAGATTCATGAATGCTACCGAGGATCAATCTTAAAGTATATGTATTTATTTGCAACCTAGGAGCAAAGCTCGCTCTGACTTTAGGACCTATCCACTGAACACTATTTTATACATCTACAGTAAGATGGCACTTAAAATATTAGATAATTTTTTGTCACATTTATGCACCAAAAAATCCCAATTTTAATTGTAACAATTCAAAGAGGAGCTATTACAGTGATTAGGGAAAAGGAAGTGTCAGCAAAGACTAGTTAAGAGTGAACGGCTTTATTTTGCAAGAAAAAGAAATGCTGAGAAAGAATATCTGAGTTCATAATATAAATATCAAGGAGGGATAAAAACCACTTAAGACAGATTACAGTTCAAATGGCTTTACTTTAGTCACAAATATTATCCCAACTAGTGCTGCAAGAGTAGACTTTCAGAGCAGCTAGCACAAGAAAACCAACACCCAGAAACAATCTTCATATTTGTATCCAAACGTATCGGATGTGGCTTCTGAAAAAGAGCGTCTAAAATCAACTAGTTTGTTTCTTTTTCATTATCATTGCAGCTATGAATCCCCTACATCAGGACAGTAATGGTTACCTACAGAAACCTGCAGAAGATATACTTTTCCCACAGTCAGCACAGCTTCAATTCTGCATAAAAGACAAAAACCACTTAGGGTGAGCAAGTGGAAACTACATGAAGCTCATTAAAGAACTTGTGTACCGATTCTTTTAATGACAGTAACATATTCCTCTTACAGCTAGAATTGAATTTTTCTAGACCATTCTATTGATAACATTCTTTGTCAAAATTATATTTGCAGAGCTCATTTGCACTTTGGGGTATTGGTGTTGAGATTTTTGGGGTTTGTTGTTGGTCTTTTTTTTTTTTGGTTCTTATTTTTATAGTGCTACAATCCAAACAATCATCTAGCAACTAAATTAATAAACCCATTGAAACTCACTACAGGATCATTGATGTATGCTATTGCCCTTCTATGTCTTACATACACAAACATATTTTAAGTCTTGATAAAGTATTTCTTACTGCTGTATCATATGGAAACTAGGTATTATGTAAATGTATTTATCTGTATGTAGTTATCTATACACGCTAAAGATATTCTACAGATTCCTCCCAACTAAATGTCCACTTTAAAATTACTTGAAATTACTAGGCAGTTCCTTGGTGAGCCATTCTGAAAGTCCTTCCCCAAACTTGCTTATTTATTCAATAGTGAGCTATTGAAGAAAAGACTGGTTATGAAGCATGGTGCTTTTTGTGCACTCACTTCTACAGGAGGTCCATGGTCTAGTAGAGAAATCACTTGGCAGCTAACTTCAAACCAAACCAGCAGACTGAAATAATTCTTGCCTTCATTTGGCGAACTACTTCCAGGTTTCTCAGAGCAAAAAAATGTAGAGCATTTGTCCAAGATCTGCCCGTTTGATTTTTTTTTGTGGCTAAGCTTCTCTCACTGCTGAGGCACTATATGAAAAATAAATTTAAAATCCTGCGAGCTCACAGTTGGGAAATTGGCAGCCAAGGGGCATCTGAACTGCAGTAAACTACCATTTAAGCTATGAGTCACACATTTATGATTTGTACTACAATTGTTTAAAATGTTTATCTTGACTGTAAATAGCAGTTCAAAGAAATCAGCTTATTAACAAATGCAAATATATATTTCCTGCTACAAATATTGTGTTAGAGTAGTTGATTTTAATTGCAAACTCATTAAGTTGCTACAAATCAATATCTCAGATTACAGTCTTAAAATCACAAACAAGCTGTTAATTTTTACTTTTCTGTTACAACAGTGACGATTACTGAACACTCATGAATGGTTTTATGCGTGTCAAAAGGAGCTCCTTTGATTCCTGACTCTTTACAAAGCAGCTTAAGAACACACACTACAACAGCTGCTTTCTTGAAAGGCACAAGTAAAAGGAAAAAGAATGAAGCAGAAATTGTCTTTACTAAAAAAAAATTAAGAACATGAGGGTTTGTGCATCCTTTGCAAGGCTCTATACATCTTCACACTACTTGGAAAACAACTTGGAAGATTAAGAACAAAAACAACATCACTCCAAAATGAGTTCTAAAAAGCACATTCTGACCACTTACTGTGTTTTAAGACTATGGATATTAAAATTTTAAGAAAGAGCATATGGGGCAATCCATTTCTGTATGAGAGAAGTATAAGGTTTAATTTACATAACCACACTGCTGCCTTCTCTCTGCCTGGGGCAGAGAATGGTAGTACTGGGCATAAAAACATCTACTTTTTGTCAATCCTCCTTGTCCCTTTGTTATCTTATTTTAATTCTTCTCTTTTTCCCCTTCTTCCCATATCAATTTTTTCTCACCCTTTACCAAACTTTCTCACTTCATTCACCCATTCTCTTCCTTCCAACCATGCCAAGTCCTTTTTCTTCATATTTTCCAAGCAATGAGTTTTGTCTATCTTCTGAAGGTAGCAATCCACATAAAGACCACATTCCTCTGCTCAGGCAAATGATCCAGAATATACATATGGACATCATAAGTCCCAGATCCAAATCATCAGCAAACAGACAGAGCTCTTCACCATTTTACTGTCCATGGACATAAACAAAACAAAAAAAACCAAAAAAACCAAAACAAAACAAAAAAAAAAAAACCCACATCCATTCCTTGAAATAAATGTTAGCACATCTTTAAGCACACATGTACTCAGATTATAAATTGTAACTGCAATACAACTATATCAGTTATGAATGCTTAACCACATCTCTGGTACTCTCTGCTCTGCTCAGTAGTTAGCAACATGGAAAATTGTTAACCTTATGTACACTACAGAATAGGATGCAAAAGTTAGCATTACATTATGTTTGGATGAGTGGTTTACTTCAACAGATCAATAAATCTAGGGACTCACTGGTTTAGCACTAATAAGTAGTTTGAGTAAATTACCAGAAGTGGAAATTCAGGTATCAGCAACTAGTGTTAGAAACAGCCAAGAGTGATGGTAAGCTGAAATTTGCCTCTGATAATATCAGTGACAATTTTTACAGTTTTGCCTTCCTACTCCAAAAAATACTGCAAACTGGCAACTGATGCCATATGAATATATCTAAATCAGAAAAAAAAAAAAAAGGGGGGGAGTTGGGGGATGAGGGGAGGGCGTTTTTCCAGTTGGTGTTGTTTTGGGGAGGGGGACTGTGTTTGTGGTTTTGTTTGCAAACTGCAATGGTATCAAGTCATGTCCTAGGACCTTTAATAAGCACATGTCTTCCAATAAACTCCAGGAGGTTTTTAATCCTCTTTTTCTTTGAAAAGGGCATAATTTTTCAGAAAGCACACATACAACTTTGGATGCCATGAAAGCTCAAGGCAGATGTAAAAGATGCAGGCAGTGGATTCAGGATATTGCCAATTTGGCTACCATTTCCTGGCTTTATTCTGCCTACCTATTTTGTGACTAAACCAGCCAAGTGGAAAATGCTGATAGCAAATAAAAATCTACAGATGAATAAGTAGTTTCAGCTATTAGGTGTACTTTAGAAGAAAATCTGGTAAAAAATTATATTTTGTAAGTCATATTTAAAAAACATAACTGTCACAGGATTCATTCTAGAAACCAAAGACATAACATGGACACATCTATTATTTTTCAGCCAGACAGAGCAGATATTCCAAGCCTTTGGAAAGAACATTGCAGCTGCTACATCTCCTCTAGTGCATTAAGGAGTCTCTGGCACCAGTGGCAATGTGCCACCTTCGGAAGAAAAGCCATCCATCAGCTAGACTGCTTCAGACCCACTTACAGCTTATGTTAATGGGCACATGAAATGAAATCCAATTAGACTACAGCAGCCAAATTCACAGCCAAACTTCTATGAAGCTTAACCCTTTGTTTGTGAGGGAAAATATCTGCAACCTTCAGATGAATAATGCTTACGTCATAAAGACACATTGTTTTTGAAATCTTTACTCCAATTTCATGAATTCAGGGTGAACATTCTCATCAAATTCCATGTGCAATGGGCAGGGGGCTGTGGGGTGTGGATACAACAGATGAAAAAGCAAAACCAATTTTTGATAAAATAGTGTTATCTCTCAAAGCAGCATTTCAGATTCCATATTTGCCCATAGCATTTTGCCTCACAGAAATCAAAATCAAAACCAAAACATCCAAGCTTATTCTTTCCCCAGAGGGCAATTTTTAAACTGATGCTTCATATATTACAGGACTCTTCTCATTCCAAAAGGATATTCAAAGTGCTAGCTAGGTCTGATCTATAAAGCTTAGGCATGTTTTAGCACAAGCTTCATTTTAGTATTCTTCAGGGCTGCCTTTATTACAGTAATCCTAATTACTGTCAGTTTGAGGCATAGAAGATTGACTGGAGAAGAGGCACCTTTTGGCAAGAGCATTGTACACAATAAATATCAAAAATATATCTTCATTCATCTTGTGTTTTCTTTGGTTTATAACATCCCCTAAGAATAAACTGAATGTATCCTTCGGCAAAAAAATAGCATCCTCCCTCTAACTATTAATGTTTGGGTGTTGTTTCATAAAATGTTGTTGCGGTATAACTCCAGTAGGACACTAAACACCACCCACTCACTCATCTATTCCCTTACACAATGGGATGGGAGAAAAACCAAAAGCGTAAAAGTGAGAAAACTTGTGGGTAGAGATAAAGCAAGCTCAATAAAAAAAATAAAGTAACAGCCACACATGTAAGCAAAGCAGAACAAGGAACTGATCCACCACGTCCTGTGGGCAGGCAAGTGGTTCAGCCATCCCATAAAAGCAGGGCTCCATCACACACAGTGAGGATTTGGGACAACTCCACTCTGAATTTCTCTCCTTCCTCCTCTCCCCTCAGCATTTTGAGCATGGTATGGAATGTTCCTTTGATCAAGTGGGGTCAGCTGTTGTGGGTTCATAACTTCTTGTGCACCTCCAGCTTCCTTTCTGGTGGGGTGGGGTGAGAAGCAGGAAAGGACTCTGAGGAACTGCTGTTCAGCAGTAACAAAAAAACACCACCATAAATCCAAAATATAGCCTGTACTAACAGCTATGAAGAAAATTAATTCTACCCCAGACAAAACCAGCCTAGATAGTAAAACAGGTGAAAACTAGACTCTAGAACAATAAAATCCCTTTTCAAAGCTGCATGTAAACCAGCACATAGTAAACTCATGGGCACACCACATAGTTCAAGTGTCTCAGACACTAGATGGTGGCAAATGGGAGAGACATGGCCCCCTTTTCCATGAGTGTTTAGAATAACATCCCCATTTCCTCTGCCACTTATGTGGTTTACATAAGCACAGCTGAAACATGTCCTGCAGTAAGATCCTTACGTTTTAGTGCTCCCTGCAAAGTTCTGCCTTAACTGGCTTCTAGCATTCCTGTACTTCTCCCCAGGTAGCATTCTACATGTCACACTGCAAGTACAGGAAGTATTGGTGCCACCCAACAAGGAAAAAGGGGTCACCTGAGCCTTTTACTTGAAAAATTATGTTGATGGATCTAGTTGTGGATTTTTTCAGCAGTGGCACTAATTCTCTTCTTATATAGGCTTGTCTAGAGCCTAGCAAAAAGAGGCTCCAGTTAAATATAGACTAGCATGCAACTATTAATATAGGTTTTCCTGGGATAAACTCCATCTGTACATGTATGGATAGATAAGCCTTAAAACAAAGATTGCACAAACAGAAAACACACTTTTAATCTCCACTAACCTTAATTATTTGAGGACAAATTCTAACTATATAAACATGTTAAGAAGGTGATCAAGTATTTGGCTTTGTCTCTGGCACTTTTTATCTAAGGTAGGGTTCACATAAACATGTTATGTAGAAAGCAGTAATGAGAAGGACAGGATTTTTAGAATATATTATATTACAATAGCTGTGGGGAAAATGGTCTTGCAAATTATACTCCAACACACTATGGGACTGCTTTCAGTTCCTATTTACATAAGGACAAATTAGTGAGCACTTACAGAGAAGACTATTTACCAGAGCTCTGGTACATATTGCTACCCCCAAAGTCACTCAAATTCAAATGTATGAACTCAGGCAGGTGTCTGAGATGTAAGCTTTCTGATGAAAGCATAAAACACCCTGTAGCAACAATGGGATGACTAGAGAAGGATGTCTGCATATTAAAATTGCACCACACATCTAAAATCCCTTGAAGCTGGAGCAAAATACCCTGTAACTTCATAGGCTGGGGGTTTTCCAATAGATAATTTACCAATTCTGTCTCAGTTCTGCTAAAAAAAAAATCCAACAAACCCAAACATATTACTCAGCTGTATAGTTTCAAAAGATTAGAAAGAGATGACTGATTTTGCCTGTAGAGAGACTTTTTCCTTTCCCATGAAAGGACTGCTCAATTTTTTTATAGTTCTCTGATTTGGAGCAGGAAAGTCAAAGTATTTATCCAAGTAATAGGAAAGGATTACACATGTAGATGGATTTACGAAACATCAATCCCAGCAGGCTTCTGAAATTAAAAAAGTCTAATGCATGAGGAGTGATATATTTTGCAATAAGGGAAATGTCAAGAAGTGGAAAAAACTATTCCAGAAGGTAGCTAGAAGTTAAGTACAGAGTTCACTTCTCTTGTCACTTGATCCTCTCTCCTTAGAATTAAGAACTGAAGTTACCATTTTGAAACATGTAGAGTAGTAGCTATAAAAATCTACCACAAGAACATTCTGATTTGGAAATTTTTCTTCTTTTACACAAGTTTAAGGGATTGTCAGAGGTCAAAGAATTGAACATCCCTGCTGAGTCACTTCTATCAAAGACATGCTGTGGAATGGTGTAGGTGTACTTACTCTTCACAGCTATTCAGACAGGACCAAGGAAAAAAAAAAAAGACTTCCTCATTATGGAGTCGTTAAGCCTCAGTAGGGACCAAATTTTAAACAGAGAAGCAAGGATTTTCTGCTCAAGAAACAAAATAAATTCAAAGATATTTCCAGTAACCAGCCACACAATTAATTATGACTTTTAGGACAAAGAGTGCTCAATGGGTCACTGTTCGGTTAAACTTGTATAACAAAAGAATTTTTTGTCTTTTTGCATAACAAGAGCCACTTACAGATCTCGAAAGAGTTTTTCATGAAAAACAGAACCAGTTCTTGGCACAGAATGACAGGTACTGCCCCTCCCCAGCTATCTATGACTGCTTCTCTCTCCATGTGGGTGGCAGGTGCCTTTCCCAGGCAGCAGCCAATCCTCTGTGCTTGTCTGGCAGGGGGCAGGCTAATGAAACAGAGTAGGAGCATAGCTCCTATTTAAATGCAAGATTGGTCTGAATACTTTTCCAAGCTCTTGGAGATGCAGTGGTTTTGTTTAAGAGACTAACAGAACTTATTCTTACTGGCTTTTAAATTCTAACTGCTAGTGAATGCAAAATTTTCTGGCATTTGGAACACATTAAATGAAAGATCTACCAGTGTATAACACCATCAAAATCCTAACATAAAACAATATTTTAATAAATGCCTCATAAAAAAAAAATCTAACTTTCTACCTCCCAGCAGTGCATTTATAACAGGGGTTGGTGCTAGAAGTAAAAGAACTATTGAATTACATTCAGATAACTTTTCTTACTGCAAAGTCTCCTGCATTTGAAAGAAAGTCGCCCCCTGGTCCTTCCTGAGCAAAAAGCTTTATATGCCATCAAAATATACATTCATTGTGACATACCTGTCCCTTTGGATGTTTAGCAGAAGTATATATGTATATATAAGTACTTAATCTCTGAGTTCTTATCACTACTCCTCTCCATGGTAGGTACAGTGAGCTGTCACATGCACATGAACTTTTGGCTGATTTTAACTTTCAGTATTTATCTGCCATAAAACTCTGGCCTATATAGCTCACTCTTTTCAACAGAGTTCACAATTAACTGCAATCACAGCTATACATCAGATTGAATGCAAACTGTCTGAGTGAAAACCCACTGTTATCAGAACAAAAACAGTGGTTTTTGTTCTAAGAACACCTGTAGGAAAAATCTCATAAGTGCTAATTAAAGGCCTAATCAGGAGTAAATCAGGTAAATAATAAATACTTTCCATGATATTCTATTATTACTTGAAAAACATTAACTCAGTACTGTTCGTAACACTGTTATGTGAAGACTATGGAAGTCCATCAGATATTTGTGTTTCCCTGAGTGCAAACAAAGGTGGCTCTCAGACAATAAGGTCAAAAGACAGGCAGAGCCCAGGAGGAGCCATCCCAAATCTCTATACCCTTAAATTTGAGGGTTCCATACCATCTCTTGGACAAACAACCAATTAAATTGCCAAGAACTGATGAAAGCAGGATCATAGCCTCCCTAGCATTATAGCTTGCACAAAGAAGGTTCTAAGAAACCTGCCCCTGGTGGAAGGTGGACAACTGCCTCCTTTTGGTTGAGGCTACCCAAATTTCTCTGTATAGCTGAGGCCACCACTGGTGCCACACAAGCATGGTTGCACATCTGATCACGTAAGAAAATCCAAATAATTATTTACTGCTACATCTTAACCCCTTCATACCTTGGGAACACTGCTCAGAAGAGAAAGGTTTGATCACTGGATGGGGAAAATGGATTTTGTCACTGGTCAAAGTTAATGACCAGTGGTGTCTGTTACAGAAACAAGATGCACTAATGTCTACCCAAAACCAAAGCCAAGTTGATAGCAAAGATATTATAGTATCTGTATCAAAGCATAGAGGGACACACATAAGACTGGGATGCAGCACAGATAGGATGAGTGAGAGTCCTGATAGTGGAAATGCAGCATTAGCAGCAATATCTAATGTGCTGGTAGGCTCCAAGAATAACTATTCTCAGACAGCAGCGATCATAATTGCCTTTAATAGCAAATTATACTTCAATGTTTTTTAAAAAATAGCATAATAATAACCTCTAAGGCCTGGAGGAACACATTGAGAAAACTCATCTGTAGAAAACTACATTTCCAATATAAGCTAAGAACCAATGCCCATGGCTTCAGCAGAAAATCAGCCTATGAGAGTATATTCTGATGTTGTGTTTCATCTAAGTGACTGCTGGAGCATGGTATTTCTCTACTCTTAGTGTAAAGGTCCAGAGCTAGAGTTCACTCTGAGGTTACAGATTTTTTCAGCCTGGCTAGAGGTAGGTAATTACATAGGCTGCAAGCTCATGCCTGCTATGACAATGGGTTATATTTCATTTTTCTACTACTGCCCTACACATCCATTGAATGAGCAGAACTTAGACTCCACACTAAAGAGATGTAAGTGCACAGGACTATACTATTTATTTATTTTTAATTAGCGCTTTTTTAAACTCAAACTTATTACAAAGGAAAATTACAAGCCACTGAAATAATTAATGTGCTTTCTGCTCTGGGTGATTCCATGTTAGTGACACAATCTGTACCCGGTTGTTTTACATTTAAAGCCAGAGCTCAGACTGATTAACTGCTGCTTGGTGAGTATGGACGTTTAAAAAAAAATTCAGACCCAAGATGCACACTAGACCAGAAGTGCTTTTAACAATTCTAACTTTGAGTGAACTTTTAAAATTAAAATTAACTGAATTTACAACACATCATTACTCCTAGACCTTATGGAGAATATACTTTGCTGCCTACAGAGACAGCTTCAATCATACTCAGCACTAAGTTGAATTAGTATCCCAAAGTGCCTCTTCCCCTCTTCCTTTTAGCTGATCTTTGTTTAGGCACAAGGTCAAAAAAATAAAGATGGGCTATATGCTGGTTCTGAGCCCCTCATCTGCCTATTAAGGGGAAATCTTGAGCTTTATGGCTACAAGACTTATGTCAGCCAATGATTATTAACTTAATTTATTAGGGGAAATAATGAATTATATGTTTAAAATTTTATATTATCCAGCTTTTCTGACAATGCCCTATTGACTCCTAGGCAAATCTGTTCTACTCAGTACCTCCATACTTGAAGTCCATTTTTCCCTCTGGGCTCACTTAAGATGTTATCTTTTGTCTTCATCATTTCTGGGATCAAAACTTGTCATTCTTTTCCCCTAACAACACTTCCTCTGCATTCTACTAGAAGGTGGCCCCCCTCAACCATTCCTTTTCTTTTCCTCTCTGCATGCATCCTTGGGGGAATGTTGTCATTTTCCAGTCTTTAGAATATTGATTAATTTGCCTGCATGAGATCCAGGAGACAATAAGAATTTGAAAAAGAGAATGAAGGTAACCCTAATGCAAGACATGGAGGTAGACTTGATATTCTTCCCAACATTGGGAGCAGCTGCTTTGATTTAATCACCTCCACAAAACATGTGCCATGCTCACCCTCTTGTCAGGGGTGAACATGGGCTGTAGAACTAGAATGTCAAAGACTACAGGTGTGGTTACATCAGCCAGACAAGCCCTGCCTTCATGTCTCCCAGGTATCCTTTGCTAGTTTGGCTCCAGAGATTCATTTTGAAGCAGCAACAGTACTATTACTGACTTTGAGTGAATGGGATACTCATATTCAAATAAAACCTGCTGAATAAGTTCTTATGTCAAGACTGATATGCTAGTAAGTTTCCAGAGGTTCGGAAGGAATTGGATTGAGTATACACAGGAAAATGAGCAAACAATATTATCTATATCCTTTGCATTATTAAGGCATTAGAACACTGGGAAACATACATAGCACTGTAATCTTATTTTAGGAACTGAATTTCTACATCAACAACTTTTGACACTGAATGATCAACACTGAGCCTTCAGTGAGCAATGAACAGCTGCACATTAAATAATGTGTCCATGGATATTTAAAAGTGACTTATGGCTTTGAAATAGCACAAAATCATACTTCTGCTGCTTAAAACAGCAGAGACAAGATTTTTGTTTTTGTACACCCTGACTCTGGGCTTCACTCTTCCTACCACTAAATCACATGAGAAGTCCTTACCGCGTTGAAGTGCAGAGTCCTGACATTCTCATAAAGCACTGAAGAAGTGAGCAGCTGGAACATTAAGGTATAGAGAAGAAAAACATCTCTTGATTTTTTTTTTTTTTTTTTTTTTGACTAAGCATCCATTCCAAACATTTGTGCTAACAGAAAGGCTGCAGCTCATGTGAGCAGGTGTACAAAGATACCAGTACCTCATAAGCAAAGCTTGGCTAATCTCGGTTCAAATACCTCAGCTGTGTGGGGATCAGCCTCTTGTGCACTGGGGGAAAGAATCCATCCCAGGACAAGTCTTCTAGGTGGAATTTTGTGGATAGAATCAGGGAAGCTCCTACCCAGTACAAAACAGGGAAATGGACCTACAATACCAAGGGTATTCCACATGACCTAAACTGCTGCTAAGTGAGCAGCAGACCTGTGGGGAGCTGCAGCCACAGACCAGCTGACTACACCACAGAAGGCAACACTGCACATCCTGACCACACACACATTGGAATTACTTCACACATCTGTACAGCTTAACAGGCTATTATCATGTTCACTGTGGCCTTTGCTGTGTATACTCAAGTAAGTTGGGATCAAACTGAAGGGCAAGAAACAGCAGGGTAAATAAATTCTGCCCTGAAATACTCTCATTTTTCTCCAAGTCAGATTCCATAGCACAATCCAGCTTCAATTTGGAAGAGGCTCTCTGATATGCAGTGCAACGTCATACTGAGCAAAAGCTTCTGAAAAACCTCTCCAGGTCAGGGATAGAATTGTCTGTATGAGGTGTAAAGTGTTATGTTAACCAGCAACAAATAAGTAGAAAAAAAAAATTTAAATCTTAATTTCCAAGACAGTCTGTTTTGCCTAGGACAGTCTTGGAGGGAAATTTACCAAAAAGCTGAGGAAGGGAAGCAAAAGCTAAAACTCACCATAAAGAATGAGGCACATGAATAAAACAATCTACTTTTGCTCCACTTGCATCAGCACAAGGCAGAAACTATTTAACTAAAATAAGCACAAATATAACCCAATGAATTCAGGTCTAAGGGAATGAAGTTCTGTAAACAACTTCCAAAGTCAGCTTGCACACTACCAAGTGGGTGCTGGAAAGCAAGAGCAAACTTCAGCAGTCTATTTACACTTGCACATCGCTGCCTGCCATTCTTGAAATAGATATTTTCCTGTTCTACCTGCCACATCTAGAAAAGCATTTCTTTAAAAAAAATAAGTCTCTTCAGTACTGATATACCATCTATCTTCTAAATGCTGTCTGGAAACCAATTGTCCACTCTTTCCTTAAAAGTCTTAATTTCTCTCTCCTTGCTACCATTTAACTTTATATCTGTATTATCTAACAACACAAAGACTTTGAGGTATTTTCACCAAAGATGCTATAAAATAAAGTGGTAATATACTATATCATACTATATCACTGTCAGGGCTCTTATCTGAAGTTCATTCTCCTCTGCAGTGAATTATTTGTTCCCCAAGATAAACGATAAAACAACTCTGAAGTATTCTTTACTTCCAGCTCAGTCTGGTGTGCACATGCCCAAAAAAGCCCAACTTATTGCTTCACTGCTTTATCTACAGCATGCAAGATGAATTTTTGTGTTCTTGTGGTGAAGGACTGACACTCAACAATATAATGTTTTATATCCTCCATTTAGGGTCATTTACTTCTGCTTCAAGGCAAGCCTGTAAGGTGCCATAGTCTCAGAGAAAAGTTCTATCCACCATGAAGACATTTCTCTTTGAAAATAAAACCCACTCAAAATCATCTCTATTCAACTCAAAAACCTCAGCAAGATGTTTGTTGGAAAGATTTGGTGCCAATTTCTTTGAACACCTTCATGCAGTTTAAACAATGCTTCTTAATATAACTCTAAACTACTCCTTTTTTAAGTTACTGCATCTTATGCCTTCAATACTTTCTAAGATTTTCTCCCACTTTGTTGGCTATTTATTTTTATGCATTGACAATCACAAGTAAATAAGGATCTACCACACTTGTTTAGCTCATATGTCCCTCTAATTGCCGTGAAATGCTCCTGTCCAAGCAAACAATGTGCTATTTGCAATTTAAAAAAAACCCTAAAAAACACCCAACAAACTAAATGTAGCTGTCGATAATTAAAGAGAAACAGCTGATGACATCAAGTTTTGCATCAGAAAGCTTCAGAGTTTTCGGCACCCATTTAGCTCATTCTCCAAAACTAATTTCAGTGATCTAAAGCTTTTCAAAGGAGGACACTACAACCATTTTTCTTAGCTGACTAGTTACAAGACAGAATCAGATCTAGATAACCTGTTGTAAGGAGACAAAAAAAGTGCTTCTTGAGTATCTACTTGCAGCCCAAGCAATCTCAGTTCCAATATAAGGCATGGGGTCTGAGGGCTTGGTCAACAAGTGGGCCTTGAAAGGCCATGTAACAATACTGTGTGGAGCAGTCTGGGCCTAGAGCACAGGAATGGAAGTAGTTTATGGAAAAAATAAATTACTTTTTGAGTAGTAATTAATATCATGGAATATCTTCATGTAATACACTGGTATCTTGAAGGAAATATTTCAAATTCATTATCTGATTGTTCTTATTGTTCTCAAATATGCTTTCAAAATAAACCTTACCCTCTGGGATTCCTACTAAACTCCCATTTGCAAAGTTAAACTCCCAGTTCAAAGCCAGCTTCACAAAGCTTTAGTATTTCTATTCAATCCATCTGAACTCAGCAGTCAGAAACTAATGTACTGAGACACAGGAACCAGCTGCTGTTCTTTGAGCTAAACGATTTGCAAAAATTAATCACTTACAAATATAGGAAATACAAGAGACGGTCCAACTTTAGCCCTCATTTATGTGGCACACACTGCCCAGTAGAATAGGTTTTAGAACCAAAATACCCAAAGCCAGACCAAAATGACCCCCCCACAAGAAAAACACAGCACACTGAAGCACAAGTGCAAAACAAGAAACAGAAAAGGCAATGACATACTTCGTTTCTTGTAAGTATACAAGACAAATTGTTCAAAGAGCGTGTTCATTCTTGCAACTTGGCTAAAGAACCTAGTGCAAGCTGCATTAGGAGTCATCATGTGACAGAGGAATTAAAATGCAGAACTTAAGGAAAGGCCAGCAGTTGCAGCAACCAAAAGCACAGCACACCAAAAGGGAAATAGCATTCAAAACAGACAGAGCCAGTGCAGACCAGTCCAGATATACCACACAAATAGCCATGTTATTACTATGTAATAAATAGCAATTTCAAGAAAGTACAGCCGTGCCAAAATAAGAGCACTGAGATTCATCAGTACTCCTGGAATTTTTATGCAAGAAAACTGGGTCAAAAAAGACCTGAAACCACTACAACAGATTATGTAGATACTGCTTGACTGAATTACTGTGGTTGCTTCAAAAATCTTGCCTTGTGTTAATAAAAGGCTTTACACTTAAAAAACATACATCTAAGCCACATTTCAGTTGACCCAATTACTTATTTTTGTCCAAAAGAAATTAAGACCTTCTAAAAATCTAGTAGAGCCAAATTTAACAGGTTTATTTCTTCATAAACCAGAATGTGTATCTGTCACACTAATTTGCTGTCAAGACCAGCATCACTTAAAAGCCCAAATCAAGCATGAATTCTACATATGCACACAAAGACAGAATGCCTTCCCAAAAATTAGGACTGTAGAGAGGACTGCACAATTCAAGGGAAAATGCAGCACCATAGTTGGGAGTAGTCTCTCTCTAGTATGCTGTCTAAAAGCAAGTGATATCAACCTAGAATTTACACAGCCTCTTTTTGCAGCCTCTGTTTTTTCAAACAAAGCACAGACAGCACCATATCTATCTCAAAGCCAAAGAAACAGCAAAGTAACAAAGCAGTAAGCAGTCCTTATTCATTGTGATAGGGAAGATGTGGGATAAAGTCTTGACAAACAATTCCATGGGTGCAGGTATGGGGCTCTTTGAAATGGGGCATAATGTCTCTACTAACTTCAAGCAGCAGGTTGACTCCTGAAACAAACAAGTGGGTCTGCACAAGTCTGAATTTCAGAACTTTGGGCTAAAATGACAGGTGGAAGGGGGAATATGTGGTAGGTGGTTCAGGAAGGCTGTACCTCTCTGGAACCTCAGCCAAAAGGGAAAGGAAGAGGGCAACATGCAGCTGGGAGCTCAGGAGAAATGGAGGTTGCACCCTCCAAAATCTCAAGTGAGAAAACCCTGTAGGAATGTGTCCCAGTGTCTCTCCCATTATTTGAATAAAGTTGAAGGACTCCTCTGTCTCCTTTATGGATGCTGGCTTTTTTAGCGTGTTTTTCCGTGCAACTGCTGTGGTAGGAATACCATGAAGCACTGGAGAACCAGCCACAATTTAGCAAAGCTACTGCTGTTTAAAGATTATCTGCAGTGTCATAGCAGACAAATCTGTTCTAATCCTTGCAAGGAACCAGTTCTACTGGCCTTTGTTGTGCTGCAACTTGACTTGCCCTCCCAAAGAACTAACTCCCAAGGATCCCAACTAACATCCCAATTTGAAAAAGAGTACTACTAAGGAGACACCTTTTCTACTCTTTGCTTTCCCAACACAAACAGATCACATTAGTTTCGTTATAATTCTTGAAGCATGCAACTTGTTACTAACTCTCAAGTAAAAGGATTCATTTTTAGCAGGTACAAACGAAACTACATGACCGACTTCATTTGCTTTCCATTTCACCCTTGGTCTCTTCTTTGTACATGCACTTCATTTCCATTGCAAAAGATTTGGTTTTGTTTTGCAGGCTTCTCGTGTCAGCCAGTATTAGGAACACAAAGATCCTTTTGTATATTTTACATGCTATTTTTCCTTTCTCACTCCTCTGCCTAGCAGACAAAATGTACCTCATTAAAAATTACTTTGCAACTGAAAAATGTTCCAGTTACTTGGTGAATTCTTGCTCTCTGCCTGTCAGTTGAAGTAGTGACTTACAGAAAGGTACTTATTATCATGCTAGCTAAATAAATAGGAATTTATCTAATTGTATTAATCAGTAACTTTTTTTAAAATCCTAAGAAGGTAATGTACTCTCAAAACATTCTGCAAATGACACTGACATTAGAACATAAGGAGTACCATGCTCAGAAGTATTTAACACTGATCAAGCATAATACTGAATTTTTGAAATAGCAGAGTTTATTCTTACTGCAGATATAAATTCCCTTTGCATGTAAGGATGTTTAAAGTCCACTCTGACAAAACAAAACAATCAATTGTGCCTGGCTTCTCATCAGCTATCAGCATGATATATCTATTGATTACCAGATTAATTTATATCTCAGATTAAGTCTGTGCCTATGCTTGGGATCATCTATTTTGAAAATTTCACTGGACCTGGATGTATTTTCACCCCATTTGAAGACATTCATTAGCTTATTTTTAAATGCTGCCTTATCAACATAGATAGAAGCATTGAGAACTAGCACAAATTATTTTCTAGGTAAAAACTGAGAAAGAGCAAACACTAGTAAGAGTGTCAGAATGCCTCATCCTACATGTGCAAAAGACATTCTGCTGAAATTTTGTTTCTTAGAAATAAAATTAAATAAAATAAAAATTTAAAATTTCTTCCATTGAATGGGGTTTAATTCACATTTTACTATGAAAGCTCCACTTGGTTTTATCCCGCACTTTGTTACTATGACTGTGACAACAGAAGTCCTGGAGTTTACAGTGCTTTGTCTAAGAGGGATGCTGAAATCAAAATCTAAATAATTCAGCAAAGAACCAGCAAGCAGCTCACAAAGGACAGTTCAGAGAATGGATGACCCAGGGAGATCACTGTGATACAGTACACATGTACATGAGGATAAGGTGTACTAGTTCTCTAACTGTTCAAAGGAACATAACTTGGTGTTTTCTACAAACTACTCAAAATACAGTACAATCAATAACTGGATGAATTAAAAAATATTATTGATGAATACAAGCCATTGTAATCTTATGGAACTTGCACTTGAAAAGAGAACTGAAAACTAGCTCCTCCAAAATTAAGTGAAGTTCTGTTCAGACTCCACAGTTCAGGGGAGGGGGAAAAAAAAGAAAAGAAAAAAAAAATAGAAAAACCAAAACAAAACAGCACCCCAAAACCAGCTTAAGTTTTAGATAAAAACCTCTTTCCTAGAGCCCATGGATATGCTCTCTTCTGCTCCACCTGTAAAAGTGAAAATTTCAGTTTCATTAAAGGAAAAAATACCCAAACCAATAGTAAATGCATACTATCAAATGGACCAGCAAACTACACTGCAGACCAAAGCAGCAATTTAGTTATCATGACAGAAACCTCTTGACATGACTGCTTTCTCTTTTTCCTGTGGTGACACAGGCTAAACACTGCCATGCTTATCAAGTGGCCACTAGGAAGTCTTCTTGAAAATGATAGAATTAAAAACACCTGAGGGCAAATGTAGAAAAAAAAGTCTTGTTTAGATTATAAGCCCAACAAGGAACACTTGTAGTATGACTGCTATAACTTCATAGTCCCATTCCAGTGTTTCCATCTCTGTATATGGCCTATGACTAAGTCTTGCTCACTGGCACATGTCACCTTGAACACTTAACTGTCTTTGGCATGTCCTAACTCGTGATCCATGCCATTTGTTGCATATTCTCCTTATAAGCAGCTCCGTTTCTCCTTGACCTTTTCAGGCTAGCAGGCGAGACACTGCTCTTGGGTACACAGACCCAGACAGAACTTTAGCATAATATAAAAAAAAGCTTCACCAAGGTAAAGAGGATGAAGACTTGCCACTTATATTCTGCTGTATTCTAACAGCAATAAAACTGTCTTGGAGCATATCATTACAGAATATGCACTTGAATAATTTACAGAAGTCTAAGACAGTAAAACAAAACATTAAAAAGTTTATTTCCTCCTACCAGATGATTGCTCCACGTTCTGAATATCTAATATAATTTCTTGTATCAGTCTGCACAAGAGATACAAGTGGATTTGCAATGCAAATTTAGCAGCTCAGAGAAAATTTTCAAGTGGTTTGCAACTACCAGGAGGGATTTTTTTTGTCCTCCCTCTGCTCAGTGAGTTACTTCTGATTTAAATAGGTGTTTGAGGGACCAATTTAGAAGCCAGCAATATCCTTCACTGCCCGGCTCCCTCAGGCCAGTAGAGTATGTGCAGCACTCCACTACAGTGAGGACTTCTGAGTTTGAGCCATTGCTCAGCTGCTGTACATATCTGAAAAGTTTCTTCTGCTCTGAATATAAAGGCCATGACATTTTCTTCTCTTTTCCTTAGTTTTCTTTATTTATCCAATTGTCTTAATTTCCAAAAGGAATATCAAAGCAAAGACAAAGACCTTATGTCAGGATTTTTCTTCTACTAACTCCTAAGGAGTGTTCAAAAATATGTTTTGGCAATTGCATTCATTTTAGACAAGCATTTTTATGAATAACACACTGCACAGTCTGCAACCACTATGGGCCAAGAATTGCTCCACTGAAAACAGTAATACCACAGAGATTTGTAATCAATAAACAGAAAATCAAATTCCTATGCCTGAGCAATTTGCCACAGCATGTAAAAAGTCAGAAGTGTTGTCACAAAATTTTATTGACACAGTTATGCAAGAAACGTTAAAAGTTTTTAAAAGAAAAATCATTAAATACCACATTGGAATCCAACACTAGCTCCTTTAGCCTTGGAATCCAAAATTTGTCTCAAATTATACATTAAGTCCCTGCTGGAAGAAATCTTCCATTTCAGAACTGAAGCCCTGTACATTCTTGGTTCTGCACATGTTTGTCAGAACACTTTCTGCAGAAGCCGGCAGTACACGGGAGTTCAAAATCCCAGTAGCAATCAGAATTTCACAAAGCAGTTTCATCACGCCCTTATAAAACTTTTCTGCAGCGCAGAGCGAGCCCCTGTCCTCATCACAGATGACTATCACACAGCAGCAGCACACACATTGTTATGCTCCTCACGTGCCCCCTCCATCCATCCAGAGACTGCAATCAGGTGCCTGATAATAATGCAAGTCACATCAGCTGGACTGCTGCCGCAGTGAGCTGATCCACGCCGCTGCCTCCATGCAAATGCAAGGACACCAGGGCCATGAAACTAGGATCCTGCCTTTGTGTTACAAATACTGGTTTCCAGATGGAGCATTCCAGGCCTCTTGCTTCCCTTGCAGGCATGCAGTCTACCTACATTACCTCCCAGCCTCTAGCTGAGCAATGGCATTGTTTGGCACAAATAAATGAAGAGTGCTGCAAAGCAGGAGTTCTGGGAACAAACACTATTTAATCACTGAATTGCTACTGTGTTTTCAGTACCATAGCACTACTACTTACTGCAAGTGATGTGTTTTCTCATCATCTTGGCCTGATGTGAAAACTTGCCTGATAGTTTTGAAGCACTGAATTTAAAGAAAAGGTTTGTCAAACATGCTTAAACTGATTACTGATCAAAAAATAACTTATATTATGTTCAGACATTTCTGTTTTTCATGTTTCATATACATAAAAATCTTGATAAATTACGTACAAGTGTGTGTGTAATTTACAAGTAACAGAATAAACAGTTAATCCATGAAGATATTAAATCCCAAGTCTACATACTAATTTTATTGTCCTAGCATCCCAACAGAAGTGTCAGTGCCACAGAACAATCCTCACATTATGTACTTCTTGAATACACTCAGTAGGACAATATATTGAAGCAGCAGCAACCTGAAGTATTGTCAAGCACATACTGGAGAAGAACTACAAGTACTGGAGAAGGCATTGTTTTACATTCCCTTTCACTTCCCTTACTTATTTTGCCCAGATTTCTCCCACAATCTGGGATTAAATGTATACATTGGTAATTTAGAAACAAGTTATTTTTTCACCTGAGGCATGACTCCTTAGTGGCTTTTGCTTTTATTGCTTTCAACCAGGATAAATGAACTTTGAGTTGAATTTGATTTTAAAAAAAGTAGGGAGAAAAAGAAAGAAAATTAGCAAAAGTGAAATAATTAGCATTTTCACTGTCACCCTCACCTACACTAGACACTTGTCCTTCTCAGGAAGTGAGGTGCAGCCCCTACACAGATAACCACATCAGTTTGAAGATATGAAGAAAACACACATTCCCAAAGCAACCACAGCAATGCTACTGCTCCTGCTATTTAACACATTTGATTTTCCAGTCTTGTAACAAGAACCACCCGGCATAGCAGCTGCATGGGAAAAAAGTAATTACATCTCATAAGGTAAGGATGAACAAGAGACCTCTATAGGAAGAAACAATTTTTTTTCCCTTAAAGTGAAAAATGGCAAAACACTCATGACAAAGAAACTTGAACTAAAACTATAAAACCTTCAACTAACAAGCATACATGGACCACAGCAAAACACCCATCACAGACACTGGAGGAGAGGCACTAATATCAGGGGATATAAAACATGAATCCTTCTGACCAAGCAACTAGCCTGAGGACCACCAGGAATGAAATAGGCTCTGTGAATAAGGAGTGGTGTTTTCCTGACTCCAAAGGCTTCCTCAGTACGGCATATGAAGATGTTACCTGCCATCATCACCCTTCTACAGAAAATACATTTGACATCTATTTCATTTGATAACTCTATACAAGCCTTCTGGAAAAATTTTTCCTCCTCAAATGGAAAAACTTTGTTTTAATTCACTCACACAGGCTCACCTGTATGTTATAAGCAGACAAGTAAGGAATGCTGTCAAGTCAGGGGTAAAAAAAGGGAGTGTTTTTGATATAATAAGTTGGTCAGAAGTTTTCCCCAATTCAGATATGCAGAAATATGCCTTTATCTCAGAACCTGTGACACACAGTAACCTCAGCTCCCTAGCTGCACCTCCTGGAACCAGCTCCCATCTTAGCTATACTCAGCAGGAGCACTTCTCCAGCCAGAAGCAAATTAAAGACTGAGTCACACTTCCTTAAGCCAAAGAAGCCATTAAAACAACACTGCAATACCACAGCCTTTGGGTCAAGGTCCTTCAAGTTTGAGCACACTGCCTTCTCTCTGTTCCACCCCATGTCTATTATGCCAAAATGTTTCATTTTTATACTCTCAAGATTTGGAGAGTTTGTGTTTACAGCCAATGATTGGGTGGAGTAATGTCAAAACAGGGAAAGTCATTGATCCAAGTTCTTTCCATCTGACATGGACTGGAACAGTAACTTCTGCCTCAGCCCTCCATCTGTGTCCCCAGTCAGGAGCACAGCCTCTCCACTGCAAGGATGGCTCCTGCAGCCAGCAAGAGCATATGGGGGAGACCCTGATCTAGGGAACCCCAGGAAATGCCATTGTGTGCAGGAGCAACAATTCCAAGCAAGAAAGTCTGCTCACTGATTCACAAAAGCCATTTCATGTACTTGGTTTGAACACCCTTATCTACCAGCAAATAACCTCAGAGTTGATGGAATGACTTTCCTGTGACCAGAAGAGTTAAAGATGTAGGGCCCATAGGAAAGGTGAAATTCACAGGTTATTTCCTCTCTGATCAAGGGATGTTTTGGAACATTTACTAGTTACCACATTAACATTTTGCTCCAATGCCAAAAGATTTACACCCTTCCCTGCTGACTCTAGCAGCAGCCCAAAGTTAACAAATACCAACAGATATTTTGACTGGCATTTTTAAACTCAAATGCCCATAATTAATATTGCTTCAATCAGGCAGGAGGTGCCATTAAAGCTGGCACCACACAAGGTATCAGATGATTGTTTGATATTTTATTTTCTTTTTAAGAAACACCTTTTTCATTTCCAATGAAGAATTCCACTGTTGATCTTCAAAACAGGGACTATTCCTGAAGCAGGAAGAGAAAAGCTCATGAAAGCAGCACTAGCAAGGAAGAAATCACATATAAGCAGAAGCAGTTTACTCATTTTGTGCTTCAATAAAGACAGAGTCAATGAAAACATCTAAGGCCAGAAAGATGAAACAAAAAAAAAAGATGTTACAAAAAAAAAGAAAAAAAAAAAAAAGCAACCTCTGCACAAAGCTGAGGACTTAAGGAAGGACTCTAGCAATAAGCACATGTTATCTAGGAGTTGCATGTGAAAGCATTACAAGAGGCTCCCAGCACTTCAGGAAACAGCACTGTTTCTCAGCCTGGGAAGATGTTTTCCAGGCCTAATTTTCTTCCTAAAAGAATACTTGGGCCACCAGGTTCCCAGCTGTCTTCATTGCTGTGGATTTCAAATTATTTTTATGGTACAAGAGGGATAGGAAAACACAGAGGAAACTTAACTTATTCACCAGAACACAGAGAAAAGGCTGAGTGGCTGACAGGCTCCTGGCTTATTTTATAAACATCCCTTGAGAATATTCTGCTCACAGATGTGTTTCAAAAGAACAGCAGTAGGTGGTAAACAAACACCATACAACGTTCACCAAGGAGCTTCAGTCATCTCTACCTGATCTTAAGCTATCAGATATAAAACAATCCAATGCTGCAACATCATTTCTTGAAATGCATTTTCAAAACACAGAGAATGCATGCACACACAAGATACTAATACTTGACATTAGCTTTTGATGAAATAGGACTGTCTTTGCAGAAATAGAGAAATTCTGTTTTTCTTCAGCAACAAAATGTTACATGAAAAGCTATAAAAATAATTTTATTCTCTAGACCAAATTCTAATGAATTTTAATTTTTCAGTGACAGAGAAAAATGTTCTGTTCTTTTTTCCACCAGCTGATCAGACATATTAAAACCAAAGAATGCCATTACAGAGTAATATAATTTCCTGCTTGAGATAGCACTTAAAATGTTAACCAATTGCCTGTGTGTTTAAGCCAGAAACTTGTTTGATCAAATTATACTTTCTAGTCTCTACCTAAGGGAATTAAGGCAAACAGACTCCACAGTTCTCTTGACACCTCGATTCAACAGTTAATCAACTTCACCTAGCAAAAATTTCCCATTTAATTTGAATTTTTCTGGGTTCAGCTTTCAGACATCTATGCTTATTTAGATAAAATAAGTATTTTTCTAGAATAATTTCCTTAAGGTGAAGGTTCTACAACATAGCCACCAAGGTACTGCTTAATCCTTCTAACCACCCAAGCATATCCTTAAATCAATCACTGAAGAACAAACTTCAAATAAATCATCTTTTTTTTTTTTCTCCTTCCTCCCCTCAGTATATTGCAAATTTGCATTGACTGCAAAGCATTCCAGTACTTGCAAACTGTGCACAAAGACACAAGGTCATCCCTAATTGATATTCTCCCCTTTTCACCTGTTTAAGGTTCAGACTGGACATCTTCCACTTCAGCACCTTGGAGCTCATACCAAGTCTCTAATCCACTACTAAGACCACAGAATCACCACTATACAGGACACAGCTCCCAATTACTAACCATGGGTTAGCTCACCCTCAATATGACTTTGCAAAGCAGCACCAAAAAAAAGTTATTTGAACAGGCATGGGTGTCACCACATGATGTCAACTATTCTAGAATGCTTTCCTTTCTTCTTGACTCTTCATTATGCCACTTATCCCTTTTGTGGACAGATAATTAAGCATGTGCTTGAGTATTAGTCTAAACTACAAAATGTCCTTGAGTGGGGAAACACATGAACTTGCATTTAAGAAGCTATATTTCAGTTTAGTACCAGAAACAAGGTTGTTCTCCACAGGTCTGATGCTCTGTGCCTCAACTGCTTCCAATGCCTGAGCTCACTCACTCAAAACTAGCAGGTTACCTCTGCTCTCCCCAGCAGCAATTGAACATAGTAAGATTTAAAGTTCTTTCCCACATAAGAGGCACTACTCTGATCCTAGCTGTAGGAAGCCTAGTTGAGGATTATAGCAAAGCAATATAGCCCTCTTCTCCAGTCCTCAGCCATTTTCCATCTACCTCTGAGGAAACCCTGTTCCCTTTTCCACACGTTTCTCTTCCTCCCAAGTTCCTAGAGCCATTTCACATGCTGTCTTGACTCCCTTATACTTATTGCCATACACTTCCCTCCAAGTTTTGTAATATTAGGAAAAATATGAGACTGCCTACTGTAAGATGCTCCCTATTATCAAAAAAATCCATGTGAAAAATAAATCACCGGGAGTAAGAGAGCAACTCTGCAAGCCAGGAATCCTGTTGAACAGATGGCTGAATGCCACCCTGGATAACTCAAATTAATCTTCTCACTTGTTTACTAAACAAAGTCAGAGATAGAGCCTCAAAGTTGGATCTATGGAGCCAGCTGAAAAGGCATGAATAGAAAAAAAATGAGGGAAATTTAATTGTAGAAACCTAGATTAAACACTGCCATTAGCAGCACCAAAGGCATGTAACAGCCACTCACTATTGACAAAGAAAACAAAAAGAAAGAACACTCTTCCCCTGTTCACAAGTGCTGAAGTACCAAAATATTTCCATAACTTGATTAACTTTTTGTAGCACCTAAGAATTACTGCAGGACAGTATTGTCTCAGCACTATAATCACAAGTACCTTGAGCTGTTTCCCTGAACCTCCTTCCATCATTTTTAACCATCATTTGAGTTTACTGTGCAAAACATTAATACATGAACAACATCTAAAGCAACACCTGTACTTTTATAATGCAGTTAAATGAAAATGCTCCTTGCAAAAGCCCTCTGTGAAGTGCAAGAGGTTACAAATAAGATCCCATGATCTGCTGCATTTAAGTCCATGGCCAATGCAGGATAAGAATTAAAGCCATGACCTTGAACAAAAACACTGTTTTCCTCCCTAATATAAAAGGATGTCAGTAAGTTGCATTGAAGAGAAAAACAGTGTATTTCCAGTAGGTGTTCAGCACTTGGAAGAAGCACCTGATAGGTCTTGAAAGTTCCTGCATGACCTTTTCAACTGTGGGACTTACTGTGCTTTTTCTGAAGTTGGAACCCAGTAAGTTTTTTGTGCTTCAAAAGGAGTGTTAGATTATTTTGCATTCAGACACCTGGGTTCTCATCCTAAATTCAGCCCAGTTTTACTGCAAACCCTTAAGATTACAGAAAGAGGTGGGTAGGTGGAAATTTGAGGGCATATTCAATACCAAGAAAAATTCCTGGGGAAAGAATTTTTCACACTCGAAAAAACTTCTCCTTACAAGAATTCATAGTCTGAGTAACATGCATTAAGAAGTACTGCTGTGTGAGGTGTTGATTTGAATAGGCATTCCCACTTTTTCCCCTTCTCAGCTATAAACTAGACTAGCTTCAACGAGCTATCATAGAGCCTACAATAGATGAGAACAGAGTAGCTTGAATCTCCTATAAATCTCTTTCTTGCTTCTCTGCACATCTTATTGCATTCCTATGGCCAAACTGTGACAAGGACAGCAGTAGAATTATTGTGCCAAATAATAAATCCCTTTACAAGGGAAATGAATTGAAATGTACAGTACATGGGACTGAATTATTCAATAATGCACTTGGCACTAGAGATGTGGAACTGACACTTTTCATTAACATCATCAACCTTGTATGTCTACACAGTTTCTATATTCAGGCCATGCAGCACAGAGGTACCAGTCACTTGAACCAGATGGGTCACATACATCATCTTTATTTCCTCCACATTGCTAACTCCCATCATTTTGGGTCATCTCAGCCATCTGAGCCACACAACAAACTCTGGCCCAGAAGCAGGCAGCTTTGTTAATCCTAACCTAGATAACTCTCCCCATTCCAGAACACCCCAAAAATCCAACAAAGCTTCAGACTAACCCAAGGACCTTATGTATCTCAATAACAACCACAAAGCTCTATAAGGCTTCACACATCCCTAGACCTAAGGAACCATAGCCAAATTTGAACAATATATTATTTCTCTTGGAAGATGTCTTTGCTGGTTTCAGCTGGGGTACAGTTAATTTTCTTTACTGTCTGGTGTGGGGCTGTTTTGGCTTCGTGCAGAGCATTGGCTTAATAACACAAAAGTTTTTGTTATTGCTGAGCAGGGCTTGCACAGAGTTGAGGCCTTTCCATTTTTCACACTGATGAGGAAGTTGGGAGTGCTTGGGAGGCTGGGAGGAGACACACACCTGGGACAGGTGACCCAAAGGGATATTCCAGACCATGTGACATCACACTCTGTAGATAGAGTGAATGGAAGAAGTACAAAGGGGGGGATATATGGAATGATGGTATTTATATTCACAACTTGAGTGCAATGGGGCTCTACTCTCCTGGAATGGCTTAACACCTGCTGGACCACAGGAAGTGCAGAAATGATTTTACTTCTGGTTTTGCTTTCCCTGTTAAACCATCTTTATCTCAACCTATGAGTTCTCTAGCTTTTACCATCCCTATTCTCTCCCCAGTCCCACTGGTGGGAGCGTGGTATGCTTCTAGTCAGAAGGGATATATATTCTCACACAGTAGATAATTACACCACACTTGTTTTGCAAGCAAAGCTGTTCTGAGTCCTGTTCTTGGGTTTACCTACCACTGTTTTTCTTCATCTTTTAGCAATTACAACTTATTCTTTCCTATTTTTTAACCCAGCAAAATTCAATAAAGGTCCATTTGTTTGTAAGCAAACAGGACCACTTTCATGCAGGTGGTTTAACATGATTGGCTAAAAAAAGGAAGAAATCTAAGTGAAGTAATTGACTTTGTCCCAATATGGGAGACTGGGGCTAAGAACAATATTTTTGGCTGAATTAGAAGAGAAACTGGGCCTCTTTATCACCATTGTCTATTTCAAAATGTACTCTTCTACACATCAGATGATTCTGAAAATTTTCAAGAAAATATGCCTTGTAGTCTAAACAAATGCAAATACCCCAGACTCTCTAGAAGCCAGGCAGACAGTACAGCTTTATCCATGCCAGATATTTGTTTGTAAGTCAGCTTGATAGACTAGCACATCTTATAACTCTCTTATTACTTAAATTTTCACACTGTCTCCAAATAAAGCTGTTACATCTACAAATTTCTTTTCAAGAACTGATGTTACATGGGTGGGGAAGAGAGCAAAATCAATTACATTTGAGTCCAGAAAATAATCTCTGAAAAGGAAGTGTTTAAAACTTGTCTTTCTTGAGGGAGAGGATGGGCAGATCCTAAACAGTAAAGGATTTGGCAGAGCTATATCCTTTGATCAACTTTGCTATCATCACAATCATCCTGGCTGCACTGACCAAGTTCTTGTTTAACTCACCCAGCCCAGATAGAGCAGAGAAACTTTGGAAGAGAAACTTGCACCACCTGCAGCCCACCCCACTAAGGTGGGTCACTGGTAGTTTAGAGCACCATCTCAGTACTCTCTCAGCTGCTCACAGAGTATCTAAAACACAGGCAACACTATTACACAAAACTTCATTTCAACTAGAACTGCAATCCAGAGATGACCAAGCAAGTAATTCATAGAAATCAGTATTCACAAGCAAGGAGAAAGAAGTTCTCATTATGTGTCAGCAGTGAAATGTAGATATTGGAAAGTTTCTATTATTATAGAACAAAAGAGGCAGTTGTAGCATGGATCAGGCAGTCTTATTGAGCCAGAAATCCCACCAGCACTCTTTTCCAGACCTCAACCTCCCCTAACTTCTCCCCTGCTGTTTCATATCCCCAATTGCCAATGAACCTCATTAGCTTTCCTGCATGAAGCACCTGCTAATCTACCCCTCCTTGTTAGCACATTAGAAATCACCTGGTGGTCTAGAGAGAGGAACTTAAAACCTTTAACTATTTCTGCCAGACCCTTTCACCACCATGCATTCAGGTCATAAACATTATAAACTAAAGTTCTAAACAAATACTGTGTCAGATACCATCTCCAAGTAACAGATCAATGAATGCTGTTCACTTGAACCCAGAGCAGTCTGTCACCAATACACAAACACCTCCTATAAGGTTCTCAAAAGGCAGAAATTGTGGAGCAGGCAGATGAAAACAAACAATAAAGGGTTCTGCTCCCAAACACTTGTTGCCTGATTTGAGTTCTGTGAACAAATCAGCTTGCTGGGTTGGGCTTTTATGTTTCTTAAATTCTACATAGGATAAGAAAAAATTTAAATAGTAAACCAGTGATAGCTGTAGACTCTTGGAGGATCTCTCAAGCTCTCATTTCCAACCACAGTATGAGTGTCCAAGTTATCCCAAACTACACTTACAACCCTCTCAACTCAGGATCGCAAAATACTCCCCAAGCATTTAAATACTAAGGCAGGCAACATTGCTCTTATAAAGAAGACAAAATGCATGAAAAATCCTCATCTGTGTGCAGATGCTTTTAGTATATCTTCCAAATGGAGAGGAATTAGAAACAAAAAAACCCCACTACTTTGTAGGCAAAAAAAATAAATAACTAAAATCCAGACATTACTCAAAACATTTCTACACACACACACAAAGCACATTTGCCTTATTTGAAGGGAAGCATGAAATATCAGTGTCTGAATTCTAAACTGTATCCATATTCTTGTCTACCATGGAGTGTTTTGTTTTCATATTTCGATCAAATGAGTACCAAGGTTACCTGAATTTGTCTGGGATTCAGGATATTAGTAATTTTTTTTTCATCAGCATAAGAGTTAGAAAAGTTTCTAAGTAATAATCTAAAAATCAAAGCTAGTATTTTGCCAGGAAATATTTGTTGAAATATTAAACTTTTTAACTGCTACAAAGTATCAGTCTGATTATTAATCATATTTTTCCATTTGACCATCACAGTGTGTGAGCCAGAAGCAGGATTTAGAGCAGGATTACTGAGAAAACTCTGTATATCAGTATTGTTATGAAGAGTATGTAATTTTATTACTGGGCAAACAAGCCTTCAACTTTGCTATTTTGTGTTGTCTTCTAATTTGTCTGCTCAGAGATTTCAGAAAGCTTGACTAACAAAACAAACATTTCACCAGTTGGCCATGCTTCTGCAAATATAAAATTAAAACCCAAAGACCTTTCTTGATAGATTATCTTGGCCATCATCACAACCACCACCACAGAACCAGCTTTTTTTGCCTTCTGACATTCAAAGGTCTGCAGAGTTCAAAATTACAGTAATAACTCATTTACCAAACATCTATACACAGAATACACATCTTGTAGCATAGTACAACTTGATTACACAGTTCATCTAGCAAAATTCACTTGAGAATCAGCCAACCATACTAAAGAATCTAAGCCAAATTACATGCATTTTCAGTCATGCTTGAATAGCCACTATATTAACATAAAATTCATTCCTAAAATCAAGCAAGCCAACCACTACCTATTTATCTATGCATCTATTTCCTCTTCTGCCATGAAGAAAGCAAGTGGGGTGGTCAGCTGAGAGAAGAGAGCATCACCCCACAAGCATGAAGTATACCATATAGTGGACTTGCTCATACAACTCTCTCTGTATGATTCCCAGACCCAGGTGACTGCAAAAGCAGATAAACGGAGTCAGGACCCACAGAACCCAAACAGACTACCTGGCCTTTTTGCTCTTGTTTGGTAACAACAAATGGATGTTTTTAGTACTGGGTTTTAACCAAGCCTGACAGAGTTCAAAGAGTGTTTGGACAACACTCCCAGGCACACTCTTGGGCATGGTCTTGTGCAGAGCCACAAGTTGCACTCAAACCTTGCAGGTCTCTTCCAACTCAGTATATTCTCTGATAACCAACCTTTGCTCAATGTTCTTTGCGCATTTAATTGAGAAAACCACTGCCCTGACACACAGCACCTCAGTATAAGAGGTGTCCCACATATCACCACCATACTCACCTGTATGAGCCAAGCATGAGCTGCCAGCATGGTGCACACAAGTTGACTGAGTACACACAGATGGTATTTGAGTCTGACAGAATCCTTCTGGAAGCAAGCAATAGACAGGATCTAGATCTGGGGCTGACTTCTCATCAGTGCTCTTACAATTCATTAACTTTGTTCTTGATTGGTATAAACACACTGACTGCACACTCACATACACACTCTAACAATGATTGGTTTTTAAACCGAAGCAATAATGTTGAAAAAACGTAAGAAAAAAAGGCTAAAGGTCACATTCCTTGGCCATACACAGTATTTGAGATACCTTTTTGAGGAGTTTGACATTAAATCTTACATAACAGAACTTCTCGGTAAAGATTAAGCCAGTGACTTTCAAGGAAAAACATTATCCAAGTTTAAAGAGAAAAATATGATACTTCAAAACTTAATTATCCTATTCTGTTCTACTTACCTTATACTGAAACAGATATTTGTTTTGCCTATACAGTATTCAGTTTGCTGGAGACAAAAATGTGATCAGTAGTTTTCCAAAATGAACCATGTTTATTTGGGTTGGCAGCAGAGTGAGCTTTTTTTTTGAGTCACATCCATGCCCTGCCACCTGTGGCAAGAAGCTTGTTTTGCAACAGAACAGTGCTAAATTGTGGATGAGTGCTGGAAAATTTAATTAAAACTCACTTCAAAACCAACACATCGTGTAAGCATCTCAGGAAATCTATAGGTTCATCATTAAATTCATTAGCAAGTTTATAAAATCCAAAAACAAAAAATCTGTTCAAATATGCATGAACACACACAGAGAAAGCAGCCACCCCCAGTAATTCAAATTCTCTTGGACCTCGTGTATTGTGGCAGGGCCCCCAGAGTAAGGCAAACACGAACGACCATCTGTTATTTTTGTCTGCAAAGCAGAGACTTCCCCCCTGATGAATCTTTGATAGCAGCCAAGCAATGGCAGCCACTGCTGTGGCAGGAACTGACAGCCAGCAGCACCAGCCTCCATTTCTCTTTTCACTCAACCTGCATGTTAAATGGCTGCTTCAAACCCAGGAGTAGCTCTTTACATATTAAAACCAAATATGCCTTTTCTGCACTTTCATTTAAATTACAGCAAATGAAGGGAAGTGTCAGGGAGCAAGCGAAGGGAAAAAAGAAAGGGGAAAGAATTGGAGAATGAAGAACCCCTCAGGGAGCATTCATGGTGCCAAAGAGATACTCATTTTCAAGCACCATCTGTCAAGAGCTACTTGGAAGCTTTTTCTCTCTTTATCTTAATACCCTCCCCCAAGTTTTACCATTTCACTTGCTATATACCAAGTGGCAAAAACCTCTACATCTCACAGAAAAACAGACTGGCCTTCCACTACATGAAGCACACAATTCTTCCCCAGGACAGATTGAACTATGGTGAAACTGAACATTAAGCTCCACTTAGGTGCATTTTGGATCCAGGACATAGCCTGCAAGTGACTTGCAGGTTTTTAGCACTGTCAAGTACCAGTTTCAAGACTGCAAACAAGTCTGAGATCTGCCCTGAGAGGATAGATCAGTCTGGCAGCTCATCTACAACCCCCATCCCACACAGCTTCTGGGCAGCAGCACTGAAGCAACCTCTCTGACAGGGCTGCTGCAAAATAGAGGAAATCAAACTTGTTGTGCACCACTGTAACATATTGACACTTTTCCACTTTACATTTAAATCCATTCACCATCTGAGTTCTCACTCACAGCAATTTCACAGCAGAGACAAGAGAATGATTCTTAACTTCACAGCTTCACAGTAAATGTTTATGTAGAAAATTTACAGTGGAATGCAAGTACATAGATGAATGACTTATTAGAATTGGTATGCATATCTAAATCATCTCTGAAAACTCAGTGGAGAATGTAATAATCATGAGAGATTGCAAGCTGCTGGCCCTCAGGAGCAAGGCATTTATCAGCAGTGATGAGAAGAGCAAGTCCAGCATGGATTAAACCTGGAAAACGAGTATTGCCAAAAGGGCTAGCTGTAATAAAAGGACACATTTTGCCAAAAATTCTGGACCCCTTTGATTTAGTTTCTTCAGTCTTTGGTCAGCTCCAGGACCTTTTGAAATGTTTTTACAGATAGAAACAGCCGTAACAATCTGCAGATAACAAGCAGATCAACAGCTAGCCTTCCATGAACATAGTATATATACACACCAGTCCCGAAGTTGAATTCGTGTTCTTCCTATGTGCCAGACAAGGTCTTAACCACTCTAGAGTGTTTCAGCTTTTCTTTGAGTTGTAGAATTATTTAAAACAATTGTGACTGACAAAAAAGTAGCCTCCTCAGGCATCCAATAATTTGAGTCAAAGAGCAGAGCTTGAACCTCCAGCCCAGAGCAGTGGCCTAGAAAGGTATGGATATGGAGACAAAAGGAGCCATTCTCAGTTACATTCTCATCTCAATTCTGTTGAAAAGATGCATCAGAAATAGCATATTTCACTGAAAAGGTTCTTATTTGTTAAGTGAGCCACAGGTGCATAAATAGATTTCCTGTCAGGTTTGATTGGAAGATCCCACATTTCAAAACCATCAATCCAGATCAAGATCAAAGATTCCCAAGACTGATTTTGACAATATTGTGTTTCAATTTGTCAGCTTACATTTCAGCTTTTAAGATGCACAATTTTTTGTACTTTTATTACAAAATGTTAGACTCAGCTTATGTTTAGCTAAAAGGTTCAGACTCACAGCTTTTTAAAATCACAAAATAAAGCCAGAACAGTTGGTAGGAGTAAGTGTCAAACCTGACATTTCAGAGGCAAGAGTGAACTGCAACTACCAACTATTTTGTCACTTCCTATTTAACCAATTCATTTTCTCTGGCATTACAGACTTCTGGCCCTTTAGAATTACTAATATCCTTTTCACAAAGGATTTATTCCTCCTGCACTTTGTTGTATACAATGACAACACCAAGATGTGACACCACTATTTACTTTGCTCTACTATTCACCTTCTAATTTTGTTTTCTTCATGAATCAAAATATATTGCAGGAATGAACCAGGATTCCAGATTAGCAAGATACTGAAATAGAGTGTTTTAATCATCAGAATTCCCTTGCTGTCTTGCAGAATTCTCTGTGAGACTGTCAAGTCCATGGCAATGTGTACCTGCTATGCTGGGGCCCACACAATTCCCAAAGCACTGTTAGATTCATAAACAGCTTTCCTCCAGAGCCAGTCCTGAGAATTGGAGACTTATTTCCAAAGCAAGCATTCCTAAGGAATTCTGACAGTAAAAATGGTTTCCTCTTATACCTAGTGGGAAGCAGAAGAAATCAAACTATTTTTAGCAGCAGTGTAATGGCCGAGTCACAAGTTTGATGAATTGTGGGAAATAGTTAAAATAGTTAATACCAATTCAAAAATCAGACAACACTTGTTATTTTTCTACCATCCTACACATACCCCACCAAGTAATTCAATTACTTTGAATTTATTAACAGAAAATAAATCCAGCAATTATTGGGCATTTTTTTATTCTAATACCCCACACACCCTAAATCCCTATTTATAACTAATGTTCTTTATTCTTTTTCTGCCTCAGCAACTTTCTTATCCATTCATTAATAAAATTTTCCTGCAGTTCCTATATTCTCTGTTGGACTGTATTTGTTGTTGATCATGGCTCACACTCCATTCTCTTTCCCAGTTTTAACATGTTAACTTTACTTCACTTTATGAAACATGACCCAAACTTCATCTCCACTTGCTTTAATTTGGTAATGGATTATTTTCCTACATGGCTTGTGACTGAAGATACAGGATTTTCAGTCTCTCAGCTGCTTCTTGAAATAAAATCACCTACTCAGTGCTATTTGACAGAGGGGGAAAAGGAATAAAACAGATCAGTGGAATTATCATTCAAGTAGAAAGAGATGAGCAAACACACACTAACTATCTAGTTGTCCTGTTGCATTTCAAAGTCTTCAGAGTTGCTCCTGATGCACTCTAGTTTAAAAAGTACCACTAATCTAATGTATTGCTTCCTCCAAAAGGCACAACCAAGGAATCCAACTACTGTTCATGTCTGAGAGAATGTCTGGAGAGGATATATGATATGGGAATTCAGAGAAAAATTTACATCTTTATGCATGTTTTACCTTCAGTATTTCTCAATCCTGACATCATCTTGTGATAAGTCCTAGCAAAATCTACTAATTATACTGGCTGGGTTTAATTTAATTAAAATATAGTTGCTATCACCAACAGCTCAAATGAATTCATATAAATATCTACTCAGATGTGTACCTATATATATAGGTGTAACATGAGTGTGTAACACATTATATGCAGAAACATTTTTCACACAGAACAGCAAGCTGGTTGATAAAACACCATTCAATCACATACCATCTCTAAAGCAGCACTTGGAGTCATTACATTTCAGAGAATGTTTTTAATTTTTTCCTTACATTCTATCTTTCCCAGGTACATAACTAAGTTTCTCTTTCCTCCTATGAGAACATGGATAAGGCACAGATTGCATCAATACCACAGTGAGATATGGGACCCTCAGCTTTTGAGGTTTAATAAAGACTACGCACAATCTGTCCCTGCTTTTGAATCTGTACAAGAAAAACATGTCTGAAAGAGGATTTGCAAACTATTTATTTAAGAACTGAATTGCAGATCAGAATCAGACTGATACTATCTCAAATCACTCTAACAGGGTTTTTGTTCCACCCCAGTATATTTATTTTACCCCAAAGCACCAAGAGTCCTAATTTCTAGAAGATTTTAAATTTGTTTTCATAGTGCCCTGTTAAAATAGATCTTACACAAATGCTGTTTATAGTAAGCATTCAAATTAGGTTGAACTCCCTCACTGCTGGGATCTGAAATTACAGGCAAGATATCCTGTGTATCTGCATCCACTTTCTTGGCTGTTGCACCTTTTTCCAAATGGTCTTGTTTCACCTTAACAAGTAAGCTATTTTTTGATAGCTTGAGCATCCTACATCAAGTGGAGAAACCAAATACTACCCATCGGGGGGAAAGTTTTACCAGAAATTCAATTGGCAGCAGATTTCTCAGATCCTAAAAACAATAGCCATAAATAAAGTGATCATAAATAACACTAACACAATTAGATAACCTGGTAACCGTCCAAACCCTTGCAAGAAATTCCACAATCACTTATAAAATCCTCACACTGGTAGGATTGTTTAATATAATTCATTCAGCAAGAGACAAAACAAGAGGAAATAGCCTCAAGTTGCATCAGGGGAGATTTAGATGGAATATTAGAGAACACTTCTTCACCAGAAGAGTTATCAAGCATTGGAGCAGGCCCTCCGGGGAAGTGGTAGAATCACCATCCCTGGAGGGGAAAACATGTAGCTGTGGCACATAAGGACATGGGTTTGTGCTGAGTTAAACTTTAGGTTTGATCTTAAAGGTCTTCTCCAAACTAAATTATTCTGTCACTTACAAGACATGATTTACCAGGGCCAATAACTCAGAAAGATTATGAACACATTTTTATACATTTATTAGGTTTCATAAGCATTACAGGTCAAAAAGATCTCAGTAAGTAGTTATTGCTTATTCTCACAATATATCACAAGGACCAGGAAGCATCACACCTTATAAGCTTGTTCAAATTTTTGTATTGCAAACTCCACAAATTTATCAAGAACAGGAGCACAGTGTGCTGTGCTTTACCTCCACTATTCCATCATTATTCCAAAGACATATTATGTGGCATAAAGAGAAAGCTTTATGTTGGCAGTTGGCATTAGAACAACTCAGTCTCATAATTGAGGCTTCCTACACCTGCACAAGCTGGAAGTTCTATTGCCAATAAAACAATGCCATGATATTGCCACATAAAATATCATCATGTTTTCCTGAAGTGACACTTGACCCCACTGGCAAGTTTCTGTTCTCCCAAAGAAAAAGATTCAATTCTTACACTGGACTATAAGTCCATGTACAGTAGCTCAGTTTTGACCAAGAGTGTAGCTCTCATCCCCCAAGTTCTCACATAGAGTTACTGCCAGTGCCAGTAGGAAAACCCTCAAGGCTTGTGTATTTGGTTGAAGCACTTGGATGTTTTAGCCATCTCTTATTAAAATGCAGAATTATACAACTGACACAAAGCAATGTTTTTACAAAAGAACCAAAAGTGAACCCAGAGTAAAACATGCCAGCTCTGCTACAGGTATTTCTGCTTGCAGTCCACAAGTTCAGGTGACATCAATGGTCATGGCATCTACTTAAGAGTTATCAAACTGCAAAAATGATAAGAGCAAGTATCCCATTTCTTCCACTTCAGTTTATCTATGGCTACTTTTAACTGGATATACATATATGTGAAAAATACAAAACCTTGTTTCAGTGATAATGGAGACAATAACCAGTTGTGGGACTTCTTACCACTGGCTGCATTAACTTCCCTTGTTCAGCACAGGCATTCCTCATGAGCATGGAGCATTTCCTCAAAACTCGTGGACAGATGCTGCAAGTCTTCATTAAAAAAACTTAGTGTTTTACTACTATGAGATTTTACATTAATTTCACAGATAAACAGAAGCATTAGTAAGTGCTTATAAGACTAGGTTTCATGTCAGCATGTCCAATGTTACTTATATTTACATTTATTACCTAAATGTGTGTGTATGCAGTCTGTCATTCAGACATACAAATGTAACACTAATATTCAGTATGTGCACATAAAACACTTTCTATCCACTGCTCAGAAGTAGTCACCTCACTGCTATAGTTATTTTAAGGCAGACAGAGAAGACCATAACTTAAACTATTTGGGTCAGAGAACAGAAATAAAACCACACAGTTGCTGGAGAAATATTACAGGCTGAGTAATCATAGATAGCTTTTCTATGAATTTACATATATTTTGGCTTGTTCTTCTGTTCAGAGGTCTGCTAATTACAAAAACTTGCTGAACAGTTTAGGCCTGCATCAATAAGTTTGATCATCACAGCTTTCCTGGAGTATATCAGCTATGACTGCCTGAATTGTATTTATTTTGGGCTCTCAAGCACATTGCAAGAAAAGGACAATGCTTTCCCTGACTAGGTCATGGTGAAGGCATTAAGTTTCAGTTGATCACTGAAAGATGTGTACAAATAGGTCTGATAAAAGTGTAAAGCATGAAACCAATTCCAATTTCACATATTATAAGATTAAAACAAGAAAAAACACATATGGACAAACACAGAACTAGATAAGCAATAAGTAAATCTGCATAACTAAAAAAGCTCCCATCACATCCCCAGGTGATGGCACTACCTCACAGCCTCAAAGTTTGACTTCTGAAAAGGCAGATTCACTCATCTCTGGGTTTGTAATTTGACCTCAGCCATCACAGCAGCTTGCCCTCCAAAGCCCATGTGTCAGGACCCAGCCTGGGGCAGGGGTGAGCTCTCAGATCCAAGGGCAGGCAGAGTGTGTTCATGGGGAGTTCTGGTGACTGATGGGCAGAGCACACCAAGCTAACAGCCCTTCTGAGGCTACAACACACAAAACCTGGCTCCTGCTTCTGCAACTGAGGCCAGTCCTGACAATGGTAGTCAGAACAAGTACAAAAGAGAGAGAAACAAAAATCCAAGATGACCAAAGGCCTTGTACTTGAATGGTACTGAAAGTAATGACAAATATGCCTTGAAAAATTGACATATTCACTCAGAAGACATATTGCTGGGAAGGTCACAGAGAAATTACAGGAAAGGCTAATGACAGTTTGAAGGAGGGAAGAAGCTCCAGGATGTCAAATGGATGGTAATAGAGCAGGAAGACCAACTGAGAGTGACAACAAAGACTGGGACACAAAATGGTTTAGGTAAATCCAGAAAAACTGAAGAACAGAATGCCTGATTGCCTGCCAGTATCTGAAATTCTTCTGCTCCCTTTTTGTGCCTTGCAAAATGTTACATAAAAAGCATGCATAAAATTTGATGAAAATGGTGGCATTACTAAGATGGGAGAAAAAAGGAAAAAAAAAATCAAGAAATGAAAGTTCAATATTTGAAACAGGAAGATGACACTGTTCTGCTCAAGATAGTATTTCCACATCCCTCCCATATCAAAAGCAAACATTTCAGCTGTGTTTAATGCACATTGCAATAGGATGTCATGTTCAGGTTTCATGCAGTAGTGAACCATGACCTTGAGAGTAGGTTCTTCCAATTCACTATTGTGCCAGAGCTGCCAAGATTTATTAACTTCATGAAGCTAACAAGGAAATAAAAATTGGCTTGTCAGAGACAAGCACAGTACTTTTAGGGTGAGAGGAGTTTGGTACCCAGCCTAAGACTAGTCTTCTCTAACAGTACTGGACAATTCAAAGGTTAATCACCAGACAAGGTATTTCTAAGTGGCCCCTAATGGGTGAAGTTTCAATTTTGAGCACTTTACATGGAACAGCTTAGCTAAATGGCCTGTACTGAATCTTATTTAAAGGACTTGAATAAAGGGATTTATTAGAGATTTCCTTACTATCTCAACAGTGCAATCCATGCATTGACAGAAGAAAACTTCCATGCAACTTCTTACTGCAAGGATAACAGCAAACATGAACTGATATTCCTGACAAAAGCTAACAAACATCTTTTATCTCCAAGCATGTGGATCACTTATAGCTTGGAATCAAAACCCAGCACTAATCTGCTGTTTGACTTTAGTACAGATACAAATATATAAAACAAAAGCCTTGTCATTCAAACCACAGTTTTTCTCTTCTTCAAAGTTAAGTTTATCCAACTTGGATGACATCTAAAATTCTTGAGTCTAAATGTGCTTTCACCTCTCTTCTCCATACTTAAATAACAAAATTCAAAAGGATCCCTTAAAACCCAGCAAGGCATTCTGGTGATAGGAAATTGGTAGCCTAGTCCTAAATGCTTGCAGTCCCATCCTCTCTCTCACTTCTTACTAACACAAAGGTTTTATTAGCAAAAGCTGCAAGTGAATTGCACTAAATATTATCTCAGTTAATATGAATCTGTGTCAGTTAAACAAAGACACCATTCCAAGTAGATACAATTATATTAGACCTAAATCACATCTCCTGATGTCAGCTGGTTTGCCTCTGTCATCCTCCCTCAGAGAGACAGGTTAAGACATTTCTATCTGGCTAATAAATATTATCTTGTTCCTCACCATTTAATTGATTTCAGGCCCAAAGTAAGGTGATTTTTAAAATTAATATAATGTCATTAAATTTTTTCAGTGTTCTGAGAACAGGAAAATAGGTATTTTTCTTGAGTATTTAACTTTCATTATAAAGTTTCCACAGCTCAGCTAAGGTAATACAAAAATAAAACTATTGAACATGGAAAAGAAAAATAGAAACAAATAAAAGATCTGAAAAAAAGATTCTGTGAAGCAGATTTTTTTACCAATTTCCATCCAGATTAGCACACATTGAAATGCAATATGGGCAGGTGCCACATTTAACATACACTGTCCTGCTTCAGCAAGCTAAGCATCAGAGATAAAGACATTTCTCTTTCCATTCTAAGTACCTTCACAACCCTATCATCAAGAACAATTTCAAACTATCATATGAAAAGTTCTAAATACAAGATAGTCTGTACACTTTGTGGTGATCTTAATGACTCAAACATATTTCAAGACCTGCTAGAATTATTAGAACACATCTTGCTAGCATCAATAATAAAGTATATTACAGAAATCACAAATTCATCATTTAAAGTTGCAGAAGTCATTTGTGTTGTGACTTGCCTAAACATTAAACAGTCTTTGGGCAAAGCTAGAAAATATTGTATAGTAGCTGATTTGCCTACTGCTGATCTTCAAGCTCTTTTACAATTGTATCTGGCTGCCTTTCTGCCATCTTGACATAAAGCAGTCTGAAGGAATAATTTCTCATTAAAATCTTATGGCTTCTCTGTGAAAGGATGCTGGTTTCCTTAGCAGCATTCTCACCTGCATATTCCAAAATCATGGATTAAGTGGAACGCTATCTCAAACAGGTACTTCTTTGCACAGTTCTAACAGCAAATAATTTCATCCAAACACATTCACAGAACAGAAAATCACTTTAAGCAAAGCACATGTAGAACTGAAAGTGGATAGCACAGCTCTGTCCTAGAGGCTAGCACCTGTATAACCAATGATCTGAAAGACAGGCTAAAGAATTCCGCACTGTTTTCCCATTTACTGAAAGAAAGATTTGAAGTCTCTATCAAATCCTTTCACATATTTTTTTTTTGCCTTACAGAAAACTTGTTAGATGTAAGCAGTAGCTTGATACAACTGAGTTCAGGTGAACCCAATTTTAGTCCTATTTCTCCTTGTGAAGTCAGTGGCAAAATTCCTCCTGACTTCAGCAAGCAGAAGTGGACATCACCTCTTCTGAACTGACATGCAATTGAGCTGATCATGGTCCTGCCTTTTCCTGAGAGGAGCATCAATAAACCTCTTCATAATCTAGTGCATAGTTTATCCTGCACTCTACTTCGGAGTTTGAGTTCCATTTTCACAATGCAGTTTGGATATCACAACCAGAAGTGCCTAGACATTGGTATAAACACTTCTGCATAAGTGGGAAAGACTAGAATTTCTTTGTCAAGTGGGTTCATTCTTTGTTTATAAGTGCCCTCTTGTTAGGGGAACAGGTGCAACAGCAGCCAGGACACTATCAGTGGGAATCACTAAAAAGGTGGCAGCAAGAAATTATTGCAGATAAACAGAGATGAGCAAAAATTAAGGGGAAAAAAGATAGTCCTGCAACCACCACATGAGCTCCTACAGCTCTCAGTATTAATTGTCATTCAATTCCCCAGAGTATTCTAAAACCTAGATGATCAGATAATAAGAAGTTGAGTGGTATGCATAACATCAGGCTGATTAAATTTGTTTACTGGTAATTCTTTCAGGTTCCTATGAATATCATGTAATTTTCAAGGTTTATTTCAAACAAATTTTATGTAATGCATTATTGACAACATCTTCATGGACCATTTCTACAATGTCATTCAGGATAATTATTTCACAACAGATTTTCAGAGTCCCTGATTCCTGTTGGGATTCACTTTTGCATAAATTACAGAGCAGCATATTTAATCAGTGTCTCTATTAGAGCCCTATGGCTTATTTTTAGGAATAAGGAATGAGAGAATATAAAGATTTAAGGAGAGGCAAGGGAAAGGAATATTTGTACACATGAATATTTTCCTTGGTAATATTTTCTGAAGTAGCAAAGTTAAAAGCTGTCCTACAGTATCTCTGCCTTTTTAGAAATAAACACTGGCATTAATCTTTTGACTCCATTAAATATTAATTTTACCAAATCATGTAATGGGGAGTTAAAAACAATTAACATTTACATCACAGTCTCCTTAAGGTTGTTCCAAAAAGTGAATTAGCCTCTCTGTTAAAATGCCAAAACCATAAAGAATCCAAGAAGTATGACTATGAGAATTTTCTATGTTTTTTAACATATACTCAGAGAGATAAAGACTGGGCAATCACTTGACACCTAAACATGATGAATCCTTATTACAGCACATATTCATTTTCTTCTATAACATGCTGTAAACATTGAGCATCATAACAGCATACCATATTACTGTTTAAAAAAGTGAATTAAGAAGGCAGACAAATATTGTCTTGTGATTTGCCACTATACCAAGAATGAAAATGTATAAATTTATTTTTTTAGTAGATTGAAATCTGCCCACTTACGTCTGTTCACAACAGAGGGTGTAAAAAAGGTAAAAACCTAACCCTTTCTGACTGGTATCAATCTGGGTTTCCCTAAATAAGGACAGGAAGTGTTTAGCATGATTTCCATGTGAGCATCCACGTGTTTTGTCTGAGCAGGGCAGTGTTTCAGCCATGGGAGCACCCTGAGCAGCCGGGGAAGAAGCCATTGCCTGGTGTGAACCAGAACTGTCACTGCCAGGCTTTAAGCCTCTGTCACAGAGGCAAAGTGTGTTCCTGATGCAGGGGAAGGGGCCCAAGTGCAGCATGAACCTAAAAATAAACAAACAGCTTGAAGAGCAGATGGGGTAGTGATTCTCTCCACAGAGGATGTAGCTAAGAAAACATGACTAGCACTGGGACATGCCACAGGCAGCACAGGAAAAGACACGACTCACTTCTCAAATTGCACCCAAGATTCACCAGAAAGGCAATGCACAGTGGACTCCAGTTTTGGTGGGTAGAGCTTTAACTTGCATTTAAAGAGTCATGGAAATCTGGATGCCAGAGCATCCCTGGGACCTTGACTCATAGAGTGCATTTGCAAGGACTCAGAGTGGTACAGCTCTCCTGTGCTTCACGTGTGACCGAGTCCTTGAAGGTCCCATGGAGCAATCAATGAACAAGACACTTTTACACATTACCCAGATGTATTTCTATTTGTGAAGGTTGTGTCAAGAGCATGAGACTGAGCTGTGTGAAGCTCTGCATCCTTCATGCCTTCCCCAACCACTGTCACTCATGCATATTCATACTACCTGATCAAATGCAATTATGTTAATTTATATACATAAATAGTTACTCAAATATAGAAGCTACTTACTGATAATGCTTCAATCCCACTGAAAGCCACCAGCTTAAACTGTTCCTAAGATTTCACTGTGCTGTGGTCTCTCCAGAACCCACACACACTTTTTTTACCCGAGAGATAATTTCCCCTGAGCCAACCGGATCACAGAGCTGGCATGGCTAGGACTTGCTGGAGCATGCAGCCAACAGCACAGATGTGCCAGCAGCCCACTGGCCAGTTAGAGGTCCTAGCTGGTGGCAACCAGGGTCATCAGGGTTTGCCTTCACAAGGAGTCTGGAAAGGCTCACACCCATGCCTTGCTTTCCATGGAAAAAACCTTTCGCTGCTAGCAGCCTGAGGCTCAAATGTAGGGAATTCTGCACTTACCCAGGTGCCAGACCTTTATTGTACCACCTTCTGATAAGAGTGATATGAGCTGACAGTGGCTAAATACACAAGTCCCTACAGCAGACAAAGTATCCTAACATTCTAGAGCAGTCATATTTGTATCTGCACTTTACATGCAGTACAGTATCTGAACTAAAAAGTCAGCCTCTAACTCAAGTTAACAGTGGTTTTGAAAGCCTTGTGTAGAGCCTTGTGGTAGAAGTTATAGTACACTCATCAGTACATACAAGTTGCTCAAGCAAAACTTTTGAAGGAATCCCCAGGCAATATATTCATTTCATCCCTGCATGCAGACATAAAGCAGCAAGTCCAAGTAATTTTTTCCCACTAAATATGAAATTTAATTATCGTTCATCAAGAACAAAAGCTTTAGGAGTTCATTGTTTCTTTTTCAAAGTAGATTTAGGTTGGGGCTTATTTTATTAGCTGTTTCTTGGGGGTTTGGTTTGGAGTTCTTTGTTGTTGGTAGTTTTCCTTTCTCCCAGAAGTCACCTAGACAATTAGTAAAGGTAGCAACATCTCTATGATACAAGAAATTAGGACATGAAAAATAGACCCAGAGCTGCTGCTATTGGTGCTATCTAGCACAGCAGTCCATGACCCAGCCTGTAAAATAAGCCTGCCTTTAAACCCTGTGGAAGCAGCTCTAGCTTGAAAAACAAGTGCTAAAAGCAAAGTTGGCCTTCCCTCCCCTTCACTACAAGTCTGGTTCCAGAGCATATTGTTGTATGAACTCTGTTTGCAAAAGATGAAGACCACTGTGCTTGAATACTTTGAAAATATTATAAAAAATTTAAAGACTTGAAAATGAAAATATATTTTTATTAAGCTAACTATATGGATACTGCCTGAAAAGCTCCAATAAAATACATTTTCCATGTGCACACACCTAAGTTTCTTTGGTAGATGTGAAATACTGGGAGACATTTGTTATTACAGTACAAAGTACCATATGATCTTCATTTGTGTCCTACAGCAGATGGCAGAGGAGCCAAACTGCAGGAGCACAGAGCCTGACAGTGCTGTGAGGGGTTTCTCTCACACCACACAGCAAACCTGTGAGCAGCAGCTGAGCAAGGCAGAGCCAAGGGACAGCAGAGGAGCCCCAAACAGCTGGTTAATGCACCATCTTCCCCATCCCAGGAGAGCCAAGGACACAGCAGCAAAAGCATCATGATGATAATTGACTGCCACAGCTTCAGGCATTGGTGTGTTCAACTCCAGCCTGCAGCTGGGAGGCACCAGCCAGCTGGAATGGGGCCTGGGGCAAGGTGAAGGGGCCCACGTCATCTACAGCATCTCTCTGATCAAAGAGAAGGCACATGTGGAATTTCCAAGTGAGGACCTCTGTCCTGCAGCCCAGCCAGGGCTGTATAAGGAAGCTGGGCTATCAGCTCCCACTGGCCAATGGCCACAGGCAAACCCCACAGTCCCAGGGGATTCCAGGAGCAAAGAGCACGTGGCTCACACTGTGAGCACCAGTTGTGCCAACTCTCCAGCACAGGGACACACAGACCAGCACCTGCAACAAATGCCTCCTTACACAAACCTAAACATGGACCTGGTGCTGGGGCACAACAGGAATTACAAGCTAAAAAGGAAGAAATACTGCCTGACAACCCACTTGTCTGACATGCAAAAGATCACATGGATGCCTGCTAAATGTAATAAACAAAGTTCACCAGAAGGAAGGTCAAGACAACACAAACAGGAATCAAATATCAGTGGACAAAAAGCAGTAATCACCCTTTAACACCTGCTTCCAAAAAGGTAAGGTTTGATCAATCAGGCTCTTCTAACAATCAAGGCTGACTGACCTGCATCTTTCATTTGTATTATTAACAAGGATTAAAGCTCATTATTCCACGTGTTCCCTGTCCTGGCAACTAGAGCAATGTTTGCCAAGAGCAATATCAGCCAGCTCATCCTGCATCTTAATCCACAGCAAATACCTTTAAGGCCAGCCAAGGCTTTCAGAGTCATGGTCCCTTCCCCTGCTACATCTGAGTGAAAATCTAAACCAAATAAAAAGGAAGTTAGTTATTCACTAATGAGGAATCCAACCAACCACTCAGGCTCAATGTTATAAGTGCAAGAATCTTAGTTTCATAGGTTACTTCGTAGTACAAGTCTTGGAAAATTCTTGGTAAGAGAATATTTCAATTCAGGTCATCAAGAAAAAAATATTATTCATTCAAACACAAAGTGACTGTAGTAAATAATTGCAAGAGTAAATTAAATCCACAGTATTTACAATTGCTTTTGCATACTTGCAATTTCCTTCCACTTGTATTTCCAGCAAGTGAGGATCATTTTTTTGATACTCAATATAAAATTCTATATAAACAACTTAATTTGAGTAACAAAAAAAGAAAAGCAACAACAATTACAAAGAAATTACCAAGAACTGTGAGAACAAGCATTAGTGTTTATGATGGGGGCCTTTGGAGAAGATAACTCTTACCAGACTCTCTCCCATGAAAGTAATGCATGGAACAGAACTACACTAATCAAATCCCCTCCTCCTGGAATGCCAGTATCTGAATGGAGGTAGACATCTAAAAAGCTAAAACAAAAAGAAATGCACTGTTCTCTCCACAGTCACACATTCATTAGAGGGTTTTTAAATGCATTTTATGAATCTCTACCAACTTCTATTATTCTCTGTAGGAAAACAATAGTGATACCTTATAGCAGATAATTAGAAAGCAGTGCACACAAATATATGATATGTGCAAGCTTCAGTGACTGGAGACAGAAGGTAGGAGAAAATTACTATTAACAGTTTATAAATAGCATGGTATGAAACAAGGTCACTTCCTCCCCCAGATTACTTGAAAATGTAACACAACATCATGTTTGTGTGGCAAGGCTTTGTTCACACAGGGTCTCCAGAGGTGGCTTCTGTGAGAAGCTTTCCATGTGTGACAGAGCCAGGCAGCTCCAAGACAGCACCTGAGTTAGCATTTCCAAAAACGGGGAAAGGAGAGGGGAAATGGGTATGGCAGCTGGCAAGAGGAGTGAGAGTACCTGAGAAAACCAACTCACTTGAGAGGCAGAGAAAATCAGGAATGATGCTGGGTCCAGGAAGATGACACAGTTGAGGGAAGGATTTTGAATATTTAGGTTGTATTTTCTCATGACCCTACTCTGTTTTCTCCATGACAGTAATCAGTGAGTGATTCTCTCAACCCATGAACTTTTGTTATATTTTCTCTCCTGTCCAGCAGAGTAGGGGACAGAGCAGCTTTAGAGGGCACTTGGCATTCAGCCAGGGTCAACCCACTACAGTACAAAACAAAGGATTGTTAAAAACCAGAATCTGATTAGCGCAGAAGTTAGCAATTCTACCATATATATGTGAAGCCTAATAGGTAATTGCCATTCCTAACAGCATATTCTGTGGCACTCCTTTTCAAGCTGCTGGCTTTTTCCCCCAAAAGCACCTCTGTTATATATGACCCTAATTTCATAATTCTTAAAACTTATTAGAGTTAGGTCTTCAATGAGTGTACAGTGTCATGATTTTCAGTTAAACAAACCCCTTTAAATCTTACACCTTTATTCTGGGCTCTGTTCCAGAGTGGGTCCTGAAAAGATGTCAAACTAAAAAGTTCTCCCCCACTTCCTTGATGTGCATCATTAACAAGGCTTTTTCCTCTGACAGTGAGGCACTAGTAAGCCCAGCACCCAGACTGTGATTTTTGCCTTCTTTGAGATTCAAGTTGTTGAAGGGACAGGGTTCCCCAAGAACCTGACATTTGGGGCCTGGGAAGGAGGGTTTGGAAGGAGGCACAGCTTGGGAAACAGGGCAGGGCTCACCAAGAGCTTGTGATCTGTTCCCAGCTGACATGGACTTACCTGCAGAAAGTCATTCTACCTTTATTTTTACACCTGTATTTCTGCTCCACATGAACTGACATACACCAGAACTAGAGCTATGGGATTGGACAGGGATAACTCACATGTCACCCAGATAAAGGCAATTCAGCAGATATTGGTCTTCCAGCATCATCCCTGTCAGAGGGAACATGGCAGGTAAACCCAATGAAGTGAGACAACAGGAATGCTGGCTTTCCAAACCACAGCCAGAAACAGCAATGAACACAGGGCTGAACACCAGGCTTTTCCTCTTTTATGAGGGGAACTTTTACTGCTACTCAATCCTGGAGCCTCAGAGCTCCCAAAACACAAGTTCCTACAGTATATTTATTTATTCATTTGCTTTCCCTGACTGGGTCTTTCCAGAAGAAAAAAATAAAATTATCTTTCCAGACTCCCTTGTCACATTTTTTTCCTAGCTTGTATTTTTTTTAAATACACATGAGTTCCAATGGGTTTACCATTGCAAGCTCACAGTTAATAATTCAGGAAGAAAGCAGAAGTTGATGAAAGGAAGCACATCTTGAAGCAGAAAGGACAGGATCTAAATTAAACCATTGGATCAGACACTAGCTTTTCCTGTGAGCCTTCATAAGCTACAATCTCTTTCTGTCCCTGCTCCCTATCAGCAAGATCATTAGCTGAATAAATGATAGTTAAAAACCCATTAACTAAAGTCAGATTTGCTAGGCTTGATCAATTAGGTTTTCTAAGTGCAAAAGGATCCTAACTCACAAGCCTTATGGAGGAACTTGCTTCTGCCAAATGTATTATGCAATTTTTGATCACTGCTGCCCTTTTCCAATCCCTTCTCCATTGCTTCTTTCAAAGCAGAGATTGGGGCAGGTAAAGATAATAGGCTGTACTTCCTGATATTCACATCAAAGATTTCACTTGCTTTCAATTTTAACTATTTTTTTTTTTCCTTTCCTGATCTCCAAGTCAGAGCAGGAAATGAAAAAGCAAGATGGATGCTGCTAGACAAACACAACTTGGTTCTTGCTCCTGGAGTTGATACCAAGGCTGCAGTGGTACTGCTGGCTGCAACCATTCAGGCTCAACAGCCCAGTGGGACCAATTACTGCATTCACAGTAAAACATGCAAGGAAATCTATCTCCCTATCTCCATATAGTCAGGTTTACTGAAGGATAACCTACTACATTACACAGATTAATACTTCACTGAGTAAATTAATCCTCAGAATTTCACTCACTATTTGTGGCTTATAAATTTTAATTGGTTCTAAACTGCCACATGAATTTATGTGAGTGTATATTGATGAAGTAGAAGGAATCAGAAATTACTCTATTAACACAGAGAGACAACAGGAAATGTTGGGGTAAATTTATAAACATCTACAAATGTTTACAAAGCAGAATTCAGACTTGGTTTAGGGGTATACCATCATGGCTGATAGAGAACTCCAGGAGGAGAGCAGAGGCAGCCTTAGCTGAGAACAAAAGGCTCTGAAAGTGAGAATTTCAGAAAGGGAAAGGCTCCCATTTTGCCAATGCCAGAGCACAGCTAAAGGGTAAGCAGTGCTGTACTATATCTGATTGTACCATCATTGATCCCAGACAGTCAATACTACCAGTGCAGCAGTCAGAACAACTTTCCAACACACTGACATGCTGGCACACCATGAAAAGGAATACTTTTACAAGAATGAAACACAGCACCAGATTTTCAAGTACATCAGAAGTGCCTAAAAACACAGACTGTCCTCTTTAAGACACCATACAACTTGACAAAATTTTATTATCAGGATGAAACTTTCCCTCCTATCTATCCATTTACAAAGGTTCAGTTCACTGTTTGAACTTTGTATTCAACTGTGTATCATGATAGAACTAGTTCTCTGAAATACTAGAAGTTTCAACATTGCTTTGTTGTTTTTTTAACCATTACTATTATATGTTAACCCTGAAACACAACAATGATTATTTGAACACTCATGACAGTATCATATCCCTAACCCTAACAGCAGGGGCATTCAGTGCATATTATCCATTTCTGTGAAATAAAATAGCAGTTAGCAGTTTAGTGAATCAGATATATGTCAGGACTTGTTAGACTCAGTAATATGAAAGGCCAGGTCTCTGGTCTCCAGCCCAAATATAAATAGTTTCCCAAAAGCCAGGAAACAACAGTTACCCAAGGACTATCTCCCATCTTTGCATTTCAATCATGCATTTTTTCATTTCATGAATATGGCACAAACAAGTAACAGTGACACCACACTAATCAGTTTCATACACTATGAATGTAAATAATATATTAAATAATAAGAGACTACTTTTTTCCTTCTATCTATTTGCACATCTACCCAAGGTTCCCACAAGCATTTCTGAGAAGCGTCACAAATTGCTTTAGCTTCCAGTAGCTAGTTATTTGGGATGGCTCATTCAGCATCATTAGCAGTGATGCTGCTGTAGAGCAGAAAAAAGCCCCAAGGCTGAAACAGCCCATTATGCCCATTTCCTCTTATGGGTGGGTCACTGAATTGCTCCAGCAAATACTTCAATAAGAAAACAGGCCCTGCATCCCTTACTCAGAGCACATTTCAGACTACACTTTGAAGCTCTATGAACAGATTCTTTACTTATTACAGGGCCAACCATAATTTTAGCCCCTGTGACCACAATATCTCACTAACAAGAATAGCCAATGTCTATCTTCAGAAGCCTTGATATCCTTCATTGTTGGAGTAAACTGGGATCAGAAGGCAACAAAACAGAGGTTTTCTTCAAGGCAAACTCCTCAAACCATATGTACTGATATCATTTAGCAAACTCTGAGATTTCCCTGGAATTCACAACACTCCTTATAACACTGAGGGAGAACAACAAAAAAAAACAAAAAACGGAAGAAACCATTAATACATGCCTTCAGTTTTCACCCTAAAGCTGTGCAGGGCATCATGACATAAAACAACTTTAAAGAAGCAAAGCTACACAGACTTCAAATTGTGAGATGTTATACAAGTAAATAACAACTTACTAAAAATATTTCACCAGCTCAGATTTTAGTTTTCAATACTGATTGCGCCAAAGAAGACCTTTTTATAAAGCCACAATTTGGGTTAAAAACAAAGGGGTGAATAACTAGAAATAATGACAAAAAGCAGCCTTACTTACAAATATTTTTTTCCTAATATATTTACTTCACCCATTTAACATCGTGTCCTTTATACTTTACTACATGCTATTTGCTCACTTTTGACATTGCAAAGGACAACTTCAAGTTTAGAGGCAAAGCAAACTTCCCCTTTTAACTTAAAAAGAGAGACACTATTGCACTCACACCTTTAATTTTTTTGCTCCTTCTTTTAAGCATTTCCACCTCGTGAATAAAAGCAGTGAAGCTCCCAGAGTCTTAAACAGAAATCCAAGAATTTTCCTACCTTTATCTGTGCTCAGGACTCCTTAGGGCTGCTCTCCTTGAATTTCAGGATAAGTGATTAATCCCCAGAACATTCAGAAACATCTTAGTTAAGCAGTCACTCTTCCACCTTCTTATGCAGGAGAAGTGAACCAGTGAATGTTCAATCACCCAGTTCAACTCCTCCTTTCTTTGGGCTCACAGGGTCTGAGCAGCCA